>NC_090300.1:95630000-96255000 GCF_039906515.1 Pseudorca crassidens | reverse complement strand
TGCTACGATAACCACTCAGGATTCAGTCTGGACATGGGATCACTCTAAGAGAATCTAATATCTCACACTATCACCTAGGAAGGGAGACATGTCTGTCTTAGACCCCACTAAACTTACTCTCACACCCACCTTTTGCAATCTGCCCTACAGAAGATGTTAGATCCTTTCCAAAGGACTCAAGAAGCATCTAAAGTTCTAGCCATATCTTTTCTAAATCTCTACCTCTCTCTCCATCTGATTAGTTCTACTGTTTTCTCCATTTACTATAGCAGGAAAATGCGCTCTTATATAATTCATAGATTTCATTTGTGATGTGGTATAGGTATAATCTTTCTGTTCTGAGCTCACTAGTTTTTTAACATAATAGAACCCAAATCCTTTTGTCTACAAAAATTCTAGTATTTGCAATAGAGACTCAATTCTATCCCAAGACAGTTCTATATTTTAAAAATGTGTTCAGAAATTCAATAGACTCCTTTGTTTTATTCTGTATCAACTCTTTCCCAGAATAAATAAATGCCACTGAGTCACTGGGCAAATGGCCTCAGGACAATGAGAAAATTTTTGATCTCTGTAAGAAAATTTAAAACTCTGTTATCATCTCAAAATATTATTAAATTAAATCTTAGATTCATTTGCAAATTTAATATTCTCTTGGCAAGTAAAATACATATTTTCTGGGTGGAGACAGAGTCTGCCCAACTATATCAATTATTGCCAGAAACAATAAACCTGATCTTTTGTCAGAAATAATACTAACCTTTAATCCCAAACAGTCCTCGGACCTTGTGTTCACACCAAGTAAGATAGAATATTTAGAATGCTACTGTTGTGGGATCTGACTAAACCAGGTATAAGACAACTGAGTTAGTGGGTAAGGTTTTTAACATTTCAGGCAGAGACATATTCTGATCTGTAATTTATCCAAATCTAGGTAATAGTATGCTTGACAATGTACGTGAGTATTCTATCCTTAAAACTTAAATTATGTTCTATTCTTAAAACAGAACAACAAATTCCATTACAGCCAAATTCTATCACATGAAACTTTCAAAAGTGTACTTATTGGGCTTCCCTGGTGGTGCAGTGGTTGAGAGTCCGCCTGCCAATGCAGCGGACACGGGTTAATGCCCCGGTCCGGGAGGATCCCACATGCCGCGGAGAGGCTGGGCCCCTCAGCCATGGCCGCTGAGCCTGCGCGTCCAGAGCCTGTGCTCCGCAACGGGACAGGCCGCAACAGTGAGATGCCAGCGTACCGCAAAAAAAAAAAAAAAAAAAAAGAAAAGAAAAGTGTACTTATTAAATATGGTTGGCCAAAAAGTTCGTTCGTATTTTTCCATACGCTCACTCTAGCAGTGCTTAGTTGTCTTTAACTTCATTTGAAACAATTTTGTTAGATTCCATTGTGACAGCTGTCATATCAGTGTGCACTAAAAAAAAAAAAAAAAAAAAAAAAATCAAAATTGGTGAATTTTTGCGTGGCCATTTTAATATTGAAGATGGAAGAAAAAAAGCAACATTTTCAGCATATTATGCTTTATTATTTCAAGAAAGGTAAAAACACAACTGAAACGCAAAAAAAAAGATTTTTTTGCAGTGTATGGAGAAGGTGCTGTGACTGATCAAACATGTCAAAAGTGGTTTGAGAAGTTTCGTGCTGGAGATTTCTTGCTGGATGATGTTCCACGGTTAGGTAGACCAGTTGAAGTTGATAGTGATCAAATAGACACTAACTGAGTACAATCAATGTTATACCACGCAGGAGATAGCTGACATACTCAGAATATCCAAATCAAGCGTTGAAAATTATTTGCACCAGCTTGGTTATGTGAATCGCTTTGATGTTTGGGTTCCACGTAAGTTAAGCGAAAAAAACCTTCTTGACCGTATTTCTGCATGCGATTCTCTACTTAAATGTAACAAAAACGTTCAATTCTTAAAACAAGTTGTGATGGGCAATGAAAAGTGGATATTGTACAATAATGTGGAATGCAAGAGATCGTGGGGCAAGTGAAATGAACCACCACCAACCACACCAAAAGCCGGTCTTCATCCAAAGAAGGTGATGTTGTGTATATGGTGGGATTGGAAGGGAGTCCTCTATTATGAGCTCCTTCCGGAAAACTCAACGATTAATTCCAACAAGTACTGCTCCCGATTAGACCAACTGAAAGCAGCAGTCCGTGAAAAGCGTCCGGAATTAGTCAACAGAAAATGCATAATCTTTCATCAGGATAACGCAAGACCTCATGTTTCTCTGATGACCAGATAAAAACTGTTAGCTTGGCAGGGAAGTTCTGATTCATTCGCCGTATTCTCCAGACATTGCACCTTTGGATTTCCATTTATTCTGGTCTTTACAAAATTCTCTTAATGGAAAAAATTTCAATTCCCTGGAAGACTGTAAAAGGCACCTGGAACAATTCTTTGCTCAAAAAGATTAAAAATTTTTGGTAAGATGGAATTATGAAGTTGCCTGAAAAATGGCAGAATGTAGTGGAACAAAACGGTGAATATGTTGTTCAATAAAGTTCTTGGTGAAACTGAAAAATGTGTCTTTTATATTTTTACTTAAAACCCGAAAGAACTCTTTGGCCAACCCAATACAACTGAATTAAGTCCCTCAATACAATGGTTGGATTTGAAATAAAACTCAGCACTTTAAGAGTATAGGTTTTATCTCATGCATCTGAATTACATTCACATTTTAAGATGTAAACATGGGATCAGCATGACCAATGCTCTGGCTAGGTGGCTCTTAATTTTTTAACAGAGTATACAATGTCACTGAACCACTCTTTCACTTGTGGTATACCATGAACTGATCATTCATTCTACACATGTATTTACGAAAGAAAAAAATTGAAAATTGATCTGATTTGACTATATTTTGCCATGGATTGACAATCTTACTGTAGATCTTAAAGTTTCCCTCTCAGACTCTTTGATATATATCTTAATGGTATTGTGTGGCCATCACTTACACTGTCTGTCCTGGAGATAATCAATTTGAATTGGGAATGAGCCAGTTTTCTTATCATTATTAAGAGATTCCTTAATTAGTGTGCAGCTGCGGTCAATACTGGCATTCACATTTTTTAAAGAACACTTTCAAAATTTTATTCCTAGTTTTACTTTAAACACTTAAGAGAATCAAGATGAGTTCTGTAACTCACCTACCTTCCTAAAGTAAAAATGGGAAAACAATCATGGAATATAGTCTCATTGTTTCAATTTGTTTCTTTCTCTTTCATCTCTCAGTAATGACTCCCTTCCTCACTAAGTAGCTCTATTACATTTACCACTCTATTCTAAAATTGTCCTTTTGTTCTTGTGAATTGTTTAATTCATTATGAGAGAAGCACAGTCATTTATGAGAGCCTTCATTATATAATTTTCAGTATGTTGGAAGTGTAAGTGGCATCTTTTGTTCTTTTCCATCTGCAACACATATGCCATCACTCTTTCCTGCCTGAAATGCATTTTCTAAAGTATGACTTTATTAGAATACAGGCTAAGCTTTAAAATAATCTCCCAAATAAAGCTAAACAGATAACTGTATAAAGCTGCCAGTTGTAATTTTAGTGAGTTTAATTTTTTTTGAGAATTTATTTCTTTCCACTAAACCAAATAAAATTCAAATACAATTGTCTCTAAATGCAAAAGGTACTACACTGATTATTACAGGAGACACAAAGATGATTAACACTCAGTTTTTGCCCTCAGAAGAGCTAAGATCCATTCTAATGGGAAGGACAAACCCAGTACAAAATAAACAGAAGCCCAGACTTGAAGTCAAATGAGACAGGTGACAGATCTGTTTAAGGAAATTCAGTAGAACTAAGGGGAATCAGGAAAGGTTTTATAAAAGGGGTGTCCTCTGAGATACACTGTAAAGTAGGTGTGGCAGAGAATGCTAGCTGCTTACCTAAACCAATGTTCTTACTTTTCCAGACACACATCTAGCCTACAAGTCTAACCTCCCTTGCAATTCAGTTATTTGACTGAGTTCTAGGAATTATGAAGAGGACCACATGCCAAACATCTGATTAGCCTGTGAGGAGAGCAAGAAGTAACACTGTACTGTGTTAATCAATAGTAATTTTGAATTTTTTGTTACAACAGCTAGCATTAATTATTTAAAAATATTCACTATCTCTATCAAATGAGAACAACTTAAAATTTGAGTTCTTTAATCTTCAGCATGTTATGTGTAGCTTTCTGAGGTCTTTCTTCCTTTGGGTTATTTTTTCAGTCCTTTCCTTGTTCATATCTTTCATTGTTTTGTTTTTTTTTTTTCTCTCCTGACAATATTCTCTGGGGAAAAATCTTCAGGTTCTACACATGTGTGCTTCAATCTATTTTGTTCATTAACCACTGTCCTGTTTGAATTACATAGGCCTTCCATATCCCAAGCATCTCCCCAGTTCCAAATTCGGGTTTTATAAATTATAGTACATGTAATTCCAGTCTGGTCTTAAAACTCTCACAATTTCTTGAAATTTGCAAACTCTTCATAATTATCAGAAGAATTTTAGTTTTAAAATATGTTTTTACTTTTTTTTCTACTTATCTTTCTTTTAGTAGCTTTAATAATACAGTATGTGAAAATAGTAGTGAAAGTAGAACTGCTTGTCAGAAGAGTATAGGAGAGAAAATGAACCTCACATGGATTTTTTTTGTGAGCACACATAAATTCAAGCAGTTTTTCTGTTGAGCTATTCATTTGGAGGGGTGATAAAAATTAAACAAAAACAAAGACTGAGAAACAAAGCAAAAAAGAAATCTTACAGGAACTTTGGTCCACATGTCCCTAATTCTCATTTGCCCTGTCTTTGTCCTTAAGAATATGGTAACTCATGCAAAGCTGAATTAGAATCCTCTTAATGTACACATACATTATAAATATTAAGATTTAAAAATGTAATACTGCTAGCATTCTAATTTCAATTACCCAAGGTACAGTACAAAGCAATTTAAGCTTTCAGTGATAACTCCATCTACTTTAAAAAAAATATATTTATTTATTTTGGCTGCGCCAGGTCTCAGTTGCAGCACTCGGGATCGTTGATGCGGAATGCTTAGTTGCAGCATGTGTGATCTTTAGTTGCGGCATGCATGTGGGTTCTAGTTCCCTGACCAGGGTTAGAACCCCAGCCCCCTGCACTGGGAGCACTCAGTCTTACCCACTGGACCACCAGGGAAGTCCCAAACTCCATCTACTTTGAATAACAGCAAACCTCAAGTTACTAAATAACCTAAAAACCAAAGATGTAGCTGTAATGAAAATAAAATATTGATAGTTGCTATACTGAAGGCATGTCCAGAGTGATGTGATAGCTCAGAGGAAGGCACATTGGAGGATAATCTATTAGGTTGCACAGTAGCTTTCCAGACAGACAGAGAAGAAAATCTGTCTAGTCTGGAGTATAAAAAGGAATGGTTTTCTCTGGATATATGCCTAGGAATGGGATTGCTGGGTCATATGGTACCTCTATTTTTAGTTTCTAAGGAACCTCCATACTGTTCTCCATAGTGGCTGTATCAATTTACATTCCCACCAACAGTGTAGGAGGCTTCCCTTTTCTCCATACTCTCCAGCATTTATTGTTTGTAGAAGTTTTGATGATGGCCATTCTGACTGGCGTGAGGTGATACCTCATTGTAGTTTTGATTTGCACTTCTCTAATAATTAGTGATTTCATGTGTTTTGTTGGCCATCTGTATGTCTTCTGTGGAGAAATGTCTATTTAGGTCTTCTGCCCATTTTTTGATTGGGTTGTTTGTTTTTTTGATATTGAACTGCATGAGCTGTTTGTAAATTTTGGAAACTAATCCTTTGTCAGTTGCTTCGTTTGCAAATATTTTCTCCTATTCTGAGGGTTGTCTTTTCACGTTTTTTACGGTTTCCTTTGCTGTGCGTATGACCCAGCAATCCCACTCGTAGGCATATATCTGGAGAAAACCATAATTCGAAAGGATGCATGCACCCCAATGTTCATTGCAGCACTATTTATAATACAATAGCCAGGGCATGGAAGCAACCTAAGTGTCCATCAGCAGATGAATGGATAAAGAAGATGTGGCACGTACATGCAATGCAATATTACCCAGCCATAAAAAGAAATGAAATTGAGTTATCTGTAGTGAGGTGGATGGACCTAGAGTCTGTCACAGAGTGAAGTAAGTCAAAAAGAGAAAAACAAATATTGTAAAATATCACTTATATGTGGAATCTAGAAAAATGGTACAGATGGACCTATTTGCAAAGCAGAAATAGAATCACTGATGTAGAGCACAAAACTTACGATTACCAAGGCGGGAAGGGGAGGTGGGAAGAATTGGGATATTGGGACTGACATATATACACTACTATGTGTAAAATAGATAACTAATGCGAACCTACTGCCTAGCACAGGGAACTCTACTCAGTGCTCTGCGGTGATCTAAATGGGAAGGAAATTTTAAAAAGAGGGGATATATGTATACATATGACTGATTCACTTTGCTATACAGCAAGAAACTAACATAACATTGTAAAGCAACTATCCTCCAGTAAAATTAAAACAAAGAAACAAACCAACCTTAGAACCTGAAAAGAAAGGGATGGTTGTTAGGAAAATAGACAAAAGACTAACTATGGTCAGAATCAGGGCCCATGTGAAGTATCAGGAAATGAGGAGACGAATTACATAGATGGTAAATTGTAGGACAGTGTAAACCTATGCAAATATGAGCCATGGTGAAAGAGTCTGTAGAAGACTGTGGCCTCTGCATCTCATGGTATAGGTGAAGTTGCCAAAAGTCAGAAGGGCAGTTAGGAAGAAAAGATGGACATACAGTGGAACAGAAAAAGAGCAAAGTAGAACTCATGAAGGCAGACTAGAACCAACAGGCACAAACTGAAATGCATGTCTGTTTCCCACAGCCTCCAACCATGATGGTATAGCTGACCTGTAGGTGAAGCTGGAGACCCACACCATGGAGCTGCATACTCAGCTGGCCCAGGACTTAGAGAAACTGTAGGAGATCAAACAGGAGCTGGAGCGGCTGTGAACCCCCAGCTGCTGCCTCCGGCCAAGCAGGAGAGCCAGCTCATCAACAGCGGGAGCAATCTGCACCAGCACCCGGTGCCCTTCACCGACCTTCAGAGTACAATGGCTATTGCTTCACTTCTGCCCTACAGATCTCATGCATATTTCTCTTGTGGCCAACCATAAACCCAAAACCATAATGAGAAAGAGATTCTAGGAATATAGTTCCAACTTAACTACGTTGACACAGCACAGAACCACCACCACAGGCTCTTCATAGGGTCAGCTGAACACATATTTTTACAGAGACCTCACATAGACTTCAGCTGAGCACACATTCTTACCTTGATGTTTCTTCTGCCCATTCTGTTTCCCAGACAATCACAGGTTTCACCTGGAAGCATCCCTTCAGCAAATCAATTGTGCAAGAACTCTGTTTTGGTCTCTACTTCTAGATAACCCAACCTAAAGCAGGCCCCATCATGCTAATGAGTTGTGACTGTATTTCATAGGCAACAGGGAGATGTTGATGGCTATTTTTTTAATTAGAAAGGTGACACAAGGTAATTACTGAATTACTGAACAAAGATGACAAAGGTTTTAAGGTACACTGAAAATAAAAAACCACTAATTAAACTATGAAACAATGCTTACTGATCACTTTATTATTTTATAGTTGCTGAAAGAGCTATTTTTAGAATTAAACATTGATTTTTATTAGTTATAACTTTCGTGCATATGTTTAGAAAGGATATTACAATGGAAATAAAATGGCTAAGGTATTTTCAAAACTTCTTCATAACTAGAATGTATTCATATGAAATACTGAGTCATTTTCAACTCAGAGTGGTCCATATCTGTGATTTTACATTCTAAATCTTCCTCTGTTCCATCAAGAATGTTGGTAATACAACATTTCTTAAAGAACTGATGAAGAACTGAAAGCCATTAGTGCTTGAAAGTTAGGTGTGCAGTCATATAAAGCTAGACTACTTTTGACTTTCTCTTTAGGAATGTTGTTCTACCATTATTCTAGGTTTGTTTGTTTTTAAGTCGCTGACATTCATGCAGGTTATAATACTGGGACACTTGATGTTTGGGTGAAGACACTAATAATCTCATCATGACTGCCATCTGGCTGACAGTGATTGTAAGAAGTATTCTAATTTCCAAGAAATTTAAATATGAAAAATTGTGTACTTAGAATCAATAAACTATGGTGACTGAAGAGGAATTGAAAGAGGATAGATAATAATTAGGAAAACTGGCTACATGGAATCTGTGTTGGTCAAGGAAAAAGATAAGAACCTATACTAAAACATTAACACTAGATATATGAGACAGAATTCGAGTTGCATTTAGGAAGCAAAACTAGTATGGAGTTAAAATAATAAAATCCTAAACAAAGATACTCTCTTGATATAATTTATATTAAAGGTTCTAGAGGCTATTAAAGGTTATTTTATACCGAATAACACAAATTTACAAATCTCTATGTATATAAAGACTGAAGCTCATAATCGTAATTTGAAGAAATTTTTATGATTTCACAGTTCTCAACAAATTGGTAGATGTATAGATTCAGGTGAATCTGTTGCCAATATTAGGGTATTATTAGGGTATGCAAAAGGAGTAACTCTCACCCAGTTGATTTCCATTTGTTAATTAGACGTTGATATTGGGCCTTAGCTTCGGGCTATGCTACTATCTACAAAGAGCTTAAGGAGTCTTGTTTTAGAACAATACACTCATGAAATATGATAATAACACTTTACAGTGCAATACAAAATTGTTTTTCTATTCGGTTATTGATTTAGATTTATTCTCTTCCACTTCATGATTATATAGACAAATTGTACCTTGAAATATTAAAAAATATTATTTTTTCTCATGCAAGAATCCTTAATTGAACTAGGTTATGATGACACAAGAGTGATGAGGCAGTCACTGCAAAGATTTTGATAACACTGAGTAAATACTCGAGTTAGTGTGCTAAGAGATAGAATTTAGAATATAACATTGAAATGTAATTATAATAAGGTACAATGGCATAAAATTTTAAAAGAAAATAAAGTATTAACCATGAAAAAATATTATTTTTTCTGGCTATGCATTTTAGTGGGTTAAAGAAAACATCTTATTTGCATTAATAATATCTCTAGATATGCATATATGTCTAATGTCAATTACCAAGCATATCCCTGACATTGGTTATTTTAATATTTTACAATAATTAAATGCAACCTTTAAAAGTTAAAAAAGACATTGATTGACATAGTATTATACTTCAAAGCAGATCATTTGACAAAAACATAATTTTATTAGCAGTATCTATTACTAAGACAATTTTTTAAAAATTACTTGTAATTTTATTTTGCACCCTGCTTCACCACATTTTAATATAAAATATGATTCTTTGAAGAAACTGCATGATCAAAATTTGAAACACAAAACTTATCTCTGGTTAATATATTAAGATGGGATAATGAATTCAAGTCTCTCATCAACCCCTCATATCATTTGTGATTGCATCCTCCAGGTGGGCCAAGTAGATATTCACAATATTAAACAAAAAATAAAGCTGAATATAGCCTCATATTTGGAACTGCCAATTCTTGCAGATATCTTTCATATAGTTTTAAAAATAAACTATAAAGCATCTGTTAAGAATCAATTTCCAACTGTCATCACATGTGTCTGTCATGCATATATTTGTGTTTTTTAAGTTATCACAGAAAATTTCAAATATACATAAAAGAAGAGAGAATAGTGTAATAAACTTCTGTATACTCATCATCCAGCTCCAACAATGATCAACATTTAGCCATTCATATTTTAATAATATGACAGTTTCTACTATAACTATTATTAACTACCACCACCACCATTTGAAGACTACTACTATGTGCTAATGTTTCAGTGAAAGTTCTTGGTTGTAAGCAGTAGAAAAAAGCTGGCTAATTTAAGTGGAAAAGATTATTTAATAAAAATAAAATAATCTATGGAAGGATCAAAAAATTCTTGAAGATAAAACATTCAGGAATGTTGCAGGAAGTCACAGTGAAGCTTCCTTAATTACCACTGGAAATTAAATGTAGCTTCTGCCTTTACCATAACCCTTACCTAATAAGTTCGACGTAGACCTTTATTTTATAAGCCTCTACCTTCAGTGATGTGATTAGCAACATCCAGTACACATGCCTGTTCATAGCTGCAAGGGAGATGAGGAAAACCAGTAGCTGGCTTCTGTGGTGGGAAGTATTCTAAGAATAACAAAATAGGACATTTCTCAAATATAGACAAACAAAATACTGTATGATATCAATTATATGTGGAATCTAAAAAATAAAACAAATGTATATAGCAAAACAGAAGCAGACTCACAGATATAGAAAACAAACTAGTGGTTTACCAGTGGGTATAGGGAGGGGGAAGGGGCAAGGTAGAGGTATGGGATTAAGAGCACTGCACTAATTTTGAACTGAAAGAGATTATTTACAAAAGCCATCTACTGCAATCAAATTCATCATCTTACAATAAGACAGTGAAGACCAGGGAGAATCTTCAAGTGACTTATCCCAAGTTTTACCACCAGCAACCTCAGACAACCTTTGTAGCAGATCAGACTATCTGGTAGGATTGTGATATATGATGGTGCTTCTAATCAGGTATGCTGCCTTATTGATTGTGGGGAGACTGGCATCCCCAAATCCAGAGTCCATCTTCAGTATTAAATTATTTTGGAATACTCAGGGTACCAGAACTGTAAATGATAGACATAAAATGTCTAAAACAAACAAACAGACAATCAAAACTCCACACAAAGAGAAAGAAATGGTAATGGAACTTAGAGATTGACAAGCAGCAAAACATTCATCTATTCCCAAGGAAGAACATTTGATTTGTTGCTGCATTTGCTTGAAATCAATCTCAGACACTAAGGCTGAAAGAAAAATTCAATAAAGAACCAGAACAATTTAATGAAGTTCATATATTTGAAATTACATCAGGGGCTTTTCACATTGCACTGTTCATACCTTTTAGTGTATATTGACAGCAAGTCCATATGGGAATGTTGGCAGCTAGAGGAGTACATAAAAATTTGGATAAAAAGTTATCTGAAAATGGAGCTGGAGGAACCAGGCTCCCTGACTTCAGAATATACTGCAAAGCCACAGTAATTAAGACAATATGGTACTGGCCCCAAAACAGAAATATAGATCAATGGAACAGGATAGAAAGCCCAGAGATAAACCCACACACCTATGGTCACCTTATCTTTGATAAAGGAGGCAAGAATACACAATGGAGAAAAGAAAACCTCTTCAATAAGTGGTGCTTGTAAAACTGGACAGCTACATGTAAAAGAATGAAATTAGAATACTTCCTAATACCATACACAAAAATAAACTCAAAATAGATTAAAGACCTAAATGTAAGAATAGACACTATAAAACTCTTAGGTGAAAACATAGGCAGAGCACTCTTTGACACAAATCACAGCACCATCTTTTTTGACTCACTTCCTAGAGTAATGAAAATTAAAACAAAAGTAAACAAATGGGACCTAATGAAACTTAAAAGTTTTTGCACAGCAAAGGAAACCATAAACAAGACAAAAAGACAACCCTCAGAATGGGAGAAAATATTTGTAAACGAAGCAACTGACAAAGGATTAATCTCCAAAATTTACAAGCAGCTTATGCAGCTCAATATCAAAAAAACAAACAACTCAATAAAAAATGGGCAGAGGACCTAAATAGACATTTCTCCAGTGAAGACAAACAGGTGGCCAACAAACACATGAAAAGATTCTCAACATCACTAATTATTAGAAAAAAGCAAATCAAAACTACAATGAGGTATCACCTCACACTGGTCAGAATGGCCATCATCAAAAAATCTACAAACAATAAATGCTGGAGAGTGTGGAGAAAAGGGGACCATCATACACTTTTGGTGATATAAATTGATATAGCCACTATGGAAAATAGTATGAAGGTTCCTTAAGAAACTAAAAATAGAACTACCATATGACCCAACAATCCCATTACTAGGCACATACCCAGGGAAAACCATAATTCAAAGAACACCCCCCCCCCCCAGTGTTCATAGCAGCACTATTTACAATAGCCAGGACATGGAAGCAACCTAAATGTCAACTGACAGAGGAATGGATAAAAAAGATGTGGTATATATATATACAATGGAATATTACTCAGCCATAAAAAGGAATGAAATGGGGTCATTTGTAGAAATGTGGATGGACCTAGAGAGTGTCATACATAGTGAAGTAAGTCAAAAAGGAAAAAGCAACTATCATATAATAACGCATATATGTGGCATCTAGAAAAATGGTATAGATGATCTTATATGCAAAGCAAAAATAGAGACACAGACATAGAGAACAAACTTATGGATACCAAGGAGGAAAGGGGTGGGGTGGGAGGAATTGGGAGACTAGGATTGACACATATACATTATTTTTATTTTATTTTATTTTATTTTTTGCGGTACGCGGGCCTCTCACTGCTGTGCCCTCTCCCGTTGCGGAGCACAGGCTTCGGACGCGCAGGTTCAGCGGCCATGGCTCACGGGCCCAGCCGCTCCGCGGCATGTGGGATCTTTCCCGGACCGGGGCACGAACACGTGTCCCCTGCATTGGCAGGCAGACTCTCAACCACTGCGCCACCAGGGAAGCCTGACACATATACATTATTGATACTATGTATAAAATAGACAACTGATGGGAACATACTGAATACCACAGGGAATTGTACCTAATGCACTGTGGTAACCTAAATTGGAGGGCAGTCCAAAATGGAGGGGATATCTGTATGTGTATGGCTGGTTCATTTTGTTGTGCAGTGGAGGCTAACACAACATTGTAAAGCAACCATACTCCAATAAAAATTAATAAAATATTATCTGAGGATATTTTTTGACCCTAAGAAATTTCCATTATCGAAAGTATATGTACGAAGACTACCTTTTCACAAGTTCTTGAAGGACCTATGACTGCATGAGGTGAAATAAAGTTAACAATAATTTTTTATTGTAAGTATCGTTTTTCTACGATACAAATGAACTTACCTGCAAAATAGAAATAGAGTCACAGGTGTAGAAAACAATCTATGGTTACTGGGGGGGAAAGGAAGGGGGGATAAATTGGGAGATTTGGATTGACATATACACACTACTACATATAAAATAGATAACTAATAAGGACCTACTGTATAGCACAGGGAACTCTACTCAGTACTCTGTAATGACCTATATGGGAAAAGAATCTAAGAAAGAGTTGATATATGTGTATGTGTAACTCATTCACTTTGCTGTACAGCAGAAAGTAACACAACATCGTAAATCAACTATATTGCAATAAAATTTTTTTAAAGTATCTTTTTTCTTATTACTTACAAAATTGTTAAAGTCATGTTGTTATATACTTATAATTTTTACACTTATCGAGTGACTTGCCTAGGAGGGAATATTCCTAAAAATGGAATTTTGAAGTATAAAGAAATGCATTAAACTTTTGGCTCCATCATATCCTCTAGAGTTATACAAACTTACAGTGTGACAGTTGCATATGAAAATGTCCATTCTCCAACACATTATTGCATTAACATTTTCCAGTATAATAATTTAAAATGAGTTTTAAAGTAATATTTCTTTGATTTCTCTTGCGGTAACATATTTTATAATTTATCTAATGGTATTCATTTGAATTGCCTGTTGATGATCTTTCCCATTTTTCTACTGGAGTGCTCGCATGTTTTGTTTTTTTTTTATAAAATGAAGATTTATGTTTAATTTCTCTCAGCTCTATGATTTTCTAAATCTGATGGTACAAAGCTACAGTTACTGCAAAGAAACATTATATAAATGTTTTTTATTATTGTCTAAGAACATTCTATGTATCAAGAAATATAATCTTTTGGTATATATTGCATCATTTTCCTATTTGTCTATTTTATGTTTGTTTGTTTATGTACTTCAATTTGGTGTGAAGATGTTTTAAACACATGGTCAATTCTAACACTTTCTCATTAGAGATTCAGTCATTAATCTTACAAATGAAAAAAGTTATCCCTACCTCTTAGGTTATATAAATATCCACTCATAATTTCTTCATATTTCATGAGTTAATTTCTTCATTGAAATTTATAGGTTTTATAGAATTCACTTTTATTTCAATTATATATTTGTGTGTATAAACTGTATATATATTTACAGGTTCCCAAATAGTTGGCCATTTTTCTCTCCATCATCTAAATGATATTTTCTATTTGACCTATTATATTTTATGTTCTCTTTTCTCTCTTCTTGTTCATCTTTTAGATTGATCACATATTACTATTATCAAAAATTCCATTTTTTAAACTTTCTATTAAGTTGTTAGGTATGAATTCTTTTCCTGGGTTCCCTAAATATTACAACAAGCATCCTTGACTTATTACAATCTAATTACTTCTTATAAATAATTACTTCTTTAATAATGCTAATATTTGTTTTTAAAGAAATATGCAACAAGTTGCCTTTGAATAAATTAGATAACTTTTGAGCATCCAGCCTGCTGAATGTCTGTTTTGGTTTGTTTGGTTTTGTTTTATATTTTTAAAAAATAGTGTATGTCCATAAATTATAAAGCAGATTAAAAGATAGATTTTTTTCTCCATGAAGAAACTATTTACCTATTAAAATCTGGAAATGCAGAAAACTATTTGTCCATGGTTAGTGAGAATAGTGGATGTTGAAAACCATATTGTGAATAATAGATAAAATAACTGTTTTCTGAAAAATTGAGACAGATCATATATGGAAGATGTGGATGAATAAGACTGAGAACAGTAATTGTTTCTATTCTAGAGAAAATGAGAGTGTGGAATGTGGGCTCAGCTGACCAGTACTAAATAAGTTAATGACCAGTTTCCAAGTCATCACAGGGCTGGGACTGAAACAGTAGATTTTCAGAGGGTGTGAGTGACTGATGGATGACAAGGTCTTACTTTTACTTACAGTTCACTGAGAGAGAAAAGAGAAATTGTAGCTCAAAGGGAAAAAATAAGAATTTCTTTTTCATTGTAAATCAATTTCAATTCTTCAAATCAGGCTTCTTTTTCTATCACTGACTGACAGAAGAATAAGAATTTACTATGGCATAACCTATTAGAGCTTCATAACACAGATTTCAGTACGTTTTAACAAGAGAGTGCAATCTGTTTGCAAGCTAAAAAAATCATTTGAGAAATGCTCTGCTTTTAGTTACTGCATGAACTTGTGATGTGGCCAGTGCTGAATTCATCTTTTTTCTGAGCCTGTTTTACATGTAAAACACTAACCCATAGTGTTATATTTAAGGGTTGAGCATAGTTACCATACCTGAGTTTGCAATGTATTGTTAAATTAGACATTATTCCATTGGTTCTTCTTGTTGACTATAACCACATGAAAATTTGACTTAATTTTCCATATTTGCATCACAAATCTACAGTTGCAAAGTTATGCAGCAATATGTTTAATAGGTTATTTAGCCCCAAGAACACTCACATGAACATATCTTCTTTGCCCTACTCTCTACATGCCAACAAAATAAAAGTCTTGTACTTAGGAATCAACTTTTACTTATTTTTCTGTATAAATTCCTGTACCTATTCAGCTCTTAAGCTCAAATTTCTCTTCAAAATGTTTTTTCTCCATTTTCTCACATCAGCTCTGCCTGATTTTTGAGATATCCTCTTGGCCAATTTTACACTGATCTCTTCATACTCCAATCTCAAAATAAGTCAACATGTGCCAGATTTTCTCCTCAAAAATCACTATTAAAACATATCCTTTTTCTCTCCTTCCTTCCCTCCTTCCTCCCTCCCTCCTTCCCTTCCTTCCTCCCTTCCTCCCTTCTTCCCTGTCTCATTTTGTCAAAAGTCATTAGATGGGCAATAAAGGTTGGAGCTCATATAGTAGATGGGTGTAGCATTAGTGTCTTTGCTGGGTTTGGAGTTAAAACTTGAGTAGGGTAAGGAGGGCATCTACACTGAGGGAAGAAAGGGCTCCCTCATTATAAAGTTGGTATGAAGTAAGAGAGATTGATCAAATAAGTAAGTATATTGACAGCAATAAGAGGTACAAATATGTTAAAGGGAATGGTTACAATAATCTGTGTGGTTGTTTTAGAATTGAAAATTTTCATTGTGAATACATGGTTAGATAATAGATAAAATAAATAACGTATATTGTATATTTTAGTACTGGCCCCTGAGAGGACCTCAAAGTAGAGACCTATTATAACAAGGAGATCATCTAACATCCATATCTTAGTTTTAAATATCATTCTCCACTAATAGAAATTAGGGTTTCTTGGAGAAATGGTTGATCCCAGGCATGCCACAGGAAAGAACAAGATAAGCCTGTAAATAAGGACATACTCAAAGAATTACTGGAACATGTTGTTCCATTTATCTATTGCTGCAGGACATATCACTTCAAAGCTTAATGGTTTGAAATAATTTATTATTACCCTTCGTGGTGGTAGAAGCTCAGTTGGGTGCTTGGTGCTTGGGATCTCTCAAATGATTGCAAACAAATGGCAGCTGGTTCTGGAATCACCTGATAGTCTGAGATTAGGTATTCAGCGTAGCTTACTCAAATGATTGGTGATTGATGCTGGCTTTTGTGTAGGAGCTCAGCTGGGGCTGAATGTCTATATGTGTCTTTTCTACGTGGCCTGAGATTCTTAGCTAATTTTTTTGGATTTTGAGAGGAAGCATTCAAAGAGCAAGCATTCCAAGAGAACAAGCCAGAAGCTACAAGACTTATGACTTGGCTTGGAAGTAATATGGTGTCACTTGTGCTGCATTCTGTTAAGTACCAAAGGCAAACTCAAATTCAGTGTGGAAGGGGACTCTACAGGTGTATAAATACCAGGAGGCATGGTTTGTAGGCAGGCCACCTTTAGATTCTAGATATAACACTGTCTGCCCCCTGGCTTCAGTGACTTACATTCCTCCCACAGGCAATACACTATGCCCCAATGACCATCGCCCCTCCCCAATCAGTATCAGGCTAAGTTCTGATATCCTGGTTTAAATAGACATCCTTGGAGATGGTTGCTCAAGTGCATTTCCTAAAGTGCAGGTTTCCAGCATAACAAACACTAGGTTAGGTAAAATATGAGATGACTTTAACTGACTGACTATATTACAGCACCAGAATCACATATTGTAAACTGAAAGATGAAGTACTACCAGACCAGAATTCAATCAGAGATATTTAAGAAAAAGGAAATAAATTCATAGCAAAATAAAAGCTGGAGGCACATTATAGAAGAACAAAGAAGATAGATCAGTGGTTGGCAAACTTTTCTGTAAAAGGCTATATAGTAAATATTTTAGGATTTATGGGCTACACACAGTCATTGTCATATAATTCTTTTCTTTTTAACCCCTAAAAATGTGAAAATCATTCTTAGCTTGTGAGCCACATAAAAAGAGGCCATATCCAGGTTCGAAATGCAGGTCATAGTTTGCCTACTCCTGTGTTAGACCAATAATTAGTAGATAGTAGAATTATGAAAGAAATACAGCAACTTTAGTTATATTAAGTGGGTTTAAAAAGCAAATATTGAGTGTTTACGAGCAAATTTCTGTGTTATATTTTAAATACCTAGATGCTGGAAATATATCTGGTTATTATAAAATCCTTACATCAAAATATGATTTCCAATAATTATAAAATTAGGGTATTGCAGTTCTTCAGAAAAGTGCCCTTTCAGTTTTTTTTTTCGAGAATGGAAAAGGCAAATGTAAGGGTGATCCTTTCTAATATCAAGTCTAACCATAACATTTTCTGTGATGCATTTCTCCAATGTATATAATTTGCTTTCATACTACTCCCTGTTTAGTTACTAAATATTTCACTTGAACTGCCCAGGGCTGTTCATCTACCGGGCAGTCTGCTGAGGAAGCAGATGCAAATTGTGCTTGGTCATCATGCTCCTGGACTTTCTAATGAACAAACTATAAAAGTTATTCATGCAGAGACGTGTTTTCCTACTTGTTATTAAACCTGTAGTACTGAGTACTCCCTGAGTTTTAAGAACTAAACTGTTGGAAAAAAAAGTTTTTCAAGTCATTTGTAGAGATGGAAATCAATTCTAAATACAATTACTTATAGGAGGTTTCTACAGAGCTGGACTTCAGGTCTGAATAAAAATTTTCCCTCTGGGTGAAAGAGACAGATGAACGATAGTAAACACAAAAGATCTTACTTGTTATTATCACATCAAAGATTGATGTGCTTCTCCTGAGGCAGAGTTGCTCTGTAGCTAAAAGAACAGGTTCTGGCGGCTAAAGACTTGGGTTCAAAACCTGTCTCTACTTTGCCACTTGAGAGAAGCTGGGCAAATTATGTCTTCCATTTCCTTGTCTGTAAAATAGAGAAAACAATAGTATCTTACATAGGATTCTTGAAAGAATTCCATTAGTTAATACAGAAAAACTTAGAAGAGTGACTAAAATTTCACAGTTTAAAAATGAAAAAAAAATTTGTAGGCTAAAATGGTAATTGAGAGTTCCCCAGATTGCAGTCATTCATGTGCAGTTTTTATAATTTCTGGGCACTCCTATGTCCCACCTTCTTTAATTTCGCTCTTAATAATTGCTACATATATTATTATTTACCTGATATTTTTCTGTGTATGTAAGTGAAACATGATTTAAATATTTAAATCATATTTAAATATTAAAATCGGGTGATTGTTTAACTATTAATTAATGTTACATTTAAATATTATTTAAATTAATATTATCATCCTAAAGAAACACCAGTATTTTTACCATAAATGAAAGGTAACACACAAACCTAAACAAAATAACGTTATTTATTTCTAACTAGATAATGGTGACTGCCAAATGCACTGAGTTATCTCCCTGCTTTTTCACTGATTAAAAGAAAAATTATTAAATGTTAGAGTGATGTTAAAAACCAAAATTTGTTTAACCAAATTGAGGTCTTCTCCTTGATAAAGTCAGAAAAAGTGAAGGAAACAGAAAAGGGAATAACTTTTTTAACTAAATAATTCATGTTCTTTTGATGCCTTTCTTTTAATGCACCACTTAAAATTATGTCCCCCACACTTTGGAAAACACTACTATGCAGGAAGCTTTAGGGAGATCCTTAGACTTTAACTGGACTTCAGTATGAGGCCAGAGTTCAGGTAATTTTTGAGCTTCAACTCATTCTAGAAAAGGGAACGGTGCAAGCAAATGCACCAAATCAGGCACGTTGACCAGTACATTGTCACTAAATCATTGGGTTTGTGAGGGGGTGAAATAGCTGGAGAGCTCTGTCATTCACATTGTACACAGGGCCTCAAACTCTAGGCTTGGCGAGGCAGACTGCAAGCAATAACCATCATAGAAGGATTCTGGAGTTGGGCTAATGTGGATAGTTTATGAGGCTCAATTCAACATAGAACATGGACTCAAGAAGGCAAAACCTGGTTGCAGGGAAACCAGTGCCTTGGTAGTTACTGTGGCAATGAAAAAGAATCTATGTATCTTTGCCATAAGAGCCAAAGGTTGAATAGAAAAAGTAAGGAAGAGGAGAAAATGTGTACCAAGTTTCAAGGTTGGATGACAAGGAAACTCCTGGTACCGTGTCAGAATAAGAGATAGGGGATTAAGGGGAAACACAATGTTTAGTCTTGAAAACACTGAATTTGAGAGGATGATGTGGTATTCAAGTGATGATACTCAGTGACAGAAATAGAGTTTACACATACAAGTTATATCATGAACAGATGTATTAGCCTAGGAAACACTCTAAAGGACATACAGTGTAGAAAAGAAGAGACAGGGAAGCACATGACACATCAGGTAGGAACACTGAACATGCTGATGATGGAGGCTGCATGACTAGCATAGTGGTGGAGGGAAGGAGATGTCAGAATCCAGTTCAGTGTCTTGGTACCAAAATGGAAAAGAGAATTTCAAAAGATTGGATTCTCTAGTGCTCAGTGCTAGATAGAGATCAAGCAGATTAAGAAAATTCAAACACTGGATTTGACAAATAGGAGGTCATTTAGTAACCTTACAAGACACAGTGATAGAGGCATATAAAGATTAAAGGTAGGTGATCAATCAGAGAAAAGGGAAGCAGAAAGTATAAACTATCAAAAATGGCTAATTACTTTTGTATCCAAGTTCTAGCTGCCAAACTAAAGTTTAAATTCCTTATAGGCAGATATCAAAAATAATAATTACATATTTCCCCACAAATCTTACATGATGCCTTAAAAATGAGAAGTACTCAACATCTCACCATTGATTTATCCATTCATCTAATTTATATTCAATAAGTGCTTACTGTTTGCCTCTCGCTCTGTTAGGTGTTGGAACTACAACAGTTTCGTAGGACACAGATCTGCCCCCTCACCAGGGTCTCCCAGACTAGTAGTGGAGAGACCATAGTAACCAATTAATTATAAAATGTGAGAGCTCCCAGAGCTCCCAACAGGGTCAGAAAATCTCTAAGGAAAATGAACTCAACCCTGTATCTTGAAAGGTAAGTGAAGACTTCCTAGTTGTGTTCTAAACATTCGTTACTAAGGTGATTAGAAAAGCCAGTAGTTGTTCAGATCCCTGTTAATAAGACTTGGAAGACACATATGGTTGGTAGGATTAAGCTCAATCTACTTTGACCTGGAAGCCAGGCCTCCACAGTCAAACTCTAACATATCCTTGCAATTTCCCATCCCAGTGCTCCTGTCCTTCTGTCTCTGACACCAATTCTATTGTTCCTTGCTTCCATGATTAATTTAACTCACCTTTCTTCCTAGTTAAGTCCCACCTAATTTCCCCATACATCCAGTGAAAATTTCTCCACAAAATCTTTTTGGTCTACTCCAACTCTAAATGACCTCTCTCTCCTCCAAACTCCAAAATTGCAATGAGCTATACAATTTGGTGATGGGAATAACAAGATCATGAATTCCTTTGTAGTCATAAAACAGTGGCTAACTTTTATTGAGTGGGAATTTCTTAATACCCACCTTTGTTTCCCAGGCCCAAACCTCCTGCAATTCTGTTCACTCTCTTCTACCCTCCATTTTATATCTTTTATCCACAAAATACTGTTCAATTTGTGCACCAGCTTTATTTTTTTTAAGTTTTCCCTCTATCAAACCAGCCTAAGAACTCTATCTTATCCCCAAATAACTATTAAGATTTTATTTTAAACCAGTGTTTAAGACAAACTCTAGCTTCAGTTGCTAAAATTTTACAAACTATATAATTTTATAATTATGTACAAGTAGTAAGTCATATAATAAATTATCACATATATATGTATTAACTTGTTCTTAGAACTGGTCGAATAACAGCACAAAAGCAAATGTCACCCTCACAACAAAAGGCAGCCTAGATTTTGAGCCTCCATATACAAACCATTTATTACAATTATAGTGCTCACTCCTCTCCAACTCATTGCTCTCTACCAGATGAAAGAAAGATTTCTCAAGGACCTTTGTCTCTATCTAACAACCAATCTCCCAAACAAAAAACACAATTCAGAAACTTTCTAACCACAGGAGGACACTTTTCCTCTCAAATCAGCGCTGGGATGAGTCGGTCTCCACATTCTATTTAATTACTGAGCCTTGTTTAGGGTTTTTCTAGGAGCAGGTAGTTTTCTTTCAGATCAATGTGCTACAGAGCTGACAGTAGATTTATACAAGGGGATAAATCTTGACAAAACAGTAAACAGCAGTTCAATTAACCTGCTTCAGGGGAGCCTAATGTAATTTAAGAAATACAATCACTTCAGCTAAGGTTATAAGGTTTGAAACTAAGTTTATTGTCTGAAGGTAAATGCACCAGTGCTAGATGTTCCTTTGGCAACTAAACTTGGAACAAAACTAAACCAACAAAATGATGAGTAATAATTGACAATAGAAGAGTCTAGTAGTTGTCTAGATTCCCAAAATTAAATAGTAATAATAATACTCAGAAAATCCAAATCAATAAAAATGTTTTCAACCTTGTTTTTTGATTTTAAAATATTAAAGAGTAAGGAACGAGGAGTAAGAGTTAGGATAAAAGTCACTAAGTGTCAGGTTTAGGAAAGACAAGTTTGACTGGGTATATGTAAACTTGATTATGTGACTAGAGAAATGTTTAATTTCCCCTATGAGTAAAAAGAACTGTTTCCAAAAGGAAAACCTGAAAAGGGACTGGGCATTCTACAAAATAAACTATTACTCTCTTTGCAAGTGGAGGTTACCATTCTAGGCTGCTAGCGGTTGTTTTAACCTTTCAGTGTTTCAAACAAACCCATCCTGTAGAGTAACTTTCTGTATGCAGGACCATGAAAGAGCAAGGGAAGACCTATTGATGCACCTCGCCAGTTCAGTCAGACTGGGTACCCCTTGAGATTTACTAGGCAAGAGCTATTCCTGGCCATCATCAAAGTCTACAAACAATAAATGCTGGAGAGTGTGGAGGAAAGGGAACCCTCTTGCACTGCTGGTGGTACTGTAAGTTGATAGAACCACTATGGAGAACAGTATGGAGGTTCCTTAAAAAACTAAAAATAGAGCTACCATATGATCCTGCAATCCCACTACTGGGCATATATCCAGAGAAAACATAATTCGAAAAGATACACTCACCCCAGTGTTCACTGCAGCACTATTTACAATAGCCAAGACATGGAAGCGACCTAAATGTCCATCAGCAGATGAATGGATAAAGAAGATGTAGTACATATATACAATGAGATATTACTCAGTCATAAAAAAGAATGAAATAATGCCATTTGTAGCAACATGCATGGACCTAGAGATTATCATATGAAGTGAAGTAAGTCAGACAGAGAAAGACAAATATCATATGCTATCACATATATGTGGAATCTAAAAAAAAAAAAAAGATACAAATGAACTTATTTACAAAACAGAAACAGACTCACAGACTTCTAAAACAAACTTATGGTTACCAAAGGGGAAATGTGGCAGGGCGGGATAGATTAGGAGTTTGGTATTAAAATATACACACTACTATATATAAAATAGATAATCAACAAGGACCTACTGTATAGCACAGGGAACTCTACTCAGTATTCTGTAATAATCTATATAGGAAAAGAACCTGAAAAAGAATGGATATATGTATATGTACAACTGAATCACTTTGCTGTACACCCGAAACTAACACAACATTGTAAATCAACCATATTCCAATATAAAATAAAAATTAAATTAAAAGATAAAATGAAGATAAATAAAAATTTTAAAAAGAGCTATCCTGACCACCATCACCCAGGGGTAGACACCCCACCCTGCCAACTGTATTTTTTTCTAAAGTACTAGGTTCCCATTTAATAATTTATTTCTTTGTAATAATAACGAACTGAAGAGCACTGTAGCATACAAATATCTTTCTCGCCCATCATTTCATTTGTTACTCATAACAACACTCTAAGTTCATTCTCACGTCATTTACAAATAAGGAAAATTTAGTGACTTGCCTAGGGTCACATAGCTAGTAAGTGGGATCTGAACTCTGGATTCTCAATTCTACATTATTCTTGTTCTTTATCACTGTGTTTTACACAACTGCACATATTTCTACTGGAATGGCTTAGAAAAGTAATTTTTTTTTTCTGTAGTTTCTGAAAACAGCCAGAGAGTATTTTCTCCTCATCTAAGGTTTAGTAATATCAAATCAAAATTTTAACTCTGAGATTTATGATAAGACACATCATTCATATTTCCTTGTGAATGAATAATATCAAGTCACTGAAATTGAGCAAATGCAAACTGAAATAAATGCAAGATACTATTTTCACTTTCTTGATTGGCAATTTGTAAGTCTGATAATAACAAGACTTTATGGAGGGAATAAGTATTTGTATGCATTGTTTGTGGTAGAATAAATTATAATATTTTTGCAGGGCAATTTAGCAATAGCCGTCAAAATGTAAAATGGATATTTCATTTGACTCAGCATTTTCACTCTAATGATTTACTTTATGTGTGTATAATGGTAAAAGTTTACATATATACATACTATACATACATATATACATATATATACACACACATAAATACACACCTGTATATACATACACACAATATATGTTTATTTTTACATTGCTTTATTAGCCATAACTTTGGGAATAAGGGGACATGGCCATCATTTGAAGAATGGTTAAATGAATGATGATATATGCATATACTGATGTATCTCCAAAATAAATAAAAGGAAAAAGTACAATAAAAATATGCACAAGTTTAATAAAATCCCATTTACTATAAAAATTATGTAGGTATTTGCATTTTTTTCTTAAACGTTATGAAGGAAACTGAGAATAATGCTTACACTTGGGGAGAGGGATCATGGGAGTGTGGGAGAGAGGCTTACTTCTCATATGGTATCCCTTTTGTATAGTGATGAATGGTAATTATGTGCATTTATTACTCCCTAGCTAGTGTCATTTACTTGCAACAATGCTTTTCATAATGAATCTTTAAGTTTGCCTCAGATTCCATGATCTACTATTGAGCAGTAAAAAGATAGTCCACACCATGTTAAATTGTATCTTGAATATTTGCATTTTTCAAGATTTATGGACTATGCCATCTGATGGGACTAATAAATTCACTCTTTTGACTGGGAAACTCATCTTTGCATTTAACAATACTAAGCACAAAATGGTTAGAAGCAGCGGCTGAGTGTAAGAGTAAAATAGGTATCTGAGTCATTCAAAATATACCTTCAAATATACCTTCAAACAAACACCATAAATATGATTGCCTCCAATAATACTCCCATGACACTCAGCAATGTTCAATCTAGACATGATGCAAGATAAGATAATTGCTAGAACTACATCTCCACTTGTTTTTTGTCTTTGCCTTCATGCCTTGCACAGGAAATTGTTACACAGATTCTCCCCCATGAAACCCTGAAAAAGAACATCACCAGAACTGAGGGGGAAAAAAGTGCATAGGAAGGTCAGTAGTTCAAACTGTAATCACTATTTTGGAGACACTTCCTTGCTACCCAACAGAAAACCAAGTTCCAATATGAAGTAAAGCTCTTGGAAACAAATGTGGGGAAGGAGTGAGGCAGATTCACACACACAGCTGAGGGAGTGCTTGGAACCATAGATCTGCCTGAATTTGTTTCCCTTTGTACATATTTATTCACCATAACACACTCGCTAAAAAGAATCAGTTGTACCAATATACTGAGAAAATGAATTCAGGGATGATAATAAGGGAGAAAATCTGAGAAATCAATTTATTTCTTATTTCTGCTTCTGGAGAAAATAAAGAAATTAAAACCAATTTACATAAAGAAAAAAGATGTTTGTGATAATCAAGATCTGGATGGATTTCAAAGGGTTATATGATTGAGAAATATACAGAAATCAGTGCTTTTTATAGAAACTTATTATTTAAATAAAACTAGCCATCTTTTATCTATTTATTGGGCTTTTAATTGAAAGAAATGAAAAAGAGATAGGAACGCACCAAGTGTAGATGTTGGACCTTAGATGATACTCCTGGGGAAGCAGTTATAGCACATTCACTGCCATGCTAAATTTCCTCTGTGTTATGCTAGAATATTAAAGGAAGAGAAAAAAATAAATGGTTTTTAAAAAAGAGAACATTCCGAGTGATTTTAATTGACTGTATTGATTTGTTTTTAAATCAACAGCTTAATAAGTGGTCAGAATAGAAGTTATCTGGATCAACTGCCAATCTTCAATGATGTTAAACATCTGAAAGACTAGTCAAATAAAATCTAATGCATACCACAGAGTACAAGGGCAGTTGTTCTATCATTTGTACCTTTTCAAACCAGAAAAACAATGTTAAGGTTTCACAGTCCTAGTAATTCAATCAAAGTATCAGCCTTTAGGCTTAGATAAAAGCTCACATTCTCTTAAATGCTTTCCTAATGTCTGCAGACAGAACACTGTTCTCCACTTCTGACACACACAGAAATGTATTTGTGCTTTTTTCCATATATATATATATATATATATATATGTACATATACCTATGTAAAATCATATATGTTTGCCTAGCTCAATCCTTATCTCATAAGATTCTTGTGTTGGATACTGTCTGTTAACCTCTGTACACCTTCCATCCCTTCTATGTCCTGTGATGTATGTTGTCACCTCCATGGACCATGCTACCCAGGCTCCCTTTACCTCTTGTTTCCAGTTAGCTTTCACCAGGCTTTGGTAGGACACAGGAAGGTGGCAAGATGGAGAGTTAGGTGTACTTCTTTCCCTGACTCCCTCCTTACTTGTCCATAGTCCTGGGAATGGTTTCATTCTCTAACATCACATCCCTTGTTAGATGGATCCTATTCCATAGCTTCAGCTCTTATCCTTCCTCTCCTTAGGGTAGGCAGTATCTTCCCACTGCTGTTAGTCCCTGGGTCTTCACCAGTGCTGCTTAGGTCTCTTAACCCTGTGTCTTAAGTGTTTGCTAAATAGTTCCTTCATCTAATGTTCTCAACTCTTCTGAGTGTGCAGTACTTTTCTTACTTCAATCTTACCATATCCTCCCAAAGAGTAGAATTTAGGTGTTCATTAACTTTATGTTCTCAGTGTTTAATACAATGCCTAGAAGAGAGTGGGCACTCATTAAATGTTTTTGGAATGCACGAATGAGTAAATGAAAACGGTATTAGATTAGCCACCGTGTAAAAGAAAAAAAGTATAAATGATGATTTTTATTGCAATGAGGTTTACATCTAAGGAAAAAAAATAGACAGGTGTACAAATTCAAATAACTTTTCAAGGCTACATGTGGTAAATAATGAATCACAGGCTTCCATGTTCAGACCCCAGAAAGGGTGCAATTCTTCACTATTAGTAGAGAGAAGCTACCTAAAACTGGTTAAAAAAAATTAACATTCAGCCATATGACAAATTCCCCATAAGGTAAACCAAGTAAGATAAAATAACCCAATATTTCTCTGCCTCATGGGTGTGCTGGCAGCTTTGATTATTTAATATTTATAAAGCACTTTGAAGATGAAAAGTGCTAAACATTAACTAACAGCCATGTAAATGCAAATGTGTCAGGTCTTAAGAAATTTAACAGAAATTAGAGTGACAAACTACTCATGAACAAAAAAATGCTCAACTAAGGCTTTGCATTTAAAGAGCCCAGGGCTTCCCTGGTGGCGCAGTGGTTGAGAGTCTGCCTGCCGAAGCAGGGGACACGGGTTCGTGCCCCGGTCCGGGAGGATCCCACAGACCGCTTGCGGCTGTGCCCGTGAGCCATGGCCGCTGAGCCTGCGCGTCCGGAGCCTGTGCTCCGCAACCGGAGAGGCCACAGCCCGCGCACCGCAAAAAAAAAAATAAATAAATAAATAATAAATAAATAAAATAAAGAGGCCAGATGGGAAAGAAATGACTTTTTCCCTAGCGCAGAGAATCAAGCTAATGTATACCCCACCCCCACTCCCACCAACACACGCACTGCTGAAATGCTTAATTTAAAGCCTGAAAGATGATGTACTTTGTAACAGCATGTAAATCAATGTTTTATTAAAGCCAATGAATTACTATGCAGAAAAATGCAAATCACAATAAAACACATCACGAGCACATTCAACCCTGCGCTGTTCTCAGTGGAGCAATTATCAAGCCTTGCTTTGGCGAGTCACCGTAGAATTTAACTAGGGGTGTGCAGTTTTACCTCTTGCTTGCTTGAGGAAATTGCAGAATCTCCCAACCGTTTTGCTTCACCTCCGGAAGTACAAACAGTCAAAGTTTTCCCCACTGCCATTTTTTAAAGTTGCATTTTTAAAATGCTTATGCTTTTCCATCCATTGATTTTAATTACACTTAGCCTAAGAGGCTTGCCTGGACAGATAAGCTTTTTACACAAAAGAGAGGAACTTACACACCGTAGCATTTCTCTCCAGCTTGTCTATCAGTTAGAAGGCTTGGGTTTAATATCTTTAAGCTTGTCTGTTTGCAGGTCGATTTTATTTATTCAGAATTTATATATAAACTAGACATCCGATTAGATTAAAGAACCAGAACTATGGCCTTAATTCCAGCGTGATTTTTCAGCTGTTAGGTCAGGACATGCACTGAGGTTTACTGAGGTTGTTTTGTTGTTGAAAGGAGCAGGCATCTGGGTGACAAATCCTTTATAAAGAGTACTGAAATGGTGATAAATAATATCCACTGAAATTGCATGCAAGCATAAAGAAAAAAGGGTTAAAAAAGAAAAAAATGGAACAAATGCATTGCAAAATGAGTTCTAAGAAACACTGTATGAAAAAATATATTAAAAATAGAATAGTAAATCTATTCTTAAGCTGCCTTGAAAGTTCAAGTTTTCAGTTACTAAAGAAAGCAGAGAGGAAGAAGCAGAAGCTATTATTGCCATTATAATCCATAATCTTATTTTATATTTGGGACTTGTGAAACTATTTCATTTTAAAGGAGGCCTTAAAAAGCTTCACTGCTGTGCATTTTGTTAAATAAATATGGCAGAATAAATAAACCACAGACAATAATGTATTGCGCAAGCTCTAAAGAGTTAGATAGGTCTTTAAGGCTCAGTGCACTTTAATATATTAAGTAATTGGATGTCTGTGACAAAATAAACTGGAATTGCTACAATTTCATATTGCTGATACCTTGAACACTTAGTAACTAAGTGAATTTCCAGTGGATATATTTTGTGCTATTTATAAATAATAGAATACATATGATATAATAGAATACATATGATAATCAACTTTCCATTTCTTAAGCATTGGGCTTTGAAGATCAAATGAGACACCTGTATATGAAAGTGACTTAAAAACTAACAAATGCAACAACATAGGTCTTATTAGCTATGTCAAATGACGTAAGACCTTTGAAAAGAGAATAAAATATTGATCTATTCACATTGGATTTACAAGTCAGTAATATTCATCATCATCGTTATCCCTATTTTTTTCACGAACTAATCAAAGACACTTTTTCAATCCATCTGTTCACATTAAACAACTTATAAACAAAGATCCCATTTAAGAAAATTTAGCCTAAGAAGGAGAAGGGAAAGTTTCTTGCTGGGCATCCCTGATTTATGTCTGTTTTATTCAATTCGGAACTTTTGGGGAGTAGGTAACTAATAAAGATACTTTATCTTATGCAAATACATATTTCTTTAGAATATTCATCCATTTAATAAGTAATTCCCCCAAAGTGGCTATCTCCCATGTAATGTCCCCCTAACCTAAGAACTACAGTAGTTCTTAATGTTCTAATAGAATTATGAAGAAAGATAAAATCCTGGTATCCTAAGTTGTTATTGAAGTGCATTTTTTTGTATAAATGGCATTAGGAATTGTGGCTACATGTATTTAAAATATTTCCATTGACTGTATGTATTAAATATATATATGATTGTTATCTTTTTGAGGTTAATATTGAGGAAATTATTATAAGCATACCTTGTTTTATTGTTTTTTGCCTTATTAAGCTTTGCAGATATTGTGTTTTTTACAAATTGAAGGCTTGAGGCAACCCTGGATTTAAAAAGTCTATTGATGCCATATTTCCAACAGTATTTGTTCACTTTCTGTCTCTGTATCACATTTTGGTAATTCTGGCAATATTTCAAACTTTTTATTATTATTATATTTGTTATGGTGATCTGTGATCAGTGATCTTTGATGTTGCTACAACTCACTGAAAGCTCAGGAGATGATTAGCATTTTTTAGCAATAAAGTATTTTTAAATTAAGGTATGTACTTTGGTTTTTCTTAGATATAATGATATTGCACACTTAATAAACTACAGTATAGTGTAAACATAATGTTTATATGCACTGGGGAACCAAAAAATTCACCTGATTTACTGCAACACTTGCTTTATTGTGGTGGTCTGGAACGGAACCTTCAATATCTATGAGGGATGCCTGTGTTTAAAATATTTGTTTATATAAAAATTGTTTTCTAATCTGAAAAGCAACTCCTTACAAATTAACTTTTTTGTATGTTTAGCCCATTTATAAATTGAGAAATATCTATTCAGTAAAATCTATTATAAAGACACTTTGAGCACCATAATTCTGGTTATTCTTGGGTCAGACCATAATTTAAGGAGCTGGGGTAGGAGCATAAACAAAGCTTCATGCTCACTAATATCTGTTTCCAACTACAATGTCTTCTCCATTGACCTTATGGCACTTCTTTCTTTAGTTAGTGCTCAGATCCTGCAGAGGCTGAATGCCATAGTCAATACTGTCTGTATTCCTCAAATGCAAATTAACATCTGTTCTCCTCACTGAAATATGACCAGGCAATAAGTAGTAGTTACATCTATTTCTCCAACATCAACTTATAACAGCCTTTTCCTTAGTTTTGCCTATATGTTCAAAAATAAAATTTAAAACAGCATAAAATTAATATTGTTTTAACAAATTAAAAGAAGAAACCAGATGAAAAATCTGATTATGATACTCTTTACATTAGATTACATTGTATGTTTTTACAAAAGCAAGGAAGACCTACATACAAATTTTATCACTGTAACTAAAATGCATCATAAAAGAATAAGAGGGTCATGCTTACTGACTCTAAAAATATTTTAAATGTTATTTAAAATTTTTTCCTTCTCATTTCTTTAACATGATTTAATAAAGTTGCTCTAATACTTAATGTTTGATTGTTAATGACCAATGTTTCCTTACCTACAGCCTTATGCTGAAGTTAGCTATAATGATAGATGGATAGATGATAGACAGATAGATAGATAGATAGATAGAGGTTGATAGCATTTCTACAAATGCATATATGTGATTGTTCTCTCACATACATTAGAATAAAATCATCTACTTTTAGTAAGAATGAAAGTTGTAAAATAATAAAAATAGACACAATTGAATTTCACTATGAAATATTGTTATTTAAAATCAGAAATGCCACATAATAATTTCTACTTTGGCCAAGATAGAGTAACCCTTCCACCTGAAACAATAAAAATACACAGATACTTATGAAACAATGGTTTCCAAGATATTGGACATCAGGCCTCATGAGACAGTATTGCCTGAGAGATGATCAACAAATGAGTTCAGCTCTACCACTGTCCCTCCTTACTGCACCTAGAGAGTTTCCAGGCTGCAACACAGGGGAGGGAAACTGAGGCAGGGCCCAGCATATAGCATGAGTTGAGGAGTCAGAGCGGAAAGTCTCAGGTGACTGAGGGAGCCTGGGTTCTCATAAGAGAGTACTGAAAAGGAGAGAACCGCACAGGAAGAACTCTAGAGACAGGCAGAAGGACCCCCTTGAGTGTTCAGCAGAGATATTATTAGTGCTTGTAGGTGATTAAACTACCTGACGCTCAAGAAAGAATCACCCAAAAGGTTTTGAGGGAGCCGTACCCAGCACTGACAGTGAGCTGGAAATAATGCCCATTCCCACAAGCCAGACTAGAAAACGCCATAATTCATTGGCATTGGGCACAAATCAGACTTCCACTACACATGACTTTGGTCTTGCCTACCAAATCTTAAGGGCACAACCAAAAAGGATTAAAGTCTTTACAAGTTACTTAAAGTCCAGACAAAACTGAAGCATACATAGAAATATAGAAATATTCAGAACCCAAAAAGATGAAATTCACAATAATTGGCATCCAATTAAAAGTTATCAGGCATGCAAAGAAGCAAGAAAATGTAACCCATAATAAGGAGAAAAATCAAACAATTGAAGTGAGCCAGAACCAATAGAGATGCTAAAATTAAAAACAAGCACATTGAGACAGTGATTCACTCTAAATTTCACATGTTGAAAAGTAGACACAAGTAAGATACAAAAAAAGACCAAAATCAAAAATTTAGAGATTAAAATTATGTCTGAGTCAAAAAATACAATGAGTAGAATTACTGGAAGATTAGACATTGTAGAAGAAAAGAATGGTGAAATAGAAGACATAGCAACTATCCAAAATGAAACACAGAGAAAAAAAGAACTGAAAGAAATGAGCTGTGGGATAACTGCAACAGCCTAACATATGTGCAATTGGAGTCCATGAGGAGGAAAGAGAGAAGGTGATCAGAAAAGTATTTAAAGAAGAATAGCTAAATATTTTCCAAATTTGAGGAAAACTACAAATCCACAGACACAAGAAGCTCAATAAACTCCAAAAAAAGAAACATCAAGATAATTACACTGTAGCACATCATAGTCAATTTCTCAAAACGAATCACAGAAAATCTTAAAAGCAATTAGAGAAAAAGAAACATTATGTACAGAGGAAAAACATAAGTATAATTGTACATTTCTCAGCAGAAACAATACAAACAAGAAGACAATGGAATAACATATTTAAAGCATGTAAAGTAAAACCTAGATTGAATAAAAATATTTTTCATACTTGAAGAAGAACTAAAGACTTTTTGTTTTGTTTTGTTTTTTGCTGTACGCAGGCCTCTCACTGTTGTGGCCTCTCCCGCTGCAGAGCACAGGCTCCAGATGCGCAGGCTCAGCGGCCATGGCTCACGGGCCCAGCCGCTCCGTGGCATGTGGGATCTTCCCGGACCGGGGCACGAACCCGTGTCCCCTGCATCGGCAGGCGGACTCTCAACCACTGCGCCACCAGGGAAGCCCTAAAGACTTTTTCATACATAAAAAATGGGAAGTATTTATCACAAGCAGATGACACCTACAAGAAATGTTAAAGGAAGTCCTCAAGCTGAAGGAAAATTATAATAGACAAAAATTCAAATCTACATAAAGGAATTAAGAGTACTGAAAATAATTAAATGAGTAAATATAACGAAGTTTTCCTCATTATTTAAATCGGTTTAAAAGATAACTGTTAAAAACAAAGAGACAACATATTGTAGAGTTATATGTAAAAACGAAATGGAACAAAGCACTGGAACAGAGTCTAGAAGACATACAAGTATACTGTAGTAAGGCTCTTATTCCACATGATAAGTGGTAAAAGACCACTTGAAGTAAACTGATAAGTTAAAGATGTACACTATAAATGCTAAAGCAACCACTAAAATAGTGAAACAAAAAGTTACAGCTAATAAACCTACATAAAAGAAAAAAGTCATGAAAAATACTGAACTAATCAATAAGAAGGCAGAATAAGAGAATAATGGGACAAATAAGAGATGAAACAAACAGAAAACAAAAGAAAGATGATAGACGTAAACAACCATGTCAATAACCACATTAAAGATAAATGGTCTAAACACCACAAATAAATGTGCCAACTGTTGTGCCCAAGTTCTTTAGCGGATTATCTCATTTGATTCTCAAAAAAAAAAAAAAAAAAACTATGAGGAGATTGATGCTCTAATCTCATTTTACAGATGTTCAGTGAAATTATACAATTTTGCTTTCAGTTAGAGGTAACCAGCAACTCCAGACCCTAAAAATCAATATAACCCTCCTTCCTCTAGGAGATAACACTTTGCAAATGTTAAACACTATAACAGTCAGTTTCAATGATCCTGTCATAATTTTTATCACATCCACAGTACATAGTTCTTCACACTGATAAATGCACACCCTATGGGAAACAAAAAACCTTATTGGTTTATTTATTTGTGATAATTTTAAAATTATGTTGCCAAATCTCTAACTCTAAATTTGCTATTTACACAGTCCATTATTTTCTAGAATCAATCTTCCCACACTGAATGAATTTCTCAAATAATTGTGGCCTTACTGATCAGTATCATCACAGACAATAAACTCAAAATAATCCTCCACCTAAACTAGTAAGAACAATTAGTGTCCATATTTTCTCACCACATTCTGCTCATGCATTAATGCATTTATCTTCTTTGACTTGAAAACTGAAGATAAGCTAGCAAGTGAAATTTAGTTAAAAATCATGTGGGTGGGTTTCCCTGGTGGTGCAGTGGTTAAGAATCTGCCTGCCAATGCAGGGGACATGGGTTCGAGCCCTGGTCTGAGAAGATCCCACATGCTGCGGAACAATGAAGCCCATGAGCCACAACTACTGAGCCTGTGCTCTAGAGCCCACGAGCCACAACTACTGAAGCCTGCGCACCTAGAGCCTGTGCTCTGCAACAAGAGAAGCCACTACAATGAGAAGCCCACGAACCACAACGAAGAGTATCCCCTGCTCACCGCAACTAGAGAAAGCCTGCATGCAGCAACGAAGACCCAATGCAGCCAAAAATAAAATTAAAAATGTATATATATATAAAAAATCAATAGACTATTGAATACAATTTCAGAATTGTTATTAAAAAAATCATGTAAAGGGCTTCCCTGGTGGCACAGTGGTTGAGAGTCCGCCTGCCCATACAGGGGACACGGGTTCGTGCCCCGGTCCGGGAGGATCCCACATGCCGCGGAGCGGCTGGGCCCGTGAGCCATGGCCGCTGAGCCTGCGCGTCCAGAGCCTGTGCTCTGCAACGGGAGAGGCCACAACAGTGAGAGGCCCGCGTACCACAAAAAAAAAAAAAAAAAATCATGTAGGTTAGGTAAGGGGTAATAAGCAAATCCTTAAGTAAAGATACAAGGTATGAGGTCAAAGACATCAGGCAGAATGTAGTCAAATGTCTTGATACTAGAACAGACTCTGCAAAACATCATCTTTTAAAGTAGGAAACTGATATTACATTGAGACTTTCTACGTGGTGAGCAGTGTGCTGAACATTGCACATTCACTGCCTCCTCATATTATTACAATGTAAGATACTTCTGAAATATTAATTGATAGGATTTCTATTCTCCATAGTTCCTTCTACTTTCTGGCCACTTTCTCACTGAGTCAGTCATTTCATGTTCCCTACTCATGAAAAGTATGACATGAGGGATCACAGAAATAAATAGACAAGGATTATTGGATTTTAAACATCTAACTCTCAAGACAATGTGAGAAACTCATACTAATAAATAAGTAAAATTGATGAATAAGAGAGAATTTATCCATCCAGGGACTATAAAAGAGGGAGGGCTTCCCTGGTGGCGCAGTGGTTGAGAGTCCACCTGCCGATGCAGGGGACACAGGTTCGTGCCCCGGTCCGGGAAGATCCCACATGCCACGGAGCGGCTGGGCCCGTGAGCCATGGCCGCTAAGCCTGCGCGTCCGGAGCCTGTGCTCTGCAACGGGAGAGGCCACAACATTGAGAGGCCCACGTACTGCCACAAAAAAAAAAAAAAAAAAAAAAAAAGAGGGAAAGAGATAGAAGAGATGTTAAGGTATAAAGAGAGAAATGGAGGTTGGTCAAGATGAGGATAAGGGGTCCAGATACAGAAGAAGCTTGTGGAAAGGAAATGAGCCACCGTTCAAGAACCTCTAACCTCTGCTCCAAGGCACACCACCTATTGCCAGTGACAAGGAGCTCTGTAGGAGCAGAATTCATGTTCAAAACTGTCCAGACTCCATCTGTGTGAGTACATATACCACTGGCACCTAGGAAATACATTAATCGTCCTCTCTAGTGGCTTCCACTGAGGATTTCCCTTTGATTGCATCAACATGGTACTAGCTGACTGTCCAGAAGAGCTGATGCCCTTAGGTTTTTCTATACTTTGCCCCAAAGATCCCAGCCTAATTTACCTACCACTTTTCACCAGCAAAGTATACTTCTGCATCTACATTACTCCCTTCCATGGAGGATTGGATTCTGGACTTCTAGAGGATGATTGAAAACAAGGAAGGGAAAAACTCTTACTTTTGTTCTTGTATTTAACTTAATGAATCAGTTTCATTTGTCTCTTGATCCAAGCTAGAGGTAAAACACATCATGTTATAGTTAAAACAGCCCCACTGGGTAGTGGTGGTAATTATTATAAGATAGAGAAAAAATCTAGGGTTCAGAGGGTTAAATTACGAATGAGTAATTTAACTCGAACATTAAATTACGAACAAATTCTGTTCTGAGAGCGCTTGTAAGTTCAATTTGTTCGTAAGTCCAACAAAGTTAGCCTAGGTACCCAACTAACACAATCAGCTATATAGTACTGTACTGTAATAGGTTTATAATACTTTTCACATAAATAATATGTACATAAAAAACAAACAAAAAATAAAGAAGACATTTTAATCTTACAGTGCAGTACCTTGAAAAGTACAGTAGTACAGTACAACAGCTGGCATGCATGCTCTCATCTTTGAAAGTTCATAACTTGAAGGTTGGTATGTAGGGGATTTACTGCATATACCCAGGAGTGGAGTTGTTGGGTCATATGGTAGTTCTATTTTTAGTTTTTTGAGAAAGCTCCATATTGTTTTCCAGTGGCTGCATCAATTTATATTTCCACCAACAGTGTAGGAGGGTTCCCTTTTCTCCACATCCTTACCAACATTTGTTATTTGTGTTCTTTGTGATGATAGCCATTCTGACAGGTGTGAGGTGATATCTCATTGTGGTTTGTTTTGCATTTCCCTGATGATTAACAATGTTGAGAATCTTTTCTGTTGGCCATCTGCACATCCTTTTTGGAAAAATGTCTATTCAGGTCTTCTACCCATTTTTAAAATTGGGTTGTTTGTTTGTTTTGATGTTGATTGTATGAGTTGTTTATATATGTTTTATATTCACCCCTTATTGGTCATAATATTTGCAAATATTTCTCCGATTCAGTAGGTTGTCTTTTCGTTTTGTTGATGGCTTCCCATTGCTATGCAAGAGCTTTTAAGTTTAATTTGGTCCCATTTGTTCATTTGCTTTTATTTCCTTTGCTTTAGGAGATGGAACCAAAAAATATTGCTACAACTTATGTCAAAGAGTGTTCTGCCTGTGTTTTCCTCTAGGAGTTTTATGGCTTCCCATCTTACATGAAGGTCTTTAATCCATTTTGAGTTTATTTTTGTATATGGTGTTAGAGAATGTTCTAACTTCATTCTTTTACATGTAGCTGTCCAGTTTTCCCAGCACTACTTAATGAAGTAGTCTTTTCTCCATTGTATATTCTTGCCTTCTTTGTCATAGATTAATTGACCATAAGTGCATAGGTTTATTTCTGGGATTTCTGTTCCATTGATACATGTGTCTGTTTTTATGCTGGCACCATATTGTTTTGATAACTTTAGCTTTGTAATATAGTCTGAAGTCACAGAGCATGATTCCTCCAGCTCTATTCTTCTTTCTCAAGATTGTTTTGGCTAATCAGGATCTTTCGTGTTTCCATACAAATTTTGAAATTATTTGATCTAGTTCTGTGAAAAATACCATTGGTATTTTGATAGGGATTGCATTGAATGTGTAGATTGCCTTGGGTAGCATAGTCATTTTCACAATAATTAATTCTTCCCATCCAAGAACATGGTATATCTTTCCATCTGTTTGTGTCGCTTCAATTTCTTTCATCGGTGTCTTCACTGATAAAACATCAGTGAACACCAGTTTTCTGAGTACCGGTTTTCACCTCCTTATGTAAGTTTATTCCTAGGTATTTTATTCTTTTGGGTGCAGTGGTAAATGGGACTGTTTCCTTAATTTCTCTTTCTGATAGTTCGTTGTTAGTGTATATCTTTTCTGGTATGTTCTGCTCTTTTTCATTGATGGTTGTTCTGCAAATAGTTAGGAGTTTTGGAGTTCTCATGAGAGTTGGTGAACTTAGGGTTTCTTCTCTGCCATCTTGGCTGATCTCCTTATCATCTTTTTTTCCCAACTATAAAGCTATGCATGTTTATTGTAATATATAAAATGATAAAAAAATACATTTTGAAAATACAGAAAATTACAAGAAGGGAAAAAATATCACCCATAATTTTACCATCTCTATAAGCAGTATTGCCATTCAGTGCATATATTCCTAGTTATTTTTCTAGATTCACTTATGTTGTTGACTTTTATATTGTTAGATGCTCTCCTACTATAACTTGGGTACTTCAGAGATGTAAAAACATGGGTCTGTGTATTTTGCAACTGAGCACTAAGTCTGTTGAATATGTTCAGCCTTGTTTATAAAGTATGAACTGATGATTCTGTGGGGCAAAAGTCAGTAGTGAAGCTCACTCTGGGGATAACTGGACAGCAAATTCAGAACATGCAAGCATTTTTCTATATTTTATTTTAATTTGGCTCTTATTAGCATCTCTTTGCTTACAAATGGCTTTATTAGAAAACAGTTTGAAATAAATAAATTTTAAATTCATTCTTTTTTATTTTTGCAAATTACACAAACTATTTCCTGTTGTCATCTTATTTAAGTAGAAAAGGCAAAATCCTATTTCTTTTTTCTTGGATACAAGTGAGTAAGCCTCACTTAATGACACACCCCTGAGAAATGATTTGCAATAAATAACAGCTCAGAGGAACTAAAAAGCCCCAAGTAGAATTCAGAAAACAACTCTGTTGTCTTGTGCTAAACAACAAAATTTGCATGTTGTGAAAACACCAGAACTGGTGTTTATGTTCATGGCTCTCAGTCCTAAACTCATTTATTTGATCAATTTATTTTGTATTATGAAGCATTAAAAATAATTTATGTTTATATATCTGACAAATTGTGATAGAGACCATTGGTTCTCACCAAACATGGAGATATTTCCTACATCTCCCCTGCCCCAAGGCTCCTAGGTGTGGTCATGTGGTAAATTCTTGCAATGGAATATCAAATGGAGGGATGTAGGGCTGGGTCACTTCCACTAAAATGGTTAAGAATGAATGTTTCTCCCTCCACCCTTCTCTGTGTCTCTCCATAATCAGAAATTTAAAAACACATGGGTCTTGGAGTTCTAAGAGGAAGCAACCCAAGTCCCTGATTCACCACTTGAAGAAGAGTTGTGTTGCATAAAGTAGGATAAATATGAGTAAGAAATAAATCTTATTTTTGACAAACCACTGAATTAGAGGGGTTTATTTCTTATTGCAGCATGGTCTAGTTGCACATTTAGCCTTGTCTTATTGTTTTACAGGGGTTGAAGTGTGCATGTGAGAGTGTAGGTGGTAGCTGAGTAGCAAAAGGAACAGCCTGGGCCAGTTCTCAGTTTATTCTCAGCCTCTCAGCTCCACATTCACTCCCTCCTAGCTGCTCCACCATAATGACCTGGACTCCAAGCATTTCTCCTCTACTATGAGCATGATGTCCAGCTTTGTCAGTATAGGGTGCTGAGGGACATTGAAAGGGGCCTCCTTCCTGTTCTGGAATGCTGCCTTTTTGCTCCTGCTGTAACAATCCATCAGTGTGTGTGTGTGTGTGTGTGTGTGTGTGTGTGTGTGTGTTCACATCCAGTGTCATTCTGCGCCAACTGCACATTCAGAGTGTACAGTCCCTCAGCCATCTTGCAGCCCAGCTGGGTCACAGTGACCACTGCCAGAGTCAGGCCTGTTGCTGGCAACAGCATGCCAGTGTCTCCCTCTGAGCCCCTGCGCATCAGCCTCAGCTCTCCTGGGCTGGGAGGGTTGTTTCCTCCAGCCCTCCCAATACAACCACATTGCTCGCCAGGCCACATGCCACTGCCAGCAGTCAGGCTCCTAACAGCTAAAACTTTCTCCATGCCTGCCTACCCACAGATGTGCAGATCTGTCTGCCTGTACCCAGATGGCTGTTTCCTGCTTTCCTGGTAACTCTGGACCAGTTCTGGCCTGGACAACTCAGCAAACTTGCCTGCCATCCAGTAGATTATAACCACTGTTATTCCAATGAGGTCTGAACCCTGGCTTTGGGGAGGGGGCCCCTTCTAAATTGTCCTTCCTTATGTGATCTTATCTACATATATATATTATATATATATATTATATATATAATTTATATTATATATTATATAATTTATATTTTAACATTTTAAACATGTATATTTGTATTTTAAAGGAGCACAATAGTTAAAAATATTTGAGAAATAATGAACCTAAAGAGAATAGATGAATGAATGAACGAATGAATGAATGAGGTGACTGGTAAGAAAAAACTAAACTGGGCATATCTGAGAAGAGTTGGCCTATGTAACCAAGAAGAATTATAAGCAGCAAGTTTATAGCAGGAGAAGATGAAAATTTAAGTTTCTTTACGTGAGTTTTTTTCTAGAGTTTGTCCAAGGAAAGTTAAAACAACAAACTATCTTACTAAAATTAGGAAAGGAGCTACAATTGAGTAGGAAATGCAACCAGCATATAAAGCTTTTTCTCTGGACCTTTGCACCGCCTTAAATATATATATCAGGTCTAGAGTCACGAGCACTATTCAAGATCAATTTTCAGCACTAAATTTGGTTTACCTACAGCAGAAAATATACCAGGAATGTATTCAATAGTTTGCAAACTCCCTTCCCAGATGGGTCTACCTCTATGAATCTCTAAGAAGGATTAATCCCATATCAGAGACAGATTTTCTTGTTCATTTAGGAAATGCCAACATGTCTGGTATCAAAAATAAGTTATCATAGGGAAACTAGGCTCAGAGATGCAGCTAAATCAACAGTAAAGAAGGATATTTTCTTTTGTTACATTTTAATTTCACTCTCAATCACTAGGTAGGCTGTGCTGTTGTTTAGAAATTTTCAAATTTCAAATATGAGATTAAAATATTTTAATTTTAAAACACTTATAATGTAAGATAAATGTTAGTTAACATCTCATGTCTTTACTAGGATGCATTAGTCTATATAATTACAAAAGTGAAAATTAATAGGAATTCCTTTTGTAAAAATATCTGGGTTTTCCATATTCCACTAAATTGGGTACATTTTCCTGTTCAGAAATTTTACCCATACACATGCAGAGGACTGCATTTCTGCCGAGTCAGGTTAGATAAATCATTGTCTTTGTTCAATCTTTCTTCTTAATAATACACAGGGGAACTATAGATTACATGCAGTCATTTTTAATTTCCAGTTTTTCACTCTCATATTTTTCACATACCAATCATTATTTTTCTTACCATTGATTTTTCTTCCTTGCACCACATGAATCATTTTAATTTTCCTGATGTTAATATTCAGTGTTTAAGGATTTTAACAAAAGTTTACATATTCACATTGATAACAAAAATAACCTCAGATCTTCCCTGTCCCTATATCCATATTTTTTTGTAATGTGACTTTGTAACATTTCCCATTAACAGGAAGAGTTCATTTCTCTGCCACTGAGTCTAGATTGAAATTTTGATGCGCTTTGGACAGTAACATGTCATTATGCCAGTTCTGAGTCAAAGCCTCTTGAGGTCTTGTTCACTTTTACTCTTTTTCAACTGCCATTTCAACAAGCCCAGGCTTGTGTGTTCTGTGATGGGAGAGAAAGTGGAGCGAAGATGTGCCATCTCAGCGAAGCCATCGTAGACCAGCTCGCCTCCAGCCAACTTGAGAGTTGACTGCAGTCACATGAGTGAGCCCCGCTGAGATCAGAAGAACCAGAAGGCTGAGCACAGCTCAAATTGCTGGCAAACAGAATATAAGCTAAATGAATAGCTTTTCTTTTAAGCCACTAAGTTTTGGGGTGGCTTGGTATGCAGCAAGAGCTAACTGATACATTTATCCTATACTTTCACCATTTTATCTGTTAGAATTCAGATTCTCCCTCACAATGATATTCATTCACATTAGAACTCACATTCTGATTTGGACGGCCAAAAATACATTAATATTTTGGAACAAATGTAGGCAACTATACATAAATTCCTGGGTGGTATCATAAATATCTATGCTGGGCTTCCTGGTGGCACAGTGGTTGAGAGTCCGCCTGCCGATTCAGGGGACACGGGTTCGTGCCCCGGTCCGGTAAGATCCCACATGCCGCGGAGCGGCTGGGCTTGTGAGCCATGGCTGCTGAGCCTGCGCGTCCGGAGCCTGTGCTCCGCAACGGGAGAGGCCACAACAGTGAGAGGCCCGCGTACCGCAAATAAATAAATAAATATCTATGCTGCTTGCTTGCTTTTTCATGAAGACACATACATCAGATAGCTTTAGAGGATGTTCTGTTTAAAACAGTAAAAATAAAATGTAGCCCCTGCTAGAGACTACACTAAACACTTTATAAGCTGTGTCTCAATTTTACCTTATAGCCTCCCACAGGATAAAATGAATACCATCGCTGTGTGGGTTTTTTTCTTCAAATAAGAGAATTGAGTCTTGGAGAATTTAAATAATTTTCCCAAAGTCTACCCAAGGCGTAGAAATGAGATTAAATGAACAATCTCTGACTCTAAATCCTGAGTGATTAACCATAAAGTATGCTGTCTACAATGTTCCAGAAATGTAAAGAAGGGACAGCCTTTGATATGATTTCAAAGCGTTTCCCATTCAACCAAATTCAGCTGGAGAAATTAAATGTGAAAAAGCAGGTAAAGTTCATGTTCCTATATTGCAACCTAAAGAAATTTACTAGTTCTCAATCAACTCAATAAGTTAGCAACCCACCTGTTTAACCCACTGTTGTTATGTCACTGTAATATACATAAATTCAAGTGAAGACAAAATGTTGGTGGATAGAACAATCAATCTTACTAACTTGCTCTTCCAAAGCTAATGGGTTTACAGTGGCATCACATGAAAGTGCAAGGTGCAAATTCATGTCGTGTAAGAGTAAAAACAAGTAGCAGAGAAACTAAGTGCAAAGTTACGTTTACAAATTAATAAGCTGTCACTTATGTTGTTGCACAATCCTACATCTATAGTTTCATCAACCAAAACATTCTAAAAATTGAAAAAAAAAACTTGATAACATACAATGAGTGTATACAATTTGTATACAGTGAGTGTATACTCATTGAGCAAGAAAATCTAGACTGAAGTGATGTAAAAATATTTATAGTCTCTGTTTATATTTCGTAGTATGATTATTCATACATTTTACTGAAGAAATTTTTTGACTACGTGGTTTTGCCTCAGTCCCTGCTGAAAGTGCTCTGTGATTTAGAATATATGCTGTGTGCAAAACTTCTAAAGTTCAAAAAGTCTTAATTGTAAAATAATCTGAAAACAAAAACTTTAGATAAGTGATTGTAAACTCAAAACATGATTTGAGCCTGAAATTCGGCCAATAAGTCTTAATTCCTCATGTTTATAATGGATTTAATCAGTCATTTCCATTTTAGTCTGAATGAGTAATCAAATACTTTTTAGGGAGCATATTTTGATAAGAAGAGGGGGAAAAAAAGAAGAATCTGAAGTCTTTTTTTTTTTTACTTCCTCCATAGTTGGTTTTTAAAACAGAAATACATCAACACAGAAAAAATAAAATATGACTTCTGAATAGAATCTCAATGTTATAAATCCTCATAATGTAAAAGAAAAATTGTTCACATAACAGAAATTGGGAGGTGGTTAGTAGATATAGAGAGGAGAGCAGGAACACAAATATTTCTCATGGTGGGGACTAAGGAGATACTGTCTAAGGCTGATGGAAGAGGGCATTGAAAATTTTGTGTATTATTCAAAGTTTAAAAGCAAAAAGAAGAAGTAAATGATAATAAAATTATCGACTTTGGGAGTTAGGAATGAGGGAAAATTAAGAGCAATGCAAATAAACGGAAGTTCTATCTTTCAACATGAGAAGTAAACAGATATGACTAAATTTGATAAATGATGAAATATATATCATTTAGAAATAAAAAGCTTACTATGAGAAGAAAACAAAGCAGAAATGGTTCCAAATGGGTTGCTTCTGGGGAATAAAAGGAGGACAGAGGGGTAGATCAGAGGCTAATTTTAATGATTGTGGTACCATTTTAAAAATAAAAAGTAAATAAAGCAAAACTATGGTAGTGCTAGTTGATTAAAATAAAAGAGTCACTAGAAAATAAGTGAGTGGTGGTCACTTTAAATAGGGTGGTCTGAGAGTGACTTATGAGAGGGGGTAGCCAAGAGAAAATCTGGAGTAAATGTGCTCCAGGCAGACAGAGCTCCCTATCCAGAGGTGCTCAGGGGGAGTGAGCTTGGCATGTTGGAGGAAGAGACAGGAGGCCTTAGTGAGCCAAGGGAAGCACCACGCTAGGGAACAGGGAGGTGTGCAGCAGCCAGATGGTGCAGACCTTATGGCTCATGGCATGAAGTTTGGGTCACATTCTAATTAACATGGGAAGCTGTCAAAGGGGTTTAAGTAGTGGAGAGATAGGCTCTACTTCAGATTTAGAGAGACAGTAGTAGCTGCTCTGCTAGAAGTAGACAACAGGGGGTAAGCATGGACTTACCCCCTGGTAAGGCAGGGGGACTGGCTAGGATGTTCCTGCCAAGGGTCAGGGAGAGAAAATGATGAGTTGGTGACCATTGTTTAAGGTTTGAGACATCCTTTTGGAAGTAAATCAAACAAGGCTTACTCATAGGTTAGATGTAGAGAGTGAAGACAAAACAGTGGGGACTCCAAGCAATGGGATGAATAGTAGTGATTTTAACCATCTTGATTGGGGTCACAGATGTTTTTGGAGCAGAAACCCAGAGTCTTTTTTGTGCACGATCAGTCTGAGATGTCCACTAAAAACTCAAATGAAGATACTACACAGGAAGTTTGATATATGAATCTTGAGTTAGGGACCGGGTTAAACTGCTGATATAAACTTAGTAATCATCAGCATACAGGTGGTCCTTAAAGCCAGGAGGGGCTCACCTTAGGAAAAAGGGTACATAATAAAAATAGCTAGTGTTCATTACATGCTTACCATATGTCTAAGACTCAGCTAAGTGGTTTTTACATGCTATGCTGGGCAGTCCCCAAGGCCACCCCAGCTTTTATGATTTGCTAGGAGGACTCACAGAGCTCAGCATATGGTCATAATCACAGCCGTGATTTGTTACATCAGAAGGATACAAAGCAAGATCAGGAAAAGGAAAAGGCACCTGGGGTGAAGTCTAAGGGAAACCAGGTCCTCTCTGTGGAGTCACACAGGACGTGCTTCCTTACCCCAGCCATGAGTGTGGTAACCCCTGTGAAATATCGTCAAACAGCGAAGGTTATGAAAGGCTCAGTGCCCGGGATTTTTATTAGGGGCAGATCACGTAGGCAGCCTATGCCTGGCACTTGCCAAAATTCCAGACTCCAAGAGGGAAAGCTGGTGTTCAGCAGAAACCATATTGTTTTCATGAGCAGCTTAGGTGCAGTGAGGGCACCCTTATCAGTTAGGTGGTTAGGAACCCTCCTGAAATCCAAGTCCCCAAAGGCCAGCCCAAGGCCAACCTCATCAGAAGCCTTTCTAAAGATAAGCAGCCAACACTGCTCTGTTGACTCTTTTCTGCACAAGTCTTAAATTATTTGACTCCAACCACCTTCTGAGATAAGTCCTATTACTATCTTTGTTTCACAGATGAGGCAACAGGAGGAGAAAGCTCTCTCAGCTAACAGGTGAAGAGTTTGGGAATTGAAACCTGGCAGTTTGGTGCCTGTGAGAGAGCTCTTGGGTACTTTGCAAAGGAGCCTCTTGCAATAGAGAACAGAAAACACCAGGGGAGAAGGGTTGAAGGGCTGAGCCTTGGATGCACCGACAGTTAGAGGTCCAATGGACAACGGGGCAAGACCAACCAATGAAATGGGCAGAAAGCCAGGAGGCCATGCAGTCTGTCTCAGGACTGAAATGAGTTATTTGGAATCAGCACATCGGAGGGGTGCAAAGATTGTTGCTGACAAGTTAAGTACATGAATTAACTTTAATTTTCCAGCTTTGTCTCCTACCGCAATGTCAAATACTCTACCTCTGACCACAGGGGCCAGATGCTTTTCCACAGGCATTACCATTGCTATCGAAGCTGCTATTCCTTTACACACATTCTCCCTATTATCTGAAATGCTATTCCACTGTTTCCTAGGTAGCACTTTCTAGTCATCTTTCAAGAGCTGTACCTAATAGTCCTTTCTTTGTAGAATATTGTTGCCTCTCCTAAACAGAGTCATCTACTTTATCCTCAGAGTTCTTTTCTTCATACTTCTAAGACAAATCTATTCTTATTAAATTCATTTTAGTTGATTACTTTTCAGCACCCTTCTCTAGCCTGCACCTGCACCTTATTCATATCTATACTGTCAGCATCTAGGGTAGTGTTAGAACATAGCAGATGCTCAAGAAATATGAGAGGGAGGAAGGAAGGAAGGAAGAAAAGAAGGAAGGGAGGAAAGAAGGAAAGGAAGTGGGGAGAGCAAGGGAAGAGGAAGGAAGATAGACTGAGGGAGTTCCACTGAGGAGCAGGAAGATAGACTGAGGGAGTTCCACTGAGGAGCAGAAACAGGGAGATCAGCTGGGTGCCTTGTGACCACCTGGGGTGGGGGGATAGGGAGGGTGGGAGGGAGGGAGATGCAAGAGGGAAGAGATATGGGGATATATGTATAGCTGATTCACTTTGTTGTAAAGCAGAAACTAACACACCATTGTAAAGCAGTTATACTCCAATAAAGATGTTTAAAAAAAAAAAAAGCTAAACAGAAGAAGTGTTTGGGGTGAATGTATATAATATTTCCTGAAACTCAAGCACCTGAGATTGAATTGGAAATATTTTATTTTATTTTATTTTATTTTATTATTATTTGGCGGCACCATGCAGCCTGTGGGATTTTAGTTCCCCAACCAGAGATGGAACCCGGGCCCTTGGCAGTGGGAGTGCAGAGTCTTAACCACTGGACCACCAGGGAATTCCCTGGAAATACTTAAATTCTAATAATGTGTGTATTGAATTTGCATTTGCTTAACTGGTGTTATGCAAACACATCTATAAAACTTACTTTCCATGCATACATAAGTACCTGAGAGATATAGATTGAAATGTCCTAGGCACTGTTTTTTTCTTCCTTCCACCAAAGTCTTTCTTGGACTAGCTAAAATGCAAAATTTCATGAGAGGAGAACAAGAGGAACATTTTAAAGGGAAGTTTATTTCCTAGTGTAAATGAATTTATCAGGACTTTTCCCAGGGACACATTTTTTCTTTCAGGAGAAGGAGGAAAAAATATGGGGATATGGGGACTCTAAGACAGGTAGCCATAAAGGAAAAAAATTATCCAGAACTAAGAGGCTAAGAGATCAGGGAAATCAAATTGTGTGCTTCACACAATATCTCGTCTTCTGAAATACAACCAGAAAAACTCCTATATGGAGATACAAAGGGGATCTTGTTTCCAAAGGGGTTTAGAGATTGGTAGAGGAAATGCCAGTCATACATGGTACTTAACCACGTGGGACAGGGGATATGGGACACAGGCTCACTCTAGGCATGGACCAGCTATGAGGGCTGACTGCAGGCCATATTCTACTCCTACAGTGTGCTATGTGTTCAAGAATATTCCTCAGACTGGGGTGCATGAGACAACATGGAAAGTTGGCAGGACCATCTGACCATAGCTCCACAGTTCTCCCCTACTCACAGATGTTTCCTGCCTTCCCCATGAAGTGCAGCCTCCTCTGAGGCCTCTGCGTTTTCTTGTAAATGCATCTGCAGTAGCCAGATCCTGTTTCAAAGTTTGTTTCAGGCTAGCCAGCATTAAAAGGAGAGTCATGAAGAGTTTATTAGAGGAAACACTGAACACAGTGAACTGATTCTATGTCTTTATGTCCCCTTTTTTAGCCACTCCATTTTTATTATGGATAAACTGATTTTCAACCTAACTGACTTTTTATTCAAGAAACAGAAAAAGAAAGGAAAGAGAGAGAAGTGAGTTTTGCATCCTATACAATTCTTTCTTAAATGAGTTGAGATTTGATAGATGTTAAAAAATGCATTTACAGAAATTAATAGCATTTTAGGTGCAAGTACTGGGGAGTGTAGTGTATGTGTGTGTGTGTGAGCGTGTGTGTATGTTTCTCGAGGAGGTTGCCTAACTGCTTCTGCTCACTCTGAGCAACTAAACCATAATTCTAACAGTGTAGGTGTTCATATTCACAGCATCTTTAAATAAGGACAAAATGTGCTGTTGGAAGTGATTGCAACCACACTCTGTAAAGAGATCCACACAAAAGTGATAGTCCGTGAAGCCCATCCCTGCTTCAAAGCTTCTGCAGTTGCTCCTGCTTCCTGCTGAATCATTTTGCTGCACATCTCAGAGCTCACCTCTCTCACCATTGAGGTCTGAGCTCAGGAGGCTTTCCCCAACCACACGGGCCATGCACCCACGCTCCCACCTTATCATCCTATCTGATTTCTTCTATCCTCTGTGGAGTGTCTAACACAATCCAAAACAATATGATGGACTGATTGATTGATTGACTCTATTGGAGAATGTAAGCTGAGAGTTGGAGCTTTCTTTTCTTTCTACCCCCAGATTATCAGAGCAGTTTCTGGCACTTTGGAAGCACTAACAAGGTATTTGATGTGAAAGTCAGAATGATTTCTAAAGCCTGTAGAATGGATTGTGACGTTGTCTCCTCTAACTCCTCAATAAGAAACTCTTCATGAGCCTTAACCATTTTGCTAAGTAAACAGTCTGTGTTTGTCACATGGGAATCATCTGTGTCTAGCACTTCCTATTGCCTCTGCATATTCTAGTTATTCTAGTGGGTTCTGAATGCCCTTTTCCTGCCCCAGGTTCCAACTAATTCTAAAGTGATATTTTTATCATGTTTATTAAGTCTTCTTAAAGTCTGAAAACAGTGGAGTTATAACTCAGTTTCTCTCACTGAAGGATCTTGTCTGCTTTATCTGTATGCTTTCTCATTGAGACTAGTTTTAAAATTCTTTCCTGGGGAAGAGTTTCATTTGGTTTTAGTCAAACTGAAATTTTACACTTGCAAAGCTGTCTTTCATCCTTTTCCTTTGGAATAATAGCTTAGGATGTGATTGGTTAATCATTTTGTGTATAATCATACTGATTACACATGCATGTGAAAAAAAACCCTGAATCCGACCGACAATGCAGCCTATTAGCTCATGGACTGACTCTCCCCCGAGATTTGTGTCTGGTCCATCTAGTGTTGACCAGTAAGATATTTAAATTTCAGCTATTAGCCAGCCTTTGAAAATGGAGAACTTGCACATGAAATGTGACATTCCAAACTTCTCTTGAAAATCTAAGGATCTGGGGAAAAATAATCATCTGGACAATAATCTTCTTGGACTACTAGCACCTTCCTTTTTTAGGTGGGTCATGAAGCCTCTAGCTGCCCAAATCCTCAACCCTCCCTGTTGCTGTTCCAAACTAAACCAGAACCTGTTCCTTTTTTCATCAGAAGTCTATATTCTTTTAGTTATTTTGACTGCTTGAGAATTGAAAGATCTAAATGTCTGTTCATGTTCTAAAAATTTCAGTGAAGCTAGTATACTTCTTTTTTTAAAAAGGCAACCACAACTCAACAGTAAATATTAGTTATATATTCATTGTAGTCTTCATAAGCAAGCAATTTAGAAAAAAATATGTGGGATAGCTTGGCCTCTGTAGAAGACTACCCCTGCAGGGGAAAATATTCTCATTACTAGGCACAGGAATAGTTTTTCTGGAATTACAAAGTCAGGGTTATGTTGAATAAAGGAATATCCTCACCTTTAATAGGAGTTAAAGGAGTAGAATGTTTTCTCTCAATAGATTCAAAGCTTCGTCTGTTAAAGGAGACAGAACTGTGTTTGAATTCTGACTTTTTCTTTATCTTCTGTGAATCATTGGCAAGTCTGTGAATATCAGATCTTTTAACTGTGGGATGAAAGGACTATAGGCACCACCATGAGGGGCAATAAGGAAGAAATGGTAATATACATAAAGTGGTTAGTCTTTTATCCAGCCAAAACAGGCTGCCCTATGTGTTTTAATCTTCACCACATCATCAACTCTTTAACCCCATGCTCTTTAGAAGGCGTGTAAGCTGACAACAAGATAAAGATGGAATGCAAGAAAGCCACGGTTATGTGTTCAAACCTTTTCATCTAAAGACAAAGGGTATATATTTTTAACATCTTTATTGGAGTATAATTGCTTTACAATGGTGTGTTAGTTTCTGCTGTACAGCAAAGTGAATCAGCTATACGTATATATATGTTCCCATATCCCCTCCCTCTTGCATCTCCCCCCCACCCTCCCTATCCCACCCCTCTAGGTGGTCACAAAGCACTGAGCTGATCTCCCTGTGCTATGTGGCTGCTTCCCACTAGCTATCTATTTTACATTTGGTAGTGTATATATGTCCATACAAAGGATAATATAAATACTAAAATATAAATGCTTACAGACATTTATATAAAATATATACCAAATATATATACCAAGGTAAATAATTGCCTATGGTTCTCAGATTTCTGGATTTCATGAGGCAGAAAATTTTAAATATAAAATTTAAAAAAAACACAGAACTTTTTTTTCCCTGAGTAAGCAAACAAACAGCAAAAGAAAAAAGTTGCAATTTATTATTATTACCAACATTTTATGTAAGAAAGGACATTTAATTCTCCTCAGAAAGGGTAAGAAGGACAAAATTTCAGAATGAATGACAGCTCTTTAAACTGAATCAATGTAACCTAATGAAAAACTCACCAGATTACTCTTATTATTCTTATTTTTCCATAGACTATAAAAGTGTCCCTGAACCAAAGACCTAGATCAGCATTTGAAAACCATTTGTGTAGACTCCACTTAAAGTTTAAAGTTCTTGTTTCAGTGCCTAAGCTTTACTGTCACGTATTTAAATTATAGTATCTGCAAAAGTAAACCTGACCTAATTAGATGACTTTGTTCCTCAAACTATCACACAAACCTCCAGCACTGGGATTAACCAAGTGCTTGTAAGTTTCTGTGTTTGATGGGTTGATTGGGGGGAAGGAAAGAGACAGGTTGAATGTCTTCCCTTCCAAATCCCTTTTCCATCCATCCATCCTCTGTCAACAAGTTTGTGGAGGGAGTGAAGGGAGTAATGGCAGAGACAGCTAGCTTCTTCCCAATATCTTTTCCCATTCCTCCTTAGGAACAGAACTCTGATTCTGTTGAAGTTGGCAATGTGAGCAGCTAAACCTCCTTCATTAATCAAGTTCCCTTGCAGACAGTGGTGGCTAGGTGACACCATTCTGACCAATGAGCTACTGTAGAAATTGGTGGTGAGGCTTGAGCAAAACACTCTTTAAAGCAGGGGCTTTCTTAGCTGCCCCCTTTTTCCCCATGGAAAAAACAAAACACTATGGCCAGATCTGCTACTGGCAACAAAACTCAATTCGTAACTTATGCAAATATAATAAATAGAAAAAGGAAGAAATACTCTTTCCTCAGTAACAGAATAGAAGAACAAGGTAATAGGAAGAACATACTACTCTACATCTTAGTGACTGATGAACCACTACATATGTATCGTAATAAGTCAGCCTGTTTCCTTGGGAATTTAAAAGTAGAACGTGATAACCTCATTATTCGTCATTACGTATATAATAGTAGACAAAAAAGCATGTATAACATGTTATGAGTTGAACTGTGTTCCCCCAAAAGATATGTTGAAGTTCTAACTTCCAGTACCTCGTGATGTGACCTTATTTGGAATCACAATCATTGAACATATAATTAGTTAAATTAAGATGAGGTCATTCTGCAGCCAAGTGACTGGTGTCCTTTTAAGAAGTGGCAAGAGAGACACACAGGAGGAGAATGCCATGTGACAATGGAAGCAGAGATTGGAGTGTTGTAATTGCAAAAGCTAAAGAACATCAGGGATGGCTGTCCACAATGAGAAGCTAGGAAGAAGAAGGGAGGATTTTGAATAATCAGAGGGAGCATGGCCCTGCCAACACCTGGATTTTGGACTTCTAGACTCCAAAATCATAAGAGAATAAATATCTGTAGATTTACCTCACCCAATTTGTGGCATTTTGTTACAGCAATCCTATGAATGAGTACTACGCAAACCAAGATACTTTTACTGAAGAACGTTAATGCACTTTAGGAGTTAAAAATCAAGATAATTGTACATCTTATTTGAAAAACTTTTTCTAATGATAGATTTTCTTATTTTTTCTATTAGATAATACAGAAACTTTTAAAGAAGAAAATAAATCTGTTTACAATACCACAAGTAACCAGTAACACTTTGTGGCATTTGCTTTCAATATTTTGTGTATGAAATTTGTGGGCGATATTTATATGTTTGTGTAGAATTATGCCTGTGTATTTATTGTGTGTACATGAGAGAAAGAGAAAGACATTGTGTGAATATTATATTTCTCCCGCCCTCTCCTCCCTCTCTCTTTCGTTTCTGTCTTCCACACATATTTGGGAACACTGAATGCCCAGGCACTCTCCTGGGTACTAGGGACACAGTGGTGAATATATCAGATAAAATTCCTCCTTTTATGTGTTTTACAATTTGGTTTATTATACAAAATAGCCTGGCATTTCCAAAACATTGTGTTAAAATGGAGCAGCGCAGACTGTCATGGAAGCACATCCGCTGGTACTAAGCATACGCTGGAGAGTTTGAGGAGGGCTTCCTGGAGGAGTTAGGTCTCAGCTGAGGACAGACGGAAGAACAGCAGCAGTTAGGAAGAGAAGAAGACCAGGGGTATTCCAAGCAGAAGGAGAGGCGGATGCAGAGACCTGGGCAACAGAGAACAGGACATGTTTGAAGATCAGAAAGAAGTTCAGTATTCCCAGATTATTAATAGAAGGGGAACACTGGCAAGAGATGCAGTATGCAAGGGCCAGACCATGAAGGACATTCTAAAGGCTATTTAGAAATTGGACTATCTTAATATAGAGAAAAACAGTGAGGAGTATATGCAGATGAAGTGAAATGATCAGATTTGCATTTTAGGAAGATCTGATTGGAAGCAATGTGGAAGATATACTGAAAAGGGTCAAGGTTACTGAAATGATCCATGAAAAAGATGATGGCAGCTCAAAACAGGGATTGACAGTAAGGATTGGGACATTATCAAAAGGTAAAAGTGAGGACGTGGTACTTATTGGCATAACAAGCTTATTAACTAAAAAACAGTGATGAAGAGGACATGACTAGGGCCTAGTGGGTAGACGGCAGTACTGGTCATGAGATAGCATCAGGGATATGGCAACAAAACAAAGTTTGGGGTGAATGACATAAAAGAGATAATGAATACTTGACATTTTGAATTTAAGATGATTCTGAAACATCCATGTAGACAGACACTTGGGGAATATGTCTAATGCTCAGCAAAGAATTTTGAGCCAGACACTTGCATTTCAGAGTTGTCAATGCATTTTTGATAATGTTGAAGCTTTGGGAATAGACAAGAGTGCCCATGAAAAATGTGCAGACTGAAAAGAAAGTGATTGACTGAGTTCTAAGAAACAACAGGATTTAAGGGGCAGGCAAAGTAAGCGTAACTTACACCAGAGACAGCAAAGCAGAAGCCAGAGTGGAGAAAGAACGAGGAGTGTGCAATGCCATGGATGTCAAGTGGAGATAGCATTTCATGAAGAAAATCAATACTCAGTTGTAGTGATTAAAACAATGCAGTTCAGGCATAAGAATAGGTAGATCAATGGAAATTACTAGGCTAAAATGCCTAAATATATGTGAGACTGCATTCTATGATAAAAGCAATGTTTTACTCAATAGATGCAGAGAAAGCTTTTGACAAAATTCAACACCCATTTATGACAAAAACCCTCCAGAAAGTAGGCATAGAGGGAACTTTCCTCAACATAATAAAGGTCATATATGACAAACCCACAGCCAACATCGTCCTCAATGGTGAAAAACTGAAAGCATTTCCACTAAGATCAGGAACAAGACAAGGTTGCCCACTCTCACCACCCTTACTCAACATAGTTTTGGAAGTTTTAGCCACAGCAATCAGAGAAGAAAAGGAAATAAAAGGAATCCAAATCGGAAAAGAAGAAGTAAAGCTGTCACTGTTTGCAGATGAAATGATACTATACACAGAGAATCCTAAAGATGCTACCAGAAAACTACTAAAGCTAATCAATGAATTTGGTAAAGTATCAGAATACAAAATTAATGCACAGAAATCTCTGGCATTCCTATATACTAATGATGAAAAATCTGAAAGTGAAATCAAGAAAACACTCCCATTTACCATTGCAACAAAAAGAATAAAATATCTAGGAATAAACCTACCTAAGGAGACAAAAGACCTGTATGCAGAAGATTATAAGACACTGATGAAAGAAATTAAAGATGATACAAATAGATGGAGAGATATACCATGTTCTTGGATTGGAAGAATCAACATGGTGAAAATGACTCTACTACCCAAAGCAATCTACAGATTCAACGCAATCCCTATCAAACTACCACTGGCATTTTTCACAGAACTAGAACAAAAAATTTCACAATTTATATGGAAACACAAAAGACCCCGAATAGCCAAAGCAACCTTGAGAACGAAAAAGGGAGCTGGAGGAATCAGGCTCCCTGACTTCAGACTATACTACAAAGCTACAGTAATCAAGACAGTATGGTACTGGCACAAAAACAGAAATATACATCAATGGAACAGGATAGAAAGCCCAGAGATAAACCCATGCACATATGGTCACCTTATCTTTGATAAAGAAGGCAGGAATGTACAATGGAGAAAGGACAGCCTCTTCAATAAGTGGTGCTGGGAAAACTGGACAGCTACATGTAAAAGTATGAGATTAGATCACTCCCTAACACCATACACAAAAATAAGATCAAAATGGATTAAAGACCTAAATGTAAGGCCAGAAACTATCAAACTCTTAGAGGAAAACACAGGCAGAACACTCTATGACATAAATCACAGCAAGATCCTTTTTGACCCACCTCCTAGAGAAATGGAAATGAAAACAAAAATAAACAAATGGGACCTAATGAAACTTCAAAGCTTTTGCAGAACAAAGGAAACCATAAACAAGACCAAAAAACAACCCTCAGAATGGGAGAAAATATTTGCAAATGAAGCAACTGACAAAGGATTAATCTCCAAAATTTACAAGCAGCTCATGCAGCTCAATAACAAAAAAACAAACAACCCAATCCAAAAATGGGCAGAAGACCTAAATAGACATTTCTCCAAAGAAGATATACAGACTGCCAACAAACACATGAAAGAATGCTCAACATCATTAATCATTAGAGAAATGCAAATCAAAACTACAATGAGATATCATCTCACACCAGTCAGAATAGCCATCATCAAAAAATCTATAAACAATAAATGCTGCAGAGGGTGTGGAGAAAAGGGAACCCTCTTGCACTGCTGGTGAGAATGTGAATTGGTACAGCCACTATGGAGAAGAGTATGGAGGTTCCTTAAAAAACTGCAAATAGAACTACCATATGACCCAGCAATCCCACTACTGGGCATATACGCTGAGAAAACCATAATTGAAAAAGAGTCATGTACTAAAATGTTCATTGCAGATCTATTTACAATAGCCAGGAGATGGAAACAGCCTAAGTGTCGATCATCGGATGAATGGATAAAGAAGATGTGGCACATATATACAACGGAATATTAGCCATAAAACGAAATGAAATTGAGCTATTTGTAATGAGGTGGATGGACGTAGAGTCTGTCATACAGAGTGAAGTAAGTCAGAAAGAGAAAGACAAATACCGTATGCTAACACATATATATGGAATATAAGAAAAAAAATGTCATGAAGAACCTAGGGGTAAGACAGGAATAAAGACACAGACCTACTAGAGAATGGACTTGAGGATATGGGGAGGGAGAAGGGTAAGCTGTGACAAAGTGAGAGAGTGGCATGGACATATACACACTACCAAACGTAAAATAGATAGCTAGTGGGAAGCAGCCGCATAGCACAGGGTGATCAGCTCGGTGCTTTGTGACCACCTGGAGGAGTGGGATAGGGAAGGTGGGAGGGAGGGAGACGCAAAAGGGAAGAGATATGGGAACATATGTATATGTATAACTGATTCACTTTGTTATAAAGCAGAAACAAACACACACACACACACACACACACACACACACACACACACACAAAGCAACGTTTTAAATTAGTGGTAAAGAGATAGATTATTTAGTAAATGGTACTAGGTCAAGAACAAGTTGTATAGAAACATATATATAGGAAATGACCTTTTCTCCTTTCTTTATACCAGTAAAGTTTCTAAGTATACCAGAAATGTAAATAATTACAAAGTAAAGTTGTAAAAATACTTTAAAGTGATATAAATGATACAGCGATACAGTGTTGGGATGGAGAAAGTCATTCTAAGCATGACATGAAGGCTAGAAATCATAAGGGAAATATTAATACATATAGGTAACCTACAAGCTTAAAACTTTTCCATAGAAAAAATGTCATAAAATGTAGATAAACAAAATATGGGGAAAAACTTGCAATACAATATATAGAAAAGGAATACTATCCCTCCTGTACACAAGACTCTAAAAAAAATTTTTTTAAATGTAGTAGTTAAATGCTTCCTTAGAAAAATATGTGGAAATGTGAGTATGCTACCCACAAAAGACAAAATATAAAAGGATAATGAATATATGAAATGTATTAAGAATCCCTAGTAATAAAGGAAATATTAATAAATGCAACAATAAAATAGCATTTATTGGCTATCAACTGGAAAAAGATTAAAGTAGATTGTCAAAAGCTAGTGCTAGGGGTGTAAATTAATTCAAATGTCCTCCCTTCTTATCAAGAGGCACACAACAAATGGGGTTTGGAGCCAAGCTGCCTGAGTTTGAATGCCAGCTTCACCTCTTTCTACTTGCGTGGCATCAGACAACTTAACCTCTTAATGCCTCGGTTTCTTCATCCATAAAAAAGGGTAATAATAATGATACCTACCTCATAGAGTTGTGAGCAGAAAAAGGCACTAATATATGTCAAGTACTTAGTGCTTAGCATAAAATAAGAACTAGTAGTAGTAGTGCTTATTAGTATTATCATTTTCTTTTCTTTCCTCAGCTTAAATTTTCTTGCCATTATTTTAACATGTCTCACATATTCAGAAATACCTTCAATGTTTCTGCTCCATTGCCCTTCTATCCTACCTTCTTGGGTTTCTGAGAAGTTTAATTGTCTATATTTCAATAGCATTCTATAAAAAAATTTATATAAACTTTATAAGCAAATTTTTAAAGGACTCAAAAACTAAATTTCAATATTCTGCCTATATAATTCAAACCATAACTGAGTTTAAGAATTTTCTTACTTTGAATTCCGTAGTATGGTAAATATAGGGTTTCCTAGGATACTACATTTTATAGACACTGAGGTCTGTTAATTTGAGTTCTTACTCCATATGAATCATTCCTCAAGAGTAATTTAGATACTTAGAATGAATACATGCTATTTCTGGAAGAGTTTCTAAAATATCCCCACCATGGTTCTTATATACAACAGGAATCTGACATCATTGATAATATTTATTCATTTAAAAAAATCTCTGGCGGGGGTGGTGGTGGGGTGATGAATTGGGAGATTGGGATTGACATATATACACTCATATGTATAAAATGGATAACTAATAAGAAACTGATGTCTACAAAGATAAATAAATTTAAAAAACAAAACAAAACATATCAAAAACATCTCTTACAAAAGGGACTAACAAAATTCATGAAACCATTTTAAAGCAATATTTATTTAGTGATTTCCAGCTTATTGAGCCCTTATAAATATCCCACTGTTTGAATCTCACAACAATCTCGTAAGTAATCAAAACAGAATTGCTTAGTATCTCCATCTTACAAATGAGGATGGTAAGGCTAAGAGAGATTATGTGAATTGCCTAAGGTTGTACAGTAAGAAAAGTCTGGAACGGAAGTCTAAATTCCATTATATTTATTCCGTCTATTCCTAGTCATTGTCAAATGTATGTTTTTGTTCCCATGGCTGTGGTTACCTTTGTAAGGATAAGAAGGGAAAGGGAGAGAGAGAGAGAAAGAAAAGACAGCAAGACAGAGCAGTGCTATATTGTTCCTTTTCTACATTATTTCATTATTGATCACACAGCACTGGAGCATCACTGCTTCCTGGCCATAAAATGCAAATAACATAGAATCTCTAATTTTAAAACATATTTATCATATTTATTGAGAACGTGTTTGTCTTTTAGCAAATACAACTAATCCCAAAGTAAGAGCATTTTGATGGAATACTTCAGAGTACTCAGAGGTAAACCTGAAGGATCAAGTCCCCACTGCTAACACTCTCATCCTCCTCATAAGCCTATGATTCTTAACACATATTAAGAGTAGTTAATGATTCTCAAATATAGTCATTTTGGCCTCTTTAAGTGTAAAACTCACAAAGAAAAACTATTACACTTTAGGAATTTGTTTTACCTTCATATTTCTTTTAAAAAGAAGTGCCAGGCATGGTAAAGGCAGTATTGATGGAAAAGCCAAAGAACATCCTCACTCCAGAAGGTCACAGTGTAATGTTAGTCATCAGACAGGTGAATCTACAAAGGCAGTGGATGCATGCATAATAAAGGAACACAGTAGGAAAGTAAACAGGGCTAAGTCATCCCCTCCAATTCCTCTGATACACAGAGGAATTGGCAACAAAGTTCACTTACTACCGAGTATAACACTGATGCTAAAATCAAGCTAGAACTTTACCTAATTTTCTTCCTTCCTCAATTTCATAATTTTCACCCTATATATTTTTTAAAATTTATTTATTTATTTATTTATTATTTTTGGCTGTTTGGGGTCTTCGTTGCTGTGCGTGGGCATCTCATTGTGTTGGCTTCTCTTGTTGTGGAGCACGGGCTCTAGGCATGTGGGCTTCAGTAGTTGTGGCACGTGGGCTCAGTAGTTTTGGCTTGCAGGCTCCAGAGCGCAGGCTCAGTAGTTGTGGTACACAGGTCTAGTTGCTCTGCAGCATGTGGGATCTTCCCGGACCAAGGATTGAACCAGTGTCCCCCGCGTTGGCAGGTGGATTCTCACTGTGTCACTAGGGAAGTCCTTCACCCTATATTTTAAAATTTATTCTCTTTCTTTCCTAGCACACATTTGCATATTAAGCTTCTAAGTAGATAATTGGTTAAGTCAAAATGTAGCTTTTTTTTTCAATATAAGTAATTTAGTGGCAAATTCAAACCAATGCAGCAGAAGGTTAAAAAACAAAAAACACAACAGACATTACCTACCCACAATAGATGGTCATTCTCTACTTTCCAAAGAATGTATGTTGAAATCACTTAGTGACAAGAAAGACAAGTAAATTTCCCATGGCTGCCAAGCCTAGAGATGTCAATGGGATCTACAATAACACGGCCCCATGTATGTGGCTTTCTGAGTGAGAGCCATGTTTTCAAGGCTTCTGGTATCAGTTGGGCTAAATGCCTCCTACTAAGTGATTGTGGTTTAAATTCCAAAAGCATGGGAGCATAACATTACTCACTAAACATTTTTCACAGTCCTTTTTACTTCAGCTTGGTCATCTACCTATTCTTGAAAGTATGCATTCTTGCTTTCTAAAATTATCTTTTTAGCTTCACTTGAAATAAAGGTTGAGCAGTAATGAAGTAGTCAGGGCTGTTCACTAACCTTCATAGCTCGCTGAAGGACATCAGTAACAGAGGTATAGCTAAATGTAAGTAGGGGAAACGTGACTCTGTATGTGTGTGTGACTGTCTTTGTTTTCTAGGTACTTTTTGACTGGAGCAGAACTGCAACATGTGAAGGAAATCAGGAAGACACCTAAGCACCTAGGAGATAATATATTGTGGCTGATGAGGTATTAAAAATCTAACCTGTCGGGCTTCCCTGGTGGCGCAGTGGTTGAGAGTCCGCCTGCCAATGCAGGGGACACGGGTTCGTGCCCCGGTTCGGGAGGATACCACATGCCACATAGCGGCTGGGCCCGTGAGCCATGGCCGCTAAGCCTGCGCATCTGGAGCCTGTGTTCTGCAACGGGAGAGGCCACAACAGTGAGAGGCCTGCGTACCGGGAAAAAAAAAAAAAAATCTAACCTGTCTAACCAATGACAACCTACTGTCCTTTTTCCACTGACATTTTGCTGTGCAGAATTTCAGAGCAGTGGCTGAAGTATAGAAGCAGCTGCTTTGCCCCCACTCCCTTAGTTTTATCTTCTTGAAAATTAATAACTTGTCTTCCAAACTATTTCATCACCCCTTCCCCCTCTACTGAAAGTCACATCTCTAAATCCACATGATCCTCAAAAGTTCTTTTCCTTGCCTCAGGCTCAATTTTGTCTTGATGAAAATGTTCAAGTATGCCAAACAATGATCATGTAAGAACTTTCCAAATTCAAACATCAATCAAAAATTTCATAAGGCTTTACTCTGAAAAAATAAACAAATGTCAAGACATCTAATTTAGGATGCAATGAATGAACAATGCAATTAGTCTATTAAATTGTCAGACTATATATTATGATCATATATTTTACACAAAAAAACTATGTATCTAGGAACTTCCCTGGTAGTCCAATGGCAAAGAATCTGCCTTCCAACGCAGGGGACACAGCTTCGATCCCTTGTTGGGGAACTAACATCCCACATGTCACAGGGCAACTAAGCCTGTGCGCCACAACTACTGAGCTCTCATGCCTCAACAAGAGAGCCCGCATGCCGCAAACTACAATGCCCATGTGCTCTTGACCCCTGGCACCACAACTACAGAGCCCACGGGTCCTGGAGCCCGCGTACCACAACTAGAGAGAAAACGCTCATGCCACAGCTAGAGAGAAGCCTGGCGCCGCAATGAAGACCCCAAGTGCCACAACTAAGACTCGACGCAGCAAAAAAAAAATTAATTAAATAAATATTTTAAAAAAGAATGTAAAAACTTTAAAAAAGACCTACATTACACTTAATTTAAAAAAAAAAAAAACTGTGGGAGAGGGGGGGAAGATGGCAGAAGAGTAAGACGCGGAGATCACCTTCCTCCCCACAGATACATCAGAAATACATCTACACATGGAACAACTCCTACAGAACACCTACTGAATGCTGGCAGAAGACCTCAGACCTCCCAAAAGCCAAGAAACTCTCCACGTATGTGGGTAGGGCAAAAGAAAAAAGGGAAAACAGAGACAAAAGAATAGGGACGGCACCTGCACCAGTGGGAGGGAGCCGTGAAGGGGGAAAGGTTTCCACACACTAGAAGCCCCTTCGCGGGCAGAGACTGCGGGTGGCGGAGGTGGGGAGCTTCAAAGCTGCGGAGGAGAGTGCAGCAACAAGGGTGCGGAGAGCGAAGCGGAGAGATTCCCCCACAGAGGATCAGGGCCGACTGGCACTCACCAGCCTGAGGCTTGTCTGCTCACCCGCCGGGGCAGCGGGGCTGGGATCTGAGGCTCGGGCTTCGGTCGGAGCGCCGGGAGAAGACTGGCGTTGCCAGCATGAACACAGCCTGAAGGGGTTAGTGCACCACAGCTAGCCGGGAGGGAGTCCGGGAAAAGGTCTGGAGCTGCCGAAGAGGCAAGAGCCTTTTTCTTCCCTCTTTGTTTCCTGGTGCGCGAGGAGAGGGGATTAGGAGCATTGCTTAAAGGAGCTCCAGAGATGGGCGTGAGCTGCGGCTAACAGCGTGGACACCAGGGACGGGCATGAGACGCTAAGGCCGCTGCTGCCACCACCAAGAAGCCTGTGTGCGAGCACAGGTCACTCTCCACACCCCTCTTCTGGGGAGCCTGTGCAGCCCGCCACTGCCAGCGTCCTGGGATCCAGGGACAACATCCCCGGGAGAACGCACGGCACGCCTCAGACTGCTGCAACGTCACACTGGCCTCTGCCGCCGCAGGCTCGCCCTGCACTCCGTACCCCTCCCTCCCCCCAGCCTGAGTGAGCCAGAGCCCCCAAATCAGCGGCTCCTTTAACCCCGTCCTGTCTGAGCGAAGAACAGACGCCCTCCAGCGACCTAAATGCGGAGGCGGGGCCAAATCCAAAGTTGAACCCCAGGAGCTGTGCGAATAAAGAAGAGAAAGGGAAATCTCTCCCAGCAGCCTCAGGAGCAGCGGATTAAATCTCCACAATCAACTTGTACCCTGCATCTGTGCAATAGCTGAATAGACAACGAATCATCCCAAATTGAGGAGGTGGACTTTGAGAGCAAGATTTATGATTTTTTCCCCTTTTCCTCTTTTTGTGAGTGTGTATGTGTATGCTTCTGTGTGAGATTTTTGTCTGTATACCTTTGCTTTCGCCATTTGTCCTAGGGTTCAATCTGTCCTTTTTTTACTTAAAAAAATTTTTTTTCTTAATAATTATTTTTTATTTTAATAACTTTATTTTATTTTACCTTACTTTATTTTATTTTCCTTTATCCCCTTTCTTTCTTTCTTTCTCTTTCTTTCTCTCTTTCTTTCTCTTTCTTTCTTTCTTTCTCTCTCTCCCTTCCTCCCTTCCTTTTTCTTTCTTTCTTTCTTTCTTTCTTTCTTTCTTTCTTTCTTTCTTTCTTTCTTTCTTTCTTTCTCTTCCTTCCTTCCTTCCTTCCTTCCTTCCTTCCTTCCTTTCTTTCTTTCTACTTTTTCTCCCTTTTATTCTGAGCCGTGTGGATGAAAGGCTCTTGGTGCTCCAGCCAGGAGTCAGTGCTGTGCCTCTGAGGTGGGAGAGCCAACTTCAGGACATTGGTCCACAAGAGACCTCCCAGCTCCATGTAATATCAAATGGCAAAAATCTCCCAAAGATCTCCATCTCAACACCAGCACCCAGCTTCACTCAACGACGAGCAAACTACAGTGCTGGACACCCTATGCCAAACAACTAGCAAGACAAGAACACAGCCCCATCCAGTAGCAGAGAGGCTGCCTAAAATCATAATAAGTCCACAGACCACCAGACGTGGACCTGCCCACCAGAAAGACAAGATCCAGCCTCATCCACCAAAACACAGGCACTAGTCCCTTCCACCAGGAAACCTACACAACCCACTGAACCAACCTTACCACCGGGGACAGACATCAAAAACAACGGGAGCTATGAACCTGCAGCCTGCAAAAAGGGGACCCCAAACACAATAAGATAAGCAAAATGAGAAGACAGAAAAACACACTGCAGATGAAGGAGCAAGATAAAAACCCACCAGACCTAACAAATGAAGAGGAAATAGGCAGTCTACCTGAAAAAGAATTCAGAATAATGACAGTAAAGATGATCCAAAATCTTGGAAATAGAATAGAGAAAATGCAAGAAACATTTAACAAGGACCTAGAAGAACTAAAGATGAAACAAACAACGATGAACAACACAATAAATGAAATTAAAAATTCTCTAGAAGGAATCAATAACAGAATAACTGAGGCAGAAGAACGGATAAGTGACCTGGAAGATAAAATAGTGGAAATAACTACTGCAGAGCAGAATAAAGAAAAAAGAATGAAAAGAACTGAGGACAGTCTCAGAGACCTCTGGGACAATATTAAACACACCAACATTCGAATTATAGGGGTTCCAGAAGAAGAAGAGGAAAAGAAAGGGACTGAGAAAACATTTGAAGAGATTATAGTTGAAAACTGCCCTAATATGGGAAAGGAAATAGTTAATCAAGTCCAGGAAGCACAGAGCGTCCCATACAGGATAAATCCAAGGAGAAACACGCCGAGACACATATTCATCAAACTGTCAAAAGTTAAATACAAAGAAAACATATTAAAAGCAGCAAGGGAAAAACAACAAATAACACACAAGGGAATCACCATAACATTAACAGCTGATCTTTCAGCAGAAACTCTGCAAGCCAGAAGGGAGTGGCAGGACATATTTAAAGTGATGAAGGAGAAAAAAACTGCAGCCAAGATTACTCTACCCAGCAAGGATCTCATTCAGATTTGATGGAGAAATTAAAACCTTTACAGACAAACAAAAGCTGAGAGTGTTCAGCAGCATGAAACCAGCTTTACAACAAATGCTAAAGGATCTTCTCTAGGCAAAAAACACAAGAGAAGGAAAAGACCTATAATAACAAACCCAAAACAATTAAGAAAATGGGAATAGGAACATACATATCAATAATTACCTTAAATGTAAATGGACTAAATGCTCCCACCAAAAGACACAGACAGGCTGAATGGATACAAAAACAAGACCCATATATATGCTGTCTACAAGAGACACACTGCAGACCTAGAGACACATACAGACTTGAAAGTGAGGGGATGGAAAAAGATATTCCATGCAAATGGAAACCAAAAGAAAGCTGGAGTAGCGATTCTCATATCACAAAATAGACTTAAAAATAAAGACTATTAGAAGAGACAAAGAAGGACACTACATAATGATCAAGGGATCGATCCAAGAAGAACATATAACAATTGTAAATATTTATGCACCCAACAGAGGAGCACCACAATACATAAAGCAAATACTAACAGCCATAAAAGGGGGAATCAACAGTAACACATTCATAGTAGGGGACTTTAACACCCCACTTTCACCAATGGACAGATCATCCAAAATGAAAATAAATCAGGAAACACAAGCTTTAAAGATACATTCAACAAGATGGACTTAATTGATATTTATAGGACATTCCATCCAAAAACAACAGAATACACATTTTTCTGAAGTGCTCATGGAACATTCTCCAGGATAGATCATATCTTGGGTCACAAATCAAGCCTTGGTAAATTTAAGAAAATTGAAATTGTATGAAGTATCTTTTCCGACCACAACACTATGAAACTAGATATCAATTACAGGAAAAGATCTGTAAAAAATACAAACACATGGAGGCTAAACAATACACTACTTAATAACGAAGTGATCACTGAAGAAATCAAAGAGGAAATCAAAAAATACCTAGAAACAAATGACAATGGAGACACGACGACCCAAAACCTATGGGATGCAGCAAAAGCAGTTCTAAGGGGGAAGTTTATAGCAACACAATCCTACCTTAAGAAACAGGAAACATCTCGAATAAACAACCTAACCTTGCACCTAAAGCAATTAGAGAAAGAAGAACATAAAAAAGCCAAAGTTAGCAGAAGGAAAGAAATCATAAAGATCATCAGATCAGAAATAAATGAAAAAGAAATGAAGGAAATGATAGCAAAGATCAATAAAACTAAAAGCTGGTTCTTTGAGAAGATAAACAAAATTGATAAACCATTAGCCAGACTCATCAAGAAAAAAAGGGAGAAGACTCAAATCAATAGAATTAGAAATGAAAAAGGAGAAGTAACAACTGACACTGCAGAAATACAAAAGATCATGAGAGATTACTACAAGCAACTCTATGCCAATAAAATGGACAATCTGGAAGAAATGGACAAATTCTTGGACATGCACAACCTGTGAAGACTGAACCAGGAAGAAATAGAAAATATGAACAGACCAATCACAAGCACTGAAATTGAAACTGTGATTAAAAATCTTCCAACAAACAAAAGCCCAGGACCAGATGGCTTCACAGGCGAATTCTTTCAAACATTTAGAGAAGAGCTAACACCCATCCTTCTCAAACTCTTCCAAAATATAGCAGAGGGAGGAACACTCCCAAACTCATTCTACGAGGCCACCATCACCCTGATACCCAAACCAGACAAGGATGTCACAAAGAAAGAAAACTACAGGCCAATATCACTGATGAACATAGAGGGAAAAATCCTCAACAAAATACTAGCAAACAGAATCCAACAGCACATTAAAAGGATCATACACCATGATCAAGTGGGATTTACTCCAGGAATGCAAGGATTCTTCAATATATGCAAATCAATTAATGTGATACACCATATTAACAAATTGAAGGAGAAAAACCATATGGCCATCTCAATAGATGCAGGAAAAGCTTTTGACAAAATTCAACACCCATTTATGACAAAAACCCTCCAGAAAGTAGGCATAGAGAGAACTTTCCTCAACATAATAAAGGTCATATATGACAAACCCACAGCCAACATCGTCCTCAATGGTGAAAAACTGAAAGCATTTCCACTAAGATCAGGAACAAGACAAGGTTGCCCACTCTCACCACTCTTATTCAACATAGTTTTGGAAGTTTTAGCCACAGCAATCAGAGAAGAAAAGGAAATAAAAGGAATCCAAATTGGAAAAGAAGAAATAAAGCTGTCACTGTTTGCAGATGAAATGATACTATACACAGAGAATCCTAAAGATGCTACCAGAAAACTACTAAAGCTAATCAATGAATTTGGTAAAGTATCAGAATACAAAATTAATGCACAGAAATCTCTGGCATTCCTATACACTAATGATGAAAAATCTGAAAATGAAATCAAGAAAACACTCCCATTTACCACTGCAACAAAAAGAGTAAAATATCTAGGAATAATCCTACCTAAGGAGACAAAAGACCTGTATGCAGAAAATTTTAAGACACTGATGAAAGAAATTAAAGATGATACAAATAGATGGAGAGATATACCACGTTTTTGGATTGGAAGAATCAACATTGTGAAAATGACTCTACTACCCAAAGCAATCTACAGATTGAATGCAATCCCTATCAAACTACTACTGGCATTTTTCACAGAACTAGAACAAAAATTTTCACAATTCGTATGGAAACACAAAAGACCCCGAACAGTCAAAGCAATCTTGAGAACGAAAAAGGGAGCTGGAGGAATCAGGCTCCCTGACTTCAGACTATACTACAAAGCTACAGTAATCAAGACAGTATGTTACTGGCACAAAGACAGAAATATAGATCAATTGAACAGGATAGAAAGCCCAGAGATAAACCCACGCACATATGGTCACCTTAGCTTTGATAAAGGAGGCAGGAATGTACAGTGGAGAAAGGACAGCCTCTTCAATAAGTGGTGCTGGGAAAACTGGACAGCTACATGTAAAAGTATGAGATTAGATCACTCCCTAACAGCATACACAAAAATAAACTCAAAATGGATTAAAGACCTAAATGTAAGGCCAGAAACTATCAAACTCTTAGAGGAAAACACAGGCAGAACACTCTATGACATAAATCACAGCAAGATCCTTTTTGACCCACCTCCTAGAGAAATGGAAATGAAAACAAAAATAAACATATGGGACCTAATAAAACTTCAAAGCTTTTGCACAGCAAAGGAAACCATAAACAAGACCAAAAGACAACCCTCAGAATGGGAGAAAATATTTGCAAATGAAGCAACTGACAAAGGATTAATCTTCAAAATTTACAAGCAGCTCATGCAGCTCAATAACAAAATAACAAACAACCCAATCCAAAAATGGGCAGAAGACCTAAATAGACATTTCTCCAAAGAAGATATACAGACTGCCAACAAACACATGAAAGAATGCTCAACATCATTAATCATTAGAGAAATGCAAATCAAAACTACAATGAGATATCATCTCACACCAGTCAGAATGGCCATCATCAAAAAATCTAGAAACAATAAATGCTGGAGAGGGTGTGGAGAAAAGGGAACCCTCTTACACTGTTGGTGGGAATGTAAATTGATACAGCCACTGTGGAGAACAGTATGGAGGTTCCTTAAAAACCTGCAAATAGAACTACCATATGACCCAGCAATCCCACTACTGGGCATATACCCTGAGAAAACCATAATTGAAAAAGAGTTATGTACCAAAATGTTCATTGCAGCTCTATTTACAATAGCCAGGAGATGGAAACAACCTAAGTGTCCATCATCGGATGAATGGATAAAGACGATGTGGCACATATATACAACGGAATATTACTCAGCCATAAAACGAAACGAAATTGAGCTATTTGTAATGAGGTGGATGGACCTAGAGTCTGTCATACAGAGTGAAGTAAGTCAGAAAGAGAAAGACAAATACTGTATGCTGACATATATATATATGGAATTTAAGGGGAAAAAATGTCATAAAGAGCCTAGGGGTAAGACAGGAATAAAGACACAGACCTACTAGAGAATGAACTTGAGGATATGGGGGGGGGGAGGGTAAGCTGTGACAAAGTGAGAGAGTGGCATGGACATATATACACTATCAAACATAAAATAGATAGCTAGTGGGAAGCAGCCGCATAGCACAGGGAGATCAGCTCAGTGCTTTGTGACCACCTAGAGGGGTGGGATAGGGAAGGTGGGAGGGAGGGAGACACAAGAGGGAAGAGATATGGGAACATATGTATATGTATAACTGATTCACTTTGTTATAAAGCAGAAACTGACATACCATTGTAAAGCAATTATACTCCAATAAAGATGTAAAAAAAAAAACAAAAAATGGAAGCAACCCAAATGTCCATAAATGGATAAACAAAATGGATATTAATAATATCCATACATCAATTATATTCATACCATGGAATATTATTGGACAATAAAGAGGAATAAAGTACTGATACATGCTACAACATGGGTGAACCTTGAAAACATTATGCTAAGTGAAGGAAGACAGTCACAAAAGACTACGTACTACATGACTGCATTTATATGAAAATCCAAGGATAGGCAAATCTATAGAGACAGAAAATAGATTAATTAGGGGTTGCCTAGGGGAGGGGGTGCGGAGGAATGGGGAGTGACTGTTGATATAGGGTTTCTTCCTGGAGTGACAAAAATGTTCAAAACAAATTGTGGTGATGGTTGCACAACTTTGTGAATATACAAAAACCACTGAATTGTATATTTTGTAATGAATTTCATGTTGAATTTCATGGCATAGAAATTATATCTCAATAAAGATGTTGTAAAATGTGTACTTATAGAATCTGAAAAAACAAACAAACAAACAAAACCTGTGTATCTACTGTGAAAGGATACACAAAAAAACTAACAAATATTGGCTATTCCATGTGGTAGGGACATAGGGAAGAAGAGTTTTCCTTCTGGTAGCATAACTAATTTTATTTTATGCTTCATTTTTCATATTATATATGAATAATGTTTTTTAAACAAGACTGGAATACTTAAGTAATTTTTAAAAAGAAAAGTGATAGACAAATTCAAGAATATAGAATGAGATAACCAAAGATGGACTTATTAATCATCATACAAGAAGGTACATAAAATTTTCCCTAGCTCATCTGATGAGAATTCCTAACCCCCAAGCTTGTTACAGGTGAAATTTCCAAATAGAAACAGGATTTCAATAAGAATGACAAGGAATGTTTAGAATGAAAATATTTGTATCAGTTCTGATAACACATAAGTAGCTAACAGGGATTACTGCTCCTAGCCTAACACAGAGCAGACCTCTGACTGAAAGGAAACAAGGCTGTTAAATATAAAGGCGGCAGTAAGAAGTAAGGTCCTTTAGAGTGTTCAGGGATGGTGAGTCACTCTCTTAGGTATCTATGGCACCTGTATAACGAACGTTTGCTCCTTTTTCTTCCTAAACTGCATTAACTCTGAGCTTCAATGCAGTGTTGTTAACCTGGGGCCTATGGCCCCCCAAAAGCATTACTGAGTAGAGAAAATTCAGGAAATTTATTAACTTGGATGAGCAAAAATTTTCACCTCTACTTTCATGAAAATCTCATTGAAATTTAACATTTCTTTAGTGACAAATGTTGGCAACAACAGCAGTTGCATCAGCGGTACCTTTAATTTTCCAACCAAAGAACTGACAGATATTTTTATATCACATCACAGTTGCCTATCTCTAAATATTATTTATGCACATTACACTTCAAAATTATAGTAGTTGTCATGTCTGCTGCTAGATCTTGTTATTTAATGTTTTAATAAAGCAGCACAAATGTGTTTTTAAAAATATTTTGACAATTGTATTTTATTATTCTTGATTCCCTCAAATTCCCACATATTTTATTATACAAATCTAAATGTATTCTTCTATGAAGGGGCTCATATATTGCCAGAGTTACCAGTTCACCAGATTGCCAAAGAAGTCCATGGCACAAAAAAATCTATTGCTGTGTGCTCCTAAGAGGCCAATCCTCTCTAGATGCCTCTCCTCTGGTTCCCATGTTGCCCTGTGGTATCCCTATCCAACCCTGCCACCACACTGTCATCATCAGTCTCTTGTCTCTCCCTATGACCCAGCACAGCAACTGACACAAAAATACATGTGCAGGAAAAGGTTTTGCAAGTGAAATGAAGAAGCAACATGAAAGCACTGGGTCCCTGAGGTAGATAGAAAAGCAACAGTGAAATAATTCACAGCCTTTTCTGGACCTAATCTTTATCAACACCATTAATATAGTTGAATTCTAACAGTTTGAAACTAATTTCAGTGCCCTAAAACTTATGCTAAAAATCTAGAATATTCATATTCTCCCAAGTAAGCAGTAATCTTTTCCCCTTACATTCATAACATACTATCTTTTATGATATTTAACATACTCTGCTTTGGTCAGAGTTGTAAATTCATGCATATACACATACATACCTGTCTGTGAGTATATATATACATACAGGGAAATGTGGTTTGGCCCACATTCACCTCTCTGTTTTTGCCTCTGTATATGCAAGCAGCCAGCGACCTGTCTATGGGACTATCCAGAAGTAGCAGTTTTAGCTATTTTCCAGAATTAAGTGATTTGAGACCCAGCTGGCAACTGGGGGCCAAAGAAGAAGCATATGACATCGAGGTACAGGAGGGCAGCCTAGTAACAGAAAACGGCCCAACCTCCTTTTGCCCAACATATGTTTCTAAAGTTGAGGAATACTCTTTGTTCAAAGGATATGGACACTGAAGATTTATAAAAAGGGTATGAGGTACTTTGAAGTGAGTAAGAAGTTGCCATTTACATTTTTGTCAATTGAATTTTTAGCACTTAGAACAAGTTCTGTTAATGATGGAGAGGCTAGTTTCCCCTACAGAACCATGTCTTTTATTAAAAAAAAAAAAATCACTAGATCCACCATAATGTTTGGTACCACATTTTACACATAGTAGGTACTCAAGGGTTTTTCAAATGAATTAATGATTTATTGTCTGAACCCACTTCTCATAAATAAAATAGGATCACATGAGATAAATCTCAGTTACTCTATTTGAGATTAGACTTCTGAGAGGCATGCTTAACATTCTACAGAGTCATTTTACTAATCTAGTAATACTTTTGATGAAAAGGCTAATGCATTTTCAAAACAACTTAAGATAAAATTTACATGACTGCACATGCAGATTATTCCTCAGACACACTTGCAGAATATTAACTGCTTTTCAAGAATTATCACAGCTTTTTAGTTTTGACAAATATTGTAGAAGATTAAGGTTTTAGATCATCCTGGACTTGGAAATCAAATTGTTAGCTCCATATTTTCCTAGGAATTTGAACCTAAATTTTGCAATAACACTGCTCCTTATGAAGCACACTGTCCTCAAATGCACTGACCGGTTTTTAAAAAACTGAACTCAAATTAAAAACCTGCATAATTGGGTTCTAGTCCTAATTAATCAAGTGACAATATTTCTGTCTGCTGTATGAACTCTTAGATCCCATTAGAGTTCTAAAATTCTATGAACCTGTGAAGTCAGCTATGGGTGATCAGGTATGACAGCAACCCTGCCACAGATGTCAGTCGTATCTGACTGTGTGTTGTCACAGATATCACTTCCAGCTCCTGAACGGCATTACTCCCAAGTCCCATTTGATGTCAGATGGCAGGACAGGATCATTAAAGTCCTAGATTATAACCAGTCAACTATTCCTAGAGCAATGCTCATTGCTAAACAACTCAGTTAAACTGAATAAAGGCTGAAACGCAACACCCTATATACATGCACATATATTTTTGAGTGTGAGAAAAATTTTAAAGATGGAATCATAGTGTACGCAAAAGACGTGGTTAGATACTATGAAGCAGATATGTTTTAAAAAATTATGTATGTGCTTCTAACAAACAGAGGGAAGTACAGATTAAACTATGGTGCTAAAATTAAAGATGGTCTGCTTTAGTTAAACCTAAGGCTGGGGAGCAAAGAAGCAGGATAACACTGAAAATTTTTTTAATGCAGCCAGAAACCAAACCAAAGATTGTCACTGTGATGATCATATGGAAATGTGACCCAGTCAAGTGTCTACGCAGCACCCTGCCAACACATGTTAAAGCAGTAAAACCAGGAGCAACACCTTCTCTCTCCCTCAAGGGTCACTATCCTCTAACCTGGTGTTTCTCAAATTTTAGTGTGCATAAAAATCAATTTGTGAGTTCAAGTATGTATTCCTAGTGCCATCACCAGAGATTCTGATTCAACAAATATGCGCCAAAGTTTAGGATTCTTCATTAGAAAGTATCCTCAGGTTATCATGACGTGGGAAGCCTGGTGACCGTATTTTGAGAAATGCCACTCAAGCATATGTTGGGCAAAGGGAAGGTGGGTCTTTTCTGTTACTAGGCTGCCCTCTTGTACCTCAATGTCATATGCTTCTTCTTTGGCCCCCAGTTGCCAGCTGGGTCTCAAATCACTTAATTCTGGACAATAGCTAAAACTGCTACTTCTAGATGGTCTCATAGACAGGTTGCTGGCTGCTTTTGTACACAGAGGCAACAACAGAGAGGTGAATGTGGGCCAAACCACATTTCCCTGTATTGCTCCATCCCTTTATCCTCAACATCACCCATCTGAAGGCTGATCTATTAGATTTTCCGAAGAGTTAGTGGTAAATAATGGTTAATAAAACATAGAAGGAAAGAAATTCACTTCACTTGACTGTCCCCAAAATTCAAGAGAAAAGCCCACAAAACTGCTAAGCTCTTCATAGGAATTACATTTCAGACATATCCGTGCTCTAACTTTGTTCTCCTTTTATTCATGACTGCCCTTTCCAAAAGTATAGGTGCATCTCTCGTTAGAGAAACCATACCTTCTTCGTCAATATGATACACAGGACACTGCAATCCTCAAAAGTCCAAAATTTCGCAAGTCTGGATCATGACCTTAGCAATGACTGTGTCTATAGCATTTGCATATTGGTTGGATTGAATTGCTTTCCCGATAAATTACAATCTCTTTGAGAGCATGGATTCTACTACTTTCTTTTTTTAACTCTTAGGTCATAAGCTTTCAAGTGTATAGATACTAGCTGATGGTGCGACTTGGTGTCCTAGAGATTTAACAAACATAAAAGCTAGGATAGGATTTTTATTATAATTGCAGTTGTTATTGTTAAGTTTTGTTTCTAAAGAAATAATATTGCATCAGTGATGAGCCCTAGAAAATTAATGAGACAGAGTCCTTGTGTATTTCCATTAAAGTCACTTCAACAGAACAGATAATGATCCAAAACCAGCTTAAGTAAACAGCCGATCATTTTCTAAGATTTTGGCTAAACAGTAGAAACAGTTTAGTGGCTTAAATATTACTTTGAGGTTGTCTTATATTCACTTGGTATTTACAGGGAAGTCTCCGATACACAAAAGTGCAGGAAGAAACAGTATAACCCTTAGAGAACACTGACTCCTTTTACTGCTGGAGAAACCACTGGTCTCAGCACATTTTGATATAGTCCAGCAGGGTTTGCAGGCTTTGTCACACTAACACTGAAGAGATGTTATGCAGATATTTTACTCTGACTTCAGTTTGTAGTCATTGTGAGTCTACTTGGTGAGTAGAATGCCAAAGGGAGAGGAAATAATTGCTATTGAGGTGCACATTGCAGAAAAAATATTGCATTATAGAATATGGGAATTAAAAAAATGTTTCACAGGCTAAGAGCCCTAGATTCGAAATAAGGCTTCATCTCACACCAGTAGTGTGACTCCGGGCAAAGATATATTGGCAATAATGGAATTTACTGAGCATGTGTTAGATAGGCCTTACCCTAAGGGCGTTACATATACTACCTTATTTGAGTGATCTGACTTGCTTAAATCAGCTTCCTTATTGGTAAGATCATTTCTATAAAAATTTAAATAAGACCATAAATTAGAACGTGCTAGATATACTGTCTGAATCAAAGTAGGTGCTCAATAAATTCTCTGTCATCTTCTTCATCAAATAATTTTTGGTAATCTATTCCAGTAGGTTTTGTGTTGTTAAACTATGTATACTTCTGGGAATTTATTTGAAAATCATTTCCACCCAAGGAAAAATAAATACTGTGCTTTAAAAACTTAGTGAGGATAGATGGCTGTATGAGCCTTGGAAAACAAAAATATTTCGCCTGGAAGATTCAAATAGGACCAATGTCAGGAGTATTCTGAGTAGAGAGCAACCTAGATGGCACGACTGAAAAGGAACAAAAACACTTCTATTTTACTGCTATTCCCTCTGCTACCCTATCTAAACTAATCATAATAATAATCATCAATTGCTGTTGTACAACATGGCATTTACCATGAGTTAATCAGTCCTTCTCTTCTTTGTTCCTTCCTTCCTCTCCCTCTTCCTTTCTTCCTTCTTTGCTTTGAGTAATAGTTTCAAATACCCCACCATTAAGAGGGAAATATATTTAGGTCTTATCCTTAGCCCTGGATATAGTACAGGGAACTCTGCTCAATATTCTGCAATAACATAAATGGGAAAAGAATTTGAAAAAGAATAGATATATGTATATGTATAATTGAATCACTTTGCTGTACACCTGAAACTAACACAACACTGTAAATCAACTATAGTCCAATATAAAATAAAAATTAAAAAAAAAAGATTTACCAGAGGTAATTTTTTAAAGTACAGGAAAATCAAAAATAATCTCTTACTAGTATTTTTGTTCCAAGATGAAGATAGAATAGCTAGGTAGGTAGAAGCAAATGTATAATCTTTAAAAATACATATATTACATTTTATTTTATAGCTGACCATCTGTAGTCCCAATCTTTACTGGTTTCATTTATGTGTGATGTTCTTCTTAAGAAATCCATATATTTTTGAATCCTGTATAATAGAATCAATAATAGTTATATCTAGCCTTTCCACTTTTGAGAGATATAAAGCACAGAACAATTAAAGAGTTGATTAAAACACCACTCGAAGGTGGAGAAAATATTAAAAACTTATGTTAGTATGAATAATAAGATGAAGGAAATAAATTTACCTTAGGTGAAAAATCTAGCACATTCTTTCAGAATTTAAAAATGGCCCAGTACAGACCCAAGTTTGTTCTAAGTAATAGTCAGAAACAATGGAAAAAAATTTTACAAATCAACTGATAGCTGTGTGATTTAATTTGCCAATGGAATAAAATACAGAAAGGAGTAAAGTACCTCAGCAATTGATATTGCTTCCATGCTGTTGCAGACAGTGTTAGTTGGCCCCTGAGCAGCCTGTTGTTTCTCCCCCTTTTAGAGCTGAGCTCTCTTGTTGATTTTGTTCAGAAGTGTATCAAGTGACTCAGCTGGGCGTGATACTTCTATGTGTTCCAATAATCTATTTAGAATTGGGCATATGGTTCAGGTATGTCCAATGATATATGAGAGAAGACCTGTTGGAAGACCCCTAGTTTGACTTTCTGTGCTCTTAAAAAGAGACATATGGGAAGAAAAGGCACTGTCTCTGCTGGAGCTTGTCATGTCTTCCTTGATCCTGGAAATTGGCATTCTTTTGCAACTGCTGGTGGAGTTAAGCTGATGTGCTAAAGATGACAAGGCGGAAAGAAGAAAGAACCTAGGTTTTTATCAATGTCACTGAGCTGCTGAATTAAGTCACCCTAGAACTGTTCTGTCTCAGGGTATTTTGTTATGTGTAAACTTTTGTATTCCTTAATAAACTAATTGACTTATTTATTGCTCACAGCATCCTGAAACACAATTTCATTATAAAAAATTGAAAATAGCACTACTATATGATCCAGCAATTCCACTCCTGGGTATCTATCCAAAAAGAGAGAAAGAAAGAAAACACTAATTCAAAAGGATACATGCACCCTAACGTTCATAGCAGCATTATTTATAATTGCCAAGACATGGAAGCCACCTAAGTGTCCATCAACAAATGAATAAAGAAGATGTGGTGTGTATATACTACTCAGCCATAAAAAAGAATGAAATTTTGCCATTTGCAGCAACATGGATGGACTTGGACGGTATTATGCTAAGTGAAATAAGTCAGACAGAGAAAGACAAATACTGTATGATTATCACTTACATGTGAAATCTAAAAAATAAAACAAACTAGTGAATATAACAAAAAAGAAACAGATACACAGATATAGAGAACAAACTAGTGGTTACCAGTGGAGAGAGGGAAGGGGGGAGGGGCAAGGTAAGTGTAGGAGACTAAGAGGTAAAAACTACTATGTATAAAATAAATAAGCTACAAGAATATATAGCACAACACAGGGAATATAGCCAGTATTTTATAATAACTATAAATGGAATATAAAATTCACCTTTAAAAACTGTGAATCACTATACTGTACACCAGCAACTTACATAATATTGTTCATCAACTATACCTCAATTTTAAAAAAAGTTTATTATAGGAATTTGAGCATGCACAGAGAAATCTAAAGATGAAAATATTTCTCATAAGCACTATTAATATTTTCTTTATTTATAAATTACATATTTTATATTAAATGTATATAATTTATATTTTAAATTATAAATTATAATTTATAATTTTTTTATTCAATATTTTAAGGTTTTCTCTCATGCATACTTTTTTCTCTCTTGTTGATATACCATACTCTTCCCAACCATTTTCCCATTTTTAACTACTAAATTCCTTTTATATATTTCCACATACAAAAAAAGTATAATAAAAACTAGGCTGTTGGGACTTCCCTGGTGGTCCAGTGGTAAAGAATCCGCCTTACAATGCAGGGGATGCAGGTTTGATCCCTGGTCAGGGAGCTAAGATCCCACATGCCACGGGGCAACTAAGCCCATGTGCCACAACTACTGAGTTCACATGCCTCAACCAGAGAGCCCTCATGCCGCAAACTACAGAGCCCACGCACTCTGGAACCCATGTACCACAACTAGAGAAGAGAAAACCCTCACACCACAACTAGAGAAGACTGCACATCCCAACGAAAGATCCCGCATGCCTCAAGGAAGATCCCATGTGCTGCAACTGAGACTCAACGTAGCCAAAAATAAAATAAATAAATAAATCTTAAAAAAACAACCTAGGCTGTCTTATAGCTGAATTGTTTTACTGGATAGTCTTTTTCTTTATTTGTTGATCTAATAAATATCTATTGAGTACCTATGATATACTAAATACACTGAAATGCAAAGTTGAAAGAAACAATTCTTGCTTATGAGAGTTTAAGTGTAGTACAAGACAAAACCATGAAAACAAACAAATGCAAAAGAAATTTATGTGTTTCAAGTGGCTTAGACAAGGTAAAATCGAATGAATAAATGGATAACAGCTTTTGTACCATGAAAATTCAGTGGATGAGTAAATGGATAACAGTTTTTATAGCAGAAAAATAAATTTTATTAAAAAGAAAAATCTAGAAATAAAAGCAATAAAAAATTCAGATGAGGACAAAAGAGACCTTTATGATAAGCGCCTGCAATTGACACTGCTAACTGCCTTTGTTATAAATTATATATTCTTACGTTATATATTCTTCAAAATATATAATTCCAAGTTTGTTGAGGTATACACAGCTGTCTACGTAGCACAAGTGAGCAAAAAGGGGAACCCATTTAGGGTTTAAGAGCAGATTCTGATGGTCTAAAACCAATAGTTTATAATTCCATCCCCCAAGCCAAGCACAGCATCACTCTGGTGAGTGTTTTTGACCCAGCAGTAGCTATGTGACTTCAGCTGACTGAATTAGAACAGAGGAGAAAACATGAATATGTCATAATTGGTAGAGTTTGGTAATGGGCAAAAGTAGGTGAACAAGAGTGCATGTTGTCCCAGTTGCTGCTGCCAGCCATTGACATACCTGAGTAAAAAAAAACATCTGAAAGACAAAAGTAAGACACCAAAGAGGACAGACAGAATTGCAGGACTAGAGACGGAAGAAGTGGAAATACACGCCAACCCCAACTGCTTGGTAAGCCAGCTGGATTCCATTTTCTGAAATTTGCAGCTAAAATCAACCTAATTATCCCAAAATATTTAGGAAAAATTAACAAAAGTTCAAATTACACAAAATATTTTGGGAAAAACTTTGTCTAAGGAAAGAAATTTAAAGAGAGTCGAGAATCCCTGATACTAGTTTATCTAGTACCTATGATGTTTACTAGATAGTAATAATAGATGTCAGTTCACTTTACTTCCGTAATCTGTGAATAGAGAAGTTTGAACTAGAAACAAAAATTAAGGCCTTTTCTACATTTAAGTATGTTGGATTTTACGTGTTCAAGGTGTTTTACTAGGTGAAACTGAAAGCCTATTTTTGTAGTATCATGGATCTAGTGGAAATAGATGGGTATTTCTCTAGATAAAAATAGAAAGGTGAATGGATAGGCGATCCCATGGACAGATAGACAAATGAACTGAGAAGATGGGAGGACAAATGAATCAACAGGCACACTAATGGATGGCTAGACAGAGGGAAGGACAGTAGGGAGAACAGATGGACAGACAACAATTCAGACAGATAAACATCCTGATGAGTGGAGACTAATATACTTAAGGTAGAGAAATAAAGTCTGATGTAGAAGGCAGGCAGGAAGGTATGAAGACAAGAAGGGCTTAAATCAGCCAGTACACCATGCTCTTTAAAGATCGTGTGTATGTGTCTGTCTACGTATGTATATACTTTAGTGTGGCGATATATATTTTCACTTCCTTTACACATGTGAGACTAAGTCAAAATAGCTAGTGCAACTTTACCAGTGAAGTGACAGAGAAGGCGTAGGAACTGAAGGCTGACCACCTCCAAAACCATGAGTTATGCCTTCATTCCATCAGGCATAACACACTGCAAGGCAACCCAGATGTAGGCATCACAGCAAAACAGCAGCAACAACAAAACCCAAGTGGCAGCAAACACTGTTAAAATCTATAACCTAGTTTTTGAAAATTATATTTAAATAAGAAAATAATTTACATAGGTATAGCTCTGATAAAGATCTAAATTAAATGAGGAAACCAAGCAACATCAAGCAAAACTGTTTATTTTGCCTTTGGAGGTAATTTCATTAACACATCGTACTTTTTTTTTTTTCTGGATAACTATATACTATATTTTGAGAAACTCAAAACAGTTCACTAATCTTAATTCATTATTTGCATGGTAATACCTCGAGATCTAGGTTAAGTCTCATGGGTAGCATCTCCATTTTATCACATTGTACATTTTTTAAAACTAGGGTATCATTATGTTTTAGAACAATGAGAGAAATAACAAATTTAGATATATGCCATATAATAAGAATTTCTACCCTAATATTAAATTACTCTAATATCCTTGGGTAATATGGTCCACGCAGTTAGGGCCAATATATATTAGATTAATCTGTGTTTTTATTTTTTTTTTGCGGTACGCGGGCCTTTCACTGTTGTGGCCTCTCCCGTTGCGCAGCACAGGCTCCGGACGCGCAGGCTCAGCGGCCATGGCTCACGGGCCCAGCCGCTCCGCGGCATGTGGGATCTTCCCGGACCGGGGCACAAACCCGTGTTCCCTGCATTGGCAGGCGGACTCTCAACCACTGCGCCACAAGGGAAGCCCTAATCTGTGTTTTGAGTAAGCATAAGCTAATTATAGTTAAGTAACACGTTCAGTAATATATTATGAAAAATACGCATGGAAGCTAAGCTAAAATGTAATTGGGAGAATTGGTTCCTTTGGCTCCTGTGGTTTACACCAACAAGAAGAATGATACTGCTGAGATTGCATATCACTGGTTACCCATTATTTGTGGATTAATATGTGGATTAACATTGGCTTTAGTTATGAGCCAGTCACCATAGAAAAGCACTTGCTATGAAATGCACAGGGCCCGAATTTCATTACAGAGCCACAAAATCTAATCTATAGACACTTTGCCCTTTGCTGTTTGAAAAACCTATTAAAGCACAAAGCTTATTACTGATATACTGTTACACTAAGAAGTACATGTGGCTCTGACCAAAAAACTAACACAGATGTGGCCAGTGAGGTACCTCTAATAAGTTTTACCTGAGATTCTCAGTGTTTTTCCTTTTAGCATGTGGAACATATTGTTCATGAATTGATTTATTGCATGGATATACCCAGATTTGGATATTGCCTGCAGTATTTGAAAAGGACTGGGGTATAGGGTGGAGTAAATGGAAAAGCAAACAGAAACTGACATTGCAGTTTAGTTGCTTGTTTCTTTTGTTTTAACTGCTACATTAATTAATCATCTGCCAGTAATGATCCCCTGGTCTAGACAGTGGTGTGGGCAAGACAGGCTGATTTTGCACAGCTTCTGGCCTGCTAGCTTTGAGGTTCTATCATTTTCTTTCTTACTCAAAAAAAAAAAAACCATATCAGGATGCAAGTAGTGGGAGTGATATTATCACAGAAATAACTTTGGATCCACTTTCATTTATAAAACTGTAAATTTTGCAAACTTTAGTTCTTTAACCAAGATACCACATTCTCCCTGCTTTTTCTTTGTCTCTGTCTTTCTTCGTTTCCTTTGTGGATTATTCTCATCTCCCACCATCTGTGTCTCAGGACACAGTCCTTGGACAGCTTCTCTTCTCTCTCCACACTTAATCCCTCATTCTTATTTCACTCTCATCTTCTCCCATGGCTTTAAATACTGTCTATATGCCAATGACGCTCAAATCTCAATCTCCAGCCTACACTTCTTTCCTGAGCTGTAGGTTTGAATATTCAATTGCCTAACCACTGTCTCCATCTGGATGTCTAATAGCCATCTCAAACTTAACATGCTAAAAACTGAGCTTCTCATCTTCAATGTACCACATTATACGTACCATATGCCAAACAAGCTTCTCTGGCCTCCCAATTGCTCAGGTCCAAATTTCAGCAATCATCTTCATTGCTTTCTTAAATCTATTATTACATCCTAAATATGATTGTACCCACTACTGGGCATATACCCTGAGAAAACCATAATTCAAAAAGAGACATGTACCACAATGTGCATTGCAGCACTATTTACAATAGCGAGGACATGGAAGCAACCTAAGTGTCCATTGACAGATGAATGGATAAAGAAAATGTGGCACATATATACAATGGAATACCACTCAGCCATAAAAAGAAATGAAAATGAGTTATTTGTAGTGAGGTGGATGGACCTAGAGTCTGTCATAGAGAGTGAAGTAAGTCAGAAAGAGAAAAACAAATACCATATGCTAACACATATATATGGAATCTAAAAAAAAAAAAAGGTTCTGATGAACCTAGGGGCAGGACAGGAATAAAGACACAGACATAGAGAGTAGACTTGAGGATGTGGGGAGCGGGAAGGGTAAGCTGGCACGAAGTGAGAGAGTAGCATTGACATATATACACTACCAAACGTAAAATAGCTAGCTAGTGGGAAGCAGCCGCATAGCACAGGGAGGTCAGCTCGGTGCTTTGTGACCACCTAGAGGGGTGAGACAGGGAGGGTGGGGTGGAGACACAAGAGGGAAAGGATATGGGAACATATGTATACATATAGCTGATTCACTTTGTTATACAGCAGCAACTAACACAACATTGTAAAGCAATTATACTCCAATAAAGATGTTAAAAAAATTTGATTGTAAATCCTGTCATCTATACCATCTAAATACATCCAGAATCTAAACACTTATCACCCCATCCAGTGCTACTACCCTTATCCAAGCTATTATCATTTCTTTCCAGGTTTATTGCAATGACCTACTAATCATTTTCCCTATTTTGATCCTTGCTCCCTTCCAGTCTATTGTCAACACAGCAGGAAGAGTGGTTCTTTAAAAACAAAAGTCAGATCATGACACCACTTTGTTCAAAGATCTCCAAAGGCTCCCATAGCAGTCAGAGTAAAAATCAAGGCCTCCCAATGGCTTACAATGTCCTATGTATTCTGGTTCACCGTTACCACTCTGCCCAAGTACGCTATTGGCTCCAGTTACAACAGTCTGTTAGCTGCTTCTTTTCCTCTTACAGCCTAGGTCTCTCTTTCTTCATATGTTTTACACTCTCTCTTCCTAGAATGTGCTTCTTCTGGATATTTACATGACCAAGTCCCTATCACTTCATTTCAGGCTTTACTCAAATGTCACCTTCTCAGTTGGAGCCTTCCCTGACACCCTATCAAAAATGCAACACCTCACACACCCTAGCCCCCATTCCCTGCCTTCATTTTATCCTTAAAACTTTACACCACCTAACAAAGTGTACGTCATATTTATCTTGTTTATACTGTCTATCTAGAACATGAGCTCCAAGGGGAAGTCATATCTTTCTGTTTTGATCACTGTTATCTCCAGCATTTAAAAAGTACCTGGCACATGACAGAAGCTCAAGATTTGTCAAATAAAAAAGTACTAACTAAAGATTTTCAGGCTATCTCACAACTGTTGACAGAAATTGTTCTCAAGGGATGGTCTAGACATGAGTAAAGTAGGTCAACATTATAAGGACTGGACTCAGTTCAAAATGTTACAACTTTTATCTCAATTATCTTGCCCATTGCCAAGTCATGCTAGTGGAAGAGACAATAATTAAAGACTGAATTTTTGTCTGTTTGCTTTTGTATTTCTCTATATAGTTGGAGCAAGATATAAAGTTATATAAAGTTAAAAATTCCCTTGTGACGCTCTGTCGTAAATCCTCTGCCCTTACCCCCTGGCTCAAGACAAGCACTGATCTGATTGCCATTCTTATGACTTTTGCCATTTCTGGAATGTTGTATAAATGAAATCGTGCAGTATGTACCCTTTTTGTGTATGACTTCTTTCAGGTAGCATGATGTTTTTTAAGATTCATACTGTTGTATGAAAGTCCTAGAGTTGTTTGGGTTTATTTGTCTGTTTGTATATGCACAGGAATGTAGTAAAACATCAATTGACCACATGTGTGTGGTCTATTTATAGACATTCTATTCTGTTAGAGTAATCTACGTTTCTCCTTATGCCATTACCACACCTTCTTGAGTATTATCACATTTTATTAAGTCTTATAGTCAGGTAGTGTGAGTATGCCAACTTTATTTTACTTTGTATTGTTTTGGCTACTCTAAGTTCTTTGCAATTTCATATAAATTTTAGACTCAACTTGTCAGTTTCTATAAAACACACATACATACAAACACACACATATGCACCCTGGTGAAAAACTGATTTGGATTGTGTTAAATTTACAAATCAATTTGGGGACAATTGCCATCTTAACAATATAGAGTCTTTCAATCCATAATAGCATGACTATTAATTTAGCCCTTCCATAATTGCTATCAACAATATGTTGTAGTTTTCAGTCCTGCACATATGTTATGGCGTCTATTTCCAAGTACTTCATGTTCATTGATATTATAAATGGTATTTAAAAATTTCTTTTCCAAATTTCCAGTATATAGATATAAAATTGATTTTGCAGGACTTCCCTGGTGGTGCAGGGGTTAATTATCCGTCTGCCAATGCAGGGGACACGGGTTCAAGCCCTGGTCTGGGAAGATCCACATGCCACGGAGCAACTAAGCCCGTGTGCCACAACTACTGAGCCTGCACTCTAGAGCCCATGCTCTGCAATGGGAGAAGCCACCGCAATGAGAAGCCTGTGCACCGCAACGAAGAGTAGCCCCTGCTCTCTGCAACAAGAGAAAGCCCGCGCACAGGAATGATGACTCAAGACAGCCAAAAATAAATAAAATAAAAAAGTAAATAATAGGTTTATTTCACCTTGACTGTACATTGGTAAGGCAGCAAGTCAAGATTTTTAAAAATGTCTTCCTGGAAACAGAAATTGACTAAAATACTGGTGGTTCCATGAAGAAGTGAGATTAAAAATGTTTAATCACTGGTAGGCAATATTTTAAAAGATGCAATTTCCTAAAATTGCCACATGCAACAAAAGATCATATGAGGAAATATTGGCCTGTCGTGATATTTTACAGGGGACCAAAAAGGCACTGAACATTTGTCTCTCTCCCCTGACAGAGTTGGAGGCTTCTCAGAACAAAGGGTTACATCTGGTGATTGAAGCCATCTCACAGGTGTCATGGCAGGTTCATGGGCTAGTGCTTTGGCTGGTGGGTACCAGAACAACTCATCAAAAGTATCCACTTAGGTGACCTTGGGGCAGGGCAGTGGGGACAGGGACGTTTGGATGGCTTGGGCAATGGTATTTACCAACCAAAATGAAAGCATTTCAATGTTTTGAACAACCAATATAATTGCATCGTTGTGAATATCAGTCCTGTTTACCTGTTAGTGTAGTTATATACATTCGGCAAATATTGAGTTAAATGGAGTTAAACAGATTTTTTACTGAGGGAATTCTCAGAGCTTTAATTGGTAGTATACATTGTGGGTCTTTAAAAGAGAAATATAGTATCTAGTATTTTTTCTAACTTACTTGGACATGGAGACTTTTCTCTATAGAGATTGCTTTTTTCTATACATCTTGAGATTGTTCTTTTTGAAACTGTGTTAGTAAATTCTGAATTAGGCCTATGAATTAGAAAGGGTAATTAATGTTATAACCACCCTGAAATTTCAGTGACTTAGCACGAAGTTTATTTCTACCTTAAATCACAGTCTAAGGTAGGATTGGGTTGCTCTCCTGGGTAGCTGTTTTCTAAATAGTGACTCAGGGATCTAGAATTTTCTATCCTATGCTTCTGCCACTCCCTAGGGACTCCTTGAGGCTCTCCACTGGTTTCCCTCTACCTGTTTACCTGACGAGGAAGAAAAGAAAACATATTGGATGTAGACACCACACAGTGATTTTAAAATGTGACTACAAATTCTTTTGCAATCCTCATATCAAAGGGTGGAGGCTAATTCTCTTTCCTGTGAGTGTAGTTTGGAATTGGTGACTTGCTTTAAACTAACTGAATGGGACAGGAGTGATGGTGAGTAAATTTTGAAACTACATCACAAAACACATTCAGCTTCCTCCTTGCTTCTCTCTTTCTTTCTTTGACAACATTATCGGAAAAATCCAGATACCAGGTTCTGAGCACAGGGCTAGCTTCACAAGTGTATGTCCTGTGTAATCTCATAGGCCCAATACTTAGAAAGGTCCCATACTTGTTTAAGTGCACAGTGGTTGTCATATTACAATTATTAATAATTTTTCAGGGACTTCCCTGGAAGTCCAATGGTTAGGACTTCACCTTCCAATGCAGGGGGTGCAGGTCAGATCCCTGGTCAGGGAGCTAGGATCCCACACGCCTCACAGCCAAAGGGCCAAAACATAAAAATAGAGGCAATATTGTGGAAAATTCAATAGACTTTTAAAAAATGGTCCACACCAAAAAAGTCTTAAAATAATTTTCAACAAGAGGTCTCACATTTTCATGCTGCACAGAGCTCCACAGATTATGTAGCCAGCTCCATGTGAGGCTATTCAAGCAGATTTATGCAGAGGGCCATGTGATAATGGACCTACCAATGACCAGTGAAGAACTGAAGATTCCTACTAACAGCCATGTGAGTAGATTATCTTGGAACTGAATCCTCCTGCCCTAGACAAGCCTTCAGATAACTACAGTCAAGCTAACAACTTGATTGCAACTTCATGAGTGGTCTTAAGCAAGAACCACCCAGCTAAGCCACTTAGAGATTGCTCATCAACAAAGAATTTGAGATAATGTGTATTTATTTTTTAAACCACTAAGTTTTAGAGTAATTTTTTGCAGCAACAGACAAACAAAATGGAGGGATTTTAGAGACTGATCCTGAGAGCAGCATTCCCTTCAACCCCTGTACCATTAACCAAAGTCCAGTCACGTGGATTCAGTCAACTACAAATGAAGGTGAAAAATTAAGACTTTTTTGTGCACTGGAAGAAAAGGAGATTGATGAGCATAGAGTCATCCTCAGATGCACCCTGTGAACAAATTGTCATTCGCATGTGGTGGAATCTTCTTATTAGTTGTCACCACTTAACTATAAGGCTGACAAGAGTGTGTGGAATGGGAAGAGGAAGCCAGTACAAAATATCAGAGTCCAAGATCTTAAAGGCAACCCAGGGATGAAATACAAATATTATGTAGAATTTTAACCAACCCACCTTTGCTAGAAATGGAAAAGACCCCACTTAAAAATATTATTTTCATCCAAGCTTAAACACACTCTTGGAGACCCTATTAATATAACCATGGGCTTGTAGCCAGAATGACTTTGGTTCCTGTCTTCAGTTTTCCATATTAGTCCTTGATCTTGGGCAGGCAACTTAATCTACAGATCTTCATCCCTAAGATTGGAAAAAACATGGGGCTATCTCAAGAGATGATTGGGAAGGTTATGTAATATTGTATAAAGAACACCTGTCACAGTGACTGGCATTTATTAAGCACTCAGCAAATATTAAGTGTTTTATTAAAACCAGAAAGACAATAGAATTGGTGAAGATAACAGGGAGTGACAGAGACATCAGGGAGTTAGAGGAAGTAAGCTTTTCCTGAGAAACATTAAAATCATTTGATTAGATTCCCAAAGTCATGTATCATTCATTCAACAGGTATTTCTTCATTAGCTATTGTAGACTGCTATACACAGAGGCAGGTACTAAGATTTTGTAGTTCCTTCAGTTGGGGTTGCTTTTAGGCAACACTTGAGAAGATAAGACAATGAACATGTGGTTACCAAAGTAAGTAGTGGACAAGGGGAAATGAAACTCATTTCGAGGACTGTATGAGATAAAGCTAATAGGCTATTACAGTACAGAAGGTTCCATACTACATCTAAGCCATAGATTGAAGGTGGAGTACATGTTCTCCAGACTGAGAATGTATCAGAGAGGGACAGTGGGAGGGTTGGGAGTCTTTTAGGAAGATGGAAAGGCAGAGAAAATGGACTGAAGATGGGCTTCCAAAGGACAAAACAACAGAGGAGTTTAGAATATCAACAACAAAAGTAACTTCTCTGGGTTACTGATTTGGTTCCATAACCCAGCAAAGTCAAAATAGGTGGAGGTTGATGCTAGAGAAAAAGTTGAAAATTTCATAAAGGAAAGACGGAGTCAGAATCTTTGAGAAAGATAGAAGGTCATGGTCAAGAAACACAATCTTAAATCAGTTCTTTCAAGGTGATGCAAAGTCCAAAGCATAATGAGTGGATGGCCCAATAGAAGGGTGAAAGGAGTCACTGCATACACAGCATTCAAGAAATTGAGCCCACATGAAAATGTCAGTCACCTGACCTCATGGGAGGACTTGGAGAGGAGAGGTAAACTATGAGCCAGGTACCAGAACATTAATGGGTGACCTTGAAAAAGACAAGGTGAAAACTGATGGTGCCAATAGTGTACATTTGGAGAGAACAGAGTTCATTTGTTTGCTTTGTTTTGTTTTTTTACAAGAGAATAATGATCTTAAAATAGCCCTTGGGAGCAATGAGTAGGAACCACCTTCTGACCCTGAGGTATGTAGAATGTGGAAGCTTGAGCAGCCGTCACCAAAGAAGAATCATGTCCTAAATGTTTCCTACAAAGTCTGTGATAGTAAACAGAATAAAGTCAAAATGTCCCGAATTTCTAAACTAGTTACCACCAGGAAAAACAATGTCTCAATCAAGAATTTTACCTTTAAACAAAAGTGAAGAAGTCTTTAAATAGAGCTAAAGTACTTTAAATTAGAAATTGTAAAAGTTAAAAATATGTGTGTGCATATATGTGTATGTAATAGTGTGTGATAATACACACACACACATAGTTAAAATAGAGTTAATGTTATTTGAAGAGAGGAGAATTTTAAGAAAGAAGTCTACTACTTCTATGTCCCATTCCACTTTTTATTGTAACAAACTAAAGTCAGTCATTTTTGAAACAAAAAAAATGACTCAAAATTTATTAGCTCTTTCCCAGAAAAATAAATTAGAAATTGACTCTTGGTCATAAACGAGTGTGTGTGTGTGTGTGTGTGTGTGTGTGTGTATGTGTGTGTGACTGAACATAAGAATGTACAAGAATATGCAGAGGCTTATAAAACAGTTATGAGGTTTTTCATTTTATAATAGACATGTATAGCCACTTCATAAAAGAAATGTAAACAGTATAAGTCAAAACATAACTACCTCACTACCTCACTACCTCCATACCATTGATCTGTGCATCCTCAATAACATTGTTTCCAAGGTTTTAATATGTATGTGCATGCCCCTTCAATACCTAAACCCACCAAGAGAAAACTGTTCTATAAACTAAGCAAATATATATTACAGTTTTACTTCTCTGTGCATTTTAATAATATGGATTCTTTATCAACCCGCTCTTCAGAGGATTAAGTGCAATGAGAGGAAAGGTAAATCTTCCTGTTAACAACATCATGTAGAGTAAGTTGCTCCATCCGTCTCTATAAACTATGAGAGCTTCTGGGTGGTTAAACTGTTTTAAAGATCATTGTCAGTAAACAACCATTATCTCCTCAGCTGACACAAAAGGACTTTTGAAGTCACCAAACAATGTAGTCATCTGGACGGGAAGTAGAAACCAGTTAGCAAAATAAGTCTTTAGGTCAAAGGAAGCTTATTGCGATTAGGAGAAACTAACATATTAGAGAGTAGACACCTGAGTTCCAGAGGAGGCTCTGAGTTGGTAGTTATTATCCTGGGCAAACACTCTTCCTAACAGGATTCTATGTGACTCTGCCCAATAGACGTCACCATTATGTACTGCCACAGCGCACAGTGTACAGTGTTACAAGAAGACAACGCTGTTGCAGTTGACTTACTCTCAGCAGTGATACATGAGAGAACGGAGTGGGAATCAAGCAGTCTTTCAGGGCTGGAGTGACCCAGTTCTTCAGGGGGTAACACTGAAGTAGGAAGACAGCTAACGCTGGCCACTATTAGTATGTGTTTCCTGCTAAGAACATGCAGTACCTTCTCTCTCACGCTTCCCTCCATGCCCATGGTAAGAACTGACATATTTGGGCAAGAGGAGATTCTGAAAAGAAAATAGGCTTCCCTTTCTAAATTCTCTAGCTATAAGCTTCGGGGAAATATGAAATGAGTTTTAAAAAATAACCTGGGATAGGAAAATAATTACAGACCAAGTAAATTGTATAGTGGCCTCTGCTTGCTGTTGCTTTGATTCCTGGTCACACGTAACAGATTTATTGTCAATGCTTTTAATTGGTAGCTTCTTTCAATGTTTCACATCAAATATTGGTGTCTCTTTAAATTTTTTTCAGTCGTTTTTGCACTGTCATCTGTTTTTCCCCTGTGCCTCAAAGCACTGGGAGCACGGATCATACAGATAACTAGGGTTTCTGCTATTTTATTTTAAACTGTTTGTGAAGGTATCTTATACTCTCATGCCCTTGTTTATTTAATCCTTTTTTTGTCTCACCTCATTATGTCCAAATGAACATATTCCGTTTAATCAGTGTTTGTGGCCCAGAATGTCTTTCCAATACATACAAAACCATTTCATTATGTGACAGCAAAAGTAAGAGTCAAAAGGAAAACAGTATGTTCAAACATAGGATTGGAACCAGCCATCTCTTATTTTACACTTCATTTCTGGCATTTGTTTTAACAAGTGATGAAGTCTGAACCCAGGACAACTGGATGAGGACCGTTAACCAGCATATAAGAGAGATTGGCCACTTTTCTTCTTTCCCCTGATAGGTTCTGCAGAGAACATTTTTAACCTCTCTCTCTTTCTCTCAAAATATAGACTTTTGAACAGTTATTTTCCACTCCATTCCTGCCCACTGAAAGTTGAGAAGTTGCTGGCAACACACTGAATTTTTAAAAGCCCTGAAACCGAGAAAAGTTGAGTAAATCATCAGTGCTCTCTAGTGTTCAGAATAAGGAACACCTTGGAAACCACAGCCTCAGCTGCAGTGGCTTTGCTAATGCAGCTGCTAGTCTTTTTTGTTAGGAAGAAGTATGGTTTGTTTCCATTATATTTGGTAACCAAAGAGCTTCAGCTTTTCCCATAAATTCTCTGGAAACAGAAATGCTGCATTTTTCAGGTCAGGCCATATTTATTTCACAGTTATCTCTAAAAATACAATGAAATGGAATTATATCATTCTTGAAGGGACTGAGAACAGAAATTTTTTTTAAATAAAAGAAACAATTTCAGCAAGTTTTTCTTATATTTAAGGAAAGGCAATACCAAGAAATTGACACAGACCCACTATCTATGTCTGGAATTTAGTGTGTGTGTGTGTGTGTGTGTGTGTGTGTGTGTGTTTGTTTTAAATTGGTCTCTAAATAGATGTGAATGCGACCTGTTTTTACTAATAGGATAATTCATTCGATTTTTAAAAATTTACAGAAAAGGAAACAAGTTATCCTTCTTGTCCTGGAGGGCAAATAAATAAGACATTTTCAAGAAAGTCCACAGGCAAAACCATCTGTTTGAAATCTCTCTGATTACACAAGCTGGTAATTCTTGGTCTCAAGGGACGTAGCTAAAGTATGGAAACTTTTAAAAGGTGATACAGCTTCCCAGAGGTCCCTAGAGACTGGAAGCATGAATGTCCCTCCTTCCTATCATGCAGCCACTGGCCTCTCTCTCACCCACACACCTGGCTCTGAGCCTGGAGGGGCTGAGCAGAGTCTGTGAGAGTCTGAACCACACCTGGACCACTGTGGTGAGAGCAGTGGTCCTTGGGGTGCTGTGTACCACAGAAATGTCAGGAGGGGGATGACTCATAAACTCACATGAAAACATTGAAATTTGTTTAGTTTGGCCAGAGAGAGGATGATAATGGTCAGCAAATATGTGACTTGCAGAGAAGTTGTTTTAAATGGTATAAATAAAGGATGGAGAGGAAATTGAATTGATAAGGGTAGAGTGACTTTCTGGAAATATTTCCCAACCTAAAATTTAGGCAATTATGAAAGTATTTCCAAAGAAAAAGGGAAGTTTAAATTCTAGGGTCTAAATTCCAAGTCAAATAGAAACAAGGATGATCAAAGGTGTACTGGAAGTTATGGAGTACGCAATGTCATCGTCTAGAATGGGTTGACCCCTCCTAACAGCTAAATTAAGCAAGTGATCCCCACCAATTTTTACATAAATCTTTGCCTTTGCACTGGAATTTCTCCCTACTATTTTTTCCTTTTCTACCACCTCTTTCTCCATACATATTTTACCTATGCCTGGAATTCCCTGTTTTGGTCCATATGATTCATTCTCTATACTCATTGTTTTCCAAATAAATTTTCCTTCTTGCCCTATGCCAGTGGTCTCCTAGGACAATGTTTTCAATGTCCACAGAGAACAATATAGATAGCTTACGGGTTATGACTGTAGCCTGTTGCAATGGACTGAATGTTTGTGTCCTCCTCAAATTTATATTTTGAAAATTTAATCCCAGTGTGTTGGTATTTCATCACACTGGGTCATGTTGGGGCCTTGGGGAGATAATTAGGTCATAAAGTTGGAGCCCTCATGAATGGGATTAGTACCCTTATAACAAGAGGCCAGAGAGAGCTCTCACTGACATGTGAGGACACAGCAAGATGGTCCTCTGTAAACCAGAAAGAGGGCACTTACCATGGTCCCGATCATGCTGGCACCCTGATCTCGAACTGCCAGCTTCCAGAACTGTGAGAAATAAATGATTGTTGTTTAAACCACCCAATCTATGGTAATATGTTATGGCAGCCTGAGCTAAGATGCCTTCCGAGCAAAACTGCTTAGATTTGAATAGTTCTGTAAAGTCAGGCAAATCACTCAACCTCCCCGCGCTTCAGTGTAAAATGGGAAAAATTATGAGGTCAGATGTGAGGATAAAAGGAGTTAACATATAGCCACTCAGAATAATTCTGGCATGTAAGAATCACTGTTAAAATATAAACAATTTTTTGAACTACTTTTACTACAATAAGAACACACTTTACATGTGTGTATAAACAAAAATTCCATCATATAATAATTACCTTATGATGTGCAATGCATTCTATTTTATTCTTCTATATTTTATATATTTCCTTGAAAAAAAGTGTGATCATGACCCACTAAATAATTCTTAAGTCTCATTATTGTTTTTTGACTTACAGTTTGAAAAGCGAGTCTTGCGATATAATTTTTAGGCTATAAAGGTTCCAGGATATAAGAGGGAAATAGGGTGCCCAGACATTATTTTTGGAATTTCTGACAATTCTCACAGCTCTGGGATTTCTTTTTAACTCTCCAAGTCCACTCTGTAGTCCACTCTTCTTGTGAACACAGAATTTTTTTTAAACTAAAGACAGTAACAACAGCTACTACTACAACAGCAGCCAACAATAAAACTGTCACCTTGCCAGAGTTTCCATGTCCTAGGATAATCAAATGTCAGAAATTTCTAGTATCCTGTAAAAGATTATGTTAGAATGAGAAACAAGCTTGTGGCTTGAGGACTTCAGCAGTTCTGAGCAGAGTTAGATGACTTAGAGGCACATAGTAGATGCTGAGAAGTGAGGTAGTGGCTTCCTTCCCCTCTTCCCTCCAAATAAGTACAACTACCAACTGAACAATCCCCATGACTATGTATGTGTGTGTAACATACAGTAAGGATAAGTATTGCTTAATGTATATTTTTGTTTTAAGTATATGTTTATATTTGTGTGGGTGATATGGAATTATTTCTTATGTGGACCCTCATCAAATAATTTTGAAAAATACTGTTTCAGATGATCTGACAATTCTATGGGTGGATCCCAAGAGAGCCACTTAAGGGTTAACTTCAGTTAGTAACGAAACTGTCTTTTTTTTTCCCCATTGATTTCTCTTGCTTTTTCAAAATTTATTAAAAATATAAAGATTAAGCAATAATATTGTAAAGCAGTGGAGGTGTGCATGGAACTAAACTGGAAAGTGTCAATGTAATAATAATAATAATAATAAAGAACAAAAATTAGTCATGGTGAATGCAGCTAGTTGGTGCCCTGCAGAAACTTGTGGGACAGATTTTAGGTTTCCTGGAGTTCAGAGAGGGCTTGCTCTTGGAGACATGGTCCTCTGAAAAGGCTGAGGTAGTCTGCAGCCCTGGAAAAGTGTTCTGCTGCCACAGACTCAGCCTCAGGTTCACAAAGCTCCAGACAAGAAGGGAAAGAGCTGAGGAAACAACTCACACATGAACAGGAGTTAACTACAAAGCATGCTTTTCCACAGCTCTCCGTATTTTCATTGACCCTTGCACTGCAGAGACAAAAGATAATCTAATTCCATATATGCTATTCTTCTCTGACTGTACATACCGCAACAACTATCATTTTCCAATCAGAATGGAGCATTTTTCTGCCCTTTCCTGGAAAGTGTTACATATCTCCTTTGTCCAGTATTGCAGACTCTACAACATGTGATTTTAAGGTAGGAATCCATATGTCCTTAAGGTTTGTCTGGTGAACTAAATACTACTGTGTTCTTCAGATATGCTCTTGCTAGTGACTATTGTGCTACATTCTGATTTAAAACTGAAAAAAGGGGTCTTCATCTTCCAACAAGGTCATCTAACAATGACCCTAATAAGCAGCTAACCTGCATGACTTGATGTATAGAACTTGTTCAAAATCTAAATCTAACCTGCATGACTTGATGTATAGAACTTGTTCAAAATCTAAATCTCGGCATGGAATCAAGTCTAAATAATGAATTTAAGAGTTCACTCAGGTCAAACAGGTACTTTTGAATTAAGAGTGTGTTCTGGAATGCTGGATGGTATGTATGCTGGTGGGGGTAGATTATGTCAACAACAGTTGCCAGATCTCCATGGCTTCACACAACACATTTATTTCTTACTCACAAAACATGTTTCACATGAGCTGGCAGGGGTCTCTGCTCACCATAGTTGTTTGCGGACCTGAGCTAACACGATCTGTCTCAACACACACCTCATGATTACCACAGCCAAGGGAGGAAAGCATGTCAAATTGTTTAAGGAGTAACACCTAGAAGCAACCTATACCACTTCTGCTCATGTTTATCGGCCAAAGCAAGCCACAGGGCCCCACCTCACTTCACGGGACGGGGAAAGAAAGTGCAAGACTAACACTGTTTAGAAAAAAAAAAGGGAGCTATTTAGTAAACAACCCTGAGGAGGACCACCATTTTCCTCATCTTTCACATTCACTTGATGACCAAGACCTGCTCGCTGACAACTCGTTTCAGTTTCTACTTTCCATTCACTTGTTGACTTGGTCTGTAGTCTCATCATCCTTCAGCTGGATTACAGAAAGGCCTTTGCACTCAGCCCAACAACCCATACTTATATTCCAGTCACACTGAATTACTTACAGACCAGCATACTTTATTTCACCCCTCATGCTTTTTCTCACATTTCTCCCTGTTACCTTCTCTCCCTGAAAACAGTCCCTTCATCCCTCCACAGCCATCTCAAACCTTACATCCCTCACGAAGGCTTCCCAGAAAGCCCCACATATTCTCCAGTCCATGTTATATTTAGTAACACTGTGGTGCTTTCTCTATTTGTATTTGTTTTACAAGAACATGTGTCTCCTTTACTGCAAGTATTAATTAATAGGCAATCATTTTCTGTTTACAAGAATGTAAGCTCCCTGAAGGTAACAATCATTCTTCCAGAAGAGCCGTGACAATGTACTGTCATTTTCATACCTGTGCTTCTACCCCATCCTTTTTGTCTTTGTGTCCCTAGTGTCTAGAATACTGTCAGAACTCAACAAAAGCCAAATTAATCTACTAATTTGTACCAAGAAATATAACTAACAGGCATTCCTGATATTTAGTCCATACTAGAAGAAGAAACTATTTTAAAACATTCAAAATTAAAAATTACTAGATATAGATTCAGAGAAAAAGAGACATGAAGGTTGTTCTGGAACATTACCATTAAGCCATAGTAGTCGTTCAATATTCTCTTTGCTGAGCTCACTAGATATATGTATTAATCTGTGGTTTTTTTGGATGGTGTAGGGTAGAGCCTAAGAGCCTTGTTCATTTCAAAGACTCTTCTGGAATGTGATTCTCTTGATATGTGTCATTGTAATATTCCTATCACTCAATTCCCCACTTTTATAACTTGATACATTTCTCAAGGTTGCTGCTTTTACTTATATTCTATTTAGTGAAGCTACCAGCTTCCTTATGGTTCACAGGAAAACATCTGTGTCTCACCCCTACCTCTAGAGTAGCAACTATAGGAATTTATTGTGAGGAATCAGAACCAGAGACCTTGTTTTCATTGGTGATGAGAGGACTTATTCCCAGTAGTAAGGGCTAATGCTTTGGTAGGTAGATTAAAGAGTTCCTAAAGGTGTGTGTGTCTAATACAGATGGCCAACAAATACATGAAAAGATGCTCAACATCACTAATTACTAGAGAAATGCAGATCAAAACTACAATGAGGTATCACCTCACACTGGTCAGAATGGCCATCATCAAAAAATCTAAAAACAATAAATGCCGGAGAGGGTGTGGAGAAAAGGGAACCCTCATACACTGTTGGTGGGAATGTAAATTGATACAGCCACTATGGAAAACAGCATGAAGGTTCCTTAAAAAACTAAAAATAGAATTACCATATGACCCAACAATCCCACTACTGGGCATATACCCAGAGAAAACCATAATTCAAAAAAATACATGCACCCCAATGTTCATAGCAGCACTATTTACAATAGCCAGGACATGGAAGCAACCTAAATGTCCATTGATAGAGGAATGGATAAATGGACAAAGGAATGGAAGATGTGGTACATATATACAATGGAATATTACTCAGCCATAAAAAGGAACAAAATTGGGTCATTTGTAAAGATGTGGATGGACCTAGAGAGTGTCATACAGAGTGAATGCAGTAAGTCAGAAAGAGAAAAGCAAATATCGTATAATAATGCATATATGTGGAATCTAGAAAAATGGTATAGATGATCTTATTTGCAAAGCAGAAATAGAGACACAGATATAGAGAGCAAATTTGTGGATACCAAGAGGGAAAGGGGTGGAGAGGGAGGAATTGGGAGACTGGGATTGACACATATACATTATTGATACTATGTATAAAATAGACAACTGATGGGAACATACTATATAGCACAGGGAACTGTACCTAATGCACTGTGGTAACCTAAATGGGAGGGAAGTCCAAAAGGGAGGGGATATCTATATGTGTATGGCTGATTCATTTTGCTGTGCAGTGGAGCCTAACACAACATTATAAAGCACCCATACACCAATAAAAATTAAGTTAAAAACAGTGTGTGTGTCTACTCACTTTCTGCGTTCTGTGCTTCTAATCACTTTAGCACCATTAGGCTACTAACACAGTATGGGAGTCCTGCATACTTGTAGCATAAGGAAATTCAATATTAAGCTAAAGCCAGAAAGAAAAACATGACAGTTCATTCATATGTCAAACTAATTATAGTTACTTTGCTTATTCCAAATCCCAAGAATATTCATTCAGCTCAAATAGAGTAGAAATTTCCACTGTACAAGAATACAATTTTTCCAAACTATACCATCAAAGTTTAAGTTACAGTCTTGTTTATGATTAAGAATAGCTGTAAATAAAATAATAAGAGGAAGAGGAAGAAAGAGAAGAAGAAGGAGGAGGAGGGAGAGGAGAAGAGGAGAAAGAATATCTTCTTGTTTGGTTCTCTTTTTTAATCTCAAAACACAGATTCTCAGCAAACCAACTAAATGTCACTGGAGGTGACTCACAGTTCTCCTGCTGCAACTGAGATAAATTGAGTTCCCCGTATTTCTGTGTGGGTGTCTGAAATACGATCTTAAACAACAAACCCAGGTCCACTCTAGAGGAACATGAAAGATTCTGTAAGACTTGAAACAGGAGGAAAGTATTGGTTTCCTTTCTTCCTCTTCACTAAAACATATCCTTTCCATACAATGGTTGTTCACTGATGAGCTCAGCTCTTAGAATAAAACTCATGATCCCATTATTCCTGACTATGACTGGTTTTGGGGAGAGGGGGCATGTGGTCATGAAGTCAGGTCTTCACAGGGCTTCTGAGAAAAGTTTCCTTGCTCTTAAGAAAACAACACAGAAGTGTTCTTTTCTGCCTCTGGACATTGCCACTTCCTGATGTGACCCAGGAACTACTGTAGCTATATGCACACAGGAAGGGATGCCCGAGGGCTCCCTAGCAGAGAGATGAAAGCTATCAGGGAGCCATGTCCTTGAGGTCATTATTGAACTGTTGATCATACTGTACCTGGGGACTGATTTCTTCTTATTCTGATTTTTCAGTTATATGGAAAAAAATATAATCCCTCACTCATCAGGGTATTTTTAATCAGATTCATGGACAATTTATTCTTGTCTCAGTGACTCTGCCCTTATTTCTGGCTATTGCTCATCACACATGGAACCAATGATAAAACCATTTTAATTTCCCTTTCGTTCCATTTAGAGTTGCCAGATAAAATACAGAAAGCCCAGTTAAATTTGAATTTCAGATAAACAATGAATAATTATTTTAGGATAATTCTGTCCCATGCAGTGTTAGGGACATACTAATATAAAAAATTATTCATCATTTATCTGAAATTCAAATTTAACTAGGTACCCTATATTTTTATTTGTTAAACCAGCAACCCCAGTTCTATTAGAACAATATTAGGAAGAATTTTAAAAGTTACTTCTGAATACAGCAGTGGGAGGCAGAATATAATAGAATATGTGTGATTTGATTAATAGGCATCTGATCTGATTTAGAACGACTGTGAAGAAAAAGACCTGACTCAAATTTTCATTCATAAATACAGATAATACAAATAGTCATGAATGCCTATGTATAGAAAATCAAACTCATTATCACCAGATGTATCATCATGGAAATAACCTAAAAGAAGGGAAATTTCTTTCAACACTAATCTTGCATTAATTACAACCTTTTTTTAAAAGCATACTTATGAAAGGCACAACTTTTAAAGTAACCCCAACATTTTGTTTTCAACCTGCCTCATGTCTGTTCACATAGATCCCTGGATTCAAGATCTCCAGATACAGCATTTAGTCTGAATTCATTGTAAGGGATTTGTAAATTTCTCATGAAGAGGGATTAGGAAGAAGTTAACTAGTTTGCTCTACGGTAAAAGTGCACTGGAATGTGATCATGAAGTTATGGATTTGAGGCCAAGGAAATAATGTAAGAGTAAAAAACTGAGAAAATGGGCACATATTCTCTTATTTTTGCAAAAGTTTCATAGGATTTTAAGCAACATTCTTAAACTCTAATTCTTAACGTCTAAAATGAAGAAATTAGTTGTTTATCATATAGGAACATTTTCTGTAAATTTAAAAGCACTTTGCAAATAATAGGTCCCAGTAAAACTATGAGTTGACATATAAGTACTGCAATTAAAACAAGTTCCAAAAAATCATCAACCAGAGAGCTCTGATTCTAGAAATATTCTCACCACTGCAATCTACAAGGATTTTATTTCAGCTTCTCTTACTTGTCTTGCTAAGAATTCATTTTACATCGTGACTTCTCTCAAAAAATGTCTATTTCTTTTGTATAAAATCTCATTATCAAACTGTCCTAGTGATGCAGATGCTCTCAATGGCAGGCAACTGGGTGTTATTAACCTCTGCAGTTGTCTTTCCAAAGAGGAAATATGGGCCTTTTTCTTTTATATTAATGACATGATTTGAAAATTATTCTCAAGTTTGGCAAGTGAGGATGATTTAATTTATGCCACATTTGGAACTTTGGTCTTCTTATTTGATTATTTTGACTTTTAGCATCTCTCCGTAGAACTACAGATAGATTGAATGCTTTATTTAAAGCAATTCTGCTGTCATGGGGGAAATAAATGGAATGAGTTATTAAGTTCAGTATAAGCCTTTGATTATTCTGGAATTAAAAGCCTATGGAGGCTAAAAGTTTTTTGAGATTTTCTCAGCGAAGGTTTAGAGAAAGAAATGTTTGCAAGCTGGTCATCAGGATAAACACATTCCAATCAAACACACGGAAGTTTTAATTGTTCTTTAAAACGCATGCTTTCTAGATGCTGCCAAAGTAAATGATTGTCTTCTAATTATACAATTGTTCTTGCTGCAGCACTTCAGTTTCTGGTCAAGACTGTTAGGGTACGAAGATGGAGAGCAGAGGGAAATAGGTTTACGAACATAAAGAAGTCTGTGGCATTGCAACTATGCAGTAGTTCTAGGACCTTTGCCTCATTTTTGCACGAAGGAGACAAGTTGATAAATTTCAAAAGTACTCAAACTAAAACTTGATTGTTCTAATGGTACAATGGTATGTGTTCTTTGGTGAGAAAACCTAATGAAAAACTATACCTTAAAATACATTTCTTTAACACAGAAAACCTCAAGAGCAACTTATTTTATTCTCATTAAATTTTCTGAATTTAATCTCCAAACACATTTGGAGCTTCAGCTATGTGCCAGGTACAACATTAGCAGCTGGAGCTAGGGAAAAAAAAAAAAAAAAACAAGCCCAAAACATTGGATATTGTCTCTTCCTTTCAGGGCCTTCATTTAATGGGATGATAACAAATCCTCTATAATCTGGGGATATTGTCACCAGTATCATTTGTTTGTTTGTTTTTGTTTGATTTTATTTTCTTTAAGAAAAAGATACGCAAACAACTCAATCCTGATTTCATGGCTCTATTTCTGGATATAACAATAGCTTTAAATTTCATGTACAGTAATTTCTTACACCCCAGTCAGTCACTGGCATCCATACTAATTCTTAAATACCATACACATTTGATAAGAATATATCAAGGATTAGAAATAACTTAAATGTTTAGCACAGTGTATAGCACATGGTAGGTATTCCACAAATAGTTCAGTTTTTTCAAACTCAATATCACAATGGACTTATATCACAAACACACTTTTAAAAAGCTGTAGTTATGGCTGAAGGAAGGAAAGATGAATTCAAAGATGGTGTTCCTAGATATTAATGCAAACAAAAAAGAAAACTGAAAATTCCTTAATTCATCTTAAAACAAATTGTGGGGTGAAAAAACAAAGAATTAAAAGATGTGGGTGCCAGTGTCATGTAGGAACTCTTTGATCAAAAGCATAGATATTAAGAAGCTTTTTCATATTTGGAGAATTTTTTTTAAAGAAATAGAAAATAAAGATACATAGGACAAAACGGCCACAGGAAATAAAATACTGTGGGTTTTGTAAGTACAGGGTTCTAAATGGATCACTAAGAAATTTTAAATATATATTCTAGATGGTGATTGAGGTGGAGACCATATATATATAAATATATAAATATATATCAGAAGGAGCAGAGTAAGCAATTTAATCACTGACCACAGTGATGACATTCCTAGAAACACAATCCATCAAGGAATCCTATTATATCCTTTCTTTTCCGTGTTATTTCTCTGTATTAACCAACCACTAACTAATGTCGAAAATGATAACACAGAAGGAAAAGGAAAAATAGGGCAACCTACAGATCCTTTTCCCTTCTGTCCTTCCTTACTCACCAAGCTGAAGATAGAATGTTATTAAGAAGTGAAAGAAAAGTCGAGTTCAGTTTGTGCAGCATTTCTACTGTTCTATTCAGAACAAAATACATATGCCCATGTGAGCTGCTAAATGCAAATTATGTGATTTTGGTGACTCTGGATATGAGTTAATTGTTCTTACTTTTGCATTTAAGACTAGCATCACACAAGATAAATAGAGGATAAACATAAAAAGTTGCAATAAAATTTGGGACTTCCCTGGTGGTGCAGTGGTTAAGAATCCGCCTGCCAATGAAGGGACACGAGTTTGATCCCTGATCTGGGAAGATCCTACATGCCGCGGAGCAACAAAGCCTGTGCACCCCAACTACTGAGCCTGCACTCTAGAGCCCACAACTACTAAGCCCACGTGCCACAACTACTGAAGCCCGCGCGCCTAGAGCCGGTGCTCCGCAATAAGAGAAGCCACCGCGATGAGAAGCCCGCGCACCGCAATGAAGTAGCCCTCGCTACTTCACCGCGAGTAGCCCTCGCTCGCCGCAACTAGAGAAAGCCCCCGTGCAGCAACGAAGACCCAACGCAGGCAAACATAAATAAATTAATTTTTTAAAAAGTTACACTAAAATTAAAAATGTTAATTTTTCTTAACTTAGAACAGCATTAAACAGGAAATATATAACAAACCCTGACAAACCAAAAGAAAAACTGCAGGAGAAACAGCTTTTATAAATTTAATTTTAATACTATTAACAGCAATTTTTTTTTTGCTTTTTGAAAAAGTGGCCTCATGTTTTCATTTTGCACCAGACCTGTAAGTTTGCCTACTCAAAGCCTACCCAGTAGAAGTGATGTCTGTTGCATTATGTCAGAATCTCCGTCTTGCTTCTCAATCAGACTGCAGCTTCTTTATATTTTCCAATAAAAGCCTATGCAGCTCTCACTGCTCGGACTGCAGGGGCGACCTTATTCGACCTTACTCGTTTAGCTTGAAACATGGCACAAAGTTATTTGTCTTTGGTATAAGCAGAGCATTTATAAGAGCTCATGGAATATGTTCATTTTTAGAGCTCACAATTCGTGGAGCAACACTTAAAACCTGTATCAAATCTAAGAGAGAAAACCAAGGAAAGTTAGAAACATAACCATTTGTTATTATTATATCTTATTTTGTGACAGGGAAAACTGGGGGTGGGGAACATGAAAGCTATCTTCTATTATAACAAGACCAAAATAAGAGTAGCTACCTAACACCAAGTGCTTGCTGTATGCTAGACTTTCTTCCAGGTGCTTCATCAACTGCATTTCATTTCTTCCTTGAAACAATTGTTTTGAGATAGTTTTTTTTTTTTTTTTTTTTTTTTTTTTGTGGTACGCTGTGGCCTCTCCCGCTACGGAGCACATGCTCCAGACGCGCAGGCTCAGCGGCCATGGCTCACGGGCCCAGCCACTCCGCGGCATGTGGGATCTTCCCGGACCGGGGCACGAACCCGTGTCCCCTGCATCGGCAGGCGGACTCTCAACCACTGCGCCACCAGGGAAGCCCTGAGATAGGTTTTTTAATCCCATTTTATAGATGAGAGAGAGGCATGGAGAAGTAGAAGGTCACACAACTCATAAAATGTGGAGCCAGTAATTAAACTTAGAGCTGCCTGAATCCCAAACCCTAGCTCCTAATCTCTACCCCATAGTCTAAGAGCACCCATTTGTTTAGAAGAGCTCAAGAAGCTAAATTAAGAACAATGAGTAGAAACTGTTGGGAGAAAGATTTGCACTCAAGACCAGAGAATGACTCATGTTTAAAGCTCATGCTTGGGAATCAACATTTAAAACCTGGATCAAACCTACAGGAGAAAACCCAGAGAAGTAGATGACATAGTCATTTTTTGCTTGAGAAACCACTAAAAGACCACAGAAGGACCAAAGCTCTCTTAAAGCTGTAAATGGAATGCATTGTCTTTCAAGTTTATGGGCTCACTGCCACTAATAATATTAGAACAAGACATAATTGCACATAATTATGTGCACATAATTGCACATAGGTACAAGAATGTTTGTAGGAAATGGTGATGTAGTTTAGAGACTAAAATCAGGGGTGACTGCAGACAGTGAACTTGAGGTTGACTTCTATTTCAGCACTAAATAACTGTGAGACTTTAGGAAGTCACTTAACTTCTCCAAATATAGGTTCCCTCATCTGTAAAATAGGAATCGTAATAATACCACATGGGTTATTGTGAAGATTGATTGAGACCATGTCTGAAGCACCTCGCTCAGTGCCTTGCATAGAAAGTAAACACTCAATGAAGGTAACAAGTAGATTTTGGTGTGCATGGAGTGACAAAGGCAGTGAGGAGAAAGGATTTCTACTTTGATTAGGAGATTAGTCTAGATGACATTAGAACATCTTATAATTATGTATTTATATAGGAAATGACTCAATATCCAAAATTGCAAGTTTGTCAGGAAGCCAGAGGCAGATATAAAATGTTTATATAAAGATAGCAACTGGAATTTAAACTAAAAGCCCAGGTACAGGTGGAAAATAAAAACAGAATATAGACACCAGACAATATTTCAGCATGTGGGAGATGATTCTATAACTCAGGAAGGTGAAGAGGAACTGGGAGGTATATATTGCTCTCAAGCTGTGTTGCCCACTATGACAGCCACCAGGGGCATATGGCTATGGAATTTTAAACTTTTTTTCTTTACTTTCTCAATTTTTCCCCTAGTTTTATTGTGATATAATTGACATACAGCACTATATAAGTTTAAGGTGTACAGCATAGTGATTTGACTTATATACGTTATGAAATGATTACTACGATAGGTTTAGTGAACATCGATTGTCTCATTTAGATACAACATTAAAGAAATAGAAACAAATTTTTTCCTTGGAATGAGAACTAATAGGATATATTTAAAAATAGATAAAATAAAAAATCCAGTGTTTACGAGCCACATTTCAAATTCTCAGTAGTCACATACACCTAACGGTTACCACATTGGACAGAGAAGATATAGAACATTTGCATTGCTGCAGAAAGTTCTGTTGGACAGTGCTGTCTCCAGAGAAAGGCAGGGTGCTACATATATTTGGGTGTGTGGTTTCAGTCTCAAGGGGGAGTCTCTACTTTCTCCTCCTATTACATCTATTCATTTATTTTCCCCTCTTATATTTCCACCTTTTCACTGAATATTTAGAAGAAAACCAAGAAAAGCTCTGTGGTAAGCAGAATTCTAAGAAAGTCTCCAAAATTTCCACTACTGGTATATGCATCCAGTACAATTCCCCACCTTGACCGTGGGTGGGCCTTACCTAATCAGGTGAGAGCCTTTAAAAGAGGGTTTAGAAATAAGAGAAAGAAGTCAGAGATTCAAGGCAACAGAGACATTCTCCTGCTGGTCTTGACCAAGCAAACAGCAATGTTTTAGAGAGAGCCATGTGGAAGGGAATAAACAACTACATTTTAAGAACTGAGAGCAGCCCCAGTCAACAGCCAGCAAGAAAACAGGGACTTGGGTCCTACAATCAAAAGGAAATGAATTCTGCCAATAACCTGAATGGTCTTGGAAGCAAACTCTAACCCTCAAATGAGAACCTGGACATGGCCAGCACCTTGATATTAGCCTTAGAGGACCCTGAGCAGAGAACCCAGTTGAATTATGCCTGGACTTCTGACCCACAGAAAAGTGAGATAATAAATGGGTGTTGCTTTCAGCTGCTAAGTGCATAATACAATTGTTGTGCAGTAATAGAAAGTTAACAAGCCCCTAGTAACATAACAACACACACACACACACACACACACACACACTTGCCTGCACTCATACACACATTTTTTTCTCCTTTAAAGCACAAAAAATATAAAATTTTAAAATACACTGTGGTTTTATTTTACTAGGATAAAAGCTTAAAAGAAAGTATGTTCAAAATTTTGCTGCTGGCTTTGACAGGGGAATAGGAAAGAGGTGAGGCAATTAGCTGGGACTCCAGCACTTTTCCATTTTCTTCAGATAGAATCAAATGTACTTGACTCCCTACAACTCTGAGAAAGGTAATACATTTTCACTGTAACAAGGAGAAGCCAAAAGTGTTTGGTGACTGCTTAAAGGTACCAACTTATCACACATTGTGGCTGAAATTGTTCTCTTAGGTTAAACCGTTGTCCCCCAAGGCCCCTATTAAAACGTAATGTGTTATACGGTGGGTGGGAAGAGAGCGAAGGGTCTCATTAAAACCTACTGCTACCTTAACACACGGGGGATGATCATTCTCTAACAGAAAAGAGGCCCGAAGCAAGTGGGCTGAAGGTTAGATAAGCTTGGCTAGGGAGGAGAAGAAAAGCAAAGGTCAAGAACTATTCCCACAGCAGGTGGATCTGGATGGGTGCCTGAGGAAGAAGCTTGCACGGAGAGAGGACCGCTGGAATACAAGCGGGGGACCCACGTGGAGGGACGAGGCTTCAGACTGGGGAGGTGAGGACTACAAGCCTCACCTGCTTTATAATCTTGTTACTGCCCCCTGATGTGTAAACACCACTTTTGTCTCCCTGAACACATATTATCTCCCCTGACGAAGGAAACCTCTGAAGAAGACTTCTTCCCTAAGTGCCCTCTTGACAGGGGCTTGAGAAATCCCTGAGGAGAGGAGACTTTTTAAGAGAGCAAGAGAACCCAATTAACTTTGCCACTGATGAACTTTGTCACAGTTCTTTACCAGAGAAGGGACGGAAGACTGGGATTCAGAAACTAGATATGAAATAAGGTTGCTGAGTGAACAGGCTTCGAATGGTTTCCTGCTTCCTACTCCCTTTGTAAAAAGATAGCTTCGAAGGGGAATAATTTCTCAACAATAATATTATTGCCTTATAAGAATTTCACAAGACACAATAGGTCAAGTACGAAATATGACCAAAGAGTTCACTGAAATAAGCTTTTGAAAATTCCAGCACATGGGGCTTCCCTGGTGGCGCAGTGGTCGGGAGTTCACCTGCCGATGCAGGGGACGTGAGTTCGTGCCCCAGTCCGGGAAGATCCCACATGCCGCGGAGCGGCTGGGCCCGTGAGCCATGGCCGCTGAGCCTGCGCGTCCGGAGCCTGTGCTCTGCAACTGGAGAGGCCACAGCGGTGAGAGGCCCTCGTATCGCAAAAAAAAAAAAAAATTCCAGCACATGCAACTGGGCAAGGCTGTGTTCAAACTTAGTTCACTATAATTTTCATAAAAATAGAATGTTTGAAGTGTGCTGTTCTTTAATTCTTTTCACATGGGTTAGCCTTGCTATCTAGGGAATGTGTACCTTGAAGTCAGGGATTCTATTTTTCTTTCGAGTCCATCTCCAAACTAGTATCATGCTGAGAAGAGAATAAATTGTTAGTCAATAGCTGGTGATTATTTAACCGTTACCACTGATGCCAAGGATAAGGATCGATGACTACTGCAGGTACATGTGACCCAACAACATCTTTAAATACACATATATACCCACCAGGACACACATACACCCCTCAAATATAGAACTGGCCCCTGAGGAAACGTGACAAACATCTTGTGATCCTCCCTATTCATGCAGAAAAAGAAAAAAAAATTAAAAGCAGCATTTCTTCTCCTCAAGCCTCACCTTGATCCTACCTTCAAACAATGCCACATTCAATCATTCTAGTTTTGACTTAGCAGAAGAGCATTTCCCCAGGAGTGCATATGCTAACCTGGCATAATCTTTGCTTTATAAATCAGGGATTGCTTGTTCAGCCTTATATACCCAAAGCTTCTGGGTGACTGTGTCCCATGCTTCAGTCAAAAGTAGCTGCTGCATATCCTTTAAAGGTCACGCATCACCACACATCAGCCAGAACAGTTAGCTTCTCTATGACAACTTATAATTTTCAGACTGAATACGGTGTTACGAGGAACATGCAGATCAGGATGAAGAAGTAGGATAAAGATGTGTTGGCAGGGACTTCCCTGGTGGTGCAGTGGTTAAGAATCCGGCTGCCAATGAGTTCGATCCCTGGTCTGGGAAGATCCCACATGCTGTGGAGCAACTAAGCCCATGCACCACAACTACTGAGCCTGCGCTCTAGAGCCCGCGAGCCACAACTACTGAGCCCTCAAGCTGCAACTACTGAGCCTGTGTGCTACAACTACTGAAGCCTGTGAGCCTAGAGCCCGTGCTCTGCAACAACAGAAGCCACCGCAATGAGAAGCCCACGCACTGCAATGAAGAGTAGCCCCAGCTCGCCGCAACTAGAGAAAGCCTGTGCACAGCAACAAAGACCCAATGCAGCCAAAATAAATAAATAAATAATAGAAGAAAAAAAAAAGATGTGTTGGCAAAAATAAGGTAGGGGAACGAATTCTGGGTAGCAATACCATCCATAAACTATAAGAGAGACTCCAGAACACGATTTCAAGTGAGCTATCCTGCTTTCCCCAGAATACACTTTGCTGAGTGTATTTACATGGGATAGAATTAAGTTTTTCTGGCACAGTTGAACCCATCTTGGGACTTAGATATGTAGAATTAGATATGTATAAAGCTATTTGATTCAACCTTCAGATAACTTAGATATGGTCATTTCTTCCGGTACCCATAAATAGGTGATTGAAGATGGTTCCACCTCAGTGTCCTTGCAGGATATAATTACACTTCTCAGAAACTAGCAATTTAGGAAGAATCAAAGCCAGAAATTCGGGGGACTACTAGAGCCTTCAGTACAGAGCCCCAGAGACAGCATAATCTTGTTACCCTCTTATCTCCGCCTCACATTTTACTGTATTAATTCACTTTTGCTGAGTAACATATGATCCTATATTTGTGACTTAAGCACTTATCATTTGTATCACTCAGTCTGGTGACTTAGGCCAGGTTTAGCTGGCCAGTTCTCCTGTCTCAGCTGGGTTCACCCGCACGTCTGTAATGAGCAGCCAGGTCGGCTGCAGCAGGCCTCAGCTGGAATGGTTGGCTTCACTCCTCAGGGTCTCTTATTCTCTGGTAGCTCAGCTTGTGCTTGTTCACATAGTGGCTGGACAAGCTTCCAGGAGAGTAAGAAGTGTCAAGGCTTCTTGAGTCTCTGCTCAGAACTGGCCCATTACTTCTGCTGCATTCTACTGGCCAAAGTAAGTCACAAAGCCATCCCTGACTCAAGGGGTGAATAAATAGACTCAATTTCTTTATGGGAGGAGCTGAAAAGTCATATTGTTAATGTCAAGGATCCAGGGAGGGGAATAACCGCAGCCATTTTTACAATCTACTATCCAACCAAGATTCTAGGTTATATGCTTGTAGCAGTCTGAGAGAGTCAGATTCTCTCTCTTACCTCCAAGCCTTTACATAGGCAGTGCCCTCTTTTGCATCTTCACTCTTCCTTTTTTCTAATGAATTTCAATTATACATCAAGATTAGGCCAATATTCCTTCTATTAGGATGACCCTGAACTCTAGATTAGGCAGGCTTCCCTCATCTGTGTTCTCATAATCCTTGTATTATGCATTCTTACCAAAAATTATTGGCAGTCCTACACATAATAAGTGTTCAATAAATATTTATTAACCAATATTTCCAATAATTGGAAATTCATACATAATTACCTGCAATAATGAAGGGGTACATATTTTCTAGGTATGAACTTGAAATTCTCTCTCTCAGACAAGCCTAAACAATGTGAGAGTTCATGAAATTAGTCTAAGAAGTCATAGCTTAAAAGAAAAAATTCAAAGCAACTGAAGTGTTCTATCTAATAACTTCTCCAAAAGATAAAGTTGGATTTTTAATATTATCAGCTAATTCAGACACCATAACTTATACAGTGTGTTAAAAAGTAATGGGTCTGGCAATCCGTGCTGAAGGACTCCATTTGTCACCTCTCCACGAGGATTTGCTACGATTTACTGCTATCCTATATATTTTAGGCTACAATCAGTTTTTTAGCTAGATTGCTAGTTTTTAGCTAGCTAAGCTAGCACTTAGACTGCAGTCTAGCATTTTGCTCATTAACTTCTTCTCTGATAGACTGTCAAAAGTCCCATCTGAACTCCTATTAAATTACATCTACTTCTGCACCCTAATATAGCTATTTGGTCACCGCCACGGCAGGCTATAAATTGTCTGATGAGACCCAATTTTCCTGTTAGTGACCTAAAACACATTTCCTATTTTGTTCCCCAAATGAGCCAAATTGTCTGTTTCTTATGAAGGATTTCAAAGTTTTGGCTGTTTTAATTCAGATGCTTATCTTCTTACCTTTTGTACCTAACACATATGGAAAATACTCTAGCATGATTATTCTACCCTCTTGCCAAATTGCTTGCCACCCAGTTACTAGTACTTTAACATCTTTAACTAGAGATGAAGAATTTATATAGAGCCATTTTTCCTCTAACTCTCAAAACAAATAAAATACATTACATCATCACATCTGATATATGGAATTTCTAGACCAGTTTTTACGATGACTTGATAAGCTTTCTCACATTAAATTTCTCATAAAGGTATACTCAGTTTGAATGAGCAATGGCAAGTCTGATGTCCCACATGCATATTTTTTCACTGTTCCTCTTTTTTCTGTATGAAATATTTCTGTCTTCAAAGTGTTTCAGGTTAAAGATCTATGTTAGGCTGACTTTAAGCTTTACCATGACTTTCTTTTTTTCACATCTTTAAGTATAGATGCTTTACATTGTAGTGTTACTTTCTGCTGTATAACAAAGTGAATCAGCTATACGTATACATATATCCCCATATCCCCTCCCTCTTGCGTCTGCCTCCCACCCTCTCTATCCCACCCCTCTAGGTGGTTACAAAGCACCGAGCTGATCTCCCTGTGCTATGTGGCTGCTTCCCACCAGCTATCTACTTTGCATTTGGCAGTGTGTATATGTCAATGCCACACTCTCACTTAGTCCCAGCTTACCCCTCACCCTCCCCGTGTCCTCAAGTCCATTCTCTACATCTGCGTCTTTATTCCTGTCCTGCCCTTAGGTTCTTCAGAACTTTTTTTTTTTTTAGATTCCATATATATGCGTTAGTACACGGTATTTGTTTTTCTCTTTCTGACTTAATTTACTCTGATGACAGACTCTAGGTCCATCCTCCTCACTACAAATAACTCAATTTCATTTCTTTTTATGGCTGAGGAATATTCCATTGTATATATGTGCCACGCTATTTTTATGCATTCATCTGTCAGTGGGCACTTAAGTTGCTTCCATGTCCTGGCTATTGTAAATAATGCTGCAATGAACATTGTGGTACATGACTTTTTTGAATTATGGTTTTCTCAGGGTATATGCACAGTAGTGGGATTGCTGGGTCATATGGTAGTTCTATTTTTAGTTTTTTAAGGAACCTCCATACTGTTCTCCATAGTGGCTGTATCAATTTACATTCCCACCAACAGTGCAAGAGGGTTCCCTTTTCTCCACACCCTCTCCAGCATTTATTGTTTCTAGATTTTTTACGATGGTCACTCTGACTGGTACGAGGTGATACCTCATTGTAGTTTTGATTTGCATTCTCTAATGATTAGTGATGTTGAGCATCCTTTCATGTGTTTGTTGGCAATCTGTATATCTTCTTTGGAGAAATGTCTATTTAGGTCTTCTTCCCACTTTTGGATTGGGTTGTTTGTTTTTTTGATATTGAGCTGCACGAGCTGCTTGTATATTTTGGAGATTAATCCTCTGTCAGTCGCTCCGTTTGCAAATATTTTCTCCCATTCTGAGGCCTGTCTTTTCGTCTTGTTCATGGTTTCCTTTGCTGTGCAAAAGCTTTTAAGTTTCATTAGGTCCCATTTGTTTATTTTTGTTTTTATTTCCATTTTCTAGGAGGTGGGTCAAAAAAGACATTGCTGTGATTTACGTCAGAGTGTTCTTCCTATGTTTTCCTCTAAGAGTTTTATAGTGTCTGGTCTTACATTTAGGTCTCGAATCCATTTTGAGTTTATTTTTGTGTATGGTGTTAGGGAGTGTTCTCATTTCATTCTTTTACACGTAGCTGTCCAGTTTTCCCAGCACCACTTATTGAAGAGACTGTCTTTTCTCCATTGTATATCTTTGCCTCCTTTGTCATAAATTAGTTGACCAGAGGTGTGTGGGTTTATCTCTGGGCTTTCTATCTTGTTCCATTGATCTATGTTTCTGTTTTTGTGCCAGTACCATATTGTCTTGATTACTGTAGCTTTGCAGTATAGCCTGAAATCAGGGAGTCTGATTCCTCCAGCTTCGTTTTTTTCCCTCAATACTGCTTTGGCTATTCGGGGTCTTTTGTGTCTCCATACAAATTTTAAGATTATTTGTTCTAGTTCTGTAAAAAATGCCATTGGTATTTGATAGGGATTCCATTGAAACTGTAGAATGCTTTGAGTAGTATAGTCATTTTCACAATATTGATTCTTCCAACCCAAGAGCATGGTATATCTCTCCATCTGTTGGTATCATCTTTAATTTCTTTCATCAGTGTCTTATAGTTTTCTGCATACAGGTCTTTTGTCTCCATAGGTAGGTTTATTCCTAGGTATTTTATTCTTTTTGTTGCAATGGTAAATGGGAGTGTTTCCTTAATTTCTCTTTCAGATTTTTCTTCATTAGTGTATAGGAATGCAAGAGATTTCTGTGCATTAATTTTGTATCCAGCAACTTTACCAAATTCATTCATTAGCTCTAGTACTTTTCTGGTGGCATTTTTAGGATTCTCTATGTATAGTATCATGTCATCTTCAAACAGTGACAGTTTTACTTCTTCTCTTTCAATTTGTATTCCTTTTATTTCTTTTCCTTCTCTGATTGCCGTGGCTAGGACTTCCAAGACTGTGTTGAATAATAGTGAGGAGAGTGGATATCCTTGTCTTGTTCCTGATCTTAGAGGAAATGCTTTCAGTTTTTCACCACTGAGAATGATGTTTGCTGTGGGTTTGTCATTTGTGGCCTTTATTATGTTGAGATAGGTTCCCTCTATGCCCACTTTCTGGAGAGTTTTTTATCATAAACTGGTGTTGAATTTTGTCAAAAGTTTTTTCTGCATCTATTGAGAAGATCATATGGTTTTTATTCTTCAATTTGTTAATATGGTGTACCACATTGATTGATTTGCATATATTGAAGAATCCTTGCATCACTGGGATAAATCCCACTTGATCATGGAGTATGGTCCTTTTAATGTGTTGTTGGATTCTGTTTACTAGTATTTTGTTGAGGATTTTTGCATCTATATTCATCAGTGATATTGGTCTGTAATTTTCTTTTTTTGTAGTATCTTTGTCTGGTTTTGGTATCAGGGTGATGGTGGCCTCATAGAATGAGTTTGGGAGTGTGCCTTCCTCTGCAATTTTTTTGGAAGAGTTTGAGAAGGATGGGTGTTAGCTAGCTCTTCTCTAAATGTTTGATAGAATTCACCTGTGAAGCCATCTATTCCTGGACTTTTGTTTGTTGGAAGATTTTTAATCACAGTTTCAATTTCATTACTTGTGATTGTTCTGTTCATATCTTCTATTTCTTCCTGGTTCAGTCTTGGAAGGTCATACCTTTCTAAGAATTTGTCCATTTCTTCCAGGTTGTCCACTTTATTGGCATAGAGTTGCTTGTAGTAGTCTCTTAGGATGCTTTGTATTTCTGTGGTATCTGTTGTAACTTCTCCTTTTTCATTTCTAATTTTATTGATTAGAGTCCTCCCCCTCTTTTTCTTGATCAGTCTAGCTAATGGTGTATCAATTTTGATTATATTCTCAAAGAACCAGCTTTTAGTTTTATTGATCTTTGCTATTGTTTTCTTTGTTTCTATTTCATTTATTTCTGCTCTGATCTTAATGATTTCTTTCCTTCTGCTAACTTTGGGTTTTGTTTGTTCTTCTTTCTCTAGTTCCTTTAGGTGTACGGTTAGATTGTTTATTTGAGATATTTCTTGTTTCTTGAAGTAGGCTTGTATGGCTATAAACCTCCCTCTTAGAACTGCTTTTGCTGCATCCCATAGGTTTTGGATCATTGTGTTTTCATTGTCATTTGTCTCTAGGTATTTTTTGATTTCCTCTTTGATTTCTTCAGTGATCTCTTGGTTATTTAGTAATGTATTGTTTAGCCTCCATGTGTTTGTGTTTTTTACGTTTTTTTCGCTGTAATTCATGTCTAATCTCATAGTGTTGTGGTCAGAAAAGATTCTTGATATGATTTCAATTTTCTTAAATTTACTGAGGCTTGATTTGTGACCCAAGATGAGATCTATCCTAGAGAATGTTCCATGCGCACTTGAGAAGAAAGTGTAATCTGCTGTTTTTGGATGGAATGTCCTATAAATATCAATTAAATCTATCTGGTCTACTGTGTCATTTAAAGCTTATGTTTCCTTATTAATTTTCTGTTTGGATGATCTGTCCATTGGTGTAAGTGAGGTGTTAAAGTTCCCCAGTATTACTGTGTTACTGTCAATTTCCTCTTTTGTAGCTGTTAGCAGTTGCCTTATGTATTGAGGTGCTCCTCTGTTGGGTGTATATATATTTGTAATTGTTTTACCTTCTTCTTGGATGGATCCCTTGATGATTATGTAGTGTCCTTCCTTGTCTCTTGTAACATTCGTTATTTTAAAGTCTATTTCATCTGATATGAGTATTGCTACTCCAGCTTTCTTTTGATTTCCATTTGCATGGAATATCTCTTTCCATCACCTCACTTTCAGTCTGTATGTGTCCCTAGGTCTGAAGTGGGTCTCTTGTCGTCAGCATATATATGGGTCTTGTTTTTGTATCCGTTCAGCGAACCTGTGTCTTTCCGTTGGAGCATTTAATCCATTCATGTTTAAGGTAATTATCGATATGTATGTTCCTGTTACCATTTTCTTAATTGTTTTGGGTTTGGTTTTGTAGGTCCTTTTCTTCTCTTGTTTTTCCCACTTAGCGAAGTTCCTTTAGGATTTGTTGTAGAGCTGGTTTGGTGGGCTCTTAGCTTAGCCTGAGAATTCTCTTAGCTTTTGCTTGTTTGTAAAGCTTTTGATTTCTCTGTCAAATCTGAATGAGATCCTTGCCTGGTAGAGTAATCTTGTTTGTATGTTCTTCCCTTTCATCATTTTAAGTATATCATGCCACTCCCTTCTGGCTTGTAGAGTTTCTGCTGAGAAATCAGCTGTTAACCTTATGGGAGTTCCCTTGTATGTTATTTGTTGTTTTTCCCTTGCTGCTTTCAATAATTTTTCTTTGTCTTTAAATTTTGCCAATTTGATTACTATGTGTGTCAGTGTTTTTCTCCTTGGGTTTATCCTGTATGGGAGTTGCTGTGCTTCCTGGACTTGGGTGGCTATTTCCTTTCCGTTAGGGAAGTTTTCGACTATAATCTCTTCTAATATTTTCTCTGGTCCTTTCTCTCTCTCTTCTCCTTCTGGGACCCCTATAATGCGAATGTTGTTGCATTTAATGTTGTCCCAGAGGTCTCTTAGGCTGTCTTCATTTCTTTTCATTCTTTTTTCTTTATTCTGTTCCACAGCAGTGAATTCCACCATTCTGTCTTCCAGGTCACTTATCCATTCTTCTGCCTCAGTTATTTTGCTATTGATTCCTTCTAGTGTAGTTTTCATTTATTGTATTGTTCATCTCTGTTTGTTTGTTCTTTATTTCTTCTGGGTCTTTGTTAAACATTTTTTGCATCTTGTCGATCTTTGCCTCCATTCTTTTTCCGAGGTCCTGGATCATCTTCACTATCATTATTCTGAATTCTCTTTCTGGAAGGTTGCCTATCTCCACTTCATTTAGTTGTTTTTCTGGGGTTTTATCTTGTTCCTTCATCTGGTACATAGCCCTCTGCCTTTTCATCTTGTCTATCTTTCTGTGAATGTGGTTTTTGTTCCACAGGCTGCAGGATTGTAGTTCTTCTTGCTTCTGTTGTCTGCCCTCTGGTGGATGAGGCTATCTAAGAGGCTTGTGTAAGGTTCCTCATGGGACTGACTTGTGGTGGGTAGAGCTGACTCTTGCTCCTAGAGTTTTTTTTAACAACTAGCTCTTTCATTCGACATTTATTTTTATCAGTGAGAAAGGTATCTGGTTTTCTTCCCTCCATAGTCTATTCTTTCACCACTTATTAGAAATGTTATCTTAATCAGAGCAAGTCCTAAATAGTCTATCTTGATAACATATCCAAAATCCTACAACTTCTTACCACCTCCACTGTTCTCTGCAAACTAACATATACTTGCCAGAACAACTGAACTAGCCAACAATTACCTTTTATTTATTCTGTTTGGGGCACAAAGAATGACCTCTTTAAATGTAAATCAGAATATGACTTTCATGCTCAAAATTATCCACTGATTTTAATTACACTTAGAATTAAATCCAGACTGCTTACTTACACTTCTTATAAGGCCTCATGTGATCTGGCTCCTCCCTGTTGTTCGGTATTATCTTGCTCTGTCCTAAACAAAGTAGCTTATACCTTTAAACTACCTATTCTTTCTAGAATGTTCATTCCAGATCTACCATGGTTTGTTCCTTCAAATAAAGTTTCTGTTTAAATGTCATTTATTCAGGGAGGCCTTCCTGACCATTCTATCTAAAATTTCCCCTTCACTTCCCAAACCTTTAATTTGACACAACAATTAACTCCAGAAATGATACAAACTGTTTGCTTTAAAAAAACAAACCAGCAAATAATATATTGGGATATATTATATTTGGCCTTAATGCTCCTGTTAATGCAAGTTCCATGATGGGGAGACATGTTTCTTATTTACTGCTATATAAAATGGTACCTAGAATATATTAAGAATGTTATAATAATTATAGTAAAATAATCAGCAAATTCATTGAGCTAAAAGATGCTGAAGCTCACAAAGTTATCAGATTGTGGGGATGAATCAATATCTCTTACCTACGTAAGTTTAATTGGGAAAAAAAATCTATAGAGTCATCCTAATGAAGTATTTTTCTCCTGTCATTCTTTCAAGCCTTAGAAGCAGCTGTAATATTTTTATTGTTTCATTAAATTGTGATTATATAAGAAGAATATGGGTAATTTAGGTCATACCTATTCATGGCAAAAATACATATTTATATGTATATTAAAAAACTTTGAAAAGTGAGGCTTAGCTCTAAAGGAGTATATCTATAAGTCAAGCCATACTCCCTATATAAGCATTCACATATATTCATACACATACACATACACATACTGACTATAAAGAACACTGAAGACAAGTTTTCTTTGTATTGAAATCAAAAGCTAATCTGCAACAGTTTTTCTGAAAGAAAGGTAGGAAGAAAGAAAGAAAGAAAGAAAGAAAGAAAGAAAGAAAGAAAGAAAGAAAGAAAGAAAGAAAGAGGGAGGGAGGGAGGGAGGGAGGAAGGAAGGAAGGAAGGAAGGAAGGAAGGAAGGAAGGAAGGAAGGAAGGAAGGAAGGAAGGAAGGAAGGAAGGAAGGAAGGGTAGGCAAACTTGATGTTGGGTCCATGAAATTTTTCACATTACCCGGTACATTTACTTTCCTATATGCCTGAAATATTTTATTAGAAATAGAAATAAGATGAGAACTTTTAGGACAGTTAATAAAGTATGTGTAACTCTTATGTCCTAGCTTTCCACAGGATGAAAGACTTGGGTTATATGTTAGAAATTTGTCAGTTTCTTAAGGCCAATACCTGAAAAATTCAGACTAGCCAGATGAGATTTGCCTGTAATTAGTCATGATACTCCAAAGATAAAAATAAAGCTCTTAAGAAATATTAGGAATAAAAATGATGACAACTCTGCCCATTTCTTCCCTTGAGAGCCAACTCCCCTCACCCATTCCAAACCACCTTCATATGCACATGGTCCCCATTTTCCCTGTTTAAGACCAGTGTTACATCACCAGACAAATAGCATATCAGTTTCTGGAAGGACCCAACTCTAATAAAAGAACATGAGATTTTTGAGTCAGGAAGCTCAGCTTCCCCTGGCTAACTCTGTGGCTTTAGACATTTTATTTAGTGTTTCTGTGCCTCGATTCTCTCATTGATAAATTGGGGTAATTTATAAAACTACGCTTTTTGCAATACAGTAAATTGTTTCCATGACCCATTATGGATTAGGGCTCACAGTTTGAAAAGCACTGTTCTAGTCTTATGTTTGAATATTTAGCAGTTTTAATTTTTTTCTGTTATAAAAATGTTTGATAAGCATGAATATTCTTAATTAAATACACAGACAATTATAAAGGAACATGATTATGTGGAAAGTGTGGGTCTCTGGTTTCCTTATTACACCTAGATATAAATAAATGCATATCAATATAGTTAAGTTTCTTAATAAATATTACTAAAATTCTCATCAGAAAGCAATATGGCCTATTTACTCAATAAATTTTTTTTTTGGTTCATGTACCTCAGTCTCTCTTGAGTTAACAAGTATGACTCATGATCCCTAAGTCTGATTTCACCAACATGATCGAGTTTTTGCACCTGGAAGATTAAGAATCACACCATGAGTTTCTGCAAATCACCAACATAAAAGCCTCCTTGCAAGTCTTCCTGATATAGCTAGCCACTTTCCACACACTCCTGGGAACTTAAACTGTCACAAGGCACCAGCAGTCTGGATTGAAAGAGAACGTACATAAACGTTTCTACCAACTTGGCAAGAGTTCTTACAAGACCTTAAGATTGTCAGGGTATGATTACTCTGATCATGCCTCACTTTCCCATTTATAAAAACAAACAAAACAAGTGTCAGTAGGAGTCAATTTTCATAAGCACAGCAACTGGATTGGACTTCACTTTTTTTTTTTTTTTTTGCGGTACGCGGGCCTCTCACTGTCGCGGCCTCTCCCGTTGCAGAGCACAGGCTCTGGATACGCAGGCTCAGCGGCCATGGCTCACGGGCCCAGGCGCTTCGCAGCACGTGGGATCCTCCCGGACCGGGGCACGAACCCGTGTCCCCTGCATCGGCAGGCGGACTCTCAACCACTGCGCCACCAGGGAAGCCCCGGACTTCACTTTTTACAATAAGAGAGTAGTGATTGGATCTGTGGTATGACTCAAGCCATGAAAAATTAAGGTGCGTGCGTGCGTGTGTGTGTGTGTGTGTGTGTGTGTGTGTGTGCCTTTGTGTGTGTGTGAGAGACAGAGGGGTTTTGCTTCATCCCTTATCTAACACAAATAGATAAACAGATGTTGGTAAGATTAATAAAAAGTCATTCATCAACTATTCCAACTTGCAGGGAGAGAGATAATACGAAAAATATCAATTAAAAATGCCTTTTGTGTTTCATTAGTTTAGTTTAGTTTAGTGCCTGATCAGATTGGGCATCACTTGAACAGCCAAGTGCAGGAAAGAACTCCACATTACTGAGCACTTCTGTATCAGGACCCCTTTATATAATTTCTCAAATTTTGTGCAAATAGCTAGTTAAACACCTGGGAAGTTGGGATTAACACACTTGTTTTGCAGATGAGGTAACTGGGACACCAACAGGTTAATTTACTTTCCTGGGATCACATAGCTAACAGTAGTGATATGACATTTAAACCCAATTCTGCTGAATTGCAAGGTCCACGTTCTGTCCATCAAACAAGTATGCAAACTGACTTAAGAGAATTCAAAGTTAAGTACATAATATAGAGATTTTTTTCTCTTACACAAGCTCCCATGACAAGATTAAGAATTAGGTTGAGGGCTTCCCTGGTGGCACAGTGGTTGAGAGTCCACCTGCCGATGCAGGGGATACAGGTTCGTGCCCTGGTCCGGGAAGGTCCCACATGCCGGGGAGCGGCTGGGCCCGTGAGCCATGGCCACTGAGCCTGTGCGTCCAGAGCCTGTTGCTCTGCAACGGGAGAGGCCACAACAGTGAGAGGCCCGCATACCGCAAAAAAAAAAAAAAAAATTAGGTTGAAATAAATGTTATTTCTAAATTCCATTTGAATGTTTCTATTTTGACTCCTGAGTGGAACATATTACCTATCCCATTGTATAATTCCTTGGTCTAGATAATTTAGAATTCTATTAAATGCTCTATTGAATAAACAATCATTTCATGTATAAAGTTTATTTTCTCTACATCTCAATTGCGCTTGTGACAACTTATATTTAATTCATGTATCTTTAGTGCCTTGTCAGTTATTATGCTGTCATCGGAATATTAATATTTTTATAACAATTCCCCTAATCTAGCATTTGGCAGTGTAGTGGGTTGAATAGTGGTGCCAAAAAGATTTGTCAAAGCTCTAACCCTAGTACCTGTGAATGTGACTTTTTTTGGAAATAGTGTCTTCGCAGTTGCAATTAAGTTAAAGATCTTGAGATAAGATCGTCCTAGATTTAGAGTTGGCCCTCAGTCTAATGACTGGTATCTTTATTAAAGAAAGAAAAGGAAAATTCGTTACAGAGAGAAGATGATGTGAAGGTGTAGACAAATATTGGGATTATTTTTCTATAGGCCAAGGAATCCCAAGGATTGTGAGCAACCAACAGAAGCAAGGAGACAGGCGTGGAACAGACTCAAGAGACTCCAGAAGGAACCAACTCTGGTGACACCTTGATTTCAGACTTCTGGCCTCCAGAACTGTGAGAAAATAAATTTTTGTTGTTCCAAGCCACCAAGTCTGTGATAATATGTTACGGCAGCCCTAGGAAATGAATACAGGCAGATGAACATTTCCCTTTAAGACAGAAAAATACAGTTATTTGAGCTATCCACCCCAATTTATTTCAAAGGTGGATCTAAACCGACTTCTCTCTTTTTGAGTTGGTATTTCAAATTAGTAAAAGCTCTCAGCCATAAAAAAAATGACATAATGGCATTTGCAGCAACATGAAAGGACCTAGAGAGTATCATACTAAGTGAAGTAAGTCAGACAGATAAAGATAAATATCATGTGATATCTAAAAAAAATGATACAAATGAACTTATTTACAAAACAGAAAACAACTCACAGACATAGAAAACAAACCTATGGTTACCAAAGGGGAAGGATGACGGGAGGGATAAATTAGGAATTTGGGATTAACAGCTACACACTACTATACATAAAATAGATAAACAACAAGGACCTACTGTATAGCACAGAGAACTATATTCAATATCTTGTAATAACCTATAATGGAAAAGAATCTGAAAAAAAAAATATATATATATAACTGAATCACTTCACTGTGCACCAGAAACTAACACATTGTAAATCAACTATACTTCAATTAAAAAAGAAAAAAAGCAGCAGTTATCAGAATAAACATTAATCCAAAACTGGCTAAGAATGTAGAATCTATCTTTGGTCATCGAGGTTAATCAGAATGTTCCCTAATGTGTATCAGGTGGCATTTTACAAAATGGGATGGGGAAAGAGGGGAGGATAATGGCAACTGGAGTTATAAGACTCTAAACTATTGTATGATGGTGTTAAATTTAAGGACATAAGAATTGTCTGGCCTGATCTTTTTTCCACCTTCTATACTCCATTATTCGTCTCTTTATATACCATAAAACCCACAAACAGCAATGAACTGTTGGGTAATTTAAATGCCTTTATAAAGTGTTATGTGTAGAATTCAGTACATTTTCTTCTTATCTCTTTCCTCTGTGAACTTCCATATATAATATAAAGCTAAATTTCCTAAAATTCAGATCTAATAAAGACACTGGCCTCTTTTAAACTATTCAGGTTTTCCTATTTACTTTCAAACTCTTTAGGGGAGTAGCTAAGTATGTAGAATCTGAAATCAAAAACAGTAAGTTTGAATCACAACGCTGCACTTACCAACAGATTCAATCCCTTTAAACCTCAATATCTTCATCTGAAAAATGGGAGAATCCTAATAGTACCTCCTGAAAAGGGCTGTAGTTGTAATCAACAGAGAAAACATGTTAACTGCTTAGCCTAAGCACCTGCATAATCAGTTCTCCTTAAGTGGTGGTAATTTTTAACTACTGTTATTACTATTACACATCCTTTACAATCTTGATCATAACATCTTTACAACTAAACTTATTACTCATGTTCATCAGCCATTTTCAAAACAGCTTCACACTTCTTTGTTTGTATGTTGCCTTTGTCTAAAATTTCCTTCCTCACAACTTTCACACCTTTCGTTAGGTAAACCCCTGACATATTTTTCAAGGATCCAATCCAGCTGTCACCTCTTCTAGGAAAACTTGACTAAGTAGAGTTCCAGTCTCCCAGAACTGTGCTAGCATAGCCCTTGGAAGTATTCCTCTCTCAGCACTTCTCATGCTGTATCATAGACATGTAGTGGAGTCTGTCCTTCCTGCCAAACTAAAGCAAGAACTTTTTTTTAACATCGTTATTGGAGTATAATTGCTTTACAATGGTGTGTTAGTTTCTGCTTTATAACAAAGTGAATCAGCTATACATATACATATGTTCCCATATCTCTTCGCTCTTGCGTCTCCCTCCCTCCCACCCTCCCTATCCCACCCCTCTAGGTGATCACAAAGCACTGAACTGATCTCCCTGTGCTATGCAGCTGCTTCCCACTAGCTATCGGTTTTACATTTGGTAGTGTATATATGTCCATGCCACTATCTCACTTTGTACCAGCTTACCCTTCCCCCACCCCGTGTCCTCAAGTCTATTCTCTAGTAGGTCTGCATCTTTATTCCCGTCCTGCCCCTAGGTCCTTCATGACCTTTTTTTTTTTTTTTTTTACATTCCATATACATGTGTTAGCATACGGTATTTGTTTTTCTCTTTCTGACTTACTTCACTCTGTATGACTGACTATAGGTCCATCCACCTCACTACAAATAACTGTTTCATTTCTTTTTATGGCTGAGTAATATTCCATTGTATATATGTGCCACATCTTCTTTATCCATTCATCTCTTGATGGACACTTAGGTTGCTTCCATGTCCTGGCTATTGTAAATAGAGCTGCAACGAACATTGTGGTACATGATTCTTTTTGAATTATGGTTTTCTCAGGGTATATGCCCAGTAGTGGGATTGCTTGGTCATATGGTAGTTCTATTTTTAGTTTTTTAAGGAACCTCCATACTGTTCTCCATAGTGGCTGTATCAATTTACATTCCCACCAACAGTGCAAGAGGGTTCCCTTTTCTCCACACCCTCTCCAGCATTTATTGTCTGTAGATTTTTTGCTGATGGTCATTCTGACCGGTATGAGATGATATCTCATTGTAGTTTTGATTTGCATTTCTCTAATGGTTAATGATATTGCACATCCTTTCATGTGTTTGTTGGCAGTCTGTATATCTTCTTTGGAGAAATGTCTATTTAGGTCTTCTGCCCATTTTTGGATTGGGTTGTTTGTTTTTTTGATATTGAGCTGCATGAGCTGCTTGTATAATTTGGAGGTTAATCCCTTGTCAGTTCCTTCATTTGCAAATATTTTCTCCCATTCTGAGGGTTATCTTTTTGTCTTGTTTATGGTTTCCTTTGCTGCAAAACCTTTTAAGTTTCATTAGGTCCCATTTGTTTATTTTTGTTTTTATTTCCATTTCTCTAGGAGGTGGATCAAAAAGGATCTTGCTGTGATTCATGTCGTAGAGTGTTCTGCCTATGTTTTCCTCTAAGAGTTTGATAGTGTCTGGCCTTACATTTAGGTCTTTAATCCATTTTGAGTTTATTTTTGCATACAGTGTTAGGGAGTGTTCTAATTTCATTCTTTTACATGTAGCTGTCCAGTTTTCCCAGCACCACTTATTGAAGAGGCTGTCTTTTCTCCATTGTATATTCTTGCCTCCTTTATCAACAATAAGGTGACCATATGTGTGTGGGTTTATCTCTGGGCTTTCTATCTTGTTCCATTGTTCTATTCTGTTTTTGTGCCAGTACCATACTGTCTTGATTATTGCAGCTTTATAGTATAGTCTGAAGTCAGGGAGCCTGATTCCTCCAGCTGTTTTTCTTTCTCAAGACTGCTTTGGCTATTCGGGGTCTTTTGTGTTTCCATACAAATTGTGAAATATTTTGTTCTAGTTCTGTGAAAAATGCCAGTGGTAGTTTGATAGGGATTGCATTGAATCTGTAGATTGTAAAGCAAGAACTTTATCATTTACAATACTTGCATTGTTTACTAGCACACTGGGTAGTAAGTAAGCATTTAGTTAGTGAAAGTAAATTAACCAAATTGTGTAATTCTAAAGTTCATTATCACACTAGTTTTGGCCCCAGTAATGGAGAAGTAGCTTGTATCAGACTAATCCTCCCACTAAGAATAACTATAAACTCTGAACCAAACTTTTGAAAGACAACAACTAGTTGAAAGCACTAGGGAATGCCCAAAGGCAGGCTAGAATTGGAAGTGATTCCATCAAGAAAGAAGGAAATTACACTGAGTAAAGATCTATGTTTACATGCCCCCCCACCCCCGACCCGGGGCATTTCCCTGTCTGTATGGCTGGTGCAGTTTGAACTCCAGCAAAAAGCCAAAGTCTTATTGGTTTGAAATCTCAGAGGATGACATTTAGGGCTGCTAGTACAGCTGGAAATTTGAAGGGAAAAGTGCCAGAAAGGAGGTAGGCACAGAGAGAAAAGCTCTGAAATCTCCAGCACTGGCTTAACTTCTAAATTACATAAATATAGGACAGACTCCCAAAATCCAGCAGCAGGGGATATTTGTAAAGCTGAAAAAAATGAGCAGATATTTCAGCTAATATCCGTAACAAAGGAGACAGAGTTTGAAGTTTTAATTTTGTTGTGTTAGAAGGCCTTGACGAGCAGCTTGCGCATTCCATTAAAGCCCTGGGACAGGGACTTTCCTGGTGGCACAGTGGCTAAGAATCCACCTGCCAATGCAGGGGACACTGGTTCGATCCCTCTTCCGGGAAGATCCTACATGCCGCGGAGCAACTAACCCGTGTGCCACAACTACTGAGCCTACGCTCTAGAGCCTGCATGTCACAAATACTGAAGCCTGCGTGCCTAGAGCCTGTGCTCTGCAACAAGAGAAGCCACCGCAATGAAGAGTAGCCCCGACCCGCCACAGCTAGAGAAAGCCCGCACACAGCAACAAAGACCAAACGAAGCCAAAAATAAATTAATTAATTAAAAAACAAAAACAAAAAAACCCCAGGACAGTTAAGCCTTAAGAGAAAAGATATCAGGCCAGGGCTAAACATAACCTTAAGACTAAGAGCAAAATCAGGACAAGCCATTCTTCCATATGAAATTATTCATATGAAACCAATCCCTCACATGTTCAGGATAATAGACCTTTAACTTAACTGCCTGCTACAGCAAAATCAACACTCTTCAGAGGAAGATAATAGGACATACAGTATATATATTATATTATCCACATTGCCTAATATACAATGAAATATTTCTAGACATAGAAAGAAACAGGAAAATGTGATCCATAGTCCATGGAAAACTAAATCAATCAAAATACACCCACAAATGAAAGCAAGCTGCTATGGATTTCACTTCTGGGTAAATTTCTATTTGAAGACAAGGAATATTGTCAGAGATAAATGGTACTTTCTAATAACAAAGGGTCAATCCCATCAGAAAACCATAACAATCCTAAATGGGTATGCACTTAATCAAAGAGCTTCAAGATATCTATAACAAAAACTGGTAGAACTAAAATGAGAAAAAAAAAAAAAAAACACCTACAATCTAATGAGATATTTTAACACTTTCTTAGTAACTGACAAAATAACTATTTTAAAATATCAATAAGAATATAGAATATTTGAATAATGCCATCAACTGTCTTGATCTAGTTTATATTTAGAGAACATTGTACCCAACATCTGCAGAATACGTATTCTTTTCATGTATGGATGGAACGGGTGTCAAAACAGACAAAATGCTGAACTATATGTCTTAATGCAGCTCAAAAGAATAAACTTTACAGAGTACGTATTGTGACAGCAAGTGAATTAAATCAGAAGTCAATAACCATAAGTTATCTGGAAAAGCTCCAAATATTTAGAAATTAAACAACATACTCTAAATAGCGATAGGTTAAAAAAGAAATACCAAGATAAATTAGAAAGTATTTTGAATGAAATGCAGTTAAAATAAAATATCAAAGTATGTAGGATGTAATTAAAGCAGTACAGATACTTAAAGTTACACTGTTAAATACTAATATCAGAAGAAAAGTTTAAACCAAAATCCATTATTATAATTACTATCTCGTAAACATGTTCAACAAATTTTCCTCCTGCTTCAATAATACTGTCCATGATAAACCCTCTCTAACTGAATCCAGAGTCCTAAGATTCCTAGTCTCTTCATAGAGAAATCTCACTTTCAAGCATAACACTCTCCTGACAGTCATACTCAAAAAATCCTACAGGATTGAGGCAACATAGAAATTAATCCAAAAAAGTTATAGGACCACTCATCTCCACCCATTCCTTTCTTTTCCTCCATACCATGCACACATAATCTTACATGTGTGATCACACACAAACACACTCACATACATTTTACAATGTAACAAGGAATAAAATCATTTTTGCTGTTGTTATGTTTAATAATGAAAGTCCTTATCATGGTTGATGTTTCTTGTCTCATATTAGAATATTTCTTTATCACTTGCAATCGGAAAGCCCTATTTTCTTCTACTTCTTGTGTGATAGGTACAGGGAAATGGATTTTAGTATTTCAGTTAGGGATTCTGTTATTACTTCCTTCTAAAAAAATGTAGCAGATAACAGAAATATAATCATACATTTAGTCTCAGGCTTTTAAGCATATCTTACTTAGATTTTCTTCTATTCACAATTGCAAACTGAATTCACAACAGCATATCAAAGGAATTTATAACTCAATTACCAATTAGTCAGGAATCTCAGAGACAGTGGGAGAAAATATTCATTTATTTCAGACCTCCCCGTTTACAAATAGAATCCATATTTTTAAATTTAAACAAACATTTTTAAAAGTGGATCGGTTGAATTACCTATAAAGACAGTTTTATCTTTGGAAAAAGAAGAAAAATTCTAACTCATTCATGTCTGGGGAGTCATGACTTATGTTTTCTAAATTTATGAAGGAAGTATTTCAGTGTTTAAGGGCAAAATATTCTTATGAATTTAAACTCTTATAAATATACTTTTCCTTTGTCATTCTACAGTTTTGCTGTAAGACAGTCTACTCTATAAAATTGTGTTTGAGAATGACTTACTTTATCATCACAGAGCAATAAAAGTTTAATTTGTAAAACTACCAGCTGTTTTCATTAAGATGTGTGTTATTTCAATCTGTTAGCTTCTTAGTTGGAAGTAGTATTTTAAAGTATTCAGGATTGCATATTCTTTATTGTCTTATATGTGCATCTCTGGGCTTGGGGTTCTGATAGACAAAACTGTTGTTCTGTAACAAATTAACTACATTTTCTTTGCTATTTCATTCTTATTTCCATTCTCTCTGCCAACTGTCATCTATTTTTCCAGGTCCTTAATATTTGTCCTCCAACTTCAATTTCACCAATATCTACAAACTACTGGTCCAACTATTTCTGCTCTCTTGCTCCCCTCAATGTTCTTATTTTCTTCTTTACTCAGCTACTGGCCAGTGATCTATCATGATAATCATACTTTTGAATTTACCTATCACGTCCCCCAGTTCCCTCTATCTTCTTTGAATATACCTGAAAAAACAAGTTAAACCCCAAATCCAATCTATTCCATGACAGGACCCCATCATATGAATACAAATGGAGAAAACAGAATCTTATTGCCTAGACTCACTTTATATTCTTTTTTTTTTTCCCGGTATGTGGGCCTCGCACTGTTGTGGCCTCTCCCGTTGCGGAGCACAGGCTCCGGACGCGCAGGCTCAGCGGCCATGGCTCACGGGCCCAGCCGCTCCGCGGCATGTGGGATCTTTCCCGGACCGGGGCACGAACCCGTGTCCCCTGCATCGGCAGGCGGACTCTCAACCACTGTGCCAGCAGGGAAGCCCTCACTTTATATTCTTGAACCCAGATTTCAAGTGGGCACTTAGCACTACCAAGCCATTATTCTACATTTCACCAGTAAATTTGTTTTCTCAGTCTTCAACATAACAATGTAATATCAAACCTCCAAAAGAGTTTTCTTTCTTTTTCAGCCTATGACTCCAATCCTTACTCACTGAGAAAAAACAAATAGATACATACAATCTCATTTTCCATCTTTTTCTGTATTCATATAATTTTTTTCCTTCTATTTCATAAAAGAATTGTTCCTACTCCTTTATAATATTAATTCCTCCACTTGGACACTAGATCCTATCACCTCTCATTTGCTCAAGGAACTTGTCTCCTCTCCTGAATTATCAATGTACTCTTTGAGCTTATACCCTCCTTCAGTTATCACCCCAACATGTTTTTCTTTGTTTCAAAGGCCTATTTTTGAAAATATTTTCCATACACTAAGTAGTAAATCCATCTATATCTACCATTTACTCTTCGAACTACTCTGATTTGGCTTTCTTCCTCACTTCCCCACTGAAATTACTTTAATGATCACTAAATACTTCCTTATTGTCCAATCCAATGGAAACATGTTATCATTTTTCATTTCTGTCAAAGGCAACACAGTTGATGTAGTTCCCTATCTTTAGGCTTAAGACTTCATAACCTTCTAACTTTTCCTTGTGACCCTTTAGCTTTTTACTGTATAAAATACCCTTACACAAAATACGGGAGCACTCCAGGGATTGGTTTCGTACCCTATTCTCTTCTCTAGCAATATTATCTTCCTGGGTGAGTATACTTCCATGGATTTAAATAGCACTGAATACTATGACTCCAAACTTTATACCTCTGCTTTGTTCCCCTCAGCACCACATTAATACATTCATTTGTCTGTCTGACCTTTCTGCTGTGATTTCTAACAGGCATTGTTGGCTCTCACTTATCTTCAAGGTTCATTGCAAATATTCACTTCTTAGAGAAGTCAGTCTATCTAAAATTCTTTCTATACTATCACCCTATTTTATTTACTAAAAGGTGCATACCACAGTTTGAAATTAGTTTGTTTATTTATTTATTTTCTTTATTTGCTTACTGTCCTGTTCCCTTAATGGAATACAGTCTCCTTGATGGCAAGGTTTTTGTCCATCATGTTTGCTTCTGTATCCCTAGCACCTAGGATAGTACTCAACATATGGAAGGAACTCAGAAATACTTGTTCAAGGACACTTAGATAACACATTCATGAGTTGAATTCTAGTATTCATCAATTCATCTATTCTAGTCAGAGTTCTATTGATTCATTACACTGGAACATTTATACTATATCTGAAATAACCTAAGGTTACAACTCACCTGTATGTATAACATTGCAGCATTTATCAGTATATGCCATTGGTTACTAACTCCTGTCTTTCCACATGTGATGTGGTAGCAAGGGTTATTTTTAAGCAAAGTATAGATGGTTTTTACACTGTTTCTTGATATTTATTTAGGCTACATTGCTTTGGTTTATTTGCCTAGGTAATTATATTTTGTAAATTTTTAGCCTCTATTTTACAGTGAAAGTAATTCTTTTTCATCTATATGTTTCAAACTAAGAGTTTGAATGGGATTGGATTGAATATCAGTCAAGGTGACTGAGGTGAAAATTAACTTCTGCAAACACTTTTTGAAAATTTATTTTATATTGGAGTATAGTTGATTAACTATGTTGTGTTATACTCAGGTGTACAGCAAAGCAATTCAGTTATATGTATACATGTATCTATTCTTTTTCAAATTCTTTTCCCATTTAGGTTATTACAGAATATTAAGCAGAGTACCCTGTGCTATATACAACAGGTCCTTGTTGGTTATCTATTTTAAATATAGTAGCGTGTACATGTCAATCCCAAACTCCCAGTCTATTCATCCCTCCCCTTCCCCCCTGGTAACCATAAAATCATTCTCTAAGTCTGTGAGTCTGCTTCTGTTTTGTTCATTTGTATCTTTTTTTTAGATTCTGCATATAAGCAATATCATATGATATTTGTCTTTCTCTGTCTGACTTACTTCTCTTAGTATGATAATCTCCAGGTCTATCCATGTTGCTGCACATGGCATTATTTCATTCTTTTTAATGGCTGAGTAATATTCCATTGTATATATGTACCGCATCTTCTTTATCCATTCATCTGTTGATGGACATTTAGGTTTCTTCCATCTCTTGGCTACTGTAAACAGTGCTGCAATGAACACTGGTATGCATGTACCCTTTCGAACCATGTTTTTCTCCAGACACATGCCCAGGAGTGGGATTGCTGGATCATATGGTAGCTCTATTTTTAGTTTATTTAGGAACCTCCATACTGTTCTCCATAGTGGCTGTACTAATTTACTTTCCTACCAACAGTGTAGGAGGGTTCCCTTTTCTCCACACCCTCTCCAGTATTTATTATTTGTAGATTTTTTTGTTGATGGCCATTCTGACTGGTGTGAGGTGGTACTCACTGTAGTTTTGATTTGCATTTCTCTAATAATTAGTGATGTTGAGCATCTTTTCATTTGTCTCTTGGCCATCTGCATGTTTTCTTTGGAGAAATGTCTATTTAGGTCTTCTGACCATTTTTTGATTGAGTTATTTGTTTTTTTGATATTGAGCCCCATGATCTGTTTGTAAATTTTGGAGACTAATTGTCAGTCACATCGTTTGCAAATATTTTCTCCATTCTGTGGGTTGTCTTTTCATTTTGCTTATGGTTTCCTTTTCTGTGCAAAAGCTTTTGAGTTTAATTAAGTCCCATTTGTTTATTTTTGTTTTTATTTCCATATTTTATTTTCTACATTAAGACCATACATGAAGACTGCATGACAAATAAATGAAGAGAAATTTGCTGGCAAATTCATTTCTATTTGAATACATATGATGATAGAGATTATGAACTAAACAAATGTTGCCAAACATATTCCCACAAAGAAATAGGGTTTGCAGTATGCAGAAACATACTTTTATATATTTAAAGTACCTGGTTTTATATTAGAAATTTAAAAAATACAATGCCATCAAAGATCCTAAAAGACAGTTTTTTATTTAAATGTTGGGTATTTTATTGCTCTTTTAACTTTATAAACTGTATGTTCCAGTTAAAATTGATGACTTTGCTACTATTTATGAAGCTTAACAAATTAAGCACAATGTAAGCAAATGTGCTATTAAACAGGAAATAACAACTAATCCTCCTGTGCTGACAAGAGGGTAGAATTGTATTTTTCTGGTTTTGTGTTTGGTTTTATTTTTTTTCATTCACTGGCAGCCTATCTGGCATCTCACAAACAAACTACCTGGTGAATAATAATAATCTAAAAATATGTGTTTATTACTTCCAAGAACAAAATAAAAAAGAATATCTGAAAGTATGAGATTCAGAAACTATCAGTTCATTTATTGTTTATTTCAAATTCTGTATTTTTCATTTTTGTAAGTTCTGACTTCATGAATAGGGTCTTTAATAGTCTATGTAATTAATCCCATTTTTCTAAATTAGTATTAGCTTATCAAAATCTGTGAAACTAACAATTATGGATGCAATCAACCTTGAAACATTAAAAAATCACTGAACACTCACATGAAGGAGATGGTCTTGAGACTTGAAAGAAGTTTGGGACATAAATGGAATAGAATACAATCCAGCTTCAATTTTTTTGTTTGTATTTCTGCTATGAACAATAAAATCTTTATTTCATTGATTTCTCCATCCATGTGGGTCAAAATGAGCAGAAAATGTAATACCTTGTGCCAAATTCCATCCTATGGAAGTAGGACATAAGTATGGTGTCTGTGTATAAATAGAATAGTTTCTGAAGTGGACATATCAAGGAAACACAGATTTACCACATAGCTAGCCTTGTAATCTGACCTCTGCTCATCTTTCTAGTATTATTTTTGCCTTTCTCTGCTTTCCCACTCAATGCCTTAATCTTATTGAACTAATTTTTGTACCTGAACTTCTATGTTCCTCTCTCTGCCTTCCTACAAGCAGTTACTTCTACCTGACCCACTGCACTCTCAGCACACCCCAATCATCCCCATAACCCACCTTTTCCTGGCCCAGTTACCCCTGCTTTTAGCTCAGATGTTGTTTCCTTTTCTGTCCCACTCACTGCCCAGTCTGGGTCAGACACCCCTCCAGATACCTCCATGCCAACCTAGAAGTATCTCTCTCATGGCACTAAGTACATGCTATTTTATTTTATTTTATTTTTTGCGGTACGTGGGCCTCTCACTGTTGTGGCCTCTCCCATTGCGGAGCACAGGCTCCGGACGCGCAGGCCCAGCGGCCATGGCTCACGGGCCCAGCCACTCCGCAGCATGTGGGATCTTCCCGGACCGGGGCACAAACCCGTGTCCCCTGCATCGGCAGGCGGACTTTCAACCACTGTGCCACCAGGGAAGCCAGTACATGCTATTTTAATCTTCTAGTTACCGTGTGTGTTTCTGTTTCTCAGAACCAGAAGGCAAAGAAAATGTCTCATACATTATTTTTTCTGAGCTCCAAACTGTTATGTAACTGCCTAATGCATGGTGGTAAGTACCCAAAAAATGATTACTTAATGAATGAGTTCACATGCATGGATGACAGCACAAGTGGTGACGAGGAAAAGGAGAGGAATAGACAATTCGCCCAAGAGGAAATAAAATCAATTAAACATGCCTTGTTTACCACGCAAATCAAAGAAGTAGAAATTAAGACAAATCTGTCTTCAGTCACTTACTCAAAGAAAAATTATATTAATGGCATTATTCAATGAGAGCAGTTATGAGATGAAAATGGTATAGTCATATATTACTAGTAGGAATGTAAATAAGAAACTGATTTTATAAAAATTATAGTAATGAGCACCGAGAAGCATAAAATATTCATGACCATTTGGCGTACTTTGGGAAGTTATCCTCAAGAAAGGAGCTAAAGGAAGGAAAAACTTTCAGCTCAAGCTCAACCCTGAGCTCCAGACACATCTACCCAGATGCCAATTAGACAGCCCGACTAGGGCAACTGGCAGCTTTGAAATTAAACCCGTTAAACTTGGTTATAAGCCAGAATATATTCTTTCTTAGTTAACAGAACTACCATCCACTCCATTATTACAATGAGAAACCTGGGAATCCCTCCTCTCTACTTAACTGACTCATCCAATTAAACACAAAGCCTTCTCTACTTTACTAGCTCCTCTTCTACTACCTCACTCCAGGGGTCCCTCACCGGAATTGTTTCAATCGCCTCCTCTCTTGGCCAATAGGTTTTGCATACCACAAACCAACAGATCCTTATAAAATACAAATCTTGTCATGTCACTCTCCTTCATAAGTCTTTCCAGTGTTTTCTTACTGTTACTGTATATCGCTCCTCAACTAGGCTTAAAAGGCAAACTGTTGTTCACTGCAGGGCTCTCCTTTACTTCCCATGCTATGTGCTAACCAGGTTCTCTAGTTCTGGACCTTTACCTTTGATTTACTTCCTCCGCTTAGAAGGGTTCTCCACACCCCATCTCGCCTTCACCTGGCTGATTCCTACTCATCTATTATATTTTGGCTTAGGTGTTACTTTCTCTGGGAAGCCCTAGCAGACAATATTCCTTAGCACCATGTATTTTTCCTCTTACAGCATTTGTGACAATAAATAAATTTGTTAATTAATAATAAACTAACTTCCAGGACTACTAGAGTCCAGGAAGGCTGGTATTATTCCTATCTTGCCTGTCAATGTATTTCTTAGTGCCTAGTACCCTAAGAACACAGGAAATGTTTTTAGAATAAATGAATAACGTGGTCACCAAAAATATTAGTTTTAAAAAAGAGAGATAAGATCAACAACAAAAAAAGCAATCACAAACAATGCTGAAAATGGTACCACTAAATGGATACACATATATTTTTGGTGGAAATGTGAATTGCCACAAACTTTCAGATTAAGTAACCGACAACATGTACTAAAATTAAAAAAAAAAGTCTCCACTTTCCTTGGAGCAGTAATCTTGGTAGTTTTGGAAATGTATCAGGCAGAAATAAAAGCTTCAGTACATAAGGACCTATGCATAAAGCATTTATGAAAGCATTGTTTATAGTGGCCAATAAAGTAAAGAATAAAAACAATAACAAAAATATTAACTCTTGAAACATGTATGTTCATCATTAAGACACAGGTTGAATTAATATTGTACAAATAATGCAGCATCACATTATCACATCTGATAGCATAACAGCTATCCCATATAAAAAGATATATCTACATTATTGACTTAGAGGGATGTTTCAAGACATATTGTCAAGTGAATAAGGCAAGTTTATATGAGAAAAACTGGAACAATATAAAAAGCCATATAAATAAGTATACACATACCCACAAGCATACAGAAACGTATAAAAGAATTCTCAAACTGTTATCGTTAGTTATGAAAAAGAGTAGAATTTGCCAGGGTTAGAAAAATACTAATTTTCCTCTTATAAATTTCCATATCATTTGACTTATAATAAATTAATGGAGGGGGATATATGCATATGAATAAAATAAAAGGTGCTAAAAAATTAAAATGGTGACTATTCTTTTACAAGTATCTTGAAACGTCATGCATTTCTACAGTACATATTTTAAAAGTTGGGAACATAAACAAAAGAATGATGTCTTACATTTTTCTTTAAGTTCATCAAAACTGGATTTCTAAATCTCTTCGGTCATTTGTTTATCAATATCTCATTTCCATAGTGCTCCATATATCCCTTTGTCAGACCCAAATCTCAGTCCTCCTAAATCCTTCCCCTGACTCCCCTGCTTTGACTTGACTACCTGGTCCTGACCACTCTTCCTCCCCTGAAGTCTCTCTTTATTATAGGCATTTATTCTCCCACATGTGTCATACCTCAGCGTACAGAGGTGGAGCCCATGGTCTTCCCCATTGCTGCTTCTACAATTTACTTCTGCTTATTCTTGTAAAAGAAGCAACAAAAAAATGAAAGAAAGAAAGAAAGAAAGAGAGAGAGATACTATTGATATGCCAACAACTCTAGCCCTAACCACACTTTTCACTATCAAGAATATGCAGTTACCCACCTCTATCACTTGTCTATTTCATTGATATATTCCAAACTGAAATACTGGTGGTCTTCTCAGCCTTGATTTTTTTTTTACACTAGTTTCCTTTTATCAGTAAATGGCACTTGCATCTACACAGTTGTTTATGCCTGAACTGAGGGAATCGTCATTTATAACTCCCTCTCTCATCCCTCATATCTAATTTAATGCTACCTGCAAAATACATTATACATCCAACCTATTATAATAATCCATTAGATTATATTCTTCACTCACTGTTACAGAATTTTATACATATATATATTCTTGCAATATAATTTTGTAGTACCTCCCACTGGAGCAGTCAGACTTTAATCCCCACCCAATGTTTTGCTTGTTCATATGATTTGCTTTAGCTAATAAAATGTAGGCAAATATAATATATGCCCCATCTGACAGAGGGGCTTTAATGTACTTGGATACTTTGGCTTATTAGACTTTTGCACTTCTGCCTATTTGCTTTGAAAAGAACATACCTGGGGAAGCTTCTCGTCCCATGAGAAAGAGAAGATATGTAGAACAGACTTGCACCCGATGTTTGAGGCAAGCCCCTGAGCCCTCAGTCTACCTGCAGAACCATGATTGATAAAAATAAATGCTTGTGATTTCTGAGGTTATTGTTACACGGCATTACTGCAGCAAAATACTCATCTAATAAACCACCCTAGTCCAGTGCTCTGTCTCTCATCTGGTCTAATGTTGCAATAGCCACTTCCCAGCAGTCCTCTGCAGTGATCTGCACAGAGCAGTCAGAGTGGGTGTTTTAGAAATATAAATTCAATCATGCCACAACCCTTCTAAGAACCACCTATTGTACTGGAATATAATCTACCTCTATAAGGTCCTGAAGATCTATTAACAGGGATACATTTTAGAAAGGAAGCACTCAATTTCAAATATAGGAAATGGTCATGTTTATTTTGTTTCCTTAACTATGCAGAACTCTTTACGTGTTAGGCCTCTAGTGAAAGCTGAAGCTCTGCCTGGACCTTTGTCTCTTGTCCCTCATGGTCTGGCTTATGCTTAATTATCTACCAGGATTCAGCTCCAATTCCATCTCAGATATTAATTTTGTCCTATAAGATTATTTTCCTTCATATCACTTGTCACAATTTGAAACTACATATACATATTTATCCATATGTCTGCTTTATTTTTCTTCTAAAAGACTGGAAGCTTCTTAGAGGTATAGCCTTTATTTAAATTAATACCAAAGGTATTAATTTAAATAATATCCGAAAGATGAGCTTGAATGACTTTTTATTTCTCTAGTGGTTAGACCAAGGAATGGAATGACTGACAAAATATCTAAAGGGGAGGAAAAGAGACATTTAATGTGTTATAATATTGAAATCTAAATAAAAGAGATGCATTATTTCAATATGGATAGTTAAAAATTAAATGGAAAATAAACTTAAAAGGTTTTGCACAGCAAAGGAAACCATCAACACAATGAAAAAATAACCTACTGAATGGGAGAAAATATTTGCAAATGTTATGACCAATAAGGGATTAATATCCAACTTACTTAAATAGCTCAAACAACTCAACAGCAAAAAAACAAACAACCTTATTAAAAAATAGGCAGAACTGAATAGACATTTTTCCAAAGAGGAAATGCAGATGGGCAACAAGCACATGAAAAGATGCTCAACATTGCTAATCATCGGGTAAATGCAAATCAAAACCACACTGAGACATCACCTCACAACTATCTAAATGGCTATCATCAAAAAGACCACAGATAACAAATGTTAGAGAAGATGTGAAGGAAAGGCAACCCTTGTACAATGTTGGTGGGAATGTAAATTGGTACAGTCTCCATGGAAAAGAGTATGGCGGTTTCCCAAAAAACTAAAAATAGAACTACCATATGAACCAGCAATTCCACTCTTGGATATATATCTAAGAAAAACCCAAAACACTAATTCAAAAATATACATGCACCCCAATGTTCATAGCAGCATTATTTATAATTGCCAAAATATGGAAGCAACCTGTGTCCATCAACAGATGAATAGATAAAGAAGATGTAATGTATATATATATATATATATATATATGCACACACTATATATATATATATATATATATATATATATATACACACACATATATATAGTATATATATGTGGAATACTACTCAGCCATAAAAAAGAATGGAATTTTGCCATTTGCAGCAACATGGATGGACTTGAGTGGTATTATGCTAAGTGAAATAAGTCAGACAGAGAAAGAAAAATACTGTATGATATCACTTATATGTGGAATCTAAAAAATACAATGAACTAGTGAATAAAACAAAAGAAGCAGACTCACAGATATAGAGACTAAGCTAGTGGTTACCAGTGGGGAGATGGAAAGGGGAGGGACAACATAGGGGTAGTATATTAAGAGGTACAAATTATTATGCATAAAATAAATAAGTTACAAGAATATACTGTACAGCACAGGGAATACACCCAATATTTTATAATAGCTATAAATGGAGTCTAAACTTCAAAAATTGCGAATCACTATATTGTATACCTGTAACATATAATATTGTATATCAACTATACTTCAATAAAAAAAGTTTTTAGGGGGGGTTTGGTGGTGGTGAGATCAATTGGGAGATTGGGGTTGACATATATACACTAATATGCATAAAATAGATAACTAATAAGAACCTGCTGTATAAAAAATAAATAAAATAGAATTCAAAAATCAGAAAAAAGAGATCTTACAGAGAGGACCTTCAAGATGGAGGAGTAAGACATGGAGATCACCCTCCTCCCCACAGATACATCAGAAATACATCTACACGTGGAACAACTCCTACAGAACACCTACTGAACCCTGGCAGAAGACCTCAGACCTCCCAAAAGGCAAGAAACTCCCCACGTACCTGGGTAGGGCAAAAGAAAAAAGAATAAACAGAGACAAAAGAATAGGGATGGGACTTGCACTTTGGGGAGGGAACTGTAAAAAAAAAAAAAAAAAAAAAAAAATTAAAGAAAATACATCTAGTGACTTTAACATACAACTTGAAAACATAAAATAGTGCTCACTTAATATATTCAAGAAAGGGAGCAAGGCTTGAGTATAAGAATCTGCATTACATGATACTATGATTTCCTATCCTTGAAGTGGTGATCTTCATTCACACACTCCCTAGGGAAGCTAGCAGTGGAAATACACCAGTCATGGTTTATTTGTAAGTTTATCTGGAAGTCATTCACAATTGAAGAAAATCAGCAGAGGGAATGCTCAGACCTTATTATTAAGTTCCTGACAGTTCTTAGGCTGGTAAATGTATTATCAATCTACTCCTGGTCATGTTTTTGGTTCAAATCTGGCCCATCCTATCTAAAAACTATTACTCATTCACTGTTATCTGCTCACAGCACACAGGGATGTTACTCAACCTATTTTGAGACTGAAGGTAACTACACTGCAATCTTCTCTTTCAAGAGAACAATTTACTGCAGAATTTATGTCCAGTAGGATAATTTCACATAGATGGCAAAATATGGTGGAAAGCACTGAATTAGGAACTAGAATAAATTTGATTCTCTTATGTCCTATTTCCTCTGCCACTCCACATTGGGAAGGAAGGAACGAAGAAAGGAAGGAAGGAAGGGAGGGAGGGAGGGAGGGAGGGAGGGAAGGAAAGAGGGAGAGGGAGAGGGAGAGGGAGAGGGAGAGAGAAAGAAGGAAGGAAGGAAGGAAGCAAGGAAGGAAGGAAGGGAGGGAGGGAGGGAGGGAAAGAGGGAGAGGGAGAGGGAGAGAGAAAGAAGGAAGGAAGGAAGCAAGGAAGGAAGCAAGGAAGGAGAGAGAAAGAAGGGGGAGGAAGGGAGGAGAGAAAATCTACTTATTATTCTTTATTTTAAAAGGCAAATAAATAAAAGAGATAATATATGTGAAAGTACTTTACACAATTTAAAGACTAGTGTTATAATACAGTGCATTACTATATGCTTAATTACTCTATCTTTGGCAAACTGTTGTCCAGACATATTAACCGAATTTAGACAACTAAAAAATATATTTTGGGAATCAATATTTTCTGAATTTGCATGACTCTAACATGGTAGACTTAAATTTAAGCCATTTTAATAAGAGATTTCTGAGTCAATTACTACTGTAAAGTAGTAATATATAAATTATATGTAAATATATAAATTATATATATATGTAAAGTCCATATATTTTTAAGATTTCCTTCAATTTTACCTAATGTCCTTTTTCTGTTTCAGAATCCCATCCAGGATACCACACTACATTTAGTTGTCATGTCTCCTCAGGCACCTCTTGGCTGTGACAAGTTTCTCCTACTTTACTCGTTTTTGATGACCTTGGCAGTTCTGAGGAGTGCTAGTGAGCGTTTTGAAGGATGCCCCTCAATTTGAGTTCGTCCATTATGTTTCTAATGATTAGACTGCAGTTACGGGTCTTGGGGAGGAAAACCACAGAGGGAAAGCTGCCATTCTCATCACATCGTATCAAGGACATGACTTAATCACTGATGGAAGGTAAGCTTTCCCACACAGCTGTGGCAATGACTATTCTGTTTCTACACTGTGAAGTTACTTTTTTAGCCCCCTTTCCATATCATCTATAACTTTTGCTTTATAAAATTTGCTGCTACAGTATTTGTACGTATATATTCCTAAGTATTAGATCTTACTGGATCTTGTAGCTTTAGCATTACAATGCTTTCGGCCTAGATTCTACACTGAGATTAAGATCACTACCTGTTATTTTATTTACTTTGTATTTGCCTGACATACCTACTCCATTTTTTATATTTAACCATTCCAAATCAATTTGTTTTTAGATATATTCCTTTTTGACAGCAAAGAGTTGCCATGCATGCTAAAAATCTTTTATCTTTTAATAGTTAAGCCCATTTATACTTACTGAAAAAGACATATGACAGTCTTTCAAATTTTATCTTATATAACAGCTAGCATGCAAAACAACATGTGCTGCATAATATACATGAACATTATGTAACTTAAATACACGTGAATGTGTATATAAACAGGTATAAATTACATACGTGCATATATGCATGTGTGTGCATGTGTGTGCATGTGTCTGCATGATTTGTTTTCTTTGCCTCTTTTTGAAGTTCCTCTGAAATTTTGGAATTCTTGTATTTTTGTTCTAGTGGTTAACTTTATACTTATCCTGTGATACAATACCCTTAGACCTCCCCCCTTTAGATAACAAATGTTATCTTTTATGAAAACCAATAACGTCAGCTCTAATCCTCTTCCCTTCCATCCTTCCCTGCTCCTTTGTCATACAATTATCTTTTTACTGAATGATTGCTTTTGTTCCCTTAAATTTGCTAACACTTTCACTACTAGAATAGTCAGTTTAAATGATATTCCTTGATCCCCAACGCTCACAAATGAGTAATCCATGAGTTTATTCTACTTCCAGTATTTATTCCTCTTTCTCCCAATTTTTATTATTCATATATCATTTCTATGTCTAAGAAAATTTTAAATTTACATTCCATTTTTTTAGCCTTATATTCACTTTTTTTGGCTTAGATTTGCAATTAAATCTATTCAGTGCTTATTGCCAGTTCTTTTTTTTTTTTTTTTTTTGCGGTATGTGGGCCTCTCACTGTTGTGGCCTCTCCCATTGCGGAGCACAGGCTCCGGACGCGCAGGCCCAGTGGCCATGGCTCACGGGCCCAGCTGCTCTGCGGCATGTGGGATCTTCCCGGACTGGGGCACGAACCCACGTCCCCTGCATCGGCAGGCGGAATCCCAACCACTGCACCACCAGGAAAGCCCTATTGCCAGTTCTTTTGCTAAAGTACCCTTGATTTGTTGGAGGACTCAAGGATTTTTCTCAAGGAGGACTTAAGAAAACAATATTCTCAGGGTTCTTGTGTAAAAATTCAGTATTTGTAGACTTTATGTTTGAAGAACAACTTGCTTAGATGTAAAATCCCTGGCTCACATATTCTGAGACTCCTTCAGTATACAATATTTATGTTAAAAGAGATAACTGAGTCAAATACTTATTAAAAATAAATTTCACAAGCGCTTTTTTAGTTCCTGTTATGTTTCAAGTACATACACCTTGACCAAGGTGTCAACGTTATTTTTTACATCACTTTTGTTTAATTTTATTTTTTGGCCACGCCATGTGGCATGTGGGATCTTAGTTCCCCAAACAGGGTTCAAACCCGTGCTCCCTGTATTGGATGTGCAGAGTCTTAACCACTGGACTGCCAGGGAAGTCCCCAAGGTTATTTAAAATTTTTTTAAAAATTAAAAAAAAAAAACCTACCTTTGCCGACCATATATAGTCTGAGAGGGGAGACAGTATGCCAACAATTACAGTAAGATCCAAGAAAAACTAGCAACAGCTAAAACCACAAAGGGTTGGGGGAGCACATTTAAAACACAGATAAAGAAACAAATATCAGTATAAATAAAGTTAATATTTATACTATTTAGGAGTGAAAGCAAATAAATGAACTTTAATCACCAATTAACAGCAATGTACAATGCTCTAATTATAACTGCTTATTTAATATATATGAATACACTAAGTTAAAAAATGTTAGTCCAAAGGATGTACCAGAAAACAACTTTATTTTCCCCCACTCCCCATTTTGTGTCCTTTCAAACCAGCTCTGGGGAACATGTTCTTCCTTTCCTCTCCTTTAACTCTCTGACAGGTCCCATGATTGTCCCAATCACTCTCAAATAAGATCATCTCTTATTTGCCAGGTGTGTGCGAAGCAGAAGGTAACAAAACTCGAAGCATAAAAAGTTTTTTAAAACTTTATAATATGGTGAAAACAAGTGATCTAGAGAACTGGGGATAAAGAATGACTTGTATGTGGGTGCAATTTTACATGGGCTGGTCTGGGAAGGTACCTCTGAAAGGTTATATATCTGAAACCCAACAGAATAAATAAGCCAGGAGTCCATGTGGGTGGGCAAAAACATTCTGGATAGAGGGAACTGCAAAGGCAAACTTCTACGGAAAGAGCAGGTTCCCTGTGTTCTTGGAGAAGAGAAGAAGTTGGGGAGACAGTACGTGACTTAGCAAAGGGGAGAGCAGAGGAAAATGACATCAAAGAGGCAACAGGGCCCCGATCGTGTAGGGCCTTGTAGGTCAGGTTAAAAATTATGGACTTTTCTATGGAACAAAAGGAATGCATTTGGATGGTTATAAATAGACAGATGACATATTCTGAATTTTATTTTAATAGGATCACCCTGGCTACTGTGTTGAAAAGTAAACAGTACATGGCATACATCAAAATAAGGAGACTACCATTAGCCAGCTTTTAAATGAGCAAAGGTGAGAAATGATGGTGACTTATATGAGCATGTCAGTGATACACTGGGATATACTGAGAAGTAGTAAGTTTCTCAATATCATTTACAAGTACAGCCAACATGATTTCTTAATGAATTGGATATAAGATGTCAGAGAAAAGAAATCAAAAATGACTTTACAGTTTTCTGATGAACAACTGGAGGATTGTAGTTGCTATATACTGAGATGGAAGAAGACCAAGATAGAAACAGGTTTAATGGGCAGATTTAAATCAAGAGTTAAGTTCTGGGAATTCCCTGGCACTGGTGGTTAGGACTCTGTGCTTCCACTGCAGGGGGCACAGGTTCGACCCTTGGTCCCTGGTCGGGGAACTAAGATCCTGCATGCTACGCAGCATGGACAATAAATAAGTAAACAAACAAACAAACAAATAAATATTAAAAAAAGGGAAGTTCTAATCATGTCAAGTTTGAGAAGCCAGTGAACATCCAAGTGAATAAGCTGAATACACAGTAAAGTACATGTGGAGTTCATATGAGTGGTCTAGCATTGTATAGGAGTCAATAAGAAGTTATAAATTATATTTAAAACTGGACAACTGCATGTAAAAGAATAAAATTAGTACATTTTCTCACACCATATAGATTAAAAGTCTAAATGTAAGACTGAAAACCGTAAAATTCCTAGAAAAAAACAGAGGCAGACACCCTTGACATAAATTGTAGCAATATATTTTTTTTGATCTGTCTCCTAAGGCAAAGGAAACAAAAGCAAAAATAAATACATGGGACCTAATTAAACAAAAGATTTTTCACAGGAAAGGAAACCATCAACAAAATAAAAAGACAACCTCCTGAATGAGAGAAAGTATTTGCAATGATATGACCAATAAGGGGTTAATATCCTAAATATATAAACAGCTCATACAATTCAATATCAAAAAAACCCAAACAACCTAGTTTAAAGATGGACAGAAGGCCTAAAGAGACATTTATCTAAAGAAGACATACAGATGGCCAACAGGCACATGAAAAGATGCTCAACATCGCTAATCATCAGGGAAATGCAAATCAAAACCATAATGAGATATCACCTTACACCTGTCAGAATGGATATCATCAAAAAGAACACAAATAACAAATATTGGTGAGGATGTGGAGAAAAGGAAACCCCTGTGCACTGCTGGTGGGAATGTAAATTGGTGCAACCACTGTGTAAAACAGTATGAAGTTTCCTCAAAAAACTAAAAATAGAACTACCATAAGATCCAGGAATTCCACTGCTGGGTATATATCTGAAGAAAATGAAAACACTAATTCAAAAATATACATACACCTTAATGTTCATAGAGCATTATTTACAATAGCCAAGATACGGAAGCAGCCTGTCTGTCAACAGATAAATGGATAAAAAGATGTATTATATATGGAATATTATTCAGCCATAAAAAATAATGACACTTTGCCATTTGCAACAACATGGATGGACCTGGAGGGAATTATGCTTAGTGAAGTAAGTCAGACAATAAAAGAAAAATACTGTATATTTTCACTTATATGTGGAATCTGAAAAATAAAACAAACCAGTGAATATAACAAAAAAGAAACAGACTCATAGATATAGAAGGCAAACTAGTGGTTACCACTGGGGAGAAGGAAGGGGGGGCAGCAAGATAGGATTAGGGAATTAAGAGGTACTAACTACTACGGATAAAATAAATAAGCTACAAGGATGTATTGTACAACACAGGGAATATAGTCAATATTGTATAATATCTTTAAATGGAGTATAAACTATAAAAATTTTGAATCACTATGTTGTACACCTGAAATAAATATAATATTGTAAGTCAACTACATATTAAAAAATAGTTTTTAAAAGCTGTGGGACTGGATAAACTCTCCTAAGGAGTGATTATAGTTGGGAAGATAGCTGCAAGGATCAAACCCTGGTGCACTGCATAATTTAGAGGTAAGGAGTTTGGGAAAGCTGCAGAGACTAAGAAAATGTTGTAAGAAAAACAAAACAAAACAAAGGAATTATGTTCTGGAGCCAATGAAGAAAGTGGACAAAGGAGAAAGGTGGTGGTGTGTCTTATGATGGCTTTGGATCAAACAAGATGAGGACTGAGAGGAGAGCACTGGACTTGTGAACGTTTGCAAGTCATCTGTGACCTTAACAAGAGCATTTTTTGATGAATGGTGTGGGCAAAAGCCTGACTGATAGGGCTGGCAGATACTGACAGCCCTTTTGAGTTTTGCTGTAAAAGGAAGCAGAGAAAAAGTTCTCCAATCACTTTAGTTGTAAAAAGGTACTGTTTCAGTCATTAAAATGTCATTCTGTGTATGATGAAAAAACTCACGCGTCTGACTGAAGTTAGCTTTGAAAATGCTTCAGTGGCATAAGTGGGGTGTAGTTGACTTCCTTTTCCTGCCTGTCTCATTTACGACTCCACTCCATTAATGAGGCTGCTGCTGGGTTCTTGGGGGTAAAAAAAGATGAGGGAGAAGGAAGGAGATGTGAGGGAAAGGAGAGATGATACTTGAACAGCATTAATGAACTCTGACTTTGGACTTTGAGTGTGGTAGGTCTTTATATCTGACCCCCTAGGCTTGGAAAATGGCTCAAACTTAGTCTCCCCTCACCATCCCCCATTCCTGCCCCTGACTTGGGATAAGGTCTAGTTTCCTAAATTCAGATCATATCTCCTCCATCTAATCTTTTATAGATATTCTCTCATCACCCTGGTTTTGAGCAGTTTACTCCAGAGAAGTTCTATTGAGCCAACTCCCCACCAAGTGACTCTCACAGGCCTGAGTCCCCATAAGACCACAGGATGGGCATGCTCCATGCAGCCTTTGCCCTGAAAAATCTTCGGGAAAGCAGCTTTTTCCCCATGAAAGCATGTCTCCTTGATCCATCATCAGAACATTCAGGTAGTCAGACACTCTTAGGCTTGAGAATGATGCCAAGATTACCTTCTGCTAATCTGGACATTTCCTTTGCTATTTGATGTCCCAAGGGGTAAACTGTAAAGTTCTTCTTTGGAGGCTGAACTGAATACTGATAACTTTTACTTAATGTGTACTATGTCAAGGGCTACTCTAGAAGCGTTACTCATATTTAAAAATGTATTGTTCACAGCACCCATTCAGGTAAGAATCCATTTTACATACAGGAAAACAGAAGTACAGAAAAGTTAAGTAATGTTTACAAAGTCACATAACGTCTAAGTGGCAAGCTCAGGATTTAAACGTAGACAGTCTGGCAATGGAGTCTATACTCTTAGCCGAAATTCTCCTCTGAAAGGAGGCGACTGAGACTCAATTCCACACCACTATTAACTTACATTAAGAACAAGAAAACTTAGATTCTGTGTTTGTTACATTATACGATGCTGTTAGTTTGTTAGAAAGCTTTTGGTCTCTAGCAATACCATTATTGCCATTAAACAAATAAACATCTTTGGTGCTGCATTTTGTTTATATGTAGCAAAATAGCACATGAGAATAACAACAGGAACTGTAAACTATCCTTAAAATTTTCCAAGGTGATCCATCTGATGGAAACCCATTCATTACCTTTCCTCATATCTACACAATTTGAAGATCCAGAACCTCCTGATGGAAGAACCAGCTCTGAAGCTGATGTTCTTGAAGGCACCAAGTTACATGATACAAAGTACAGAAAAGAATTGTGACAGAGACAGCACACAAAGGACACACTTTTCTTCATTTTCTACTTAAAACAAAGGGAAAAGAAAATGCTCGAGAGGACAAAGTACATAAGAATATGGATTAAAAGTCAGGAGAAATTCTCAAGTTTTGTTTGGTTGATTTCCCAGACTTTTACCTTTTTATATTTTAGGTAAATTCCTATCTAACACTGAAAATACAAGTATAAGGAAGATGTTCATTCCTTAAGCTCATTCTTATTTTGTAATTCTATTAAATAAATTATATTTTGCAAAATTAAGAAAGTATACATTAAAGTAGAGAGATAATAAAAAAGTATAATGCAGTGTATCACCTTTATCTGTAGTCTAAATTCAAAATATCATGTGAGGCATCTCAGAGGCTAGTATTATACTGATATCTTACACACTTCAATATAGACATCCTGGTTTCACACTATCTACCCTTCAGGTCCATCTTCTGAAGAGTGCTAGAGGGTCTTTCTGTAGGAAATGCTGCCAACACTATTAATGGCCTATGCTAAAATATAAGCAAGCAAAAATAAAGTCAATTCGGCTATTTCCTCCAAACCCTAAAATCTTGTTCCAAAAACCTGTTACCAGACATGATTTTTAAAGCACAAAAACATGGAAGTATGCAGAAGCAAACAGCAAGCACAGCATAGCCCTTTACCCTTTCTTAGAGAAAAATCTCTCTAGACCAACTTTAGTGTCGTTACCTGGACGGCTCATTCCTAATGCAAAGGTCAGTACCCATTCCTGGAGATTGAGTCTGGAGGTTTAGGTGGGGTCAAGCTGCTCTCTAACTGATTCTAATGCTGGTGCTTACTGAAGTCAGTTGTCTAGCAACTAGAATAGTTGTTCTCAAAATCTCAATCTCTGTACCGTCTACATGAATACCATTTGGGGAGTTACAACATTATTTACTTGATAATTAAAGAATCTTTTCTTTAAAGTTTTATATCATTAGATATACATAACATAGATAGATAGATGATAGATAGATAGACAGACAGTAGAATCTTATGTAGCCAGCTTACAATACTTCACTAGCCACTTCATGGTTTTGTATCCATGCATTCCCAATTTTGGACTGCAAATTAAACAACACTAAAAGTCAACATATGCTTCTCCCATAAAGTACTACAGTATAAATGACTTACATTCAACAATTCAAAACATTATGTTTCAGGGCATAAATATTTCCAATGAGATGTTTTGAATACTTCATAGTATTCAAGAACTACAAGAATACTGCATAGTGAAGAAATATTAATACACTGTGCTTAATACCTAAGAAATGGCTTTTCTTATATAAAAATGTAAGCATACAGGGAGAACATGGAGACTAAGAAATCAATCTGGTATTTGAAATTTACAGTGAGTCTTGAATAATCAAAGTTGATTTGGAAATATGGAGACCTGATCAGGATGTTGAATATATATAGTGAGAGAAGGGGGGGGGGAAACTTTAGCAGATGGCAAGCATAAATTGAAATATAATCTAAGCACCTGATCTTTTGCAGAAACACACATTAGCTTAAACTCAATTATAAAATCTAATTACATTTCTTGTGAAACCTTCTTTTAAAATGTTGATCAGTTATTAACGGCTTAATATTTGCTATTACTTGGAACACAGTAGGTAAAGACAGTGCAGTGAGACTAACTATAACGCATGTGTGGCTCATCCATCCAGTCATCAGCTGCATGATTATCAAGAAAATGTGCTCAAGTTCATTTGTGACCAATTGGCAGTCTTCGTTACAAAACAAAAGCTATCCTTCCAAGTCAAAAGAAAGTTCTTAACTGATTCTTAACTGGAACCAACTGCTTCTCCTGAAATGTTTTTTTTTTTTTTGGTCAAAGTGAAACTTTTCTTGACTACTTTCTTTTACTGTTGTCTTAAGAACAAAAGCACAAAAACTGATCAATATGGCAATCAAGACAATTCAGTAAGAAACTTTCATCTATTTGCCACCAGTGAATGCCACAGAGACCATCACCACAGGAAAGACAATCGAGGAGGCAACTCTAAGGCAATCTTTGAGCAACTTTCCTAGTTTTAAAGTTTCTTTAGAAAAAATGTTGGCCTTTGGTTCCGTTTTACAGTTCACAGTGCCATCAATTGAAGCTGTGCACAGATATGCTGGGAGAAAACGGCTCCTTTCAGGTTAACTTGGTTTTAACTCGCAACGTGACTTAACTCTATTTGAAATGTGGCTAGCTTCATCTAGTCTAAATTGGGGGCATGTATCATTGTCTCTTTTTGCCTCAGGACAGTACTGGAAATGAGATGTTTGATTTCAATGCATTTTTTTTCCAGCTGAAATTGTGTAAACAAATAGATTGGGGAAAAGGTAATGAAATCATCTGTAGCCTGGAGCTAGCTATTGGTCCTGCGCTAAGCATTTGACGCAATCAACTGTCTAAGAGATTGAAAGTCCTAGGCACTGGGATTTAAGGTTATCATGAGCTCAGAGAAGGGAGGATCTAGGAAGGGGTTCGCACAGTAACTTCATATACAGAGGTTAGGTCAAATAGAGTGGTAAGTGACCAAAGGCATTTTAACCAATAAAAAGAAACCACATGGATAATTCAAATACTAAAATTAATAGTTTAACAGTAGAGAAACTCTAGATCAGAATTCAAGTGTACTTAGTTTTCCCTCTGATTTTGTTAATAACTCATTGGTTGCCTTTAGACAAACCAAATGATTTTTCCATGCCTCCGTTTCCCAGTAGGAAAAAATATGGTTAGAAAAGGACTATTTCACCCGGAACATTAAGGACTATAGAACACAACAGGGACAGTAACTAAAAATGCATCTGAGCATTTTATCCTTGCATCAACTGGAGCAGTAGTATTGCATTTTTCTATTGCATTTTACATTTTCATTTAAAGGAGTCCTGTTGCCATAAAATGCTTGAAAAATTCGTAGTCTAGAAGAGGGTTTCTAAAGTGACTTCCAGCTCTTATGATGGCAAAGGTATTGTAGACAAGGTGTATAATTCTCAACTCTACCCTAAGTAACCTCTGTGCACACAGCTCCTGTGACAGGATTTTCATCAACACAAATTTACATCAGAGAATGGGCATCACTAAAACACTAATAAAGGAAGGGAATATAGTGGAGATAGACAGTGAAGGGCCTTCACTTTGTTAAAAGAGAAAGTCAATATGAGCATTTGTATTCATTCAGAAATAAGTAGAAAAGAATGCTACTATTTGGTAGTTTTCCATTGAATGGGATATAAAAGTAAGTGAAATTAAAAAAAAAAAGAAAGTGAAAGAACATAACTTCTGTAGTGCTAATTAATAACTCAAATTATTTCTAGAGCAATTTATTAGGTATACATTAACCATGGATGTTTACAATGATCTTAAGAAACTCTTGAACTAAATTTTTTGATCAGATAAAATGTTGTACTGAATAGCACGTGAAAAGAGTGAGCTTTTGTCAGAAATATTTCATTGTTGTACAAAGATTTCATCACAATAAAATTTTATTTGTATTGGAAGAGAATGGTAAATTCAGAAATGTATTTTTCTAAATGAATAAAGGAAATTAAAATAGCATTCTGTTAAAAGATATCTCATTTGATGACATTTTGACTAGGTACAGAAAACTGGAATTATAATGTACCTCATCTATTCAATATCCTACTATTATTTGATGGGAAGTATTTTTTAAAACAACCCAACTAGAGTTAATTCCTTAAAAAGAATCTTGAAAATAGGATTCTCCCAAAATATTCTGTTTGTATTAGAGTATATTTTATAAGAGAAATGAAGCACTTTTGGAAAAGAATAAATCATGCCTAAAATTCCCATTCACTCTCATATACTCTTAATAACTAAAATGATGTAGAAAAGTCCTTTGTACTTGGCTACATAGATTGCTCTTCTCAGTGATGTCAAGAGGTCATGTGGTTTTATAAGGGCAACATACACGCAAATGATTGTGCTTTGCTGAAAATAATTAAGGAAAAAGTATTAATTTGTTTGACCAAGTCAATCAAACATCAGGATGTATTATAAGACTAGCTGGAAGGGAAACAGTACTTCTGGGTGCATGCACCTTGAAAGATTCCTCATCACTTTGTGAGGAAATGCTAATTTTCATCTTACCAATTCCCCAAGATAAATGTGGGTAGGCAGAGAGGCTTGCAGAAAAATCCCTAATCAGAACAGGTTACAGGGCTCTGTGATTCTCTGACAATTAACTGAGGAAACGTGTTAACATGGAAGCATGTTAAGCCAAATGGAACACTTACATATTTATTAAAAGTTAGGCATAGTAAACTAAACAACATACAAAACATGAATTCAGTTATGGGGAAGAAGAATGAAGTGTTTACCTGAAGGCAAAGAGGTAGAGTCAGACCAAATTATCTAATATCATTCCCCACCTAGTCACCCAATGCAGATTGCCATTTCCTAGTTAACAAGAACTTCATTTTATCATCTTGGAGTCAGGAGATTGTGATCATCCAGAAAAAAAAGTGATTGTTGCCCATTTAAAAATGTTATGATTCACCTCAGCGGACCAATCAGACAGTCACCTGAGTAAATTAAAGATTTGCTTTTAAATATTGTAACACGTCAATAGATTAACGTCATAAATGTTCAGAATATTTTGAGAATTAGATTTGAACCAAGAAAGAACAGCTAGAAAATAAAAACATAAACGAAGACAATGTCAAATGTTCTGGTATAAATCCATCTATGGGTTTACATGCTCTCTTCCAGATCCAGTCCAAATATTTTATACTTTGAGATGTTTGTGGGTTTGTTTAATTCAAAAGATAATTAGATTACTGATAAAAGCTAATAAACTAGTCTCACATATGACTCTGTAATATTCTTCTGATTAACCTCTGAACTTGCTTTCTCTTCCTCCCACTCACCTCACCCCACCCACCACCATAGGATCTACAAATTCCAAGTTAGAATCACATCTCCCTGATGTGCTCCCAAAGTGACAAAAAGGAAAGGGATTTTCCTTTCCTTAGTTGAGTCAGTCTCTAAGGCAGATGGTTAATTCATTGCACCTGTAACCAATTAGTCATTCAAAACAACTTATTCTTCACAGTAAATTGTTCCTTTGCCAATATGAGAAGCAGGTGCATATTCAATGGATAAATCGCCAAGTGGCTGGGTACACAAGATGGAAATAATCCAAATACAAAACTCTTTTAGATTAATGTGCAGAAAAATATGACCAGTTACAATGCTTCCAATCTAAATTAAGAATTTAATTATTTCAGATTTTGAATTGTGGCTTTGAGAATTTTACTTTTTCATTCTGATATTTGGCTAGCAAATTAGGCAGATGTTTTTTCAATAAAAATTAACTTTCTTTTTAAAATAATAGAATTTTTTTCTTCTTTCTTGAAACAATGAATTTTGATTACAATAAATGTATTAAAATATATTACATTATATAGTAATCCTATTCAGTTATTCTGCTTCAAAACAGGTAACTTAAATGGAAGATTTAACTTCCAGCCCAGGCACCATGACTACTCCATGAAACTGGGTACAGGTTAGTCACTTTCATGTTTTGTAGAACGAGAATCTTTGTGATCTATTCGATTATTCTATTGCTACGGTGCCAACGTTACAGACTTTCATAGACTTAAACCCTTTTACTCTAGGAAATTATTCAATAAATATTCTTAGGTTTCTCAGATATATTATTTGAATATAGAGAAGGGGTCCAGAAACAATTTTGGGGGCTTCAGATGTCAATAGCATCAAATCTAAGCAGCCCAACTTCTGGATTCTCTTCCCATCACGATTGTAGGATGATAAGAAATCACACCCAAGAGGAGTATCAGACCCTATTTAGTTGGCACCAGGATCTTATTCATATCTTCTCATCCTAGGAACCAGCCTGGAGGGTACATATAGGGGGAGACCATGGCCACATTTCTAAAATTAATAAGGGATCTCCAAACACCTGGATGAAAATTTTTGTACAGGGAGGAGATTAGCTCTGGGAGGATACAAGACTCTAACTGCATCATTGTAGTAGCATCACTATCCCAATCAGGACAGATACACTGGAGACATGTTTAAATCTGTCTTTCCACATCTCACATGTCTCCAATCCTTTGGATAGAATTTTACAGTATATTTCCCATGTTTTTCATTTCCATCATCACTATTCTTCTGATGTCCTTCTCCCCCAACTGACTTGTTCAATGTATTCACACATTTTGCATTTACTTATTCAATAAATATGGATTAAGTATCCACTGAGGCCAGGCACAAGAAAGAAAATTGTGAGTGGGGAATAAGGCAGACAAGATACCTGTTTTAATGGTGTTGATAGTCTAAGGTAGATAATGACAAATAAATCAATAGTTAAATTTAGTACTAACCCAGAGCTGAGGATCATTAAGGCTCCTGGAACAGGTGAATGTCTAAGCCAAAACCCAGTGGTGAGCCCCTTCTCTAATTAAGCAAAATAAAAGAAGGAACATTTTTCCAGGCAAGGGGAATGATCTGTTTCTTGTCTCTTGACTCTCAGTGCCAAGCTTCACAATGATTACAGATTTATATCCTTAAAAATACTTCAGATCATGGCCATCCTCTGTTTATAGATTCCCTATTGTCTACTAAAGAAATTACAAACTTGAGATTGTTTCCAGTCTCATCTTCTCCAACAAAGGGCAAAAGAGTATTAGTCCAGCAAAGAATATTAGTCCTTTGCTGAAAAACAGGAACAGTTAAACTTTTTGTTGTTGTTGTTTGTGCTATCTGCTTATACTGGAATGCCCCACACTGTAATGCCTTCTTAACATCCCATGAAATCCTACTTATCCTTGAAATATCTGTTAAAATATTGTTTTCTGGGAAGTTTCCCTTGCCCTTCCATTCAGAATTAGCTGCTTTTAAAAAAATTCTGCAGCCCATTCATTGTTCCTCTATCATACAGCACCTATTTAATTCTGCTTTCTATAGTAGATCTTTGTTTATAGCTGAAGTTTAGGCTATACTAGCAACTTGGAAGCCCCTGCCCCACTGCTTTAGAATTCCTAGTCCACACTCCAGTCTAGAAAGCTTTCTTCCTCCTTAGCTGCTTTATTGCCACAGTGAAAATACAGTTGCCCATAATTTCCTGTCTCCCTCCAAGTAGCAAGGGTAACTTGATACTGGATGTTCCCAGTGGTATTTCTCACTATCAGGTACCCCTTTAGCACCTAGAATTTGACCTTGCCTGTGCTTTATTTCTCCTCTCCTCCCTAACGACCTGAGCTTCCTGGCCATTACCTTTCTTCTCCACTCTCTGGTATTCCTGATGAATTCCCATGTAGAATCATGGCTCTTTCTGCCATAGAAGAAAACTTCCTTCCAAACATGACAAAGTTTTCACAGAGATGGACTCACCTCTAAGAAATTATGCATTTTAAAAAATCTCCTAAAGAGATATTTGCTTTTTTAGATTTAAAGCTCCCTTAGATAAGAAATTCAGACCAGGTTATGGTAAACTAGGCTTTTCCTAACATTCTTCTACTCTCACATCTGGTCCCTTAAATATTCTCTGACATTTAGGGTTGTCACATGGAACCCTCTCCAGGGTTGGGTGGACACCCTTCCTCTCAGCCTTTGATAAAGATTTTAATTGAAAAGAACTAACTTCTGATCATAATACTCCATTTACAGTTGCCCCAAAAGAATTTTAGGTCCTTTTTGGAATGAGAATTCCTAGAAATTCTATGACTCTTGGAGTCATTGATGTAGGCTCTGGCTGCATACCTCTCCCTCTGCAACGAGATTATGCCTAATTCTATTTTTCAAGCCTCTCAATCTTATGAAATCTTGCCTAGGATGGTGCTTTATGGACAGTAGGCACCTAATAAATGCAGCTGAATTAAATTTTCCCAGGAACAAACATATGGCTCAGATGACTAAAACGTGAAAATCCTCTATAACATCTAAGGGGGAAAAATCTTGTTAATGCTCATGGTGACAAGTTTATATCCTGAAACATGAGATCTGATTAGTTTTTTTAATTTAGCTCTCATAACTACTACTTTTACTGCTTGTCATAGGATTATCCAGCTCACTTTGAAATTCAGCTACAAAATAGAACACTTTGACGTTCTGTGATTATACCAGTTTCTGTGAACATTTAACTCCGTGGCAGGGAGTTTACGAAAACTAGAGTTTGGGAACCTAAGGAGGTCATGTTGAAGAACTCTCAAGGGGGTCTCAGGGATGAGAACACTTTGGGTGCATTTGGCACTGGTACCAGCAAAAAATACAGTTTTTTGCCAGGATCTTATCTTGTTAACTGAGATTTTGTAGTCATGAGGGCAAGGTCATGGATTCAGTTTTTGTATGTCAGTTCCTTGGCCTTGGGCTGTACCCCTAAACTGTTGTCAACAGATACCCATCATTTACCAGGAATATCACTAAAGCATGCAACACCGGGACACTAACTTAAAAGTCTATCAATAATTTATTTCATAAATTTGTGTTGAGCACCTACTAGGGATTCTGAACTTATTCTGTATATAAGAAACTAGCAGCAACACTCTAGTATTTTTTTAGTAAACATATGAACTTTCAATAGAGTGTAGATCTGTATGTCAGATCCATGGCCATTTAGAGAGAAAATCAAGCACTGGGAGACATGCACATCCTGGGTTGAGGTCAGGAGGTTTGATCAGCAGAAATAAAAGTGAACTGGAGTCTCTGGGCTTATCGTAGGTCAATGCACTTACCTAGGCACCAGGACTCTAGGGGTCAATGACCATAAAGTTGAGTCCAACAGACAGTTTAAAACAGATTGTATCAAGACAGATACCTCATGAAATGGGGAGGCCATTGGCTTCCTATCTTGATTCCTAGCACTACAATTGGAGAGATGTCAGCAAATTATCCCAACAAGTAATGAGAGCAAGCTGCCACTATCCCATACAAAAAAATGCATAGCTTAGAGGTTTCCTATAAAATCAGGAAGCCTTGATAAACAAGGATATATTTATAGTAGCTGAATAAGTGGGGCTGGGAGGGTAAGGACAGTCACAGCCATGGAGATAGAGGAATCAGATAGGGTTCCATACTATCAAAGCTTTTTCACTGGTGAGGGGAGGGGATAAAGGAAAAGCGACTCTATCCAATTTCTCTCCTAATGCAAGTGGAGACATTGGGAGAAATGTCACAATCCTTTCTTAAAATCTGCTCAGAAGACCTACCCCCATATTTGCCAGCCAAACTTATTACCAGTTTCAATGAAAGAAGGTATTCTTAACAGCAAGATGGAATGTGTAGCAGGACTGCTGGGTTCAACTCCAGAGGCTACTTTTTATGAAAGCTTCTTTCTTAAGAATCTCCAAGGCTTTATCCTGTCTAGATCTTTCAAAACTCACTGCAGAAACAGAGGACAAAGAACCTATGAAAGTGGGCTTCCCTAGTGGCACAGTGGTTGAGAGTCTGCCTGCCGAAGCAGGGGACACGGGTTCGTGCCCCGGTTCGGGAAGATCCTGCATGCCGCGGAGCGGCTGGGCCCGTGAGCCATGGCCACTGAGCCTGCGCGTCGGGAGCCCGTGCTCCGCAATGGGAGAGGCTACAGCAGTGAGAGACCCGCGTACCGCAAAAAAAAAAAAAAAAAAGAACCTATGAAAGCAGTACATGGAGATCATAAAAGGTAGTATTCTGGGCAAACACTTGCAATCTTGATGATTCCTACCCCCGCATCCCCTCCCACACTGTGCCAGTATGATTTTGCTTATTTGCTCCTTTTGCACACCTTCAGCATCACTTCCTCTCAAGACACCAACTGCCCTAGCTGCGTGAAATATGACATGGCCATTAAACAATTTTCCACCTTAAAGGCAATTACTTTAGTTGGATTTTGTTTTTTGTATATGTCAATTTAGGCATCCTTCATTCCTGCACTGTATTCTTAGGAACATGAACAATCTCAGGGATAAATCATCAACTGAGGATTACAGAGCAGACACACGTACACATGTGCACACACATATACTCGTATACATACAAAAGATGTTACTTTGTCACTGCAAATAGCTCTTTGTCATGCATATCCGTCTTCCACCTCATTTTGCCAATTACACAGTCTCCTCTGCCACATACTTATTAAAAACATTTAGAGATGAAAGGTTTTAAGACCTCATTTCTGTTGCCATTTCACGTCCCTGTGCACATGTGTTTCGTACTCTGACCGTATAAGGCAAACTATTAACTATGTTTCATAGAACCACAAGACTGATAGCATTTGCATATGAGAAATATTGGTTGGCCAAAAAGTTCATTCAGGTTTTGCATAAGATGTTAAGGAAAAACCTGAACGAACTTTTCGACCAACCCAATATTATTTAATATTGGCATTTTCATATGTAATCTATATTCCTCATATGTTTCTTGAATAATTACTCTACTATTATCACTGCTACTTTTATTACTACTTCTAGTACTAAAACTCCTATTACTATTAGTTAATATTATTCACTGATGACCTACTACGCTAAGCAATTTATATATGTATAATTTTTAAAACAAACCTAGGTATAATTATTCCCATTTTACAGTAAAGAAATTGAGTAACAAAGAAATTATATAACCTGTTAAATAATGAATCCAGATCTATCTGACTTTAAAGTCCATGCTCTTAACCATTATGGAGAATACAGAAAGTAAGAGAGTATGTATCCTCATGCTGCCATGTGTAATCAGCTCTCTTAATACCTAAGGTCCTAGGGTAGGTCTGTCAGTTGATGAAAGTGTTTTACACAAAACTTAACATATGAGGATTCAAATGTTTAATACTACCAACGTATGACACTATCTTCTTAAATGAGATGAAAACAGATCTTGAATATTGATTTGAATTTGGATCTACTTTCCAAATCCCAAAGCAACTTATGGAAAGACATCATCTGTAAATACTGCATCATCATCACACACTGCCGTGGACACCACCTCACTTCACTGATTCAAGTGTAAATTCCAATAATTCATAAAAGTTTAAAGAGACTAAGCCCTATCCCTTTCTGCCCAAATTGGTTAACGAAACCTTGCATTCCTAATTAAACATATATGTGTATGACACAAAGTGTACATAGAGGTATTTTTTCCCTCTTATTTTGAAAACGGATCCTTTTAAATCATGTCTTTACTCATAAAGTAAATGAAGTATTGTTTATGACTTCCAGAACATATTCATGTCCTGGAAATTAGAAATGTATCTAGCTTGTTCACTGTTAATCTCTACAATCTAGCAAATCAATGTGCTGCTATTATTTAATATTATGCTAACTTTTTAATAAATCTGTTAGAAATTCCAAAAGAGTTATTTACTATTTAAGCTAGACTTAATTAAATGCATAACCTCATTGAACTTTCTACTGATTTTTTACCGAATAATCTCCTAATTACATATTCTCACTTCCCTAAATTATTTGCTTAAAAGAAAAATGTGTAACTATCCATAAATTATGAGATATATCTATAAAGAAAAAACATTGAAGAAGAATATAAATATTTATACTCAATTTTTTTCAAAGAGATTTGAAATAATTTATAAAAAATATACACTGCAATGGCACAGAAACAGATAACAAGAACAAGAAAAAAGGAAAAATAAGATAAACAGAAAATGAGATTCAAGGTAAGGTTACCCAAAAAATGCATACCAAAATTTCTTTAAATATAAGTCATTGATTTTGCTGTGAGCTTCCTAATAGACAAAACAAAATGAGAAATACTATCATTTTTAATTCAGAGTCTATAAGGAGGTTAAATATAGTTGGTCAGGAAAAGCACAGCTGATACGTGCATAAAAGTGTTGACTCTTTGGAGGTCATGTATTTATTAAAACCATGCTGCCAACTGGCAAAATTTTTAAATTCTTTTCGGTAGGAGAGATTGCTTTCCATGAAATAGAAGAAAATTCTTTGGCGTCTCATTACTTTAAATCATATATTAGTTTTATAATAAAACCATACTCAAGGATGACCAATAATATATACCAGACTCATCTTTAAATGATATTCATTCATTTCCAACACCCAAGTCCAATTTCAAATTCTATAAATAGACTATAAGGATCTGCAAAAAGTGACAGACTTGAAAGGTCATTTGCAGGGCTTCCCTGGTGGCGCAGTGGTTGAGAGTCCGCCTGCCGATGCAGGGGACACGAGTTCGTGCCCCGGTCCGGGAATATCCCACATGCCGCGGAGCGGCTAGGCCCGTGAGCCATGGCCGCTGAGCCTGCGCATCCGGAGCCTGTGCATCCGGAGCCTGTGCTCTGCAACGGGAGAGGCCACAACAGTGAGAGGCCCGCGTACCGCAAAAAAAAAAAAAAAAAAGGTCATTTGCAATGATGTGTTCAGAAATATTTTGAGCAACGTTGATATCAAAGAAAGAGTCATATAATCTCTTAAGGTGAATATTTGAGGGAAATAAATGCTTGTTAAGATAGTTTTCATTCTTTGCGTACCCAAGGGATTATAGTAGGCTGTGATTGTATACATGGCAGTCCAGGATAAACAAGGCATTCGCAAGCCATCCTCTTTAGCTTGGGGGTGCAAATAATCAGTCCTTTCCCTCAGTAAATATATTCCTGGGGTTTTTTTATGCTTCTTGTGCACATGTCTTTTTTCTCCTTTAACTGGAATAAAAGTTCCTTTAGCAAAGGAAGCATAATTGCTGTTTCATTTTACCCTTGGCCATTAGCAAAGCTGCTGTTAGGTGCCAACAAATACTTATTGAATAAATGAACTATTCTCTGATCCCCTGAAAAACTAGCAGACTGCCTAGCTCTGCTGTCACTTGCCGTGTAAAGATGTGGCCTCAGAACACATTCTCCCATATCTTTTCTTGAAAATTCAGCAAGTTTATAATAAGGAGATGTAAAGTGTATTAAATGTCTTTATAATCTCTCTTTTCTATGCTTTGGGTAAATGCTAATCTGAGATTCTGTAATCTGCATGACTGGTATAGATGACAGCATGCATAATTTGCTGATATTATTTTCTTAGGCTAGTAAGCTCTGTCCAACCTTTTAAGAATATTGAATTGGAAGATCATGTTCCCACCATTTCATTCAGGAAATTGGTAGAGTCACAGCCCAACAACTTGAGAAAATAACATTATTTTATAGGGGAGGTAAAAAGAGGAAATGGCAACAAAGAAACAATCCTAAACGTCAGACTGGAAATGGTGAATATTTATCCAATGCACCCAAAATGCTGTCAATGTGAAGAAAGCAGTAAAAGCATATTACTGTGATTTATTTAACTAATTAGCTCTCCTTTAAAGGTCTCTGGTATTTAAATTGCCAACTGTAAGTGTTAACCCTTTAGTTGTTCTTATAAATGAACACTGCTTTTTTCACAATGGAAATCCACATCAGGATAATTTTTTAAATGCTAAGTATTAATACAATGGGAGACATAGGAATCTATTTAATAAGGATAATTTAATCAAGTCCATAAAGGAATGTATTACACAAACAGTTTTTGAATATAGAGAAGTGGAAATGCTGGAAATGTGGTCTTTATTTTCAATGACCTTTCAAAGGGAAATATACATTGAGTCAAAACTTTGCAGCCTGATGGCTCTTCTAATTAAGGGCGTGACTAGAAGGGAGATGGTAAAGTAGCCTCCAAATAACGCTGGCGTCCTAGCAACCATAGCTCCAGTGATTTAACCAGATTTAAAATGCAAACAATAAACCTCAAGTATTGAGCCTGAGAGGGGTGTTAAATATCTTGGGGCAAACAGTGCACGAGTTCTTCAAAAGAAATGCTCTTCTGAAGAGGCAGTGATACCAATCTGTTTCAAAGCTTTCCCCTGCACTCAGGTACCTGCAATGAGCTCTGCATGAACACTGAGTTACATTATGCTTAGATTATCTCCCCAATACATTGACCGACCCTACGGTTTCCTGCCAGAAAATACACTTTAAGAGTTAGGTGGCTCAAACCTGATGTGTATCCACAAGGATTGTTTACCACTTTGTAATTTACAGCCTAATGTATTAGATCGTGAGTATATTCTTCATAAGCTTGTTTTTCATCCATTTTCATTCAGTATTATCATTCCCGTTTTCTAAAACACAGCCTCAAGAAAGTCAGTCTAAGAAGATTCGATGCAATGTCTTAAACAAGCATGACACTCAAAAGCAGCATATGTTTCCAAGTAGGTCTCATTCATACAAACTATTAAGTAGAATATTGATGTGAGAAAAAATTTTAAATGGGTGAATGTAACCACCTTCATAAAGTCTTACTTAATTGCATAATATCCAATACCTTATGGACATATATGGAGGTTCCAGAAGCATGATCTAGAGATAGGTTTCTTGCAGAAGAGGGCCCCTGAGTCTCCTCAAATGATAATTGGAAGACACTCAGACCTGTGGAAAAGGCCCCAGAGTCTTCAGCCATGATGGATCCTAGCCATTCAACACAGAAGATATTTCCCAGGAGAAGGACTGAGTTGTGCAGACAGAAAGCACAAATTTCTCAAGAAGATTACTAGGAATGATAGTAAATGGGGTCACGTGTCCTTTAACCCCTTGATTCTTGAATTCATATACATATAAAGGCCATAGATTCAGTATAGAGGTTGGTGAACTACGGCTCTCAGGCCAAATCCATCCTGTTTGCCTATTTATGTAAATAAAATTTTATTGGATCTCAGCCATACACTCTCATTTACATATTATTTAAGGCTGCTTTCACACTAGAGTGACAGAGTTAAGTGGTTGCATCAGAGACCACATGGCTTGCAAAACCTGAAATATTTATTATCTGTCTCTTTACAGAAAAGTTTGCCAACTCTTGATCGCACACATATATTGCATCCTGGAGGACAGTGCCCTATCCTTGCAAGGAATCATCTTCACGCTGGCACCTTTGCCTTCACAATTCCATTTTTTGTTCCATTGGGCTGACAGCTTCTGGGCAGTGCAATGTGGCCTGTTGATCTCATGGTCATGTGTTCACTCCCACTCCTCTTTTGCTGTAAAATGAGTGTCTCAGTGTCTCAATCTGACATGATATTAAGTGAGATCCTGATCTGGTGGATCTTTCTTTAGGCCCTTGGATAGTGGTGCTGTTTGACATCCTGCAGTCAGGAAAGGGAAACTCATGCTCAGAAAATATACCTATTCTTCTTAAAATGAATCATTGCCACTGAAGAGTAACGGGGTCCAGTATAGTCAACTTGCCACCAAGTGTCTTCTTGGTTTTCTTGAGGGATGGTGCTGTATTAGACTCAGTGTTTGTTTCTATTGCTGAGAGGTTGACAGTTCAGTAGGGGGATAGCTAGACCAGCCTTGGTGGGTGTGAGCCCATGGTCTTGAGTCCATGCATAGCCTCCATCCCTGCCATCATGTCTGCTACATTCACGTGCCCATTCTGTAAGCACTGGAGCAGACCATGACAGAGTCTGGCTGACATCAATTGGATTATTCATTTTGTCTACTTGGTTGTTTAGTGCCTCTTCCATGATGGGTGTTCTCTGGTGGAATCAGCTTGCAATGAAAAAAAATTCACATTTTTTGTCTACTCCCCGAGGATAGAATGTTTTTTTGCTGAACCAACGTACTAAACTAACATATTTATGAACCAAGCTCTGATTCGTTTCCTCCTCCAAATCCCCATTTATCTATAAATGTAAGTAGAGTGAGAGGTTCTGGTGCAAAAGTGAATGATCTGGTGGGGGGTGAGGGGAGGTGGGGTAGTGATGGTAGAGTGAATGCTATGGTTGTAGTGATGATAAGGGGGGTGGGCTCAGCCATCTGCTTAAGATACAAGCTTAACTTGAGACTTTGGGCATTGCTTATACCAGATCTCAGATGCACTGCTTCTATATTACAATGAAATCCTTATAGGGCTACTAATTTTAATCACAGATCTACTCATGAAGGAAGCTCTGACCACATGGTCATATGATGACCCCATGGTGAGACATTCCATCTCTACCAGTGCCCAGTGGCAGAAAAAAAGATATTTTCCAAAAGGCATAAAATTCTCAGCAGAGCCTTGCTCCAGAATAAACTGTATTGTGTTTGTCCCACTGAAACTTACCCAATACTCCACCAGACATTTTCTTCCATTACAGACCTCTCCGATACAGTATAAGGCTCAAGAAGCAGAGCTGCTTGTCCTACAGCCTGGACCTGCTACAGAAACCTTTGTTTTTCTGTTATCCAGTCAAAGCTGGCAGCTTTTCATGTCACACTTTATATGGACAGAGCAGTTTTTCCAGGTGTAGAATATGCTGATTCCAAAACCTTAAGAGGTCTACGCAGTGTTTGTTGTGTTTCCTTCTTCATGGCGAGAGATATCAGAGGTAATCATGTGTCCTTTACTTTAGGGGATGTATACTGACTTGTCCCTGACCATTGAATCCCTGAGCACTAATATGACAAGCCCCTGAATCTTCCCATCTCTGTAATGCTTGTGTCTTGCAAACACCCCTAACATACTTGTTACTTCTTGCTTTTCCAATCTGATTCACATGATGTCATCAATATACTGTACTAGTGAGATAATTATGATGATGTCCAGATAATTCAAGTCTCTTCAGAGATGGGGGGTATGAAGGTGCCTTGGTATCAATGTCAACTCAGACCCTGTGTCTAACACTCCAAATGGTTGGGTATTCCCTTTCCTGAGTAAATGGTTATTCCAGAAGCAGATTTTATATAGCAATTTCTAAGCAGGAAGTTTATTGGGGAGTGCTCTCAAAATCAACATCTACAGAAAAGTAAAGGATACAGGATTGGATGGAAGGAAAATTGAACTGTGATGCTCTCTCAGAAGAGATCTCAGCTGGCCTCACAGGGAGCACTGAAGCTTTGATAACCCTTCAGAATTATTCTAAGTTGTGGCAAAATAGCCAGAACGCTATACCTCTGTGTCGACCAGTTGGTGGATACAGGCTGCCCAGGGAAGGGGATGTGATCTTGGGTGAGGAGGCTCTTTTAGCCGAGGCAATCTGAATGGAACTAATAATTGAGGACTTTCAGTTTACATCTCTAACAGCAGTTGGCAGGGCAGGTTGGGGGGAAGCCCTTTATTCCTAAAGAAGGGGTCACAATGTCTACTACACCCCCACTTGGTAGATTATATCATAAAAAGTTCACTAGTAAACTGAAAAGAAGTTCAGTGCAATTTTTAAGTCTCTCCATAGGAGTTGAATTCAATTAACATCATGTTTTCCAATGTTCTAGTGTACACTATACACAACCATACTTACAGTACGTATTGTATCAACAAAGGATTGATATGTGTGTTATTTTCAAAGTCATTTACAATAATTTATGACTTAAAAAACAAAATAAAATAAAATAACATCACTAAATTGTATAGCAAAAAATTAACTTTATAAAAAAGCAAATACTCTCAATTCTTAAAAAAATTCCATGGGATAGCCAGAGAAATCAATACTAGGGACATTTTTCTCCTTCCCAGTATTCAGAGAAGCAACTAAAATATTACATCTTGGAAAGAGCACTGGTCTGGAAGTGAGAAGACCTGGGTTCAAATTCTATTTCTACTGTCTTTTATGTGACCTAGGGCATGCAGTTAGGGTGCCTTCTAATGATACAATGTAGGGCAAGCTCTGTATGTTTCTTTTATGTGTGTGTGTGTGTGTGTGTGTGTGTGTGTGTGTGTTTTATGAATGCTTCAAGGGTTATTGTGAAGACCGAAATATTTCAATACGTAAAAGTGCTTTTGTAAGGTACAGATTAGTATATGAACATAACGTTATTTAGTAATCTGTGTTAAATCAAAATTATTATACCTGATTTATTATATATCCTTCTAACTGTAAAGTGGCATGTAAGTTTTATCCTTCATTATAATTGAGATGACAACAGAATTAAATGAACACACTGCTTCATTCAACAGCTCCCCACGGCTCAGAGACTACAGCTTAGTCTCATTAAATAGTTGTTGATGAATAAGAAACTCTACAAAGAGTATCAGTAATCTATCCACAGATATTAAGTCATGCTATCTATATAAGACCTACATGAGAATTACTAATTTACCATATTGACTCCCAATGAGACTTGGTATTATAGAACCATAACATCTTAGGGCTGGAAGGGGCCTTAACTCTCATCCAATTTAGCCATGTCTTTGATACATGATTTAACCAAGGTACAGATATGAATAGTGACATGTTTGAAATCAGGTCTAACTAGCTGCATAACTGCGTCAGAATCCAAAACTCTCAACAACCAGGTTAGCATTCTTTCTTTTGCACCATTCTATATGTCATTTTTCTATTATTCTGGCTCCCTATAGAAGTAAAATATAGTGGAAAAAAAGAAGTAAAATGTTTTCTAACACAATATCTTGAAGGGATTTTTTTCAATTCAAACTCAAATTAAGGTTTACTAATCTAATTTTCAAATCTGGAATATGGTAGAAGAAAAACTCTCAACAATCATTTTGATATAAGGGAGTTAAGAAAAAATTAATTTTTAAAATAAAGCTATCAACATTTTTTGGCAGCATTTAATTGAACTTCACATTGTTTCTACCTTTAGATACCATTCTGTTTTCCAACCAGTACCCAACAAAAGACACATGATTCATTTTTCTCTCTTCTCCCCTAATTCATCCAACCTTAGCTTTCTCATATGAAATATGTATTCAATGTACCTTGTATTATATGAAATACATAAATTTATATTATATGAAATATAATTTATCTCTTTCAATTTCCAAGTAGAATGATTAGAAAAACATATGTCTAAAGTCTGATCTAAATGTAACAGAAAAGGAATCATCACAGTTTTATGTTATGCATAAAAGATTTCAAAATGCTACTAGGCATATTGATTCTTAAACACTTAAGCAATTGCTAAAAATTATTTTCCTAGTGATTATGTAGACAGACTTTTAGGAGATAGTAGGGAAGATATCAAGAACAGATGAAAATAGTAACATGAAGGCATATCTGCTTAATGAAATAATAAAGAAACCTGAAATGTACAAATATGAGGTTGTCACAACAGCACAAATCAAAGGTATTTCCTATGGCTTTTGAAAGCCAACAAAAAATGGCAAGGTATTGAGAATGAGCAAAAAAAGGTAATTTTACTGAAGTTCTTTTACCAAAGAACTGAAGAAAATCGAGTTAACAAAGATCTTAAAATAATAAGGTAGGGGAACTTTTAGAGATGGTCTCTTCAATAAAAAATTTTTTCAGCAGTCCAAATGGGAAAAAACATTAGTTTTTCTTTGGATTAAAAAAATGGAATCCATCAATAGAATTATCCACATAATCACATCATAGAGCTGTCTAAAAATATATTTTTGGCTTATGCTTCAGAATTTTAGGGATCATTAATGTGCTTAATGTGCTCAAGTACATATTTTAAAAAGAAATTGGTTATTTTCTACACTTACATTCAAGGTTGCATTCTGATTTCTTCCTTTTTAGATTCATGAAGAAACAGAAATGCCGATTTTCTATATAATATGGACACTGTTTAACACTGTTAAATAATATATTCAGCATGAGTAAGGTATTTATGAAAGTTGAATAGGTTCATATGGACAGTCTTATTAAAATGGAGAAATTTTGCTTCTAAATGCTATTAGGAGAGTAAACCAATGTTTCAGTCGGCATGCCCTTCAATTTATACTCAAAGGGATTTGGTGTTCTTACTTTTTAATAAATTGCCTTTGTAACAAAGAGACCTCTTCTTTTACCCAGAGAAATTGAAAAAAAAAATAGTTTGTGATCTTGACGTTCTACTCAGGCATTCTGAGAAAAGGTTTGACAATTTCCACCCGTATCCAAGCTATGTTAAAAAAACACAAAACTAGGGCTTCCCTGGTGGCGCAGTGGTTGAGAGTCCGCCTGCCACTGCAGGGGACACGGGTTCGTGCCCCGGTCTGGGAAGATCCCACATGCCGCGGAGCGGCTAGGCGCGTGAGCCATGGCCACTGAGCCTGCGCATCTGGAGCCTGCGCTCCGCAACGGGAGAGGCCACAGCAGTGAGAGGTCCGCCTACTGAAAAAAAAAAAAAAAACTCACCATCCGTTATACCTCCATACCTAATTATTAAGCGTCAATCAAAACTGACAGTAGGACAACAAAGCCACACAATTACACAGAAGGATATACTTTAAAACGCCATTCTAAATTTATGAAATTGCATAGTTTTATAGTCCTCTTAGAAAATGACAAAAGGTGCCAACCATAACCTTTTCTCTGACTGGTGAATACAACAAATACACATCCTTAATGCATTCACCTTTTATTCTTACAAACAATGATAAAAATTTTGGAGTTTAATTCCTATCTTTTTATTTCTTGAGGTTAGGAAGTTTATTTCATATGTATCAAAAATCATTTATATCTAGAAAAATAGTGAAAAGCATAAATTAAATTAGGTCAATTTTGTTTAATTATAAAAAACTTATACTCATAATAAAATATTTAATAATATAGGAGAAATTATCGATTAAAATAGACTTCATTCCCAAGCCTTGGCTGCCTAATTCCTATCCTCAAAGGTCATTTGGATAGTCATATTAAAATGGAGAAATTCATTATTGATGACTTTCGGCAGATCATTCTATACATATTCTACGAATTGATAGATTGTTATGGATACATTTATATATATTATCTTTTAGATAAATAATATAATTACATATTTATATATATTGCACACATCTGTGAATGTAACTGTAGGATAAATTCTTAGTAGGGAAATTTCTATGTCTAAGCATGTATGTAAATATATATATATACTATAATTTAGTTAATATTAAATTATATCAGCTAACTATGACATATTTTTAATACAGTGCAGATATAATCCATTTTTAAGAGTAAAGTTAATCAACAATGGACAAGATAGATGATAATTTTGTAAAAACAACTCAAAACAAAACATAAATATTTTTACAGAACTAGAACAAAGATTTTCAAATTTGTATGTAAACACAAAAGAACCCAAATAGCCAAAGCAATCTTGAGAAAGAAAAACAGAGCTAGAGGAATCAGTCTCCCTGACTTCACACTATACTAAAAAAGCTGCAGTCATCAAAACAGTACAGTACTGGCACAGGAACAAAAATATGGATCAGTGGAACAGGATAGAAAGCCCAGAAATAAACCCATGTACCTATGGTCAATTAATCTACAACAAAGGAGGCAAGACTATACAATGAAGAAAAGACAGTCTTTTCAATATGTGGTGCTGAGAAAACTGGAGAGCTACATGTAAAAGAATGAAATTAGAATATTCTCTAACACCATATACAAAAATAAACTCAAAATGGATTAAAGACCTAAATGTGAGACCGGATACTATAAAACTCTTAGAGGATAACATAGGCAGAACACTCTTCAACATAAATTGCAGCAATATCTTTTTGGATCTGTCTCCTAGAGTAATGGAAATAAAAACAAAAATAAACAAATGGGACTTGATTAAACTTAAAAGCTTTTGCACAGCAAAGGAAACCATAAACAAAATGAAAAGACAACCTACAGAATGGGAGAAAATATTTGCAACCTATGTGACTGACAAGGGAGTAATCTCCAAAATATATAAACAGCTCATGCAGTTCAATATCAAAAAAGCAAACAACCCAATCAAAAAATGGTCAGAAGATCTAAATAGACATTTCTACAAAGAAGACATATAAATGTGAGGCACGTGAAAAGATGCTCAAAATCACTAATTATCAGAGAAAAGCAAATAAAAACTACAATGAGGTATCATCTCACACCAGTCAGAATGACCATCATCAAAAAGACCACAAATAGGGCTTCCCTGGTGGCGCAGTGGTTGAGAGTCCGCCTGCTGATGCAGGGGACGCGGGTTCGTGCCCCGGTCTGGGAGGATCCCGCGTGCCGCGGAGCGGCTGGGCCCGTGGGCCGTGGCCGCTGGGCCTGCGCGTCCGGAGCCTGTGCTCTGCGGCGGGAGGGGCCACGGCAGTGGGAGGCCCGCTTACCGCAAAATTAAAAAAAAAAAAAAAAAAAAAAAAAAAGACCACAAATAATAAATGCTGGAGAGGGTGCTGAGAAAAAGGAACCATCTTTTACTGTTGCTGGGAATGTAGATTGGTACAGCCTCTGTGGAGAATAGTGTGGAGGTTCCTTAAAAAGCCGAAAATAGAGCTACCATGTGATCCTGCAATCCCATTCCCAGGCATATATCTGGAGAAAAACGTAACTCAAAAAGATATATGCACCCCAATGTTCACTGCAGCACTGTTTACAATAGCCAAGACACGAAAGCAACCTAAATGTCCATCGGCAGATGAATGGATAAAGAAGATGTGGCACATATATACAATGGAATTGTACTCAGCCATAAAAAAATAAAATAAAATAATGGCATTTGCAGCAACATGGACTGACCTAGAGATTATCATACTAAGTGAAGTAAGCCAGACAGAGAAAAACAAATATCATATGATACCACTTATATGTGGAATCTTAAAAAAATGATACAAATGAATTTATATACAAAACAGAAATAGATCCACAAACATAGAAAACAAACTTATGGTTACCAAAGAAGAAAACAAGGTGGGGGTGGGGGAGTGGGGATAAATTAGGAGTTTGGGATTAACAATTACACACTACTACATATAAAATAATCAACGAGGACCTACTGTATAGCACAGGAAACTATACTCGATATTTTTTAATAACCTATAAGGGAAAAAAATCTGAAAAAGAACATATATATATGTATATATATATATATATATATTTGTATATGTATACCTGAAACTAACACAATATTGTAAATCAACTATACTTCGATAATAAATGAATAAATAAATAAATAAATAAATAAAAACTTAGAGAAAATACCTTGGGAAAAATAGTTGATGGCCAACACTGGAATTAAATTTTGAAGAGCACAACAAAATGACGATAGCAATCACTAGTTTGTAAGATTTAAAATAAAAATAAAACTATAATTTTAGTTATATTAGGTTAATAAATTGTTAGGGCATATTAATAATGAATGTCATTATTTCTTGAATATGCAGCATCAAAAAAGCAAACAAAATTATTAATGCCAAATAAGATAACATATTTGTCATCAATGCAGAAAGTAATTAGCCCAATATTTGAATGATTTCACATTTAAAGCCATTAAAATCACACAATTCCCTGAAAATGGTAAGTTATTACGGAACAAAGTGAATATATGCCTCCTAACTCCTAACCATTTCTGCTGGTATAGAACAAACATATGGTTCAATGACATACTCTATTTTTTCATTTGATCTTTCACTGGGAGGGAGGGAGACTTAGATATTTGAAAATTTATCCTTAATTATTCTATTTAGATAGAGAAATTTAAAATGTTTTTTTATTTGGAAGAATTTAAGATCTAGAGTAAACAGTACTAGGCTGATCACTGTGTAGTAGACAAAGTTTTTATAACCAGGGTCAACAAATTTATTAGATCTCCAGTTTCTAGCAAGCAATTTGAGAAATGGAAAACTTTGGACCACGGGTATATACAGGAAGCGCAGCTGTGTTCAAGTTCTCTGAAAATGAGAAAATACATAATAATCTAGTTTTTTTTTCAAGATTTTGTCCTTAAAATACATGTTCTAAAAGATATTCCTTGAGGCCTTCTTATGTAACTTTTTTGAGAACGTGGGTTTAATTTCAAAATGCTCTTCCAATAATCAAGTATTAAATATAGTGTATGTTGCTTTATATGTATTTATTATCACAGAACATCATGAAGGAAGAAATGTTTAGATCTCTCCCTCTCCCCCCTGACCCCCCACACACATTCATCAATCTTCATAATGATTGAATTTATTCTAGAGATCACAGTCAGCTTAGATTATCAGTATCTGCCTGGTTCTAAATACAGTTGTAGCAATAGTACCTAAAAATGTATCCATAAAAAAAAAATTAGTACTCTTTAATAAAACATCTAGGACTTCAATCATCAAATGCCTGAACAATTTACTGCCCTTGTTTTTATTATGACACCTACTGCACTGGTCTCAGAAAAATTCACTCATCATTTCACCACCATTAAATTTAATGTATACACTATGTAGATCATTGTATTAGGAACAATACATTGATCAAAATTTGGGTTTGATTCTGAGTCTAACATTGTGCCAGGATCTATAGTTTATACAGAGAAATATGGTCCTTCATTTCTAGGAGCTTTTGAACTATCTAGGGATCAACGATCTACAAACAACAAAGAAGTCGAATAGCAACAACATACGATACATGAGAAATGAGTAGAAAGGCAATAAGGTACTGTAGATTTTTAAGGAAAATGTCTGTAGTCACTACTTCATAGAAGAAATTTAACTGGAAGCATCACTTGATGGTGAAAGGAATTCAAACTTACAGTGGAAAATGAAAAATCCATTTTAGGCATTGATAATTGTGTGAACTTAAAGCACATGGTAGGGGACTGGTTTAGGAAGAAGGTACATATCTATCTGGTCAGAATAGACTTTAAGAAAAAAAAAAAACTGTAGGATATATCCATTGAAAACTAGCTGGAATCTAGGTCATACTAGACCATAGGGACATGCTAGTACATAGGGACTTCTAATACAAGTCTAAGGAAAAAGCATTTTATCCTATGGGAAGAGAGAAATTCTTAAAAACCTTTTATCTGAGGTGGCAATGCTTTATAAAAATTAATCTAGATATAAGAAATAACATGGATGGATGATAATACTAATAGCTAAAATTTACTCAGCACTTCCTGTGTAATAGGCATTGTGCTAGGTGACCAACATGGATTGTGTCATCTTAAATGTACTTAGAGACTGATGTTATAGTAATTCCTATTTCCAGGGGAGAAGATAAGGTTAAGACAGGTTCAAGAATTTCCCCAGATCCCCAAGCTGACCCATGAATGAGCCAGAACTTAATGTGGGCAGTAAGTCTTTAAGCTAGACTCCTGCAGGCAAGTAATTAAAACTGGTCTTTTGTGATAAGTTGCTCTCCTGTGAAGCTAGAGTGAAAATAAAGAGGAATGAAAGGGTGCTAAAGAAAATGTGAAGGAAATCAGATCAGATCAAACAGTGCTGTGAAAATGCAACACATTTAAGGAACAAAATTTTTGAGTAAGAATGCATTAGTATTATCCACATTTTCTTTGCAGAAATTTGCTTCTACCTTTTCCTGAATCATGTGGTCATGCTAATGGTAGTCAGTTATCCTAGACTGGTTTGAAAGAAAATTCTAGATGCAAACAATTTGCTGATGTCTCAGAATAGACTCATTTTGTCAGATTGCTCTGCTGGTGATGGTTTGGTTTTGTGTGAATGATTTTCCCCCAATATGTATTCAGTAGAAATGATACAAACCAGCTTTGCAGACAGGTCTCTTAAGGAAAAATTAGCTTTGTCCTTACCTATGTTTCCTAAAGGCATCTTTCCATCTGATTATTCTTCTTCAGTTTCTTTTGGAGTAAGGAAAGCATTAAAGGAAAGCGTTAGGAAGACATAGGAAAGTAGGAAAGCATTAAAAATCTGCTCACAGTAAATTCTTGCAAAGTTTCATCCAAAACAGATTCTTATGAAAAAGTAAGAATAACAATGAGTTCGTTCCCTGATTTTTGTTAGATCTTACCTATCTTCTTTAGAGATATGCTTATTAAATAACTTTGCACAAATAATACCTAATTAGAAATATGAGTATCTAAGCTTGAATTAAATATTTAAAAAGCATTAAATCTGGCATAAAATTTTTCTACCAGGAAGTCACGACTAGGGCATACAAAGTGTGTTTGATAACGATTTACTATTGAATGAGCAATGTGACTGTAACTTGAATGCGGGTCCAACTCTTTTCCATAGCTGTTTTACGGTGTAACCTACATAAGATTTACTTTGGATAATCAGCTAAAGGTAATTTTGTCCAACAAAAGTTAAGTAGAAATATGAGTCATGATCGTGCCACTCCTCTGCGTAAGACCCTGAAATGGCCTTGCATTACACTCTGAGTAAGGTCAAAGTCCTCACAATGATCTTATATGAACTGGCACCTGCTACCTCTCTGATCTCTCTCTTGCTGCTCTCCCTCTCAGTCACTCTGCTCCAGTCCCCTCTGGCCTCTTGGCTACTTCTCAAACAAACTAGGTACCATCCTAAGGTAAGGCATTTACTGGCTGGTCCTTCTTTTTAGAATCTTCTTCAAAATTTCAACATGGTTGATGCCCTCTTGTTCTGCAAGCATTTGCTAGAAGACGTGAATAATGCCGATCCTGACCATCCTATTTAAATATGTTCCCTCCACTGATACTCCTCATCTTGCTCCTCTTACATATGCTTTGCCAGTTATCATCTTTCTAACACACAAGAAAACCTATACATAATACATATACTTTTTAAATTTTATAACCATTTTGCCTAAAAGGTAAGCTCCTGGAGAGCAGGAATGTTTGTTTAACAAAACAAACACTGTTGAATCCCAAGCATCTAGTTCAGTTCCTAAATAGTAGATACTGAACTAATATTTGTTGAATGAAAGAGTGGATGAATGAAAGCATCTTCACATTCTCCCACCAAAATTGGTCTCTAAATAGCCATCTTGTGTTTCAGAGCTGCAGGGTAAAGGGTCAATAAATATTTTAGTTGGCCAATCCTTCACCAGGGAAACATAAATGAATATAATTCTTCCAGGGCATATTTTTGCTAAGTGTTTAGAGCAATTGCTATTTAAATACTGTGCTTTACTGTTAAAGTCTGATGAGTGTTACTTTATAAAATGTCAATTAAACAGAATGAGGCAGACACTCTTTTAAGTCATATACAATCCTATTATCTTTGATGAGAGTAGATGCTAAAGAGTATGCCTCTGAGACAGGGAAAATCAACGCAATTATCTAAACTATGTGATCTTTGAAATTATGTCTGTCTCATGTTTGAATAAAACCTCTCAATACCTTGACATTTATAAATGCTCAATAAATATTTGCTGGTATAAGAATGCATTTCAAAACTCCCTTTTCTCTAGCATAGTGTCAAGGATTTTTAATTTTAGCTGCTGACACTTAGGAGATCTCTGGTGGTTCCATGTCCTCTCTACCCAAAAGGAATTTTGGTTAAATAACTTCAGAGCTCACATTCTATTGATTTACACTTATTTTAACTATTCTGCTAGATTAGCGAATTCCTTAGATAAAAGAACACTGGGAGAAAGGCTAATGAGTATTTTTTTCTTCAAATTGTCATGCTTTCATTATGGTCCTCCCTAATCTGTGCCTTAAGATGTTCTTCTCACTTCAGTTAAATCTACAAATAGCATGTTGAAAGAATCTCATCACTTTCTTCTCTGTGTTTTAATATTATAGCCCCAAAAGGAAACAGTTCTATACAGTGAATAGATATTAATGCCTGGCTAAATTTCATCAATGATGAGAAAACAATAAATTCTATTCTTTCTGGGTCTGTGGTCAGTGCACAATATTGTATACTACAGTGTGGTACTGTATCTTAGCAGTGTGAACCAAAGATGGAGTGACAGGACTTAAATTGGATCTAGCTTTGGGGAATTTAATGAAAAAAAATCTAGAATGACAGAAAGTTAAAGAAAGAACATTTAATTAAAAAACAAATTTCTTTAACAATTATTTTTCTATAGTCCCTTTGCTATCATCTTAAACTCACATATTTGATTCAAAGCTTTTCCCTCAATCTTATGGAGTCGAAGAAGTTATCATGATACAATTGAAACTTCAGATTCTCACTGCTGAAATCTTTCATCACAATTCTAAAAGGTCTTGCAATGGTCTGAATGTTTATGTCTCCCTGAAATTAATATGTTGAAACAGAACCTCCAAGTTTTGGCATTAGGTGGTAGGGCCTTTGAGATGTGATTAGGTCATGAGGGTGGAGCCCCCATGAATGAGACTAGTGCCCTTATAAAAGAAGCACAACATAGCTCCTTAGCCCCTTCAGCCATGTGAGGATATATATATAATGAGAAGTCTGCAATCTGACTTTTACCTGACTGTGCAGGCACCCTGATCTTAGATGTCCAGCCTCCAAAACTGTGAGAAATAAATTTCTGTTGTTTATAAGCTACTCAGTCTGTGGTATTTTGTTATAGCAGCCCAAACAGACTAAGACAGGTCCCCACTACTACCACCATTTCCTTAATGTCTATCAATGTTCATAAGGATTGATAAGATTGAATTCTTAGAATGTGATCATTCTTGACTGCCTTTCTGGTCTAGGAAGTAGATTATATGAGCTAGGAATTGCATTAAGACTTCTTCCACAAAAACAAAGAAACAAAAACAATAGCAAAACCCTTAGAGGTACACGTACTGGGGAGACCTCCAAGATGGCAGAGGAGTAAGACGTGGAGATCACCTTCCTCCTCACAAATACATCAAAAATACAACTACATGCGGAACAACTCCTACACAACACATACTGAATGCTGTCAGAAGACCTCAGACTTCCCAAAGGCAAGAAATTCCCCACATACCTGGGTAGGGCAAAAGAAAAAAGAAAAAACAGAGACAAAAGAAAAGGGACGGGACCACACCAGTGGGAGGGAGCTGTGAAGGAGGAAAGGTTTCCACACAGTAGGAAGTCCCCTCACTGGTGGGGACAAGTGGGGGTGTGGGGGGAAGCTTCAGAGCCACAGAGGAGAGCACAGCAACAGGGGTGCAGAGGGCAAAGCAGAGAGATTCCCGCACAGAGGATCAGTGCCGACCAGCACTCAACAGCCCGAGAGGTTTGTCTCCTCACCCGCCAGGGCGGTCGGGGTGGCCGGGGCTGGGAGCTGAGGCTCGGGCTTTGGAGGTCAGACCCCAGGGAGAGGACTGGGATTGGCTGTGTGAAGACAGCCTGAAGGGGGCTAGTGTGTAGCAGGGAGGGAGTCTGGGAAAAAGTCTGGACCTTCCAGAGAGACAAGAGACCATTGTTTCAGGGTGAGCAAGGAGAGGGGCTTCCTGCTCCGTGTGCCCAGAGATGGCAGAGCACTGCTTAAGCAAGCTCCAGAAATGGGCGCGAGCCACAGCTATCATTTCGGACCCCAGAGGTGGGCAAGGACCGCTAACGCTGCCACCAAGAATACTGTATGCAAGCGCAGGTCATTACCCACACCCCCCTGGAAGCCTGTGCAGCCCACCACTGCCAGGGTCCCGTGATCCAGGGCGAACTTCCCGGGGAGAACACACAGCGTGCCTCAGGCTCCTGCAATGTCATGCTGGCCTCTGCCACCGCAGGCACACCCTGCATTCCACTTATGACTACCATACCCCTCCCTCTCCCTGGCCTGAGTGAGCAATAGAATCCTAATCAGTGGCTGCTTTAATCCCCTCCTGTCTGGGTGGGGAACAGACTCCTGAGGGTGGCCTACACGTAGAGGCAGGGCCAAAACCAAAGATGAACCCTAGGAGCTGTGGAACAAAGAAGAAAAAGGGAAATCTCTCCCAGCAGCCTCAGGAGCAGCAGATTAAATCCCCACAATCAACTTGATAAACCCTGCATCTGCGGAATACCTGAATAGACAATGAATGTTCCCAAAACTGAGGCGCTGGACTTTGGGAACAACTGTAGACTTGGGGTTTGCTTTCTGCATCTGATTTGTTTTTGCTTGTATGTTTATCTTAGTTAAGGTTTTAGTGTTTGTTTTCATTGGTGGGTTTGTTTATTGGTTTGGCTACTCTCTTCCATTTTTTTTTTTTTCTCTTTTTGTGAGTGTGTGTATGTAAGTTTCTTGGTGTGATTTTGTCTGTTTAGGTTTGCTTTACCATTGGACTTAGGGTTCAGTCTGTTCAGGTTTTTTTGTTGGTTTTTTTCCTTTTATGAGTGTGTGTGTGTATATTTCCTTGTGTGATTTTGTCTCTTTAGTTTTGTTTTTACCATTTGTTTTGGGGTTCTGTCTGTTCGTTTTTGGGTTTTTTTCTTCCTTTTCTTCCATGCCACGTGCCTGGCAGGGTCTTGGTGCTCCAGCTGGGTGTCGGGCCTGAGCCTCCAACATGGGAGAACCGCATCCAGGACATTGGACCACCAGAGCCCTCCCAGCCCCACGTATATTAATCAGTGAGAGCTATCCCAGAGATCTCCATCTCAACACAAAGACCCAGCTCCACCCAACGGCAAGCAAGCTACAGTGCTGGATGCCCCATGCCAAACAACTAGCAAGACAGGAACACAACCCCACCCATTAGCAGACAGGCTGCATAAAGTCAAACTAAGTTCACAGACACTCCAAAACACACCACCAGACGTAGCCCTGCCCACCAAAGGGACAAGACCCAACCCCACCCACCAGAACATAGGCACCAGTCCCCCTCACCAGGAAGCCAACACAAGCCACTGAATCAACCTCACCCAGTGGGGGCAGCCACCAAAAATAAGAGGAAGTATGAACATGCAGCCTGTGAAAAGGAGACCCCAAATACAGTAAGTTAAACAAAATGAGAAGACAGAGAAATATGCAGCAGAAGAAGCGAGGTTAAAAACCCACCAGACCAAACAAATGAAGAGGAAACAGTCTACCTGACAAAGAATTCAGAGTAATGATAGGAAAGATGATCCAAAATCTCAGAAATAGAATGGAGAAAATACAAGAAACGTTTAACAAGGACCTAGAAGAACTAAAGAGCAAACAAACAATGATGAACAACACAAAAAATGAAATTAAAAATTCTCTAGAAGGAATCAATAGCAGAATAACTGAGGCAGAAGAACGGATAAGTGACCTGGAAGATAAAATAATGGAAATAACTACCACAGAGCAGAATAAAGAAAAAAGAACGAAAATAATTGAGGACAGTATCAGAGACCTCTGGGAAAACATGAAATGCATCAACATTAGAATTATAAGGGTCCCAGAAGAAGAAGAGAAGAAGAAAGGGACTGAGAAAATATTTGAGGAGATTATAGTTGAAAACTTCCCTAACATGGGAAAGGAAGTAGTCAATCAAATCAAGGAAGAGCAGAGAGTCCCATACAGGATAAATCCAAGGAGAAACATGCCAAGACACATATTAATCAAACTGTCAGAAATTAAATACAAAGAAAAAATATTAAAAGCAGCAAGGGAAAAGCAACAAATAACACACAAGGGAATCCCCATAAAGTTGACAGTTGATCTTTCAGCAGAAACTCTGCAAGCCAGAAGGGAGGGGAAGGACATATTTAAAGTGATGAAGCGGAAAAACCTACAACCAAGATTATTCTACCCAGCAATGATCTAGATTCAACAGACAAATAAAAACCTTTATAGGCAAGCAAAAGTTAAGAGAATTCAGCACCACCAAATAAGCTTTACAACAAATGCTAAAAGAACTTCTCTAGGCAGGAAACACAAGAGAAGGAAAACACCTATGGAAACAAACCCAAAACAATTAAGAAGATGGTAATAGGAACATACATATTGATAATTACCTTAAATGTAAATGGATTAAATGCCCCATCCAAAAGACACAGGCTTGCTGAATGGATACAAAAATAAGACACATATATATGCTATCTACAAGAGACCAACTTCAGACCTAGGGACACATACAGACTGAAAGTGAGGGGATGGAAAAAGATATTCCATGCAAGTGGTAATCAAAAGAAAGCTGGAGTAGCAATACTCATCAGAAAATATAGACTTTAAAATGATGACTATTACAAGAGACAAAGGAGGACTCTACATAAAGATCAAGGGATCAATCCAAGAAGAAGATATAACAATTGTAAATATTTATGCACCCAACATAGGAGCACCTCAATACATAAGGCAAATTTTAACAGCCATAAAAGTGGAAATGACAGTAACACAGTAATAGTAGGGGACTTTAATACCACACTTTTACCAATGGACAGATCATCCAAAATGAAAATATATAAGGAAACACAAGCTTTAAATGACACATTAAACAAAATGGACTTAATGGATATTTATAGGACATTCCATCCAAAAACAACAGAACACGCTTTCTTCTCAAGTGCTCATGGAACATTCTCCAGGGTAGATCATATCTTGGGTGACAAACCAAGCCTCAATAAATTTAAGAAAATTGAAATCATATCAAGTATCTTTTCCAACCACAAGGCAATGAGACTAGATATCAATTACAGGATAAAAACAGTAAAAAATACAAACACATAGAGGCTAAACAATACACTACTAAATAACCAAGATATCACTGAAGAAATCAGAGGAAATCCAAAAATAGCTAGAAAAAAATGACAATGAAAGCACGATGATCCAAAACCTATGGGATGCAGCAAAAGCAGTTCTAAGAGGGAAGTTTATAGCAATATAATCCTACCTCAAGAAACAAGAAACATCTCAAATAAACAACCTAACCTTACACCTAAAGCAGTTAGAGAAAGAAGGAAAAAAAGAAGAAAACCCAAAGTTAGCAGAAGAAAAGAAATCATAAAGATCAGATCAGAAATAAATGAAAAAGAAAGGAAGGAAACAATAGCAAAGTTCAATAAAACTAAAAGCTGGTTCTTTGAGAAGATAAAAAAAAATTGATAAACCATTAGCCAGACTCATCAAGAAAAAAATGGGAAAAGACTCAAATCAACAGAATTAGAAATGAAAAAGGAGAAGTAACAACTGACACTGCAGAAATACAAAGGATCATGAGACACCACTACAAGCAACTATATGCCAATAAAATGGACTACCTGGAAGAAATGGACAGATTCTCAGAAAACTACAACATTTCAAGACTGAACCAGGAAGAAATAGAAAATATGAACAGACCAATCACAAGCACTGAAATTGAAACTGTGTTTAAAAATCTTCCAACAAACAAAAGCCCAGGCTTCACAGCCGATTTCTGTCAAACATTTAGAGAAGAGCTAACACCTAACCTTCTCAAACTTTTCCAAAATATTGCAGAGGGAGAACACTCCCAAACTCATTCTACAAGGCCACAATCAACCTGATACCAAAACCAGACAAAGATGTCAGAAATAAAGAAAACAACAAGCTAATATCACTGATGAACATAGATGCAAAATTCCTCAACAAAGTACTAGCAAACAGAATCCAGCAGCACATGAAAAGGATCATACACCATGATCAAGTGGGGTTTATCCCAGGGATGCAAGAATTCTTCAATATATGCAAATATATCACTGTGATACACCATATTAACAAACTGAAGGAAAAAACCATATGATCATCTCAACAGATGCAGAAAAAGCTTTCGACAAAGTTCACCACCCATTTATGATAAAAACCCTCCAGAAAGTGGGCATAGAGTGAACCTACCTCAACATAATAAAGGCCATATACAACAAACCCACAGCAAACATCTTTTTCAATGGTGAAAATCTGAAAGCATATCCTCTAAGATCAGGAACAAGACAAGGTTGCCCAGTCTCACCACTATTATTCAACACAGTTTTGGAAGATTTAGCCATGGCAGTCAGAGAAGAAAAAGAAATAAAAGGAATCCAAATCACAAGAGAAGAATTAATACTATCACTGCTTTCAGATGACATGATATTATACATAAATAATCCTAAGGATGCTACCAGAAAACTACTAGAGCTAATCGATGGATTTGGTAAAGTAGCAAGATACAAACTTAATGCACAGAAATCTCTTGCATTCCTATACACTAACGATGAAAAATCAGAAAGAGAAATTAAGGAAACACTCCCATTTACCACTGCAACAAAAAGAATAAAATACCTAGGAATAAACCTACCTAAGGAGACAAAATCATGTATGCAGAAAACTATAACGCACCTATGAAAGAAATCAAAGACGATACAAACAAATGGAGAGATGTACCATGTTCTTGGATTGGAATGATCAACCTTGTGATAATGACTATACTACCCAAAGCAATCTACAGATTCAGTGCAATCTCTATCAAACTACCAACGGCATTTTTCACACAATTAGAACAAAAAATTTTATAATTTGTATGGAAACACAAAAGACCCCAAAGAGCCAAAGAAATCTTTGAAAGAAAAACAGAGCTGGAGGAATCAGGCTCTGTGACTTCAGACTATACTACAATGCTACAGGAATCAAGACAGTATGGTACTAGCACAAAAACAGAAATATAGATCAATGGAACAGGATAGAAAGCCCAGAGATAAACCCACGCACATATGGTCACCTTATCTTTGACAAAGGAGGCAGAAATGTACAGTGGAGAAAGGACAGCCTATTCAATAAGTGGTGCTGGGAAAACTGGACAGCTACATGTAAAAGTATGAGATTAGATCACTCCCTAACACCATACACAAAAATAAGCTCAAAATGGATTAAAGACCTAAATGTAAGGCCAGACACTATGAAACTCTTAGAGGAAAACATAGGCATGACATAAATAGAAAACATAGACATGACATAAATCATAGCAAGATCCTTTTTGACCCATCTCCTAGAGAAACGGAAATAAATCAAAAATAAACAATGGGACCTAATGAAACTTAAAAGCTTTTGCACTGCAAAGGAAACCATAAACAAGATGAAAAGACAACGTTCAGAATGGGAAAAAATATTCGCAAGCGAAGCAACTGACAAAGGATGAATCTCCAAAATTTACAAGCAGCTCATGCAGCTCAATAACAAAAAAACAAACAACCCAATCCAAAAATGGGCAGAAGACCTAAATAGACATTTCTTTAAAGAAGATAGACAGATTGCCAACAAACACATGAAAGGATGCTCAACATCACTAATCATTATAGAAATGCAAATCAAAACTACAATGAGGTATCACCTCACACCAGTCAGAATGGCCATCATCAAAAAATCTACAAACATTAAATGCTGGAGAGGGTGTGGAGAAAAGGGAACCCTCTGGCACTTTGTAAATTGATACAACCACTATGGAGAACTATATGAAGGTTCCTTTAAAAACTAAAAATAGAACTACCATATGAGCCAATAATCCCACTCCTGGGCATATACCTGGAGAAAATCATAATTCAAAAAGAGACATGTACCACAGTGTTCATTGTAGGACATGGAAGCAACCTAAATGTCCATTGACAGATGAATGGATAAAGAAGATGTGGTACATATATACAATGGAATATTACTCAGCCATAAAAAGAAACGAAATTATTTGTAGTGAGGTGGTTGGACCTAGAGTCTGTCAAACAAAGTGTCGTAAGTTATAAAGAGAAAAACAAAAACAGTATGGTAACACATAGATAAGGAATCTAAAAAAAAAAAAATGGTTCTGATGAACCTAGGGGCAGGACATGAATAAAGATGCAGACGTAGAGAATGGACTTGAGGATACAGGGTTGGGGGGAAGGGTATGTGGTATGAAGTGAGAAAGTAGCACTGACATATACACTCTACCAAATGTAAAATAGATAGGTAGTAGGAAGCAGCTGCATAGCACAGGGAGATCAACTTGGTGCTCTGGAACCACCTAGAGGGATGGGATAGGGAGGGTGGGAGGGAGAGGCATGAGAGAGGGGATATGAGGATATATGTATACATATAGCTGATTCACTTTGTTATACAGCAGAAACTAACACAACCTTGTAAAGCAATTATACTCCAATAAAGATGTAAAAAAAATTTTTAAATGTGCATATTCCTATATCAGCATCCCAAATCTACCACTCCATCATGAAGAGAAATTAAATGGAATTGCTGCTCCCTAAAGATTAATTAGTAAGCTTATTCAGATAATATTTATTTTGTTTCTCTATGAACAGTGCTAGGCTCTAAAATATCGCTGGCTAGGTTAGCTAGTCTACTAGTTCTAAATCCTCACCATCCAATATGGTAGTCACTAACCACATGCAGCTATTGAGGACTTGGTGTGTGGTCAGCATGACCGAGAAACTAAACTTTTTAAATTTAATTTTGATTAATTTAAATATAAATTTACATAGCTACAGGTGGCTAGTGGTTACCATATTGGACAGTGCAGTTCTATGGACATGTACCTTTGAGTAGTACCAACAGGAGCTATACTGGCAGAAAGCTTATAATCTAATGGACAAGGAAAATAGCAAAGAATGATGAATAAAGCAAATACTTGGCAGAGGCTGCTTTCAACTGTTGTTATTGTAAAATGAAGTGTAGGTCACTGGCGGCAGTAAATGTACAAATCTTGATCATAAAGCAGGGTGCAAGGCCTTCATTTAAACAATTCTAACAATTATCACCTGTGATACATATATATGCCTGTAAGAAACATTAAAATGTATCAGAAAAGTGCTCTACATGAAAAACCTGTGCTTGACCACCATGAAAAAATAATCTACCAGATATGTCCACCATCTATTTCCGGCAACATGATTGTCATTTCCAGGGATAGGAAAGAAGTCAATTTTAGACTGATGCAAAGACATCTCTGGCCTTACATTTAGGTCTTTAATCCATTTTGAGCTTATTTTTGTGTATGGTGTTAGGGAGTGATCTAATCTCATACTTTTACATGTAGCTGTCCAGTTTTCCCAGCACCACTTATTGAATAGGCTGTCCTTTCTCCACTGTACATTTCTGCCTCCTTTGTCAAAGATAAGGTGACCATATGTGCGTGGGTTTATCTCTGGGCTTTCTATCCTGTTCCATTGATCTATATTTCTGTTTTTGTTCCAGTACCATACTGTCTTGATTACTGTAGCTTTGTAGTATAGTCTGAAGTCAGGAAGCCTGATTCCTCCAGCTCCATTTTTCGTTCTCAAAATTGCTTTGGCTATTCGGGGTCTTTTGTGTTTCCATACAAATTGTGAGATTTTTTGTTCTAGTTCTGTGAAAAATGCCAGTGGTAGTTTCATAGGGATTGCATTGAATCTGTAGATTGCTTTGGGTAGTAGAGTCATTTTCACAATGTTGATTCTTCCAAAGACCTAAATGTAAGGCCAGAAACTATCAAACTCTTAGAGGAAAACATAGGCAGAACACTCTATGACATAAATCACAGCAAGATCCTTTTTGACCCACCTCCTAGAGAAATGGAAATAAAAACAAAAATAAACAAATGGGACCTAATGAAACTTAAAAGCTTTTGCGCAGCAAAGGAAACCATAAACAAGACCAAAAGACAACCCTCAGAATGGGAGAAAATATTTGCAAATGAAGCAACTGACAAAGGATTAATCTCCAAAATTTATAAGCAGCTCATGCAGCTTAATAACAAAAGAACAAACAACCCAATCCAAAAATGGGCAGAAGACCTAAATAGACATTTCTCCAAAGAAGATATACAGAGTGCCAACAAACACATGAAAGAATGCTCAACATCACTAATCATTAGAGAAATGCAAATCAAAACTACAATGAGAGAGCATCTACTGAACGCTGGCAGAAGACCTCAGACCTCCCAAAAGGCAAGAAACCCCCCACGTACCTGGGTAGGGCAAAAGAAAAAACTAAACAGAGACAAAAGGATAGGGACGGGTCCTGCACCAGCGGGAGAGAGCTGTGAAGGAGGAAAAGTGTCCACACACTAGGAAGCCCCTTCGCGGGTGGAGACTTCGGGAGGCGGAGTGGGGGAGCTTGGGAGCCGCGGAGGAGAGCACAGCAACAGGGGTGCAGAGGGCAAAGCGGACAGATTCCAGCGCAGAGGATCGGGCCGACCGGAACTTGCCAGCCGAGAGGCTTGTCTGCTCGCCCGCCGGGGCGGGCGGGACTGGGAGCTGAGGCTCCGGCTTTTGTCGGAGCGCCGGGAGAGGACTGAGGTTGGCGGCGTGAACACAGCCTGCGGGGCGTTGGTGCACCGCGGCTGGCCGGGAGAGAGTCCGGGGAGAAGTCTGGAACTGCCGAAGAGGCAAGAGACTTTTACGTCCCTCTTTGTTTCCTGGTGCACGAGGAGAGGGGATTAAGAACGCTGCTTGAGAGAGCTCCAGGGACGGGCGCGAGCCGCGGCTAGGGGTGCGGAGCCCAGAGACGGACGTGGCTAGGGCCGCTGCTGCCGCCACCGCGAGGCCTGTGTGCGAACACAGGTCACTGGCCACGCGCCCTTCCGGGGAGCCTGTGCAGCCCGCCACTGCCGGGGTCCCGGGATCCAGGGACAACTCCCCCGGGAGAACGCACAGGCGCGCCTCAGGCTGCAACGTCTGGCCGGCCTCTGCAGCCGCAGGCCCACCCCACACTCCGTGCCCCTCCCTACCCCCGGGCCTGAGTGAGCCAGAGCCTCCGAATCAGCGGCTCCTTTAACCCCGTCCTGTCTGAGCAAGGAACAGACGCCCTCCTGCGACCTACACGCACAGGCGGGGCTAAATCCAAAGCTGAGCCCCTGGGAGCTGTGAGAACAAAGAAGAGAAAGGGAAATCTCTCCCAGCAGCCTCAGAAGCAGCGGATTAAAGCTCCACAATCAACTTGATATACCCTGCATCTGTGGAATACCTGAATAGACAACCAATCATCCCAAATTAAGGAGCCCTGTGGATGAAAGGCTCTTGGGGCTGCAGCCAGGAGTCAGTGCTGTGCCTCTGAGGTGGGAGAGCCAACTTCAGGACACTGATCCACAAGAGACCTCCCAGCTGCACATAATATCAAACAGCAAAAATTTCCGAGAGATCTCCATCTCAAGGCCAGCACCCAGCTTCACTCAACGACCAGCAAGCTACAGTGCTGGACATCCTATGCCAAACAACTAGCAAGACAGGAACACAACCCCACCCATTAGCAGAGAGGTGGCCCAAAATCATAATAAGTCTACAGACACCCCAAAACACACCACCAGACGTGGACCTGCACACCAGAAAGACAAGATCTAGCCTCATCCACCAGAACACAGGCACTAGTACCCTCCACCAGGAAGCCTACACAACCCACTGAACCAACCTTAGCCACTGGGGACAGACACAAAAAACAACAGGAACTACGAACCTTCAGCCTGCAAAAAAGGAGACCCCAAACACAGTAAGATAAGCAAAATGAAAAGACAGAAAAACACACCGCAGATGAAGGAGCAAGATAAAAACCCATCAGACCTAACAAATGAAGAGGAAATAGGCAGTCTACCTGAAAAAGAATTCAGAATAATGATAGTAAGGTTGATCCGAAATCTTGGAGATAGAATGGACAATAGAATGGACAAAATGCAAGAATCAGTTAACAAGGACCTAGAAGAACTAAAGATGAAACAAGCAACGATGAACAACACAATAAATGAAATTAAAAGTACTCTAGATGGGATCAATAGCAGAATAACTGAGGCAGAAGAACGGATAAGTGACCTGGAAGATAAAATAGTGGAAATAACTACTGCAGAGCAGAATAAAGAAAAAAGAATGAAAAGAACTGAGGACAGTCTCAGAGACCTCTGGGACAACATTAAACGTACCAACATTCGAATTATAGGGGTTCCAGAAGAAGAAGAGAAAAAGAAAGGGACTGAGAAAATATTTGAAGAGATTATAGTTGAAAACTTCCCTAATATGGGAAAGGAAATAGTTAATCAAGTCCAGGAAGCACAGAGAGTCCCATACAGGATAAATCCAAGGAGAAATACGCCAAGACACATATTAATCAAACTGTCAAAAATTAAATACAAAGAAAACATATTAAAAGCAGCAAGGGAAAAACAACAAATAACACACAAGGGAATCCCCATAAGGTTAACAGCTGATCTTTCAGCAGAAACTCTGCAAGCCAGAAGGGAGTGGCAGGACATATTGAAAGTGTTGAAGGAGAAAAACCTGCAACCAAGATTACTCTACCCAGCAAGGATCTCATTCAGATTTGATGGAGAAATTAAAACCTTTACAGACAAGCAAAAGCTGAGAGAGTTCAGCACCACCAAACCAGCTCTACAACAACTGCTAAAGGAACTTCTCTAGGCAAGAAACACAAAAGAAGGAAAAGACCTACAATAACAAACCCAAAACAATTAAGAAAATGGGAATGGGAACACACATATCGATAATTACCTTAAATGTAAATGGACTAAATGCTCCCACCAAAAGACACAGATTGGCTGAATGGATACAAAATTTACAAGCAGCTCATGCAGTTCAATGTCAGAAAAACAAACAACCCAATCCAATAAATAGACCTAAATAGACCTAAATAGACATTTCTCCAAAGAAGATATACAGATTGCCAACAAATATATGAAAGAATCTGCAACATCATTAATCATTAGAGAAATGCAAATCACCACTACAATTAGATATCATCTCACACTGGTCAGAATGGGCATCATCAAAATATCTAGAAACAAAAAATGCTGGAGAGGGTGTGGAGAAAAGGGAACCCTCTTGCACTGTTGGTGGGAATGTAAATTGATACAGCCACTATGGAGAACAGTATGGAGGTTTCTTAAAAAACTAAATATAGAACTACCATAGGACCCAACAATCCCACTACTGGGCATATACCCTAAGAAAACCATAATTCAGAAAGAGTCATGTACCAAAATGTTCATTGCAGCTCTATTTACAATAGGCCGGAGATGGAAAAAACCTAAGTGTCCATCATCAGATGAATGGGTAAAGAAGATGTGGCACATATATACAATGGAATATTACTCAGCCATAAAAGAAACAAAATTGAGTTATTTGTAGTGAGGTCGATGGACCTAGAGTGTGTCATACAGAGTGAAGTAAATCAGAAAGAGAAAAAGAAATACTGTATGCTAACACATATATGTGGACTCTAAGGGGGGAAAAAAAAAAAAAAAGGTCATGAAGAACCTAGGAGCAAGACAGTAATAAAGACACAGACCTACTAAAGAATGGACTTGAGGATATGGGGAGGGGGAAGGGTAAGCTGGGACGAAATGAGAGAGTGGCATGGACATATATACACTACCAAACGTAAAATAGATAGCTAGTGGGAAGCAGCCGCATAGCACAGGGAGATCAGCTCGTTGGTTTGACTAACTAGAGGGGTGGGATAGGGAGGGTTGGAGGGAGGGAGACGCAAGAGGGAAGAGATATGGGAACATATGTATATGTATAACTGATTCACTTTGTTATAAAGCAGAAACTAACACACCATTGTAAAGCAATTATACTCCAATAAAGATGTTAAAAAATAAAAAAAAAAATAAATAAATAAAAAATCTAAATACTCTAAAAAAAAAAAAAAAAAAAACTACAATGAGATATCATCTCACACCAGCCAGAATGGCCATCATCAAAAAATCTAGAAACAATAAATGCTGGAGAGGGTGTGGAGAAAAGGGAACCCTCTTACACTGTTGGTGGGAATGTAAATTGATACAGCCACTGTGGAGAACAGTATGGAGGTTCCTTAAAAAGCTACAAATAGAACTACCATATGACCCAGCAATCTCACTACTGGGCATATACCCTGAGAAAACCATAATTCAAAAAGAGTCATGTACCAAAATGTTCATTGCAGCTCTATTTACAATAGCCCAGAGATGGAAACAACCTAAGTGTCCATCATCGGATGAATGGGTAAAGAAGATGTGGCACATATATACAATGGAATATTACTCAGCCATAAAAAGAGACGAAATTGAGCTATTTGTAATGAGGTGGATAGACCTAGAGTCTGTCATACAGAGTGAAGTAAGTCAGAAAGAGAGAGACAAATACCGTATGCTAACACATATATATGGAATTTAAGAAAAAAAAAAAAATGTCATGAAAAACCTAGGGGTGAAACAGGAATAAAGACACAGACTTACTAGAGAATGGACTTGAGGCTATGGGGAGGGGGAAGGGTAAACGGTGACAAAGCAATAAAGAGGCATGGACATGTATACACTACCAAACGTAAGGTAGATAGCTAGTGGGAAGCAGCCGCATAGCACAGGGAGATCAGCTCGGTGCTGTGTGACCGCCTGGAGGGGTGGGATAGGGAGGGTGGGAGGGAGGGTGACGCAAGCGGGAAGAGATATGGGAACATATGTATATATATAACTGATTCATTTTGTTGTGAAGCTGAAACTAACATACCATTGTAAAGCAATTATGCTCCAATAAAGATGTTTAAAAAAAAAAAAAAGACATCTCTAATTATTAAGTTATTAAAAATGGGATGATGGTTTTCTCACATCATTTCTGTTTGTAGTCTCTAGATGTATGTTATCTTCATGGCTATTTGTATTCTTGTTGTTCAGGAGAACTTTTATTTCAGAGAGAGAGAGAGAATGCAGAAACTATCAAGAAAGGAAGGAAAAAAGGAGGAAGGGAAGAAGGAATTTGCTATGCTGAAGTAATGATGTGGTTTAGAGAGGATAAATGTCAAATCTACTTTTAAGGAAAATGAGAACAAATTATTAAACCAAAATGACTAATCATATTTTTAGTTGTTGTTCCATATGAAAATTTAGAGGGAGGGGATATGGGGATATATGTACACATATAGCTGATTCACTTTGTTATACAGCAGAAACTAACACAACATTAGTAAAGCAATTATACTCCAATAAAGATGTTAAAAAATAAATAAACAAACAAACAAAAAAGAGACTGTAAAGGTTTCAACAGACCAAAAATCAGATTTTGTTTGTGGATCAAAACATTGTGCTTGTGCTATCTCATTTTACCTTTCATCATGTTATTTCTCAGTTATTTGCAGTGCACTGGATTTCAAAATGGAAGATCCGCTTTGTCAAGTGGAAGAAGTAACTGAGCTTATCTATGATGCCTATTTGGCGGCATTCATACGTGCTCCACATTTGAGCTACTGACGGAGAAGATGGCCTTATTAGGTAAGGATGGGTTAGTTCTTCAGAAAATAAAGAGGAGGGAGAGAGAGAAGCTTGATGATCTAATCAGAAAAACCAAGGATCAGACTAAGAAGGAAAATCAAAACTTGGGTAGTATTAAATAAGGAATTATCTAAGTAGAATGGTCTAATGGAATAAAATGCATCGGGGCAAAACACTAAAGGAAGACAGAGAGCAAATTTGGTTTTGTTGGATGATACTAGAACTCAGTGGCACACAGGGATATGGGGACAACAGGTCGGGAGCTGATGAGCAGTGTCTCAACACTTGGGAAAATTTACTCCTTTTTCTTAAATCACATATAATTGTGAATATGTTTTCTTGCCACTGCATTACTTTCTTTGAGAGAGAGTCAGAAATAACTGCTTAACTGAATTGATCTGAATTTGGTCAATATTACTTACTTTCTCCTTCCACTAAAAAATAAAGTTCTGCGTGTTTTCTTAAAGAAAATACAATACTTAGTTTATTTAAAATATTTTGGGGTAGCTTGGAAACAAATTGAAATAAAGTCGATATATTTAATAAGATCTTTCCTTTGACACTGTCAGTATCCCATGAGGTAAACAGGGTAAATACTATTTTGTCCACATTTCATTTTAAAGATAATTAAAGCAAAACTATGATAAATTAACGTAATGATAAATGTTCGTGATTATTTATCAAATCAGTGACAAAAATTTTACTTTAATATTTTTAAAAATGGAAAAAAATTAAAGAAGTTGTTATTTTACCATTCCACCAATATTTTCAAAACTATTTCCTAACATTCTCTAAGAAATGTGTGTATACTTTTTGCCTAAGAAGTCAGATATTATTTGATACATATATTCATCAATATTTAAGAAATAATATTCTTAAATATTTTTAGGCTTCTGTTTTCTTTTCTCTAAATATCTCACTAGCACAGTAAAATAAGGCAAGGGTAAATAAATAACCCACTATAAAGTAGCTTGCTACAGATTTAGGTGATTGTCCAGAGAAATTAGTTGATTTTTTCCCCTCCTAATATTTTCTGCTTTTTTTATATACTTATTCAGTTGTTTTGTTTTGTTTGCTGATTTTTTTTTCCCTTAGAGCAGTCTGATGTGGTGTGTGTGTGTTTGCTGTCTTCCTTTGGTTAATAAAATGAAATACGATATTAGATTTGTATTATTCACAGTACTGCTAAGGAAAAATTCACATTTTTATCAGGATATAGGAAACTTAATAGACCATGGCCCCTAATAAAATAATAAAATAAGATGATGGGGTTTTAATAATTATTTGTTCGCTTTTAGAGTGGTAGCCAAGACTGTTTTCATGGTGCGGCATTACTAAATGTCACTATTTGTCTTTCTGTCCTAATTCTCTGTATATTCATATTTGAAAAGCCTCAATCATCTAATGAAATCATTTGGAAATTATTTACTGAAATAAGTAGTTTTCCAAAAAACACTCTGGTTTTCCCTTTCATACTATCAATGGAAATGTATTCTCTACGAAGGTTTAATGTACATCAATGAATAGCCCTAGAGACAACTCTTCGCCCTTTGGACAATTTTTCATAGTAGAGGGCAGAGCTGTTTCAATTTAAATGATGTTGCACTTGAGGTCAACGGTAATAAGCAAGCTCTACTAGACTTTCATTACATTTTCTTATCATCTGAATATAATCATAAGCACTTGATGCTAGCTCCTACAGCCTTCACGTGAATTATAAATATCATATTTAAGTTTCTCTTTAGAGGAGAAACAAGATTTCTGCTGTGGATGAAGAAGTGAATACAGTTAAGTAACGTGATCTGTTTACCAAATTACCTGCCATCAAAAGAAAGCAAAATGCCCGGAAAATGGGAATTGGCTTGACACTTCATTATTTAAAACAAACAAACAAACACATCTGTTTTTGAATACAGAATTAACCTATTAGCCCACTGTCAAAATAAAGCTTCCAACTGAATGTCCAATTACCCACTCAAAAGACCCTCACAAATCATTTGGGCAAAAACCTCTACAAAGAGGCCTGCCTGAAGGTCAGCAGTGGAAATGTGTGATGCAATAAGAGGGGGAAAAAACCAAACAAACAGAGAATTCAAAACACTCTCCTTGTTATTTCCTCAACTCCAAACAAAAGAACCTTTTTAATCTACAATGAATCCCACATTTATCTCAATACATATAATTCCAACACTGGAATTGCATAAAGATCATGCCTACCAGCAGAATTAACTCTCCTTAAGCCCTAAGAAATCCCACTAGCACAGTAAAATAAGGCAAGGGTAAATAAATAATCCAGTCTAGAGTAGCTTGCTACAGAATTAGGTGATTGTCCAGGACTTGATATCACTAATTGCTTTACGCACGTGGCCTATTGTTTTCTGTGCTAGCTAAATTTTTGGTGGAGGAAAAAGCTGGTGATGCATCTAATTTCAGCTTTGAGAGCCCTGACTGTGCTCCCTTGCTCATCTGAGTTTACGTAGGCATACATGCATAAACATGGCATTGTAAAAAAGGTATTTAAGTAAAGGTTATCAGCCTTTAAGAATTGTAATGAGGCCACCAGGTAAAAAAAAAAATGGTCACAACTTGTGTGCTATGCAAAGCATAATGCAAAGTTTCTCTTTCCTGAGGCACCATCTAAATCACTTCTGCTCTGTGAAGACTTTAATTCAGTGTAAAGAAAATACTCTTCAGCTTCTCCAAAAGCTTCCATCTTACCTGGATTAAACTTCAACCTGCCTGTTGTCATTTTACTTCACAGTCACTCAAACACTAAGGGAAATAGGAGAAGCAATTTTAAAAGAAGTGTATACCTCAGTGACTTTAATAATAATCTACAAGAGTTCCATTTCCTCTCAAATTGAACAAGACCACATTCAGGCCAGAAGATCACAAGGTAGTGAGCAAATGGATACTTCCCACATACATGTTACTGAATTGATCAGTATGTGTATAAGAAAATTGGTACAGTTGGCCCTCCATATTGGTGGGTCCTACAGCCACAGATTCAACCAACTACAGATCAAAAATATTTTTTAAAAAAATCCAGAAAGTTCCAAAGAGCAAAACTTGAATTTGATGCACACTGGCATCTATTTACATAGTACTTACATTGTGTTTACAACTATTTACACAACATTTACATTGTATAAAGATGATTTAAAGTATGTAGAAGATATAAAGATGATTAGATGATTTAAAGTGTATGGGAAGATGTGAATAGGTTATATGCAACTACAGCTGACTCTTGAACATCAAGGATTTGAACTGCTCGGGTCCATTTATACGCAGATTTTTTTCAATTGTAAATACTACAGTACTACACGATCCAAGGTTGAATCCTTGGACACAGAAGAATTGATATAGAGGGCCAACTCTAATTTATTCACAGATTTTCAAATGTGAGGAGGGTCAGCACTCCTAACCTCTGAGTTGTTCAAGGGTCAACTGTACTACGCCATTTTATATAAGGAACTTGAGCACCCTCAGGTTTTTGTATTGTTGCGGAGGGGGGTATGTCCTGGAACCAATCCCCCACAGACTCCAAGGGACAACTGTACTATCTTTGTAAAATGTTGATGAACTATATTATAGGGTTAAAATATTGACCTCAAGAGTTAAACTGTCTCTGTTCAAATCTGACTTTGCCATTTGCTGGCTGGGTGACATGGGGCAAGTCATTTAACTTAAGTCTCACCTCCTCGTTGCCAAAATAAGGATCACAGTGGTGCCTATTTCAAATGGTAATTGTGGGTTGTGAGATAATGCCAGTTGACTAGCTGTAATATAAAATATAAGACCCACAAGTTCTTAGCATACGCCTGACATAAACAGTAAGGGATGTGTTCAGTGTTAATTTTTATAAATCTGTTATTATATTGTGAACTAGACAAGATCCAGATATTTTAAACAATTTTTTCCATTCTTCCAAATACCACATGCATTGTGCTCAACCTTCTTAGTTTTGTTTTAACTAATTGATGTTAAAGTAATCAAGTTTTAGTGAAGCACATAGATATAAGTCATAAGACATGTTTTCACCTAACTTAGGGGTTGCCGAACTTTTTTCTGTAAATAGACAGACAGTAAATATTGAGAGCCATAGCCTCTGCTGCCGTCAATTCTGCCGCTGTAGTGCCAACGTAGCCATAGATAATACAGACAATACGCAAATCAACAGGTGTCGCTGTGGCCCAATAAAACTTAATTTATGGAAACTGAAATTTGAATTTCATGCAATTTTCAAGTGGCACAAAATATTATTCATATTTTGATTTTCTTTTCAACCTTTTTAAAAAGTAAAACAAAAACAATCTTAGCTTGCGGGCCACACACAAACTAGAAGTGAGTGATATTTGGCCCTCAGGCTATAGTTTATTGAACTCCTAATCCATTATTTCTACTAAAACTGTTTAATCGTTATAGCTTGTATTTAAAGATAAATTATATATAAATTCTTTCAACGTTCTTGACTATTTACTGGTGAAATTAATGAATATGCCCTATCAATAGCCTAGTATTTTACTGTGATATTAACAGTCCTAGTAGTTAATGCTAAAAATTTCTAACACAATTTGGCACATTCCTTAATTTTATTTCCTCTGAAATGTAAAAATAAGGTAAAGCGTACTTTAGACATTAGTACTGAGGCTGGTCATTCTGGGGAAGAGTAAACCTGCCTACCTGATCACTGTAATGAAATGTCAGCTCTGGAGTTGTCAAATGACACAGCCATTGGAAGAACTGAGGGAGGCTAGATAATTGGAAAGATAAAAAGGTTTGTCTAGAAGAAGGACTCTGATCTTGATTGAGATTTAAAAAAAGGATTGGATGTAGATCATCTGATTGGACAGTTCACCTTTGGTAAACAACACTGGTTGTTTGTGTGGCTTTATTTGAGAATAAAAAGAAAAAAGAACGTGGAAAAAAGAACAAGGGAGAGATCATCCAATAAATATAAAACTCTATTGGTCTACTGCTCTGCTCTTTGAGGAGACTCTTGAGGATTCTGAGTATATTAAATAACATCTGATATTTACAACCGGAACTCTAGCTATGCGGCTTCCACATCCACAGATTCAACCAACCTAGTATTGGATTCAACCAATTCCGGACCAAATTCAATCCAAGGCTGGTTGAATTCGTGGGTGCAGAACTGGAGGACTGGAGGGCCGGCTCTACTATGCCATTTTATACTTATAAGGCAGCGGTCCCCAACCTTTTTGGCACTAGGGACCGGTTTCATGGAAGACAATTTTTCCACGGACCGGGGGCGGGGATGGGATGACTTCGGGATGATTCAAGTGCGTTACATTTATTGTGCACTTTATTTCTATTATTATCACATTGTAATATGTAATGAAATAATTAAACAACTCACCATAATGCAGAATCAGTGGGAGCCCTGAGCTTGTTTTCCTGCAACTGGATGGTCCCATCTGGGGGTGATGGGAGACAGTGACACCCGAGGTGTGGTGCTTATGTCCAGTTTACTCCGTGATCTCGTTTTGGTTGCTGTCACTGCAGAAAACCCTGCTTCACAAAGATAGGATGTTGGAAACGGAAGCAGGCTTTTCAGTGCTTTTGTGGCAATCTCAGGATACTCCGCCTTGACTTTCATCCAGAACGTATGGAGATTTGAAGTTGTCTCAAACAAATTTTTTTTTTTTTTTTTTTTTTCTGTACGCGGGCCTCTCACTGTTGTGGCCTCTCCAGTTGCGGAGCACAGGCTCCAGACGTGCAGGCTCAGCAGCCATGGCTCACGGGCCCAGCCGCCCCACGGCATGTGGGATCTTCCCGGACTGGGGCACGAACCCACGTCCCCTAGCATCGGCAAGCGGACTCTCAACCACTGCGCCACCAGGGAAGCCCTCAAACAAACTTTTAAGGCCACCGTCATTTGCGATCTCAAGCAGTTGATCCTCTTCTAGCACGGATAAAGTCGATTCAACTGGCTTATTCACAAATGGGTTGTGGATCCATTCCTTCCCAGTTCGGGGGTCTTTTGTGGTTGGGAAGTAATGCTCAAACTCTTTTGAAAGCTGAGATTGGTGAACATGCACCAGCAGGGAGAAAGTAGGCCCTGGCTCAGTCTCTTTCAAAATCTCTGCTAATGCTTGAAACATGACAAAAGTCCCAATGTTCACTTGTTGCCCCCATAATTCCAGTTTGGCTTTGAATGAAGCCACTTTACGTGCCAACTTGAACACAGCTACCATTCTCCCCCGAAGTGATGACAGACTGAGTTTGCTGAGCAGGTTGAATATGTCACACAAGTAAGCAAGTTTTGTGACGCATTCTGTGTCACTGGAATGTGCTGCCAGTGGTGACTGTTTCTCTAAAAGAAATCTCTGGAGCAGCTCACGTAACTCAAAAACTTTGGCCAGTGATCTACCTTTAGAAAGCCATCTCACTTCTATGTATAAGAGAAGACGTGTGTGCTTTGTGTCCATCTCCTCACAGAGCTGCGCGAACAGACGTGAGTTAAGGGCATGTACTTTAATGTGGTTGACAATTTTAATCACAACCTGCAAAACGTTGTTAAGTTCAGGTGACATTTTTCGGCTAGCCAGCATTTCTCTATGGATGACACAGTGTGTAGACTCACGTTCAGAAGCGACCTCTTTGACCCGAGTAGTGAAACCAGAAAGCCGTCCAGTCATGGCAGCCACTCTGTCTGTGCATATACCGACAGAAAATGACCAGTTCAGTTTTCCTGATATGTAATCATTCAAGGACTTGAATAGTTCTGCAGCTGTGGTGTTGGTTGGCAACAAAAGTGCACATAACATATCCTCATGCACATCCTCCTGAAAAATATATCACACAAAAACAAGCATTGTTGCCTTGTTGTCAACATCAGTAGACTTGTCAACCTGGACTGCATACCACGGTGACTCATTAATCCTCTCTAACAATTGTGCCTCAATATCCTCTGCTATTTCATCAGTTCGTCTAGTTATGGTGCTGGCAGGAGGCAGAGCTCAGGCGGTAATGCAAGCGATGGGGAGTGGCTGTAAATACAGATGAAGCTTCTCTCGCTCACCTGCCACTCACCTCCTGCTGTGTGGCCTAGTTCCTAACAGGCCACGGACTGTTACCAGTCCGTGGCCCAGGGGTTGGGGACCCCTGTTATAAGGAACTTGAGCATCCGTGGATTTTGGTTATGGGGAACTGAATGTTGCCTTGGAGCTCTTCAACTGGGAGAATGAGGAAAGAAGATAAAGACACCAGGAGGGGAAGAAAATGGAAGATGGATAAATGCAAATGGGGCCTATATAGATTTCTATTAGTAACTTTCAGGGACAGATTGTCACTGAAGACTATTAGAGAATTTAAGTTAGCCTCTGCCGTGTTAACTCTGAAGAGGGGCAATTTTGGAATAAAAATGAATTTCTTAGAACACTCATAGTGGGACTTCCTTGGTGGTCCAGTGGTAAAGAATCTGCCTTACAATGCAGGGGACGTGGGTTCGATCCCTGGGCAGGGGACTAAGATCCCACATGCCGCAGGGCAACTAAGCCCACCTGCTACAACTACAGAGCCTATGCGCCCTCTCTAGTGACACAACTAGAGAGAAGCCCGCACACCACAATGAAGAGCCTGTGCACCACAACGAAAGATCCCACATGCCTCAACGAAGATCCTGCGTGCCGCAACTAAGACCCGATGCAGCCAAAAATAAATTAAATAAATAAATAATAAATCTTAAAAAAAAAAAAAAAGATATATTACAAAAAAAAAAAAAACACTCATAATTCCCTAAAACAGGCCTGGGCAAACTACAGCCCCGGAGCCAAATCCTCTTGCCTCGTGTCCTGTAAATGAAGTTTCACTGAAAGACCACCATGCTTACTTATTTATGTATTAACCATGACTCTTTTGTGCTTCAGCAGCAGAACTGACTAGCTGTGACAGAGAGCCTATGGCCTGCAAAGGCTAAACTATCTATCTTCTGGTTCTTTACAGAAAAAGTTTGCAGAGCCCTGCCTTAATCCTCACTATTCCACATGTGGTCTGTAGACCAGTAGCATCTGCATCACAAGAAAGATTGTTATCGATAGAAATGCAAAATCTCAGGCCCCACATCAAATCTACTGAATCAGAATCTATACTTTAATGAGATCTCCAAATGACATAATGACACATCAGTGACTGAGAAGCACCTCCCTGAAATAATTTCTTTCTGTTGACAAACACATGAAACATGGGGTGTAGGGGGACCAGATGTTTATCATTTTCTGGCATCCATCTTGTGAGGATGAGATTCTCACTCTCTCCCAAGTGGTTTTAAACCTTGATATTCATAAAAATTACATTTCTTAATTCACAACCCAAACTCCTGATGTGGGAATTATATCAAGAGGTCATAAAGAAGGATGAAATATTTATAGCAATGGAATATTCCAATAACTGATAAATTACCATATCTATAAGTCTTGAAAGAAGGCCTTCTTTAGATTACCAACAGGCAATAAAGGTACTACAACCAACATGTGAGTTCACATTCAGAAAATTTTAACGCTGTTAAGCTACAATAATAATATTTAAAAAAAAACTGTTTACAGTTTTGTAGTTTAATCAGTCTGAAGAGTTCTATTTTTATACTTCATTCCCTTAATCAGATGTAATAAGACAGAACTTGTAACTCATCAGCCCAGGTACATGTTCAAAAGGAAAATACAGAAATGTACTTTCTTGGTTGATGGAAATGTAGGTCTATTTAATACATACTTTATATTTAGTATTTTATTATTAAGCTTAGTTCAGTATAAATGCACATTTTTCAATGTCATGAATACATGGCATGAATGATGTGACAAGCAATTTGCATTTATATAGCACCTTTCAAAGGCTGAGGATCACAAAGCAAAGCATAAATGCTTGTGTAATTTTGCAATTAAGAATTCACTTCTAATTACTCCTACTTAAATGTGCAGTCTCTTTTTAATCACAACATTTTTACACCTGTGGTTAAGTGCTCTGACAGAGCCTCAGCCTTATCTCCAAAGCATGCAAATTGCATGACTGGATTTTGTAATGAAGACTACATTTGCCAGGGGAAAAATGATCACAGACATGTAACACTGGTAACAATATTAAAGACACAACTAAATTTAGAAGCATCATTCTCTCCCATTATGTACTCATTTGGATCAACACACACACACACACACACACACACACACACAAATGTCTGTCAGTTCTGGAGCATGCACGAGTTTCAGGCTTAGTTATACTTCTGCTATATCGCCAGGAAGTTAAGATATGAGATCTGAAAACTGGCTTATAAACGTATGCTTGCCTATAGTATAAATCTTTAGCTCCTGGAGCTACAATTGCTAACATGTGTGAGATTCCTAGTTTTCTTGAATAATCAAGGGACCAACAAATAACATGGTATTAAAAAAATGATATCCTGCTACTAGGGGAAAGCACAGTTCAGCTGCAACATATGGTTCTGGAGAGCTGCAGTCTCATAAATGGAGCTGAGGAAAGAAAAGTAATTCTGGGAAGGTGGTTGTAGCTAAAGAGAAGGCTCTAGAGACAGCCATCTTCATAACTGACTGCAGAAAAGCACGAAGCTCCATTTTCAAAAGCTGATTAGAAAGAAGATTCATTAGGAACCTATGGTGATCTGGGGACCAGTGTAACACAAATAGCCGAGGCATGGTTCCTGCACCTTGAAAGGCTGCCAAGAGGAAGCAGAACTGCATGGACCAGAAGCAAACACATTTCAAAAATCCACAGTCAGGGGCTTCCCTGGTGGCGCAGTAGTTGAGAATCTGCCTGCCGATGCAGGGGACACGGGTTCGAGCCCTGGTCTGGGAAGATCCCACATGCCACAGAGCAACTGGGCCCGTGAGCCACAACTACTGAGCCTGCGTGTCTGGAGCCTCTGCTCCGCAACAAGAGAGGCTGTGACAGTGAGAGACCCGCACACCGCGATGAAGAGTGGCCCCCGCTCGCCGCAAGTACAGAAAGCCCAGGCACAGAAACGAAGACCCAACACAGCCAAAAGTAAATAAATAAATTTTAAAAATCCACAGTCAGTAATGAAAAATTAGTAGGTAAGAAGGTCTCAGGTTTTCAATAAACTATTAGTTGTACGAAAAATAATTTTAATAGACTGTCCATTTAAAAAACAAATATCGAGACCTTCCAATATACCAGATATTGTGCTCATCTCTGATAATTAAAGTAATAGCAATATCGGCAACAATAATAAAAACAATGATGATCATAAAGGGGTGTTAGGAAATCAGGCAACACTTCCATACTCAGGAAGTCACAGGATGGAGGGCAGGGGAGAAATAACTAAAGAGGGTGATGTGTGTTTTATCAGCTTGTGTGCAATGCTCTGAGAGCAGAGAACAGGGAATATTTAATTCTGCTAGTCTTTGGAAAGTCTTCAGAGAGACAAGGATATTTCACTAGAAATGTGAAATGCTGTCAACCACACTATTGGTGGAGGAGGGATGAATATCAGGAAGTAGGAATATTCAAATATGAATATTCACACAAATTATTTGTGACCCTTGACTTCATACATAAACACTGCAGTAACAGCATGTTAATCAGGAGTACAGGCTAAAAAGTCGAATTATCTCTATTCATTTCTAACTGTGTGACTTTGGACAAGTCACTTAACTTGAGCCTCAGTTTCCTCACCTCTATAATGGGGAAAGAATAGAATATACATCTGAGGATTGTCTTGACAACTTAATAATACTTAATATTAAGCATTTCGAATTTGACATATGACTAATGTTTAGTAAATGTTAGGTGTTGGATTTTTTCCTCTCTCTCTCTTTTTTTTTTTTTTTTTAACTTCTGTCTCTTTTTAAGTAAAGCTAGAGCCATTCCGGTATATGGTAAATGAAGCAGTAAAATAAGACCCCTTATGCTTAAGGACGTTTGTCTGTTGCTTCCTTTCCAGAGGGAAGATGGTAGTTCTGCCATTTGAGAAATAAAACACAACACCCTCTATCATCTTTTAGTCTGCTTCTTTTACCACTCCCATTTCCCATTACACATATCTAGTCTTTACAATAATCCTATGAGGAAGGTAATATCATTATTTTTACTTCATAAACAAGGAAACTGAGGCTCAGCGATAAATAATTCTACAAGTTCAAGAGCCAAGAGCTTGTGAAGCCATGATTAAAATCTAGGTGTTCTAAGCAGAAAAACCAGCTATTTATCACTTCACTGAAATGTTCTAAGATAGAGTTTGGTCCAAAATAATCCCTCCTCAGTAACTGAAGCATCAAGGGAGGCCAGACTCCATTTGCAGCAGGGACAAGCGGGTAGTATAAGAATTCTGGAAGGCTCCTCTAACTAAAATCCTAAAATGCTGGAATGAAAAACATACAGGTAAGTTTGTCACAAAAGGAAGGACTCTGCATAGGTCAAGAATTATGTGAAAGCAGAAATAACAGAAGATAAATGATCCATGAAACCAGTTTTCACCAAGGAAATTTCTATTGATTCTTGGAGACTTTGAGACACCATTCTGATGGCCACATGGGGTAGGAAACAGATGGTAAAGCCTAAAGCTCACCAAACATGAGTATTTTAATAGATGACTTCCACATATAACTAAGGTCTTCGAAGGAAATCAGAAAAGAAGAGGAGCCCACTTGGTGTGAGAACACTCTAGAATCCATAGCACAAAGAGCCACAGTGGATGGGTCATTGATTAAGATGATAATGAGTTAGAAGCCATTTTGCTAGTTTACTCCATGCTGACAACCAGTGGATCTGTCGATCCATGCAGTAGCCTTCTTTTGTTTGCCTCCATGCAGTATTTTACTGCATGAATTCCAAATTGCAATCGTATGGGAAGTTACTGCACCACCAGTGTAGACTTATTGGGTATACTATACTAATGTCTGACAGTAACAGTTAAAACAACAAAAATACCAGAAAAAAGAATCAGTCTCCAGCCTCATCTATCTTTTTTCTGATCCGTATCTGGAAATGCTCACTTGGATCCAATAATCTTGTTTCAGAACTAATGTTCTTAAAGAAACTTTGGGAGTTAAAAATTAACTCTGGATCAAATTTTGGCTTTATATTTTCATGAGTATACAGCACCCCATTCTCACTGCAATGATATCTCTCCATCTCATTTTTGTTAATTATATTGCACTTGAGTTTATAAAAGTTCCATTCTTTATATCCTGTATTCAGGGTCCAGACAGACCAAGGGTGTTGACTAAAGGACACTGGAGAAATGGGTTGGGAGGAGAACCTAAGGACAAATTTGGGGATAGACAGGGATCTTTCCACTAGTGGGCAGGAGACCAGGCAGGATGTTCACAGAGAGTGACCAAGTATGTGAATGGAGATGGAGAAAGTAGGGAAGAGTAAATGAGAAAAGCAGTAAATTTTTCTTACAGACTAACAAGGCACAGACATATCACTCAGAGAGTTAAAAATAGTCACACAAGTCTCACACCAACAGTTTTAAAGCCAAAAAACTTTCATAATAGTAGTGTTCTGCTTCTCTTTCCTTCTTTTCTCACCCAAATGTTCCTTTCCATCCTCCTATCCTCAAGTTGGCTGGTTATGGTAGGATAGATTATTAAAGACTGAAATCTAAGAAAAAGGTGTTTAAGTAGTTAGGCAAAAGACCACCTTTGTAGGTTTCTAAATAAAGAACTAGTAAGAGTAATTGTGGGACTAAAGGAAATTCAGAGCAGCAGAAATCTGTCAGATGGGCTGGGATTTCAGAAAGGAAGTCGAAGTTGTAATCCAGATCACATATGGATTCTTAACTGGTTCCTATATCAAACAGAGAGACTACTAGTTCTTAGAAGATAGAGATTTTTGTTCAGTTTAATAAACACTAATACCTTACCTACTATGTGGCTGGGTATCTTACTGGCAGTCTAAAACATGGAGAGAGCCACTATTGAAACTGGGTTTTATCAATGTAATAACAAAATCAATAGCCATATGTGTAGTCTTCTGTGTGTAACATTCCAGCCAAATAACTCTGGAGAAATTGGAGAAATGTTTCATAACTTCTTTTCACTGGGCTTGTTCAGATTCTCAGAATGGCAACTTCTATTAGAAGTTTGAAGTTGAAATAATTTGAGGGAGAGTCAGGTTATGCATCTGTAAAATTTCCACATGGCTAATAATTCAAATTTTTTTTTTTTTTTTTTTTTTTTTGCGGTACGCGGGCCTCTCACTGTCATGGCCTCTCCCGTTGCGGAGCACAGGCTCCGGACACGCAGGCTCCGAGGCCATGGCTCACGGGCCCAGCCGCTCCGCGGCACGTGGGATCCTCCCGGACCGGGGCACGAACCCGCGTCCCCTGCACTGGCAGGCAGACTCTCAACCACTGCGCCACCAGGGAAGCCCTAATTTCAAATTTTGAAGTCATAAAGACATACATTTGATTCCTGGGTTTGTCATATTCTAACTGCAAAATCTTGCATTCTTCTTCGGTAAAATACGAATAATATGGCATTTCACAAAAGGTTTTTGAGTGCAGTAAATTAGAAACTTTTGTGAAAATTACCTAGTATAATACCAGGCCCAGACAGCCTTCAGTGAATATTAGTTTATTTCTTTCTTCAATATTCAAAAAAAAAAAAAAAACCCAAAACTGAAAGCATGAGTAGGAATTTTCAGATCCAATCATCTTCTTACAATTTCACACATCAACAGCTGATTTAGCCGCTATTTTATTTTCACTCATAGCCACTAACTTCCCACATGAATTCCCTTGCTGTTCTAGAATGTTGCACAGCCCTTTGCTATTTTACAAATCACTTCAGTTCAACTAGAGGATAAAAATTATTTTTCAGCAAAAAAACCCATATAATACAAAACCACATCTCCACAGTCTGGGAGACCAGATTAATTCTCTACATAAGGCAGGGAGAAATCATTAGAGATCACTACAGGAAAACATTCCAAGGAAGCAATGCATATGTACTTTTGTTTTATTCTGTTCATTAAAACAGAATAAGATGAGACTTGCTTTTCAAGATATCCTCCCACATTTTTAAAGTAGCTTTCTATATATTATGCAGGTTTTCACAATACTAAATATCCTTTTTTTTTCTTTCTTTCCACAAAGCATGATGGAGTATGGGCTACAGAGTTAAGTAGACCTGATTTGAAACCTGTCTGGCCAAATTACTGTCTTATCTTGTGAGAGTTACCTCACCTCTCTGAGCCTGTTTCTTTATATATAAATTGGATATAATACTTTATAGTACAGTTGTGAGGATTAAATGAGGAAAATATGAATGCTTCTTTATATGGTGTCTGGCACAGATAAAGTGTTCAATAAGTATTAAGGAAGATTCATAGCTATTATTATTGGGTAGAGGAAGCACATGTAGTAATGCCTATGCAAGTTCACACAGGATTTGAGCTGCCTGCAGTTCCTTAAGGAGCTGTGCTGATAGAACTGAGAGAATATTGAGGTTCAAATTTACTCAAAGTCCCCATTACAAAACTCTGAACATGTATGTTTGGACCTCAAATTGATAAACCAGAGACATTAGGATACAGACATGGGATAATACTGGTCAAAATAGTTTAAAGGAAAGAGATGCACAGGTATAATCTTTAAAGGAAGAAAACTGATTTGTTACATATATTCTTAAAATATGTTATTATAAGGAGACTATAAGCAGTGTGATATCTTCTCCAAAACGCTCAAAGATATTTATAATCACACTGTCCAACCTACTGTATAACTAGCCATCATCAGGAAGATGATAGACCTGGAGCATATTCAGTGTCTGTTCCTTACTCTTTCCATCCAAAAATCGGAAAAAAAAGCAAAAATTTTAAAATTATACATAAAGTTTTTTCTTAATCATAAATTAAAGATAACTTTTAGAGGAAGAGAAGAAGAAGAATGTTACCAAATGGAAACTACAGCCTAAGGAGTTTATCTGAAATCAGAAGATCTAGGCTTTAAGTTTGTGTTTTCTGTTTGTCAACTGGATGACTTATCTTGGATAAGTCACCCAACCTCTCTGCACTTTAGCTCCTTCACTGTCTTGAAAGATTTCTGAGAGAACAAAATGAGATGATATGGACTCCTAACATCAATACTCCTTGACATGCAATGGACACATTCACCCAGTGGCTATAGACGTTTATCATTGGCTTCTGTCTTGTTCCAGGCTTTCTTCCATCCTCCTTTGTTTAACCCTTTCTCAGTATGTGCCCTTATGTCTAGTCTTACTTGACTTTGTGCCTTGACTGCCATGTCTTTTGCCATGTTCCTGTCTCATTCAATAGCAGACATCACATGGTCCTCTGCAAGACTCAGACCCAGCACTCCCATAGGAGACTGTGCACAGGTTGACCTTTGACTCCAACCACAAGGTTACTCTGCTGGCTCCAGCCCCTGGACAGTACTCTGGCTGCCAACGAGCAACCACTAGCACAACCCCACCCCACTGGCCAGGGAAGGGGTTACGGAAACTAAGCCAAAAATTGCTATCTCTCTACATCCATGGGGTTAAATGGGGGGTGCTGGCTGCCAAGAATCCAGTATCAGTGCTGTGGTCTCCACAGTGAAGAGCTGTCTGAGTTGAATATATGCCTGATATAACACTATATTCTTTCAACAGCAGCTGGCCAGCCGGTTTATCTCCCTTTCCTGCCGCAGTCTGAAACATTCCAGGTCTCAGAACTCTGAGCCACACAGAACACAGCACTGGGTATATATTTCTCATGGGACTCAAATCCTAGACCTTAAGGTATGTGCACAAAGGCACAGGTTTACTGGTTCTTGAAAAGTAGCTCACATACTAGAAATGGTACTGACCACCCTAATGACAGAATGCTTGGATCACAGCGACACTGTCTGTGTCACACTGCCTGGGGTCTTAAATTCCAACAGCATCAGGGAGGAAAGTAATGGAGAACTCAGCTCAGCCCTGCTAAAAGTGTACTAAAATTCCCATTTAAAAAAAGGCAGAATTAAAGATACAGCTAAGGAAGACCACTCTGGGTGCCTAATGGGCCCTCCCTCTTCTTCAGGCTTGGATTGAGCCTTCTCTTCAGACAAAAAGAATATCCCTATCTCCTTCATGGAAGTCCTAGGAACTTCTAGAATCTAAGCGCATCCCAGTTAACCATCAACTTATGAGAAAATGATCAAGTCACTTCACACCCTTGACTTATAGTTGCCCTTTTATATAATGAAGAATTCTCTTTCAGTCCAAAAGTCTGTGACGATAGCTTTAAAATGGCAGTAAGAATTAAGTTATTCTTGCTTTCAATTTGATGTTTTTATATTTGGAGTGAATGGATAGATTCTGCTGAAGAGAACTGAGCATCTCTGACTTCGGATGCTCTGCATGAGCACTTTATGGATCAGTGGCTCCCAAACTTTTCCCAATCCAACATACTAAGTCATGAAGCACATTCCGGTTAGTAACAGTCCTCACCACAGTGTTGACCACTTGTGGGTTGGGACAGTTGGGTATCAAATGCAGAGGGGGATATATGTGGATGAATACTCCTCAGCTAATTCTGATATGTCCTTCTCACACCATGTTCAGAATCACTATTATAGATTGAATTTACCTAAAGAAATATATAGGCTAGGAAAAATACCAAAAAGAAAGAACTTTCAAGTGGCCAGAACAGTCCCTGACTGGCAGAATTAGAACTAAATCTACTCCAGGGTACAGCCTGAATGTGCCTTCTCAAAGTCATTACATAGCACCTGGTACAGCAGAAGACTAATATAATAATTAACCAAAGAAAGGAGACTGTGGATGAGACAGACTTTGATTTTTAAACTGATATTTGTCAGTTTTTTAAATTTATTACAAAGTTAATAATGCTTGATTTAACAAATCAAGCAAGACAGCAATGTGTAAAGAAAAACTTGGTACCCTCCCGCATACTTCTCTTCAGTCTAGTCACTGCAAGAAATATTTTGATGTGGGATGTATAGACCAGATCATTCTCTATATGCACAAATATATAGATTTGGTTTTGACAAAAATAGGATAATATCCCAATATATTTACTTCAACTTTTTTTTGTGATTACAAATATCATGACTTTATTTTCAGATTTATATATAGTTAGATAGAGACTAAGATACAGAGCTAGAGACAGAGAGGTAGAGAAAGAGAAGAAAAACAGAAAAAGAGAAAGTATGAAATATATTATTTGGTAAACCATTCCCTACTTAATATTCAGACTTTTGCAGCTTTTTTGACATAAAAAACCACTTAAAAGAAATATCTTTTTACATATATCCTATATCCTTATATATCTTATTTTTAGTTTTATGGTTTAGAGTCCCAAAGGTGGTGTTGCTGGGTTACAGAGTATGATAGTTTAAACTTTAATTTAAATGCTGATAGAATTCTTTCCAAAAAAATGTATGCTGACTTGCAGTCTCACTGGTATTACACGAGACGAGCCATTTTCCTGCATCCTCCAGCAATGGATGCAATGATTTTTCCTAGTTGTTGTTTACCTTAAAAGTGACATGGCAACAGCACTGTTGCCTACTTGTGATTTTAATTAGTCATTTGCATTCAATTTTCTCTGGATTACCTGTTGTTCTCATTTTTATGTTAAGTAGCTTATTCTTTTCTAATTTGTGAGAATTTTTAATATACAGCTGGCCTTCTTTACCCCATGTTCTGTATCCATGGATTCAACCAACCACGGATTAAAATATTCCAAAAAAAAAAAAAATCCACAAAGTTCCAAAAAGCAAAACTTGAATTTGCCACACACTAGCAACTACTGATAAAGGATTTACATTGTATTTACAAATATTTACATACTATTTATATAATAGCATGTATTAGGTATTATAAGTAATTTAGAATTGATTTAAAGAATACAGAAATAAGAGACTTGGCCATCTGCAAATTTTGGTATCTGAGGGGGTTTGGGAACCAAAACCCAGTGAATAACGAGGGACGACCATATTGACCATACTTCCCATTTGCCTAAATGAATTACACATACTTATTTTAAGTACTTATTTTGAGGCTTCCGGGAGGATGGCGGAAGAGTAAGATGCGGAGATCACCTTCCTCCCCACAGATACACCAGAAATACATCTACACGTGGAACAACTCCTACAGAACACCTACTGAACACTGGCAGAAGACCTCAAACCTCCTAAAAGGCAAGAAACCCCCCAAGTACCTGGGTAGGGCAAAAGAAAAAAGAAAAAACAGAGACAAAAGGATAGGGACAGCACCTGCACCAGTGGGAGGGAGCTGTGAAGGAGGAAAGGTTTCCACACACTAGGAAGCCCCTTCCAGGGTGGAGACTGTGGGTGGTGGAGAGGGGAAGCTTCGGAGCCCCGGAGGAGAGCACAGCAACAAGGGTGCGGAGGGCAAAGTGGAGAGATTCCAGCAAGAGGATCACGGCCAACCGGCACTCACCAGCCCGGCAGGCTTGTCTGCTCACCCGCCGGGGCGGGCGGGGCTGGGAGTTGAGGCTTGGGCTTCCGTCGCAGCGCCGGGAGAGGACTGGGGTTGGAGGCATGAACACAGCCTGCAGGGGGTTAGTACGCCACAGCTAGCCAGGAGGGAGTCCGGGGAAAAGTCTGGACCTGCCGATGAGGCAAGAGACTTTTTCTTCCCTCTTTGTTTCGTGGTGCGCGAGGAGAGGGGATTAAGCGCGGTGCTTAAAGGAGCTCCAGAAAAGGGCGCGAGCCGCGGCTAAAAGCGCGGACCCCAGAGACAGGCATGAGACACTAAGGCTGCTGCTGCCGCCACCAAGAAACCTGTGTGCGAGCACAAGACACTATCCACACTCGCCTTCCGGGGAGCCTGTGCAGCCCGCCACTGCCAGGGTCCCGGGATCCAGGGACAACTCCCCCGGGAGAACGCACGGCGCGCCTCAGGCTGGTGCAACGTCACGCTGGCCTCTGCTGCCGCGGGCTCGCCTCGCACTCCGTGCCCCTCCCTCCCCCCAGCCTGAGTGAGCCAGAGCCCCGGAAGCAGCGGCTCCTTTAACCCCGTCCTGGGTGAGCGAAGAACAGACGCCCTCCGGCGACCTACACGCAGAGGCGGGGCCAAATCCAAAGCTGAGCCCCTGGGAGCTGTCAGAACAAAGAAGAGAAAGGGAAATCTCTCCCAGCAGCCTCAGAAGCAGCTGATTAAAGCTCCACAATCAACTTGATGTACCCTGCATCTGTGGAATACATGAATAGACAACGAATCATCCCAAATTAAGGAGGGGGACTTTGAGAGCAAGTTTTATGATTTTTTTCCCCCTTTTCCTCTTTTTGTGAGTGTGTATGTGTAGGCTTCTGTGTGAGATTTTGTCTGTATAGCTTTGCTTCCACCATTTGTCCTAGGGTTCTATCCGTCCGTTTTTTTGTTTTTTGTTTTTTTTTAATTTTTTTCCTTTAATAATTATCTTTATTTTAATAACTTTATTACATTTTATCTTACTTTACTTTATCTTCTTTCTTTCTTTTTTTCCTTCCCTCCCTCCTTTCTTTCTTTCTTTCTTTCTACTTCTACTAATTCTTCATTTCTACTTTTTCTCCCTTTTATTCTGAGCCGTGTGGATGAAAGGCTCTTGGTGCTGCAGCCAGAAGTCACTGATCTGCCTCTGAGGTGGGAGTGCCAACTTCAGGACACTGGTCCACAAAAGACTGTGCAGCTCCACATAATATGAAACGGCGAAAATTTCCCAGAGATCTCCATCTCAACATGAGCACCCAGCTTCACTCAACGACCAGCAAGCTACACTGCTGGAAATCCTATGCCAAACAACTAGCAAGACAGGGACACAACTGCACCCATTAGCAAAGAGGCTGCCTAAAATCATAATAAGTCCACAGACACCCCAAAACACACCACCAGACATGGACCTGCCCACAAGAAAGACAAGATCCAGCCTCATCCACCAGAACACAGGCACTAGTCCCCTCCACCAGGAAGCCTACACAACCCACTGAACCAACCTTAGCCACTGGGGACAGACGCCAAAAACAACGGGAACTACGAACCTGCAGCCTACAAAAAGGAGACCCCAAACACAGTAAGATAAGAAAAATGAAAAGACAGAAAAACACACAGCAGATGAAGGAGCAAGATAAAAACCCAGCAGACCTAATAAATGAAGAGGAAATAGGCAGTCTACCTGAAAAAGAATTCAGAATAATGATAGTAAAGATGATCCAAAATCTTGGAAATAGAGTAGACAAAATGCAAGAAACATTTAACAAGGACCTAGAAGAACTAAAGATGAAACAAACAATAATGAACAGCACAATAAATGCAATGAAAAATACTCTAGATGGGATCAATAGCAGAATAACTGAGGCAGAAGAACGGATAAGTGACCTGGAAGATAAAATAGTGGAAATAACTATTGCAGAGCAGAATAAAGAGAAAAGAATGAAAAGAACTGAGGACAGTCTCAGAGACCTCTGGGACAACATTAAACGCACCAACATTCGAATTATAGGGGTTCCAGAAGAAGAAGAGAAAAAGAAAGGGACTGAGAAAATATTTGAAAAGATTATAGTTGAAAACTTCCCTAATATGGGAAAGGAAATAGTTAATCAAGTCCAGGAAGCACAGAGCGTCCCATACAGGATAAATCCAAGGAGAAATATGACAAGACACATATTAATCAAATTGTCAAAAATTAAATAAAAAGAAAACATATTAAAAGCAGCAAGGGAAAAACAACAAATAACACACAAGGGAATCCCCATAAGGTTAACAGCTGATCTCTCAGCAGAAACTCTGCAAGCCAGAAGAGACTGGCAGGACATATTTAAAGTGATGAAGAAGAAAAACCTGCAACCAAGACTACTCTACCCAGCAAGGATCTCATTCAGATTTGACGGAGAAATTAAAACCTTTACAGACAAGCAAAAGATGAGAGTGTTCAGCACCACAAAACCAGCTTTGCAACAAATGGTAAAGGAACATCTCCTGGCAAGAAACACAAGAGAAGGAAAAGACCTACAATAACGAACCCAAAACAATTAAGAAAATGGGAATAGGAACATACATATTGATAATTACCTTAAATGTAAATGGACTAAATGCTCCCACCAAAAGACACAGATTGGCTGAATGGATACAAAAATAAGACCCATATATTTGCTGTCTAATAGAGACCCACTTAAGACCTAGATACACATACAGACTGAAAAAAAGGGGATGGAAAAAGATATTTCATGCAAATGGAAACCAAAAGAAATCTGGAGTAGCAATTCTCATATCAGAAAAAATAGACTTTAAAATAAAGACTATTAGAAGAGACAAAGAAGGACACTACATAATGATCAAGGGATCGATCCAAGAAGAAGATATAACAATTGTAAATATTTATGCACCCAACATAGGAGCACCTCAATACATAAGGCAAATACTAACAGTCATAAAAGGGAAAATCAACAGTAACACATTCATAGTAGGGGACTTAAACACCCCACTTTCACCCATGGACAGATCATCCAAAATGAAAATAAATAAGGAAACACAAGCTTTAAATGATACATTCAACAACATGGACTTAATTGATATTTATAGGACACTCCATCCAAAAACAACAGAATACACATTTTTCTCAAGTGCTCATAGAACATTCTCCAGGATAGATCATATCTTGGGTCACAAATCAAGCCTTGGTAAATTTAAGAAAATTGAAATTGTATCAAGTATCTTTTCTGACAACAACGCCATGAGACTAGATATCAATTACAGGAAAAGATCTGTAAAAAATACAAACACATGGAGGCTAAACAATACACTACTTAATAATGAAGTGATCACTGAAGAAATCAAAGAGGAAATCAAAAAATACCTAGAAACAAATGACAATGGAGACACAACGACCCAAAACCTGTGGGATGCAGCAAAAGCAGTTCTAAGGGGGAAGTTTATAGCAATACAAGCCCACCTTAAGAAGCAGGAAACATCTCGAATAAACAACCTAACCTTGCACCTCAAGCAATTAGAGAAAGAAGAACAAAAAAACCCCAAAGCTAGCAGAAGGCAAGAAATCATAAAAATCAGATCAGAAATAAATGAAAAAGAAATGAACGAAACAATAGCAAAGATCAATAAAAGTAAAAGCTGGTTCTTTGAGAAGATAAACAAAATAGATAAACCACTAGCCAGACTCATCAAGAAAAAAAGGGAGAAGACTTAAATCAATAGAATTAGAAATGAAAAAGGAGAGGTAACAACTGACACTGCAGAAATAAAAGAGATCATGAGAGATTACTACAAGCAACTCTATGCCAATAAAATGGACAATCTGGAAGAAATGGACAAATTCTTAGAAATGCACAACCTGCCAAGACTGAATCAGGAAGAAATAGAAAATATGAACAGACCAATCACAAGCACTGAAATTGAAACTGTGATTAAAAATCTTCCAACAAAGAAAAGCCCAGGACCAGATGGCTTCACAGGCGAATTCTATCAAACATTTAGAGAAGAGCTAACACCTATCCTTCTCAAACTCTTCCAAAATATAGCAGAGGGAGGAACACTCCCAAACTCCTTCTACGAGGCCGCCATCACCTTGATACCAAAACCAGACAAGGATGTCACAAAGAAAGAAAACTACAGGCCAATATCACTGATGAACATAGATGCAAAAATCCTCAACAAAATACTAGCAAACAGAATCCAACAGCACATTAAAAGGATCATACACCATGATCAAGTGGGGTTTATCCCAGGAATGCAAGGATTCTTCAATATACGCAAATCTATCAATGTGATAAACCATATCAACAAATTGAAGGAGAAAAACCATATGATCATCTCAATAGATGCAGAGAAAGCTTTTGACAAAATTCAACACCCATTTATGATAAAAACCCTGCAGAAAGTAGGCATAGAGGGAACTTTCCTCAACATAATAAAGGCCATATACGACAAGCCCACAGCAAACATCATCCTCAATGGTGAAAAACTGAAAGCATTTCCACTAAGATCAGGAACAAGACAAGGGTGCCCACTCTCACCACTCTTATTCAACATAGTTTTGGAAGTTTTAGCCACAGCAATCAGAGAAGAGAAGGAAATAAAAGGAATCCAAATCGGAAAAGAAGAAGTAAAGCTGTCACTGTTTGCAGATGACATGATACTATACATAGAGAATCCTAAAGATGCTACCAGAAAACTACTAGAGCTAATCAATGAATTTGGTAAAGTGGCAGGATACAAAATTAATGCACAGATATCTCTGGCATTCCTATATACTAATGATGAAAAATCTGAAAGTGAAATCAAGAAAACACTCCCATTTACCACTGCAACAAAAAAAATAAAATATCTAGGAATAAACCTACCTAAGGAGACAAAAGACCTGTATGTAGAAAATTATAAGACACTGATGAAAGAAATTAAAGATGATACAAATAGATGGAGAGATATACCATGTTCTTGGATTGGAAGAATCAACATTGTGAAAATGACTCTACTACCCAAAGCAATCTATAGATTCAATGCAATCCCTATCAAACTACCACTGGCATTTTTCACAGAACTAGAACAAAAAATTTCGCAATTTGTATGGAAACACAAAAGACCCCGAATAGCCAAAGCAATCTTGAGAACAAAAAAAGGAACTGGAGGAATCAGGCTCCCTGACTTCAGACTATACTACAAAGCTACAGTTATCAAGACGGTATGGTACTGGCACAAAAACAGAAAGATAGATCAATGGAACAGGATAGAAAGCCCAGAGATAAACCCATGCACATATGGACACCTTATCTTTGATAAAGGTGGCAGGAATGTACAGTGGAGAAAGGACAGCCTCTTCAATAAGTGGTGCTGGGAAAACTGGACAGGTACATGTAAAAGTATGAGATTAGATCACTCCCTACCACCATACACAAAAATAAGCTCAAAATGGATTAAAGATCTAAATATAAGGCCAGAAACTATCAAACTCTTAGAGGAAAACATAGGCAGAACACTCTATGACATAAATCACAGCAAGATCCTTTCTGACCCACCTCCTAGAGTAATGGAAATAAAAACAAAAATAAACAAATGGGACCTAATGAAACTTCAAAGTTTTTGCACAGCAAAGGAAACCATAAACAAGACCAAAAGACAACCCTCAGAATGGGAGAAAATATTTGCAAATGAAGCAACTGACAAAGGATTAATCTCCAAAATTTACAAGCAGCTCATGCAGCTCAATAACAAAAAAACAAACAACCCAATCCAAAAATGGGCAGAAGACCTAAATAGACATTTCTCCAAAGAAGATATACAGACTGCCAACAAACACATGAAAGAATGCTCAACATCATTAATCATTAGAGAAATGCAAATCAAAACTACAATGAGATATCACCTCACACCAGTCAGAATGGCCATCATCAAAAAATCCACAAACAATAAATGCTGGAGAGGGTGTGGAGAAAAGGGAACACTCTTGCACTGCTGGTGGGAATGTGAATTGGTTCAGCCACTATGGAGAACAGTATGGAGGTTCCTTAAAAAACTAAAAATAGAACTACCATATGACCCAGCAATCCCACTACTGGGCATATACCCTGAGAAAACCAAAATTCAAAAAGAGTCATGTACCAAAATGTTCATTGCAGCTCTATTTACAATAGCCCAGAGATGGAAACAACCTAAGTGCCCATCATCGGATGAATGGATAAAGATGATGTGGCACATATATACAATGGAATATTACTCAGCCTTAAAAAGAAACGAAATTGAGCTATTTGTAATGAGGTGGATAGACCTAGAGTCTGTCATACACAGTGAAGTAAGTCAGAAAGAAAAAGACAAATACCATATGCTAACACATATATATGGATTTTAAGAAAAAAGAAAATGTCATGAAGAACCTAGGGGTAAGGCAGGAATAAAGACGCAGACCTCCTAGAGAACGGACTTGAGGTTATGGGGAGGGGGAAGGGTGAGCTGTGACGGGGCGAGAGAGAGTCATGGACATATACACACTAACAAACGTAGTAAGGTAGATAGCTAGTTGGAAGCAGCCGCATGGCACAGGGATATTGGCTCAGTGCTTTGTGACAGCCTGGAGGGGTGGGATAGGGAGGGTGGGAGGGAGGGAGACGCAAGAGGGAAGACATATGGGAACATATGTATATGTATAACTGATTCACTTTGTTATAAAGCAGAAACTAACACACCATTGTAAAGCAATTATACCCCAATAAAGATGTTAAAAAAAAAAAAAAAATCTTCCAACAAACAAAAGCCCAGGGCCAGATGGCTTCACAGGCGAATTCTATCAAATATTTAGAGAAGAGCTAACGCCTATCCTTCTCAAACTCTTCCAAAATATAGCAGAGAGAGGAACACTCCCAAACTCATTCTATGAGGCCACCGTCACCCTGATACCAAAACCAGACAAGGATGTCACAAAGAAAGAAAACTACAGGCCAATATCACTGATGAACACAGATGCAAAAATCCTCAACAAAATACTAGCAAACAGAATCAAACAGCACATTAAACGGATCATACACCATGATCAAGTGGGGTTTATTCCAGGAATGCAGGGATTCTTCAATATACGCAAATCAATCAACGTGATACACCATATTAGCAAATTGAAGGAGAAAAACCATATGATCATCTCAATAGATGCAGAGAAAGCTTTTAACAAAATTCGACACCCATTTATGATAAAAACCCTGCAGAAAGTAGGCATAGAGGGAAATTTCCTCAACATAATAAAGGCCATATATGACAAACCCACAGCCAACATCATCCTCAATGGTGAAAAACTGAAAGCATTTCCACTAAGATCAGGAACAAGACAAGGTTGCCCACTCACAATACTCTTATTCAACATAGTTTTGGAAGTTTTAGCCACAGCAATCAGAGAATAAAAGGAATCCAAATCGGAAAAGAAGAAGTAAAGCTGTCACTGTTTGCAGATGACATGATACTATACATAGAGATTCCTAAAGAAGCTACCAGAAAACTACTAGAGCTAATCAATGAATTTGGTAAAGTAGCAGGATATAATATTAATGCACAGAAATCTCTGGCACTCCTAGACACTAATGATGAAAAATAAGAAAGTGAAATCAAGAAAACACTCCCATTTACCACTGCAACAAAAAAAATAAAGTATCTAGGAATAAACCTACCTAAGGAGACAAAAGACCTGTATGTAGAAAATTATAAGACACTGATGAAAGAAATTAAAGATGATACAAATAGATGGAGAGATATACCATGTTCTTGGATTGGAAGAATCAACATTGTGAAAATGACTCTACCACCCAAAGCAATCTACAGATTCAATGCAATCCCTATCAAACTACTACTGGCATTTTTCACAGATCTAGAACAAAAATTTTCACAGTTTGTATGGGAACACAAAAGACCCCAATAGCCAAAGCAATCTTGAGAACGAAAAAGGGAGCTGGAGGAATCAGGCTCCCTGACTTCAGACTATACTACAAAGCTACAGTAATCAAGGCAGTATGGGACTGGCACAAAAAGAGAAAGATAGATCAATGGAACAGGATAGAAAGCCCAGAGATAAACCCACACACATATGGTCACATTATCTTTGATAAAGGAGGCAGGAATGTACAGTGGAGAAAGGACAGCCTCTTCAATAAGTGGTGCTGGGAAACTGGACAGGTACATGTAAAAGTATGAGATTAGATCACTCCCTAACACCATACACAAAAATAAGTTCAAGATGGATTAAAGACCTAAATGTAAGGCCAGAAACTATCAAACTCTTAGAGGAAAACATAGGCAGAACACTCTGTGACATAAATGACAGCAACATCCTTTTTGAACCCCCTCCTAGAGAAATGGAAATAGAAACAAAAATAAACAAATGGGACCTAATGAAACTTCAAAGCTTTTGCACAGCCAAGGAAACCATAAACAAGACCAAAAGACAACCCTCAGAATGGGAGAAAATATTTGCAAATGAAGCAACTGACAAAGGATTAATCTCCAAAATTTATAAGCAGCTCATGCAGCTCAATAACAAAAAAACAAACAACCCAATCCAAAAATGGGCAGTAGACCTAAATAGACATTTCTCCAAAGAAGATATACAGACTGCCTACAAACACATGATAGAATGCTCAACATCATTAATCATTAGAGAAATGCAAATCAAAACTACAATGAGGTATCATCTCACACCGGTCAGAATGGCCATCATCAAAAAATCCACAAACAATAAATGCTGGAGAGGGTGTGGAGAAAAGGGAACACTCTTGCACTGCTGGTGGGAATGTGAATTGATACAGCCACTATGGAGAACAATATGGAGGTTCCTTTAAAAACTAAAAATAGAACTACCATATGACCCAGCAATCCCACTACTGGGCATATACCCCGAGAAGACCATAATTCAAAAAGAGTCATGTACCAAAATGTTCATTGCAGCTCTATTTACAATAGCCCAGAGATGGAAACAACCTAAGTGCCCATCATCGGATGAATGGATAAAGAAGATGTGGCACATATATACAATGGAATATTACTCAGCCTTAAAAAGAAATGAAATTGAGCTATTTGTAATGAGGTGGATAGACCTAGAGTCTGTCATACACAGTGAAGTAAGTCAGAAAGAAAAAGACGAAACTGAGCTGTTTGTAATGAGATGGATAGACCTAGAGTCTGTCATACAGAGTGAAGTAAGTCAGAAAGAAAAAGACAAATACCGTATGCTAACACATATATATGGAATTTAAGGGGAAAAAATGTCATGAAGAACCTAGGGATAAGACAGGAATAAAGACGCAGACCTACTGGAGAACGGACTTGAGGATATGGGGAGGGGGAAGGGTGAGCTGTGACAGGGCGAGAGAGAGTCATGGACATATACACACTAACAAACGTAGTAGGGTAGGTAGCTAGTGGGAAGCAGCCACGTGGCACAGGGATATTGGCTCGGTGCTTTGTGACAGCCTGGAGGGGTGGGATAGGGAGGGTGGGAGGGAGGGAGACGCAAGAGGGAAGACATATGGGAACATATGTATATGTATAACTGATTCACTTTGTTATAAAGCAGAAACTAACACACCATTGTAAAGCAATTATAGTCCAATAAAGATGTAAAAAAAAAAAAACCCACAACATTGTAAATCAACTACTCTTGAAAATATTTTTTAAATGCAAAAAAAAATTTAAATTAATTTTATTGTGTGTGCATACCACAGGTTCAATATACAAATTATGTCAAATTGATTTCATTGTTTTTCAAAATAAAGAATTTTTGATATTTAAAAAAAAACTGATTTTTTAGAAACTCTAAACAATAAAGTTTTCTTTATCTCTGCTTGTAATTCACTGTCCTGATATTTTTCCTTACTTTTATTGAAGATCATCTTTGTATGCAGATAAGCATTCATATAAGTCTTACCACTCATCATCTCACCACCTATAAATTATTAGGAGCTTATTATGTACTATGCGCATGTGCAAGTTTATAACATAAGTTTGAACAAAAATTTAATTTTTTTACTTAATGTGCAAATGTAACATGTTAAAAATAGTTCTGCAGTACTAACACCATATCTATGAAAAAAATTAATGAATGATTCATCTTCAGGTAGTTTATCTTCCATAGCTATTCAATCAGAAGGATATTCAAAAAAGGGTACTTTCCTTTCCTTTCCGATTATTATTCTATTTTAATGCTCAATTTCAATTCAAGTTTTATCACTCCCTCCCTCCCCATTCTTCCTTCCTTCCTTCTCTCACTCACTTCCTCTTTCCTTTTCTTTCTTCTTTTAAGTATTATTCTATTTTAAATAAATAGAACAATAATTTAAAATTCTATTTAAATTTGTTTCTTTTTTTTTCTTCATTTTTTGTCTTTCATTTTATAAATCAGGTCATAAACATCCCTTGAAAAGGAAAAGTAGCACAGAATATATATTCTTCTATCCTCTTAGAAAAAAAGTATTCAAAAGATGGGTAAGTGCCAAAGTCTTTAAAGTACCTTAAACACATGTGGGACACATAGATCAACTTGATGGAACATCATTTCATTGTTTTCAAAATGTATGAGCTAAAGCAGGAGGTATTATTTCAGAGAAAAGGGAAAAAAAAGATTAATGAGAGCAAGAACAATGATGAATTACATGCAAGAGCAATGATGAATTATATGTGCCTATAATAAAGGCTGTTAGCAAAGAAGTCTAGATCCTATCAATCTAATGAAGAAACATTAAAAAAGAATTCAAGAAAAAAAAAAGAATTCAAGTACCTGCTTTAAAAACATGAATTTTTCAAATTTTACTTCACAGAATTTATTTTATTTTAGATTCTTATCATTTTTACCTTACCAGAAGTTAAATTATGAAATATTGGATACTCCTTCCCTTGACACATTTTGATGGCCTTGATAGAGGAATGATATTTATTATTATATTACTCCAAAAAAGGAGAGATTTTTCACAGAAAGATTTCCATAAGATTCTCAGTTTTTATCATTACAGCAGAGACCCTAAAAATGTCATTATCATGGAACCAGATACTTAAAATTGCAGACCAAAAGAAATAGAATGATACCTTAATTAAGGGTCAGGATATGGATCTACAGAAAAGTACAGTATCCTCTGTATTACTGGCCATCACAGCAAGGATGACCAAACTATAAAATGACATATCTATAGAGAAGGTAAATTGGGCAATTAGCATTGCCGTATTTACCATCCAACACATTTAAAAGAATTTAATATCACTTGTAAAATTTTGCAGACTATTAGACAAGGGTTGTGATCCTCTATTAGCTATAATGATGCTTATCATTATTGTTTACATTGATTGAGCATTTATCTGCCTAGCACATAATGAATATATGAGATTTCCAACCTTTTCTCTACCAAGGCCACTGAAAAGAATTCTGACTCCGTGCATTTTACAGGGAGGAGAGACCTAGTGGAACTGACAGACCTCCACGTTCCAACACCATATTGGGCTCACAGGACGATGAGATCTACATCTTTGGACTGGTCTAGTGACAGAAGGCTGTAACCCCTGATTAACTGTGCTTCATAAACTTGCAATGACTGTTACCATGCAGAGGTAATGGGTACTCTGCATTTTAATAAAGATAAGAGTAATCCTCAGCAGTCTGCCTTAGTGTCATTAATGTTGCTGCATAACTTGGGATCATGAAATACAGAATGAAAAAGAAGAGAGGAGCATAGAGAAAAAAGAAGATCAATTTGAATTCTCTTGAAATTGCACCTGCTCTTTCACTCAGTATCAGTACAAGTATATCCCAAGCAGTGGATACAGAAAAACCTGAAATATTCAATGCTGGTTGGTGAAACCTTTTGAAGGATTGGGACAATAGTTTCAAGGATTTCCTGACTTACAATAAAGAGCTAACTGCATTGTTAGAAAGGACAGGCAAGGTGATAATGACTTTCCTGAAAAGCCTTGGGGAAAAATTGAAGAATTAATTGAGATTCAGAAAGATATTTGCTAATGAAGAGTTATTAGACTGTACTATACTATAACATCATAGATATAGATATCTATATACGTCTATACATCAATCTATCTATATCTATATTCCATCTATCCCATACATCCTATCATGTATCTACATATCTATCTAAGTATCTATCTAGATTCTATTAACCTAGATAGATGATGATAGATAGATGATAGAATGAATGGGTAATTTAAAACCTACACTCCCTTCTAATTTGGCCCCATATAGAAAGTGACAACATTGTATATTTCTTAAATTTAGCCCTGACTCACTATCTTTATGAGGTTGATAAGTTGAGTATGACAAAGACAGATGACACACCTCTATCATAAGCTGTTTTGGAAAGCATATAACCTAAGAGGCAATGCCACAGACATAAAATTATTAAACTGTTCTCTGCAAGTGATAGGGCTCCTTCTATAATTCTAATATGCATTTGGATTTATCACAGCTTAAGGGCCCGTTTTCAGACTCAAAGATGATTCTTGATTTTCCTTTCCCTACTGGCTTTTATGTTAGCTTATAGTTTTAACTCAGCTTCCCCTAATGTTAATATCTTTTATAAACCATAGTACAATTATCAAATCAGGAAATTAACACTGATGCAATACTATTAATTAAACACACATCTTATTCAAATTTCACTAATTTGTCACTAAACTCCTTTTTTCCATTCCAGTATTTAACCCAGGATTCCACATTGTATTTACTTGTGTCTCCCTAGTGTCCCCAAGTCTCACATGACCTTGACACTTTGGAAGAGTATTGCCTTGTTATTTTATTTAACTTGGACTTGTCTGTTTTCTCATGATTAGATTGAGGTTATGTATGTTGGCAAAAATACCACAAAAGTGGTGAAGCCTTCTCAGTGCATTCTATCAGGAGATATATGATATAGATGATGCTGATACAGGTTAAACTTTGTCACTTGGTTAAGGTGATTTCTACCATGTCTCCACTGTAAAGTTATATTATACATTATAATTATGTTATAAATTCTATCATTATTGTTTTTCTTTTGCTCAAAATGTTCCAGCTTTGGCAACTGAGAGTTCCTTTCAAAACATCTTCAACCACTTTCAACACTTCCTTATTTTCTGGCACCGCAAGATATTCCAAGCTTCTCATATTTTTTTTTCCCTAGTCCTGGAAGCAACTATTTCTCCAAGGAGCACTGGCTTCCATTATTAGAGAATGACTTTTAGAAACCATAATCTCAGCACTAGGTGTGCTCTTTACTACAGAGATTTCATTGCATTTCTTCTAGGCACTCCACATAGAAAGTCAGAAAATATATTTATAAACACTAACCCATGTATACACATCTACATTTAATTTTCTACATGTGTATCTATGTACCTATCAATCTATGTATGTATCCTGTGAGTTGACACTCCTACCTCATATTCCAACCCATCAGAGTTTTTTCAAGCCTTCCCATTTTCCTTATCTATCTATCTATCAATCATTTATCTATATCATCTTCCTCCACCAGTGAGTTACCTGGTTTTCATTACCTACAATAAATTTGCTTATTTGTTCAATCCTACTATATAAAAATATTTTCAGAATTGATAACCCATACCCTTGCAAAGAAAATATTAATAACTAGAGTACAGTACTGAAATGGTTTATTTTTCTTTAGTCTTGAGTCAAAATACTTCTTTCCAATTTCTTCTAGATTAGTTCATCCCTTCCCAATTCTCTTTGGTGTGGTTGTATGTCGTGGATGACCTAAAATTAAGGCTCACTACTATGTGCTGCCTTGACATCTGGTAAAATCAGGATGGCTCAAATAGCCTAATGACAAGTTTCCCTCCTCACTCTGTGCCCTAACCCAGTGACCTCATCACGGGAGCAGGTGCAGTTCCTGCTTATCCCTGAGGTTTCAGTTCCCTGCCAGGTGGAGGAATTATTCAAACAAGCCAATCACATCCTCCCATGGGAACCAGGGGACTCTATATGGATTTGTTTACCTTTCCTAATTTTTATGGTATTGGGTTGTTTGTTAAAGTTTCCTATTTCACCAACGTCCAGATATTTTAGCAGATTTTGTTTGTCTGGTAGTGGGGAAAGGGCTGATGAGTTCCCTTTTATTCATAGTACCCTGCATTTCCCACTTCTGCTTTTTTTCCCCTTCACCACCCAATGGCTAAAATGTATTTCTCCCTTTTTGGATTCCTTCTTCTGCCCCAGAGCTATACCTTTTAAAGATACCCCTCTAATTTATAAATATTTTGTGGTCCCTTCCCTATGATTCATGCTCCTAACTGCCCAGAGCTTTTTCAGTAATTTCAGACTTAGAACGGTCTAGTCTTTCATACAATAATTTTAGATCAACTTTAGGTCCCTTCTCTCATTTTCTTTTTCTGTCTTCCTTGCAGTTTTTCATGGTTTACCTTTGCTCACCAAAAAGCCTAGAAGCAGGGCAGGGATGTGTCAGAGTGTGCTAGGTCATACAATAGGATTGGTGATTTTTTCCTCTTTATTCATAGTTGCTTTGAAGTTTCAGCATTCTCTGTCTTCAAGTTATTCTGCAGGGATGATTTTTCTTAGCTTTTTTTTCCTCTTCTTGTATTTTTTGGTATTATTATTGGGAGACACATAGCTAGGTGTCTGTAATTGCCTTCAGTCCTCAATCATGTTTTATAACATTTCTAAAGTTATATAATTTTTTATAACTAATGTTTCCTGTGCCAACAATTTAATATTCCTATCTAACTCATTTGGTTGGGGGGTAATTGCTGCTAATAAAGATTTTCCAGAGAAATTGATTTGGAAACTGCTTAGTGTAGATATGCCTACAGAAATAAAAAGTAGTGATACCCTTGACAGTCAATATAACCAGTTCTCTTTGTAAAACTTAAATATTAATCCTGTCTGACACCGTCTGGAGATGAGAAAAAGGCTAAACAAGTACCAGCTAAACAGAATGTCTTCGTATGCATCCATTACTTCTAGTTGTGTGCTTCTTAATATTCCGTTTCATGAAGCACACAGAAATGAATATTAGAAATAAGGATCCATGACTGTCACTGACCTGTAGGAAAAGATAACGTGTTAACCCACGTGAGCTTGCAGTAGAATAGTTTCAGGTCAGTAATTGTTTGTTTCTTGAAATCAAGGAGTCTGGTGAGTTTGACAGATTTCCCATTTTTAGATATATTCAGCTCCCAGCTTGCAGTGGCACTAGTGAGAAGCTGCATTTCCTCTGTTTGCAGTAGAAGAGACTGATAAGGCCTCACTTCTCTTTGACCTTTTGCCATGGAAGGCTGCTCTGATTTCAACTTGCCACGCAGTAAATGTATGCGTCAGTTAACAAGGATGCAAATTTTTAAATGTGTATTTCAGCCTTAATCCATCAACCTCACTGGGAATACAATTCAGCTTGCATTCCCTCCTGAAAATGATTTACAAAAATGATTTACGTGCTTCACATATTTGTACATCTGACATCATGCGAAGTATGGAACAATTTACAGATGTGCAAAATGTTCCACGAAAAGCCTAAAATGCTGTTAACAATCTGGTTGAAAAGGAACTGAGATGGGAGAGATTTATCAAAACTGAAGGTTGATGAAAGAAGTCACAAATCAAGAACTATCAAATTATGTCATGTTACTTAGCTTCTGCTTACAAGTAGCTAATGGCAAAGGGTTAGGTGAGGATTGGAAACAACTGGGTATTATTAATAGGTGACCAACAAAAAATAGTCATTTTAAAATCATTGTACATTTGATTATTTTATCAAAATTATCTAATTTCTAGATTCCAGCTAAATCAATGGCACATTTAGAAAAATCTTTCTGCAATATTTTAGGTAATACAATTGCTCCTATGTGTCACACTTCAAGTCACTAAGATGAAACTTAGAATCAATTTAGTCAAAGACCAACCAGCCATTAATCACTAGACTATGTGAAACAGCACAAAAAGAAAAAAAAAAAAAAGAAAAAAGATTTTCTTAGTCGACTCAAAGAGGAGTTCACATTTTAAGCACTGGGAGCAATTAAAATCTGTGAAAGACCAGGGCATCCAAATGACCAATATATCTCTAAGTTGATACACTAAAGCTCTTAAAAGTGTCATAACAAACAACTTGTCATCTTAAGAATATTTTATGAGGCAGTTGCATACTGGAGGAATTGTAGGAAGTCATAGCTCAGGCTCAGGAAATGTCTTTTCTGTTCTCACACTAAGCTTTGGAGGCCAGATCGACATTGCTGAGTTGGGATAACACTAAAATGGGCAGTTTATCCATATTCCTCAAGAAAAATGTCCAGTAACATGAAAATTTTCAGTTAATAGAGAAGCATCTCTCTGAATTATTTTCCCAGTTTTTCTTGGTATTTTAATAGATGGTTTGGATCTATTTTGTTTTCTTTTCTCTAAGAACTCTTTTATTTCAAGGTAAGATGATAGCTACTTATTTGTAAAGAGAATTTCATTTCAACTTATTTGTTATCAAACATATGGACTAAAACAGAGGACTAAAGTGAATACTTTTGTTTGCAAGCTTGCTTAGGAAGAATTATATTTTTCACTGTACAGCCTGCCTCATCACTCTCTTTGTATATTAAGTGTATGTATTCTCATAAAAATAAAACTTATTTTATTACTTTTATATACTGAATTTTTCAGCTATAATTTCCTACAGTCTGCAATAGCTATATATTGAATTCATGAACTTCTGAGAATTATGTTCTTTCTTTGGTCATATACAATCAAAAAAATACCATTCCTTACTAAAACAATGTGAACCATTTTTGAACTTATATAAACAGAGAGTAGAAAAGTGCCAGAAGCTGGGTGGGGTGGGTGTTGGGGAAGTAGGGAGAGGTTGGTAAAAGGGTACACACCTTCAGTTATAAAATGAATAAGGTCCAAGCACCTAAGGTATAACATGGTGACTATAGTTGATAACACGGTATTGAATAACTAAAATTTCCTAAGGGAGTAGAATTTAAATGTTCTTAAAATAAATTGATAGATAGACACATAAGTGAGGTGATGGATATGCTTAACTCGATGGAGGGGAATCTTTCACAATGTATACATATATGAAATCATCACATTGCACCAATTAAATATCTTCTTTGTCAATTATACCTCAATAAAGCTGGAAAAAATTTCAAGTGGCACATTTTTAATGAAAATCCTATGTTCCTTACAATATTTTAATACATTTATTTATACCCTGTTCATATTTAGAATAAGGCAAGATATGATTTTAGTGAAAAATAATAATGCCACCTGCTTCTGTAATGCCTTGGTAGTTACCAGGAATCAATAGAGATTGAAGAAAAAGAAACCTAAAAAAATGATTAAAGCTAACAAACCAAAATATTTAATAAATGTGTCAAGATTGGCATCACCAACACTTACTTACCAATCTCTGAATGCTGAATATTTTGCATAATGTTTAGTCCTAAATATAAGAAATGTAATTTTCAGTATATGGGCCTTATACGCTTTTTGATAACTATAATGTTAACTTTTGTCATGTCTTTACAGTACTGTAAATGTTAATTTTACTTTCAATTTTCAATTGTTCATTGTCTAACTACAGAAATACATTTTTTAAAATATTGATTTGTATTGTGTAACATTCCTTAACACTTACTAGTTCTATGAGCTTTTTCATAAATTCCTTATGTTTTTCACATATACAATCAATTCATAATAAAAGCAAAATAAAAGCAATTTTATTTGTCCTTTTAAATTTGTTTGCCTCTTATTCTTGCCTTATTGCACTGGCTAGGACCCCACGTCCCCAGTATAATGCTGAACATCTATCTTGACTTTTTCTTGATTTTAGAAAAATCAAGGGTGGTAGATGAAATAAGTGTTCCTCCAAAATTCATATCCATCTGGGACCTCAGATTATGACATCACTTAGAAATAGGATCTTTGCTTATGTAATAAAATAAGAATCAAGATGAGATAGAGTGAATTAAGGTGGACCCTGAATCCAATGACAGTATCCTCATAGGAAACGGAAAATTACACACAAAGACACACACACAGGAACTAAGCATGTAAAGATGGAGGCAGAGATAGGAGTTAGGATACCACAATCCAAGGAATATCAAGGGCTACCAGAAGCTGAAAGAGGCAAGAAAGGTTTCTTCCTAGAAACGTCAGAGGGAGCAAGGCCTTGCTGACATGTTGATTACAGCCTCTGACTTTCAGAACTATGAGAGAATAGATTTCTATTGTTGTAAGCCACCAAGTTTATACTAATATATTACAGCAGCCTTAGGAAATGAATGCAGGATGGAACCATTTTGTCTTTCACTATTAAGTATTATGTGTGCTATTGAGTCTTCATAAATGTAGCCTGGATTTTAAAAGGCAATATGCCCGAGAAGAGGCAAAAAAGTCTTGGGCCCAATTGGGGTCAGAGATATTGCACAGAAGGGCACGCTCAGATGAATTAGCCAGGACAAAAATACAACCTGCAGAAAGTTAATGGCAGCATTTTCCAGTCTTGATCTCAGTTCCAGAAAAACAGAAAGAATTTTTAAAAGCATATGTCTCCTCCAACACAGAAGAGACAAAACAATCTTGAAAAACACAAAGTTGGAGGATTTACATTCTTGATTTCAAAACTTAGTACAAAGCTACAGTAATCAAAACAAGGTGGTGCTGACACTAGGATTGAGTGCTGACACTAGGATTGACACACAGAACAATGGCACAAGGATTAGAACTGAGAGGCCAGAAATAAAGTCACACATTTACGTACAATTCGTTTTCCACAAGGATGCCAAGACCATTCGATGGGGAATGAATAGTCTTTTCAACAAATGGTGCTGGGACAAGTGAATATCAACATACTAAAGAATGAATTTGGAATCCTACTTCATACTATGTATAAAAATTAACTGAAAATGGATCAAAGGCCTAGATGTAATAGTTAAAACTATAAACTCTTAGAAGGAAATATAGGCGAAAACCTGCCTTATCTTGGATTAGATGATAGTCTTATAACACAAAAAGCACAAATAACAGAAGAAAAAATAGATAAATTAGACTTCATCAAAATTAAAATCTTTTGTGTGTCAAAGGGCACAATCGAGGAAGTGAAAAGACACAGAATGAAAGAATCTGCAAACTATCTGATAAAGGTCTAATATCCAAAATGTATAAATAAGTCTTACAATCCACACCAAAGAGACAGATAACTAAAACTTGATCAAAGGACTTAAACAGACATTTCCCCAAAGAAGATATACTACAAATAACCAAAAAGCACATGAAAAGATGCTTAACATTATGAGTAACTAGGAAAAAAACAAAGCAAAACCACAATGCGATACAACTTCATACCCACTAGGATGGCTATTAAGGAAAAAAACAAATCAAAAAATAACAAATAGTAGTGATGATTTGGACAAATTGGAACTCTCATACATTGCTGGTGGAAAGGTATAATGGTGCAGCCATTGTGGAAAATCATTTGGCAGTTCTTCAGAAAGTTGAATGGAAAATAACTATATGACCCAGCAATTCCACTCCTAGTTTTATACCAAGAGAATTGAAAACATATATTCAAAAGAAGTTGTACATGCATGTTCACAGCAGCATTAATTCACAATACTCAAATAGTGGAAATAAATCAAAGGTCCATCAACTGATTAATGGATAAACAAATGTGGTATTTCCATGCAGCAGAATGATATTTCATAAAAAGAATGAAGTACTGTTATGTGCTACAACATAGATGAACATTGAAAATACTACTGTAAATTAAAGAAGGTGGAGACAAACGGCCAAATAGTGTACAGTTCCATTTATATTAAATATCTAGAATAGGCAAATCAATAGAGACAGAAAGTTGATTAGTGGTTGCCAGGGGATGGGAGGAGGCAAAAATTGGGACTAACTGCTAATAAGGACAGAGTTTCTTTTTAGGGTGATAGAAATGCTCTGAGAATAGACAGTGATGATGAGTGCATAATATAATGAGTATACTAAAATCACTGACATATTAATAACAAGTACATGTCTTCTTCGAAATTTCTAATAATAAAATTTCATGTGTTTGGGGTTAGAAATTATACTACCTGTATCTCACCCCCCAAAAAAGAGATAAAACTTTAATTTACATAATGGGGGTAGTATTTGACTTATTCTTAGACAGATGAATATTGCAAATTCTATGTGTAAGTATTGATTTTCACAAGAAAAACCAAAAACATAAAGCTGAAAATGACATAAAGGTACAAAGATGTCTCTATTAATAGATTATATAATTCCTTTCATATCTAAAGAATTCTTACTACAGAAAAACTTGCTAGAATTAATAAGTGAATAAAGCAAAGTAACAGAATACAGGATAATATAAAAATAAATAATATTCCTATTATGTTAGAGATAAACATTTGCAAAATAAAATTAAATTACATGTATCACTTCTGATAACCACAAAACATAAAATTATTAGAAAAATAAATTTAATAAACAATGTACAAGATCACTCCACTAGATTAGTGAAGCCCTCACGGTATATTGAAGCCCATTTACTGGCTTTCCCAGCTTCTTGCTCAGTCATATCATACCAGTAACTACTAGAAATGAGTAATAGGATTATTTATCTCACAGAAATTGGCAAATGCTACACATGAGAGCTGTATATTCTAGAGAGAAGGTTATTAAATATTTATCAGCACAGCCAGAGAGAATACTTAAATAAATGAAGAGATATTCAATGTTCATGGATTAGAAGATTCAAAATAGGTTAATCATCAATAAGCTGATTTATAGATTTCATGCCCATTCAAGTCTAAATTCAAGCAAGTTTTTTGGTGGAAAATGACAAAATTGTTTTAAAAAATGTAGATAAAAATATAAAAGACCTAGAATAACCACAACAGAATTATAAAAGAAGAATAAAATTGAAAGACTTCTAAGGGCACAAAATACATTAATCATTGATAAACTGGCCTTTATAAAATAAAGAATACTCTGCTTTTCAAAAGACAGTGTTAATAAATGAAAAGACAAGCAAAAATACTGTTTAAAAATATATAATACATATTACTCTTCTAAGAGAAGAGTAATATCAGGACATGAAAAGAACACTGATAATACAACGATGAAAGGACAAGCGATGCAATAAAAATAGGTAAATGATTTCAACAGGCACTTATCAAATAAAACAATGGTAAATGCACAAAAAAGGTATTTAATGTTATTAGATTTCAGAGAACCATAAATTAAAATCACAATGAAATAAAATATTAAATTACTATACTATCTAAAATAAAAAGTAGTGACAATATAAGCATCATAGTATGATAGCGATACTGAAACTCTAGAGATTATTTATGGAAATGTGAAATAGTATAAACACAAGAAAATTTCTCATACACTTAAATAATTACCTTACCTCTGACCCCATAATTCCACCCAAAGAGAAATACTATTATTTACCAAATAGAAATACTAGTATCATCACAAATATGTCTCATGACATATTAAAACACAGGTGAACATGACACCAAAATATTGAAAGAAACATCTAAAGATGAAAGTAGCACAGAAGCAAAAAGAAAAAATAAAATATATGAAAATGAGGTGAAGAAAAGATTAGAAGATCCAACACAGATCTAAGGAGAAAGAAGCCATATTAGAAGAAATAGTGGCTAAGAATATTTCAAAAGTGATGAAAAACACCAATGATCAGATTCAAGATTTCCACCAGACAATGTGGTGAAAATGCACAAGACCAAAAGCAAGGTCAAGATTTAGAAGTAATCAGAGGAAATTGCAGTTGGACAGTCACTTAACTTTTTAATATCAACAATAGCAGCAAAAATGAGAAATGGTATCTCAATGTGAAGAGTGAAGAGAAGTTATATTATTTTTATAACTTTTTTAGGCAAAATTGGAGTTTTTACCACCAGAAAACCTTCACTAAGAGACATTTCTATAGGAAGTACTTTAGGAAAAAGATTTCAGAAGGAAAGTATAAGATTCAAGAATGAATAATGATGAACAAAAATCACAATATTTGTTTGGTTAAATCTTAAACATTAACAATATAAAACAATAAAATATAATTTGTGGGGCAAAACAAAGTCAGCAGGGAAGGGGAAGGGTAAGCTGGGACAAAGTAAGAGAGTGGCATGGACATATATCACTACCAAACGTAAGATAGATAGCTAGTGGGAAGCAGCCACATAGCACAGGGAGATCAGCTCGGTGCTTTGTGACCACCTAGAGGGGTGGGATAGGGAGGGGTGGGAGGGAGGGAGATGCAAGAGGGAAGAGATATGGGGACATATGTATATGTATAACTGATTCACTTTGTTATAAAGCAGAAACTGACACACCACTGTAAAACAATTATACTCTAATAAAGATGTTAAAAAAAAAAAGTGAGCAAAGAACATTTGACTAAAATAGCATGTGAATTGGGATGAATTAAATGAAGTTAAAATACTCTTAGATGTTTGTTTAGTTTAGGAAGAATGTAATAATTAATTTTAGATTTTATTGTATTTAATATTTAATGTATATCAAAATTTCTAGAATAACCACTAAAAGATTATTAATAGACTAAATGATACTAGAACAATACTAGAATAATATACTAAAAAAATGTCTACAGCTTCCAAATCAATAATGGGAAAATGGCCAAAATTTACAAAATTGACCACAAACTGGATTTTTTCAGTCATAATAAAAGATTTGATGTGTTAAAAACTACATACTCATAGAAAGGAGCTAAACCTAAAATGCTCATATTAGGAAAGAAAAAAGGCTGAAAGTAAATGACTTAAGCATTCACCTTAAGAAGTTGGAAAAAGAATCAGACTATATCCAAATATGGCAGCAGGAAGAAAAACAAAGAGCAAATATTCGTGAAATTAAACACAGTGGTATGCAAGACTAAAATGAGGGGTTGAATGTGGTTGCTCTGGACTGAAAGTTGATGGGGGAGACCCAATAACCCAAGAAAGTGCTGAGGCCGATCCTGCTGTGTGCCAACCCTAGCTTACCTTCCACACCTGTATGGGTCACTGCTTCCTCATATCTGAGCTGGTGAGAAACAGGGCCCACAGAATGGGTGACAGAAGGAAAGAAGGAGAGAACAAACAGAACTGGGAGTTCGGCTTAAGATGATTTCCAGTGCCTCTGCGACCTGAAATAAAGGAGTACTAGATGCCAGCTGGGACTGTGCTTTTTGCATTTACTTGGAAAAACAAACCAACTGCTCCACCAAAGACCTTGCACGGGTTCTTACTAGGGCATCGTACATTGCCCATCTTTAACCAGGCTTTCAGCTGCAGGCTCTCAGCCGTTACTAACTGCTTGAAATATTTATAGTTTTACAGTGGTGTTTTATGATGTATATGCTCCCACAGGCCTTGGTGAGTAGCATGGCTTATGAATTCATTGAATTTTGAAACAGATTTATATATTTCCTTTTCTCTATGTTTTATTGGATTCTTGCTCCTAAACCGACACATAGAAGATGGTGCCCTGTCTGGAGGGTAACTTGCCAATCTCTACACGCTAATGAGTGAAGTGAGAAACAGCAAAACATTTCAAGCTGAATGGAAATTCATCTTTGGATAAGCACACAACTGAGAAGACGAATGATGAATGCTTGCTTACGACTAGAGTGTGCTTGTAAAAGAGACACTTGCTTAACGCCACTTTGTAAACAGAGTTAGTAACTCACAACTTACGCCCAACGTGGAAAAAGAATTCATGCTGTGGAATACTATGCAAAATGCAGGCCTGACAATGGGAAGCATATTATTATATTGTAATTCACCCTAAAAGTTTGAATCAACACAGAAATTGATAAAAATAGTCTTCTGGAACACTGGTTTACAACCTCACATACTACAAAAAACCTCTCATACATGTGTGTACATATATGTATATATCCATATATATTTGTATATGTATTCATATATATTTAATATAGAAATATACATGTTTTTCAAGTTAATAAGGAATAAACCATCTTTTCTATTTTTGATTAATTAAAGCCCTTATTATAGTTGATGTTTCTCTTCTCATAATAGAATTATTTCTACATCATTTGAAATTTAAAGGTTACACTTTCTTCTACAACTTGGATAATTGGGACAGGAAACAGGGATTTTTTTTTCTTGGATCTTCTTTTAGTCAGGCATTTGATTATTACTTCCTTCTAAGAAAAAAATGTTCCAGAGAATAGAAATAATTACGCATATTTGGTCTGAGGTCTTTGAAAGTATATCTGACATAGGCTCTTCTATGATCACAATTCAGACTGAATTCACTGGGATGACAACAGCACAGCTAAATGGTTTGCAACTCAATTATCCATCACGCAAGAATTGCAGAAGCACTGGGTTTAAAAAATCCTTCTGGCTTCTTTCTGATATCTCCTTTTTGAAAGAGCCAACACCAATATTTTTAGTAGTTTTATATTAAAACAAAAAAATATTTAAATGAATGGATAAAGTCACATATGAAGGTCAATAATATCTTTGGAATAGTAAGATCTTTAAAACTCATTCATTTCTGGGCAATCATGATATGTTCCATAAATGAATGTAAAAAAGGTAGAAATCATAGTTAAAGGGCAAATATTCTACGGATATATATTTTTTTTCCTTTTGTCCTATGAAAGTGTCCTATAAGACAGTGTCTGTTTCAGAATTACTTTCTTTATAGTCATAGAGAAGTTTAATCTGAAAAGCTACCAGCTATTTATTTCATTAATGTATGTATTATTGTTTCTGGTGGCTACCTGAGATGAATTTGATATTTAAGTGCCTCTAGGCATTTTATGTTGTTTATAGCTTTATATGTGCACATCTGGCTTGGGGCTCTGATAGACCTACTGTTCTTTTGTAACAAATTGAATTCATTTTTTTTTGTTCTGTGACTCTGACTTCCATTTGACAACTCAGAAACAAAGGAGAGGAGCATATTTTTACCCTTGAAGCCTGACTTGGCAGCTCCTCAATTGATGTCTGGAGATACCTGATAATTGCTAATCAGCAAATTGTATTAGCTTTTTTTAAGTTTTACAGGATGTTCTTCCTAGTTTTATTGAGATATAATTGCCATACAACATTGTGTAAGTTTAAGGTATATAATATGGTGATTTCATATATATACATACTGTGAAGTGATTATCACATTAGTTAACATATCCATCACCTTACATTGTTACTATCTTTATGTTTGTGTGTATTGAGAACTTTTTTTTTATTGTATTGAGAACTTTTAAGATCTACTCTTTTAGCAACTTTCAAATATAAAACACAGTATTGTTAACAATAGTCACCACTTACATTGTTACAATTTGTGTGTTTGAGGGTATGTTGAGAACTTTTAAGATCTACTCTTTCAGCAACTTTCAAATATAAAACACAGTATTGTTAACTATAGTTAATGCTGTACATTATGTCCCTGGAACTTCCTTATCCTATAGCTGGTACCCTTTGACCACCTTCACCCATTTCCCCCACCTACCCACAGTCCCTGCTCCTGGCAACCATCAATCTACTCTCTTTTCCTACAAGTTTGGTTTTATTAGATTCCACTTATAAGTGAGATCACACAATATTTGCCTTTCTCTCTCTGACTTACTTCGCTTAGCACAATGACTCAAGGTTACTCCATGTTGTGAAAATTGCAGGATTTCCTTCTTTTTTAAGGCTGAATAATATTCCATACATCCATCAATGGACACTTTGGATGTTTCCCTGTCTTGGCTATTATAAATAATGCTGAAACATGGGGGTGCAGGTATCTCTTAGAGACAGTGATTTCATTTCCTTCAGATCCAGAAGTAGGATTACAAGATCATATGGTAATTCTTTTTTTAATTTTTTGAGAACTCTTCATACTGCTTTCCACAGTACCAATTTACATTCCCAATAGCAGTGCACAAGGGTTTAGTTTCCTCCACATCCTCACTCACAGTTGAGAAATCTGGCGTGGCAAAACTGGGTTCTCATCTCAAGAAATCACAACACAAATCATGGTATCAGCCAGTTTGAACCCCCATTTGGAGGCTCTAGGGGAAAATCTGCTTTTAAGTTCATTCTTCTTGTAGGCATAATTCAGTTCTTTGCAGTTGGAGAACTGAGCCCCTCATTTCCTTGCTATGTGTCAGCAGGCACTGCTTTTAGTTCCAAGACACCATTCCTTGGCATTTGGCCATCTCCAACTTCATGTCAGTAATGGTGCATCAAATCCTACTGCTTTGAAGAACTACAATCCTGCAGCCTGTGGAACAAAAACCACATTCACAGAAAGATACACAAGATGAAAAGGCAGAGGCCTATGTACCAGATGAAGGAACAAGATAAAACCCCAGAAAAACAACTAAATGAAGTGGAGATAGGCAACCTTCCAGAAAGAGAATTCAGAATAATGATAGTGAAGATGATCCAGGACCTCGGAAAAAGAATGGAGGCAAAGATCGAGAAGATGCAAAAAATGTTTAACAAAGACCTAGAAGAAATAAAGAACAAACAAACAGAGATGAACAATAAAATAACTGAAATGAAAACTACACTAGAAGGAATCAATAGCAGAATAACTGAGGCAGAAGAATGGATAAGTGACCTGGAAGACAGAATGGTGGAATTCACTGCTGTGGAACAGAATAAAGAAAAAAGAATGAAAAGAAATGAAGACAGCCTAAGAAACACCTGGGACAACATTAAAGGCAACAACGTTCGAATTACAGGGGTCCCAGAAGGAGAAGAGAGAGAGAAAGGACCAGAGAAAATATGTGGATAGATTAAAATCCAAAACTTCCCTAAGATGGGAAAGGAAATAGCCACCCAAGTCCAGGAAGTGCAGAGAGTCTCATACAGGATAAACCCAAGGAGAAACATGCCAAGACACATAGTAATCAAATTGGCAAAAATTAAAGACATAGAAAAATTATTGAAAGCAGCAGGAAAAAATGACAAATAACATACAAGGGAACTCCCATAAGGTTAACAGCTGATTTCTCAGCAGAAACTCTACAAGCCAGAAGGGAGTGGCATCATATACTTAAAGTGATGAAAGGGAAGAACCTACAAGCAAGATTACTAAAGGATCTCATTCAGATTAGATGGAGAAATCAAAAGCTTTATAGACAGACAAAAGCTAAGACAATTCAGCACCACAAAACCAGCTCTATAACAAATGCTAAAGGAACTTCTCTAAGTGGGAAACACAAGAGCTGAAAAGGACCTACAAAAACAAACCCCAAACAATTAAGAAAATGGTCATAGGAACATACATATCAATAATTACCTTAAACGTGAATGGATTAAATGCTCCAACCAAAAGACACAGTCTTGCTGAATGGATACAAAAACAAGATCCATATATATGCTATCTACAAGAGACACACTTCAGACTTAGGGACACATACAGACTGAAAGTGACGGGATGGAAAAAGATATTCCATGCAAATGGAAATCAAAAGAAAGCTGGAGTAGCAATACTCATATCAGATAAAACAGACTTTAAAATAAAGAATGTTACAAGAGACAAGGAAGGACAGTACATAATGATCAAAGGATCAATCCAAGAAGAACATATAACAAGTATAAATATATATGCACCCAACATAGGAGCACGTCAATACATAAGGCAACTGCTAACAGCTATAAAAGAGGAAATTGACAGTAACACAATAATAGTGGGGGACTTTAACACCTCACTTACACCAATGTACAGATCATCCCAAATGAAAATAAATAAGGAAAGAGAAGCTTTAAATGACACAATAGACCAGATAGATTTAATTGATATTTATAGGACATTCCATCCAAAAACAGCAGATTACACTTTCTTCTCAAGTGTGCACAGAATATTCTCCAGACCAGATCACATCTTGGGTCACAAATCAAGCCTCAGTAAATTTAAGAAAATTGAAATTGTATCAAGCATCTTTTCTGACCACAACACTATGAGATTAGACATGAATCGCCGGGGAAAAAAAACGTAAAAACACAAACACATGGAGGCTAAACAATACATTACTAAACAACCAAGAGACAACTAAAGAAACCAAAGAGGAAATCAAAAAATACCTAGACACAAATGACAATGAAAACACGACGATCCATAACCTATGGGATGCAGCAAAAACAGTTCTAAGAGGGAAGTTCATAGCTATACAAGCCTACCTCAAGAAACAAGAAAAAGCTCAAATAAAAAATCTAACCTTACACCCAAAGGAACTAGAGAAAGAAGAATAAACAGATCTCAAAGTTAGCAGAAGGAAATAAATCATAAAGATCAGAGCAGAAATAAATGAAATAAAAACAAAGAAAACAATAGCAAAGATCAATAAAACTAAAAGCTAGTTCTTTGAGAAGATAAACAAAATTGATAAACCATTAGCCAGACTAATCAAGAAACAGAGGGAGAGGACTCAAATCAATAAAATTAGAAATGAAAAAGGAGAAGTTACAACAGACATCACCGAAATACAAAGGATCCTAAGAGACTACTACAGGCAACTCTATGCCAATAAAATGGACAACCTGGAAGAAATGGACAAATTCTTAGACAGGTATAAACTTCCAAGACTGAACCAGGAAGAAATAGAAAATATAAACAAACCAATCACAAGTAATGAAACTGAAACTGTGATTAAAAATCTTCCAGCAAAGAAAAGCCCAGAACCAGATAGCTTCACAGGTGAATTCTATCATTTAGAGAAGCGCTAACACCATATCCTTCTCAAACTCTTCCAAAAAACTGTGGAGGAAGGGACACTCCAAACTCAATTCTATGAGGCCACCATCACCCTGATACCAAAACCAGACAAAGATACCACAAAAAAAGAAAATTACAGACCAATATCACTGATGAATATAGATGCAAAAATCCTCAACAAAGTACTAGCAAACAGAATCCAACAACACATTAAAAGTATCATACACCATGATCAAGAGGCATTTATCCCAGGGATACAAGGATTCTTCAGTATACACAAATCAATAAATGTGATACACCATATTAACAAATTGAAGAATAAAAACCATATGATCATCTCAATAGATGCAGAAAAAGCTTTTGACAAAATTCAACACCATTTATGATAAAAACTCTCCCGAAAATGGGCATAGAGGGAATCTACCTCAACATAATAAAGGCCATATACAACAAACCCACAGCAAACATCTTTCTCAATGGTGAAAAGCTGAAAGCACTTCCTCTAAGATCAGGAACAAGACAAGGATGTCCACTCTCACCACTATTATTCAACATAGTTTTGGAAGTCCTAGCCACGGCAATCAGAGAAGAAAAAGAAACAAAAGGAATACAAATTGGAAAAGAAGAAGTAAAACTGTCACTGTTTGCAGATAACATGATGCTATACACAGAGAATCCGAAAGATGCCACCAGAAAACTACTAGAGCTAATCAATGAATTTGGTAAAGTTGCAGGATACAAAATTAATGCACAGAAATCTCTTGCATTCCTATACACTAATGATGAAAACTCTGGAAGAGAAATTAAGGAAACACTCCCATTTACCATTGCAACAAAAAGAATAAAATACCTAGGAATAAACCTACCTAGGGAGACAAAAGACCTGCATGCAGAAAACTATAAGGCACTGATGAAAGAAATTAATGATGATACAAACAGGTGGAGAGATATACCATGTTCTTGGATTGGAGGAATCAATATTGTGAAAATGACTCTACTACTCAAAGCAATCTACAGATTCAATGCAATCCCTATCAAATTACCAATGGCATTTTGGTAGAAGAAAAAAATCTTAAAATTTGTATGGAGACACAAAAGACCCCGAATAGCCAAAGCAGTCTTGAGGGAAAAAAACGGAGCTGGAGGAATCAGACTCTCTGATTTCAGGCTATACTACAAAGCTACAGTAATCAAGACAATATGGTACTGGCACAAAAACAGAAACATAGATCAATGGAACAAGATAGAAAGCCCAGAGATAAACCCATGCACCTATGGTCCACTAATCTATGACAAAGGAGGCAAGGATATACAATGAAGAAAAGACAGTATCTTCAATAAGTGGTGCTGGGAAAATTGGACAGCTACATGTAAAAGAATGAAGTGAGAACACTCCCTCACACCATACACAAAAATAAACTCAAAATGGATTGGAGACCTAAATGTTAGACTGAACACTATAAAATTCTTAGAGAAAAACATAGGGAGAACACTCTTTGACATAAATCACAGCAAGATCTTTTTTGATCCACCTCCTAGAGTAATGGAAATAGAAACAAAAATAACAAATGGGACCTAATGAAACTTCAAAGCGTCTGCACAGCAAAGGAAACCATAAACAAGATCAAAAGACAACCCTCAGAATGGGAGAAGATTTTTGCAAACGAATCAACCGACAAAGGATTAATCTCCAAAATATATAAATAGCTCATGCAGCTCAATATTAAAAAAACAAACAACTCAATCCAGAAATGGGCAGAAGACCTAAATAGATATTTCTCCAAAGAAGACATACAGATGGCCAAGAAGCACATGAAAAGCTGCTCAACATTACTAATTATTAGAGAAATGCAAATCAAAACTACAATGAGGTATCACCTCACACCAGTTAGAATGGGCATCATCAGAAAATCTACAAACAACAAATGCTGGAGAGGGTGTGGAGAAAAGGGAACCCTCTTGCATGCTGGTGGGAATGTAAATTGATACAGCCACTATGGAGAACAATACGGAGGTTTCTTAAAAAACTAAAAATAGAATTACCATATGATCCAGCAATCCCACTACTGGGCATATACCCAGAGAAAACCATAATTCAAAAAGACACATGCACCCCAATGTTCACTGCAGCACTATTTACAATACACAGGTCATGGAAGCAAACTAAATGCCCATTGACAGATGAATGGATAAAGAAGATGTGGTATATATATATATATACAATGGAATATTACTCAGCCATAAAAAAGAATGAAATTGAGTCATTTGTTGAGATGTGGATGGATATAGAGTCTGTCATACAGAGTGACGTAAGTCAGAAAGAGAAAAACAAATATCATATATTAACGCATATATGTGGAACCAAGAAAAATGGTACAGATGAACCGTTTTGCAGGGCAGAAATTGAGACACAGATGTAGACAACAAACGTATGGACACTAAGGGGGGAAAGCGGTGGGGTGTTGGGGGGGGTAGTGTGATGAATTTGGCAATTGGGATTGACATGTATACACTGATGTGTATAAAATGGATGACTAATAAGAACCTGCTGTATAAAAAAATAAATAAAATAAAATTCAAAAATTAAAAAAAAAAATCCTACTGCTTTGAATCTCTCCCTCCTGAGGGAGCCCAGTCCCTTTTAAGAGCTCACCTGATTAGGTTAGGTGCCCCCAGGATAAATTACCCTATTTCCTTTCATAAAGTCAACTGATTAGGACCTTAATTATAACTGCAAAACACCTTCAAAACAGCTCCTAAATTAGGGCTTGATTAAATAACTGATGTACAGTTAAAATTAATATCTTAATGTTAGCAACTGGAGATACTGAGGGCCATCTTAGAATTCTGCCTGCCACACATATATTTGAACATTTCGTTAACAGTCCCTTTATTACTTCCACAATCAGCTCATGCCATATTTTAATAAACACAAGACTAGCTCTTTTCTTAACTATGAACTCCTCAAAGGCAACATGCATGTTTTACTTAGTTTGTTACTTATACCAGGAACTCACTCCAATCTTTGCACAACGTATGATAGTTTGATAGATATATGAAAACTCACATTTTCAAAAAAACACTTTTGCTTATCTAGCTAAAAAGTCCATTTTTGCAGCTCTAATTCACATCTTGGCATTTGGAGTCAGAAAGAACAAGGATAATCTCTATTTCAAATATTTGAAATCATGATATTTTCCATCTTTGAGTTTTTTCTTCTCTAGACCACATGTCTCTAATGTCATAAATCTTTCATCAAAGCATGGTTTTCAATCACCATTAATACCCTCTTAACATTTTCTTGGACACTTTAATTTACTTTAATTTTAGTGCCTACAACTGGACACAATTCTCTGGACGATTTCTGCAATATTGTTGTGGTTGTTTTGTTTGTGAAAAGTATAATAGGGTTATCATTAGTTGGACTGGAACTCCATACTTCTATGAAGCAATAACATCTTTAGAAGTCATATAAAAAGGTTAACTCACTGTGCCTATAATCTAGTTTAGTTTACCTTAACTTTTTTTTTACATGTGCTATTCTGAATTATGGCTCCTCAAGGTAGATATTTTTAGATACAAAATATATTGATTCTTATTAGATTTCATCATTAGATTTAGCCTTTCATCCAGATCCTTTAATATTTCTTGAGATCCTGAATGTGGTCACTGAATGCATCATTTGCACACCTTATCTTTCTTTCCTTTCTCCTTAAAGGAATCCAGAGGATGTCATCCCCAAATATGCTGCTTTGGCATATTGACTATTTGAGTTGAAAGACTTCAGAAACATTAGGTGCAAGAAGAGCACTCTGACCCTCTTTTTCTTCCTGAAAGCAAGAGTTAAAACTCCCAGGTGAAAGGTACCTTTCCTGTACCTGGAGGAAGGAAGACATTCCTATCACAGAGACAGAGAATTCAGGCCAAGAAATCTGTTCAAACCAACCTTGTTAAACTAACTCCATCTTTCTAGTCACTTCTCCACAATTTACTACCCCTAGCCCAAACCATTTGACTTATCAATCCTGCACAAACTTATTGTTTCTTTGTCTGAAAGGCATAAAGCTTTTTTCCCTGGCCACTTTTTTTGGTCTCCAATCTCCCATGAAGCCCCCCATGTACATGTAAAATTTTAATAAATCTTGTATGCTTTTCTCCTAATCTGTTTTATGTCAGTTTAATTCTTAGGCTCAGCCAGAGACCCTAAGAGAGCAGAGGAGGATTTTTCTTCCCCTACATCCTCATAGCCCATTGTGTGCATGTCATATTCAATTTACATCTCCCACTTACTCACATATGCCATTAACTAAAATGTGAACTCAAATAATACCATGGAGAACAGCACTCTGGCCTCTATGCTGACATTAATTCAAGAAGTAGCACTCAGCCAGTTACCAATGTACTTGATTGTATTATCTCCCAACAGACAATTCCATATTTTAGCTACAATAACTTTTAAATACTCATACAATTCAGATAAATTATTTCTACAACACTTTTCCAACCAAACAAAGGAATCATCTCAACATACCTTGTCAAAAAAAGAGTACTATTAAACATTAGGGAAACATTTATTGAACATCGGTTCTGACCTGAACATTGAATTAGAAGCACACAAAAAATTAGAATGCTATTATGCCTTTGTTTTTCCACTTCTGAAGTCAAACAAATATGGTCTGCCTGCAGAAGGTATGTTCTGAGGTATAATTAATGTAGAAACGTGAATTTGACCATAAAATGGGAAAGAAATAGTAACTCAACTGCTTCCGAACTGTTGCATAATAAATGTAGACAAATATATTTTATAAATCTTTTTTTAAAGTACCCATATGTAACTTTTTTTAAGTTTTAGTCCCCATTATTTACTAGTTGATGTGAATTTACAATTTCTTCTTGCTAGCATTCTATTATTATCCATAGTTGTTTAATTGACTGATTGACTTAATAATCCATCCATTCATCAATTATGTATTGAACCCTGGTATAGGAAACACATCATGCTAGGTAATTTTTAGTAAATTTAAAGGTAAGTAACATATCTTTCTCACAGAACTTAAAAATGTGATATGTAACAGTAGAAAACATCACCAGTGTGGAGGACAGAGAGAGATCACCTACCTATTCAATAGCATATTATCAGGAATTTACTATGTGTGAATAATTGTGATAGGCATTGGAGATAAAGACATAAAAAATAGTCCTTGTCTTTAAGGCCTTTACAATCTATGCATAACATTATAAATAATTTTTTGGAACTGGTGGCTTTTGAGTTGTACTATAGGTAATAGTATGTGTGATAAATTTGTAGCAAGGAAATACTGAAGGTAAAAAGACAGTTTAGAGGCTATCAGAATAGTCCAGGCAAGAAATAATGAGGTTATGAATTTAGGTAACTGTCACAGAATGCATAGTTAGAAGCCAGATGTGAGAGGATTGATTGGGCTAAGTATTTATTGAGATAGGGTGAGCAGAAAATGGAATAAATCAAATATGCCCCAGGTTAATCAGTGTGTCTCTGAGACTGATTCTTTTAATAGAAATACAGTATTCAAAAAAGATAAATTTAAGGTTAAATATCTCTTTATGATAAATGATTATCATGAAAAAAGATAATCATTTTGAAGTACCTGGATTGAAATGATAAGAGTATTGTATGTTGCCACTAAATTTTTAATTCCCAGGATGCTTCCTTCCATGTAACAGGGATTCAGACATCAGAGAAGCAATGCAGCATGGTGGTTAAGGGTCTGGGCTCTGGAATCAGGCTACCTGGATTTGAATCCTGTTCCTGCCCCTTACTAGCTGGGCGCTGAGCCGTTGCTTAACAGTATGTACCTCTGTTCCCTCACTTGTAAAATGAAGATAATAATAATACTGTCTATATTATATGATTCACACAAGGAATAAATGGATTAATACACTTTAAACAATGCTTGGCATATCATAAGTATTAATACATCCACTTGTTAAACTTTATCTCCATCTGGAGTAGACCACTGAATGCCAGACTTAAATATGCAGCTGACTACTTGACACCTAGCTTAAACTCGATGGCACAAAAAAGTGAATGCATTAGGTACAAGCCCTCTCTATCTTTTCAAAATGAACCTGCTTCTTTCCCTGTATTCCCTTTGGAGAAAGGTGAATTTTCGGAAACCTGGAAGTCTCTTTCTCCCAATATATCTAATCAATTAGCTAATCCTGAAGACTTATTTCCTTATCGATCTCTGACCTGTCCTATCTATGCTTACTCAGGGCCACTTTTTTGTTCAAACTACATTAACTCCCCTATGAGGTACTATAGTAGACTCCTAATTGGTTTCTGGCTGTCACATCTTCCACTACATATTTGCCCAGACAGTATCGCTAAAATCCAAATCTTATCATGATACTTCACAGATTAAAACTTCTCATAAGCATGCCATTCCATAGGATACCGAATAAACTCATCCAAGAAAGATCTTCCACACGCTCTGCATGCTTCGGCCCCTGTATATTGTGACACTTGTACTCCAATCACAATCTCCAGCTACATCACACAACGGACAATTGTTAGACTGAAACAAGATGTTGCCAGTCTCCCATCTTCATTTACACAATTCTTGTTGTTGGTAATGCCCATTCCCTCTTCTCCTTAGCCTTCTTAGTTTTATAGAACTCATGGTCATCTGTCAAAACTCACCTCAAGGGTCATCTTTTCTCTGAAGGCTTGTGGATTACTTTTCCTATCATCTGTCTAGCACTTTCTATGATCTGTCTTCTCTGACCGCCCCCCCACCTTATAACCTGAAAATTTGCCTATCAGAGCCCATGTAACCTTAATTGAATCAAGGTACTCCAATGTCTATTTTACTTCATTAGAAACTAAACTTTTAAAATACACTTATGTGACTTTGTAACACTGCCTGGCACATGGAATATGCAATACATAATGAATAAATGTTTGACACATAAGAGGACATAATAACTAATTCAGTAAAGGTGACAGCCATACTTTTCATAAAAGACAATTAATCAGACTAGAAAAAGTACTGGGAATGAGTTAGGATTTCTAGTCACTTAATAGATTCCTAAGGTAAAAGTTATAAAGTACAGTGCTAGAGAGAAAGACATTTTTATAAAGAAACAAAAAGTGGATTAAGTTTTAAGTTCAAACTAATTTGTTTAGTGGCTGGCATAAATGTACCCAAAATGTCTTTGGATTAATTATTCCTTCACATTTTGATCACTTCTTCCCAAAGTAAAAAATGTCATCAATAGAGTTTTACGTCCTCTTATGTTTCTCCTAAACTTAAAATTCTACTAATAAATTCAGCCTTATTAAAACATCTTGTAACTTGCTTTTAGGTAAATTTTCATAGTGGGAAAAAATTAGCAATTAACTTTTTCCCTCTTAATTATGTGTCTCTTTTTATACTCCTTGAGAAATCAAATAACAATTGTAATGAACTTTGTGATCTTATTTCAAAACACATTAATTATTGAAGTACTATCTCTAATTGTTATAAATTTCCAGCCAAAACATTTCATGTTCCCCTTCCTTTAATTTTAATATATTTTATTTATATTCCAAGTGAAGTAATATTTTAATCAGAGAAAATATAAATGTACTTTCTCTGAAAATAGAGAAAAAAATTGTTATAGTACTACAACACAGAATTCATGTAACAATACAAATAATTCTACTAAAGATTATTCACTAACTCTCAGGTCAATAATATAGAAAAGACTCTTTCAGAACCATTTAAACCTTTCTAATGTAGATTCTCAATTATTCTGTGACTCTTGAGTCATAATGAACCAAGTTATTTTGTAGGTAAACACAATCAGTATCTTGGTCCTCTTACAGGGCAAATAAGTTACTGGCAAATTGGTACATTTCCCAGTTAATGGCATAGCATTAAATTAAAATACATCATATAAATGGCATTAATACACTCTGAAATTGAATCACTTAAGAAAAATGATAATGTTAATTAAAGTTATGCACTACTGGGTTCATCAGCAAATGCCCAGACTGACACAGAAAACTTAGAAGATAATTTTTTCCTCTTTAGAAATTAGATTAGAAGTCAGGGGCTTCAAGATGGCAGAAGAGTAAGACGCGGAAATCACCTTCCTCTGCACAAATACATCAGATATACATCTACATGTGTAACAACCCCTATAGAACAACTACTGAACGCTGGCAGAAGACCTCAGACCTCCCAAAGGAAAGACACTCCCCACGTACCTGGGTAGGGCAAAAGAAAAAAGAATAAACAGAGACAAAAGAATAGGGACGGGACCTGCACCAGTGGGAGGGAGCTATGAAGGAGGAAAGGTTTCCACACACTAGAAGACCCTTCGCGGGAGGAGACTGCGTGGTGGCAGAGGGAGCCACAGAGGAGAGCGCAGCAACAGGGGAGCAGAAGGCAAAACGGGGAGATTCCCGCACAGAGGATGGGTGCCGACCAGCACTCACCAGCCCGAGAGGCTTGTCTGCTCAGCGGCCAGGACGGGCGGGGGCTGGGAGTCGAGGCTCTGGCTTCGGTCGGATCCCAGGGAGAGGACTGGGGTTGGCTGCGTGAACACAGCCTGAAGGGTGCTAGTGCGCCACAGCTAGCCGGGAGGGAGTCCGGGAAAAGGTCTGGAGCTGCCGAAGAGGCAAGAGACTTTTTCTTCCCTCTTTGTTTCCTGGTGCGTGAGGAGAAGGGATTAAGAGCGCCGCTTAAAGGAGCTCCAGAAAAGGGTGCAAGCCGCGGCTATGAGCGCGGACCCCAGAGACGGGCATGAGGCGTTAAGGCTGCTGCTGCCGCGACCAAGAAGCCTGTGTGCGAGCACAGGTCACTGTCCACACCTCCCATCCCGGGAGCCAGTGCAGCCCGCCACTGCCAGGGTCCTGTGATCCAGGGACAACTTCCCCGGGAAAACGCACGGCGCGCCTCAGGCTGGTGCAACGGCACGCCGGCCTCTGTCACCCGCAGGCTTGCCACGCATACGTAACCCTCCCTCCCCCCAGCCTGAGTGAGCCGGAGCCCCCGAAGCAGCGGCTCCTTTAACCCTGTCCTGTCTGAGCAAAGAACAGACGCCCTCAGGCGACCTACACGCAGAGGCGGGTCCAAATCCAAAGCTGAACCCCAGGAGCTGCGCAAACAAAGAAGAGAAAGCGAAATTTCTCCCAGCAGGCTCAGGAGCAGCAGATTAAATCTCCACAATCAACTTCATGTACCCTGCATCTATGGAATACCTGAACAGACAACAAATCATCCCAAATTGAGGAGGCAGACTTTGGGAGCAACGATATATATATTTTTTTCCATTTTTTTCTTTTTATGAGTATGTATGTGTATGCTTCGGTGTGTGATTTTGTCTTTAAAGCTTTGCTTTTATTATTTGTCCTAGAGTTCAGTGTATCCGGTTTTTTTTTTACTTAAAAAATTTTTTTCTCAATAAATTTTTATTTTAATAACTTTTAAATTTAATTTTATTTTATCTTCTTCTTTCTTTCTTTCTTCCTTTTTTTTTTCTCCCTTTTATTCTGAGCTACGTGGAGGACAGGCTCTTGGTGCTCCAGCCAGGCATCAGGGCTCTGCCACTGAGGTGGGAGAGCCAAGTTCAGGACACTGGTCCACAAGAGACCTCCCAGCTCCAGTAATATCAAATGGCAAAAATCTCCCAGAGATCTCCATCTCAACGCCATGACCCAGCACAACTCAATGACCAGCAAGCTACAGTGCAGGACACCCTATGCCAAACAACTTGCAAGACAGGAACACAACCCCACCTATTAGCAGAGAGGCTGCCTAAAATCATAAAAAGTCCACAGACACCAGAAAACACACCACCAGACGTGGACATGCCCACCAAAAAGATAAGATCTAGCCACATCAACCAGAACACAGGAACTAGTCCCCTCCACCAGGAAGCCTACACAACCCACTAAACCAGACTTAGCCACTGGGGACAGACACCAAAAACAATGGAAAATACGAACATGCAGTGCAAAAAGGAGACCGAAAACAGAAAGTTAAGCAAAATGAGAAGACAGAGAAACACACAGCAGATGAAGGAGCAAGGCAAAAACCCACCAGACCTACCAAATGAAGAGGAAATAGTCAGTCTACCTGAAAAAGAATTCAGAGTAATGATAGTAAAGATGATCCAGAATCTTGGAAACAGAATGGAGAAAATACAAGAAACGTTTAACAAGGACGTAGAAGAACTAAAGAGCAAACAAACAGTAATGAACAACACAATAAATGAAATTAAAAATTCTCTAGAAGGGATCAATAGCAGAATAACTGAGACAGTAGAACAGATAAGTGACCTGGAAGATAAAATAGTGGATATAACTACTGCAGAGCAGAGTAAAGAAAAAAGAATGAAAACAACTGAGGACAGTCTCAGAGACCTCTGGGAAAATATTAAATGCACCAACATTCTAATTATAGGGGTCCCAGAAGAAGAAGAGAAAAAGAAAGGGACTGAGAAAATATTTGAAGAGATTATAGTTGAAAACTTCCCTAATATGGGAAAGGAAGCACAGAGAGTCCCATACAGGATAAATCCAAGGAGAAACACACCAAGATACATATTAATCAAACTATCAAAAATTAAATAAAAAGAACAACTTTTAAAAGTAGCAAGGGAAAAACAACAAATAACAGATAAGGCAATCCCCATAAGGTTATCAGCTGATCTTTCAGCAGAAAAACTGTAAGCCAGAAGGGAGTGGCAGGACATATTTAAAGTGATGAAGGAGAAAAACCTACAACCAAGATTACTCTACCCAGCAAGGAACTCATTCAGATTTGATGCAGAAATTAAAAGCCTTACAGACAAGCAAAAGCTAAGAGAATTCAGCACCACCAGACCAGCTTTACAACAAATGCTAAAGGAACTTCTCTAGGCAGGAAACACAAGAGAAGGAAAAGACCTACAATAATAAACCCAAAACAATTAAGAAAATGGGAATAGGAACATACATATCGATAATTACCTTAAGTGTAAATGGATTAAATGTTCCAACCAAAAGACATAGACTGGCTGAATGGATACAAGAACAAGACCCATATATATGCTGTCTACAAGAGACCCACTTCAGACCTAGGGACACATACAGACTGAAAGTGAGGGGATGGAAAAACATATTCCATGCAAATGGAAATCAAAAGAAAGCTGGAGTAGCAATTCTCATATCAGACAAAATAGACTATAAAACAAAGACTATTACAAGAGACAAAGAAGGACACTACATAATGATCAAGGGATCAATCCAAGAAGAAGATATAAAAATTGTAAATATTTATACATGCAACATAGGAGCACCTCAATACATAAGGCAAATACTAACAGCCATAAAAGGGGAAATTGACAGTAACACAATCATAGTAGGGGACTTTAACACCCCACACCCAACAATGGACAGATCATCCAAAATGAAAATAAATAAGGAAACACAAGCTTTAAATGACACATTAAACAAGAGGGACTTAATTGATACTTATAGGACATTCCATCCAAAAACAACAGAATACACATTCTTCTCAAGTGCTCATGGAACATTCTCCAGGATAGAGCATATCTTGGGTCACAATCAAGCCTTAGTAAATTTAAGAAAATTGAAAATCATATCAAGTGTCTTTTCCGAACACAACACTATGAGACTAGATATCAATTATTGGAAAAAATCTGTAAGAAATACAAACACATGGAGGCTAAACAACACACTACTTAATAACCAAGAGATCACTGAAGAAATCAAAGAGGAAATCAAAAAATACCTAGCAAAAAATGACAATGAAAACACAACGACCCAAAACCTATGGGATGCAGCAAAAGCAGTTCTAAGAGGAAGTTATTAGCTATACAAGCCTACCTTAAGAAACTAGAAACAACTCAAATAAATAACCTAACCTTACAACTAAAGCTATGAGAGAAAGAAGAACAAAAAAACCCCAAAGTTAGCAGAAGGAAAGAAATCATAAAGATCAGATCAGAAACAAATGAAAAAGTAATGAAGGAAAGCATAGCAAAGATCAATAAAACTAAAAGCTGGTTCTTTGAGAAGATAAACAAAATTGATAAACCATTAGCCAGACTCATCAAGAAAAAAAGGGAGAAGACTCAAATCAATAGAATTAGAAATGAAAAAGGAGAAGTAACAACTGACACTGCAGAAATACAAAGGATCATGAGAGATTACTACAAGCAACTCTATGACAATAAAATGGACAACCTGGAAGAAATGGACAAATTCTTAAAATGAACAACCTTCCAAGACTGAACCAGGCATAAATAGAAAATATGAACAGACCAATCACAAGCACTGAAATTGAAACTATGTTTAAAAATCTTCCAACAAACAAAAGCCCAGGACCAGATGGCTTCACAGGCGAATTCTATCAAACATTTAGAGAAGAGCTAACACCTGTCCTTCTCAAACTCTTCCAAAATATAGCAGAGGGAAGAACACTCCCAAACTCATTCTACGAGGCCACCATCACTCTGACACCAAAACCAGACAAAGATGTCACAAAGAAAGAAAACTACAGGCCAATATCACTGATGAACATAGACGCAAAAATCCTCAACAAAATACTAGAAAACAGAATCCAACAGCACATTAAAAGGAACATACACTATGATCAAATGGGGTTTATCCCAAGAATGCAAGGATTTTTCAATATACGCAAATCAATCAACATTATACACCATATTAACAAATTGAAGGAGAAAAACCACATGATCAACTCAATAGATGCAGAGAAAGCTTTTTACAAAATTCAACACCCATTTATGATAAACACCCTCCAGAAAGTAGGCAGAGAGGGAACTTACCTCAACATAATAAAGGCCATATATGACAAACCCACAGCAAACTTCATCCTCAATGGTAAAAATCTGAAACCATTTCCACTAAGATCAGAAACAAGACACGGTTGCCCGCGCTCACCACTATTATTCAAAATACTTTTGGAAGTGTTAGCCACAGCAATAAGAGAAGAAAAAGAAATAAAAAGAATCCAAATCAGAAAAGAAGGAGTAAAGCTGTCACTGTTTGCAGATGACATGATACTATACATAGAGATTCCTAAAGATGCTACCAGAAAACTACTAGAGCTAATCAATGAATCTGGTAAAGTTGCAGGATACAAAATTAATGCACAGAAATCTCTGGCATTCCTATACACTAATGATGAAAAATCTGAAAGTGAAATCAAGAAAACACTCCCATTTACCACTGCAACAAAAAGAATAAAATACAAAGGAATAAACCTACCTAAGGAGACAAAAGATCTGTATGCAGAAAACTATAAGACACTGATGAAAGAAATTAAAGTTGATACAATGAGATGGAGAGATATACCATGTTCTTGGATTGGAAGAATCAACATTGTGAAAATGACTCTACTACCCAAAGCAATCTACAGATTCAATGCAATCCCTATCAAACTACTAATGGCATTTTTCAGAGAATTAGAACAAAAATTTTCACAATTTGTATGGGAACACAAAAGACCCCAAATAGCCAAAGCAATCTTGAGAAAGAAATACGGAGCTAGAGAAATCAGGCTCCCTGACTTCAGACTATACTACAAAGCTACAGTAATCTAGACAGTATGGTAGTGGCACAAAAACAGAAATATAGACCAATGGAACAGAATAGAAAGCCCAGAGATAAACGCACGCACCTATGGTCACCTTATCTTTGATAAAAGATGCAAGAATATACAATGGAGAATAGACAGCCTCTTCAGTAAATGGTGCTGGGAAAACTGGACAGCTACATGTAAAAGAATGAAATTAGAACACTCCCTAACACCATACACAAAAATAAACTGAAAATGCATTAAAGACCTAAATGTAAGGCCAGACACTATCACACTCTTAGAAGAAAACATAAGGCAGAACACTCTATGACATAAATCACAGCAAGATCCTTTTTGACCCACCTCCTAGAGAAATGGAATTAAAACAAAAATTAAAAAATGGGACCTAATGGAACTTAAAAGCTTTTGCACAGCAAAGGAAACCATAACCAAGACGAAAAGACAACCCTCAGAATGGGAGATAATATTTGCAAATGAAGCAACTGACAAAGGATTAATCTCCAAAATATACAAGCAGCTCATGCAGCTCAATATCAAAAAAACAAACAACCCAATACAAAAATGGGCAGAAGACCTAAACAGACATTTCTTCAAAGAAGATATACAGATTGCCAACAAACACATGACAGAATGCTCAACATCAGTAATCACTAAGAAATGCAAATCAAAACTACAGTGACATATCACCTCACACCGGTCAGAATGGCCATCATCAAAACATCTAGAAACAATAAATGCTGGAGAGGGTGTGGAGAAAAGGGAACCCTCTTGCACTGCTGGTGGGAATGTAAATTGATACAGCCACTATGGAGAACAGTATGGAGGTTCCTTAAAAAACTAAAAATAGAACTACAATACAACCCAGCAATCCCACTACTGGGCATATACCCTGAGAAAACCATAATTCAAAAAGAGTCACATACCACAATGTTCATTGCAGCACTATTTACAATAGCCAGGACATGGAAGCAACCTAAGTGTCCATCAACAGATGAATGGATAAAGAGGATGTGGCACATATATACAATGGAATATTACTCAGCCATAAAGAGGAACGAAACTGAGTTATTTGTAGTGAGATGGATGGACCTAGAGACTGTCATACAGAGTGAAGTCTGAAAGAGAAAAACAAATACCATATGCTAACACATATATATGGAATCTAAAAAAAGAAGAAAAATGGTCAGAAGAACCTAGTGGCAAGACGGGAATAAAGATGCAGACCTACTAGAGAATGGACTTGAGGATACGGGGAGGGGGAAGGGTTAGCTGGGACAAAGTGAGAGAGAGGCATGGACATATATACACTGCCAAATGTAAAGTAGATAGCCAGCGGTAAGCAGCCACATAGCACAGGAAGATCAGCTCGGTGCTTTGTGACCACCTAGAGGGGTGGGATAGGGAGGGTGGGAGGGAGGGGGATGAAAGAGAGAAGAGATATGGGGACATATGTATATGTATAACTGATTCACTTTGTTATAAAGCAGAAGCATTGTAAAGCAATTGTACTCTAATAAAGAGGTTAAAAAAAAAGTGATAGTATTCAAAAGAAAAAGAATCTACAAGATAAGTACCTTAATAGTTTGCAAAACTCTCTACATCAGATAACTAGGAACAGATTCATGACAAAGGGCAAGTCTGAATCCCAGTCCCTAAATACCATCCTAGTTTTTGCCTTCTTTTCAATGCTCAGCATCTCAAAGGAGTTCTCTAAATTTCTGTTTCAGTTCCCAGTTTTTTCACTTAGCATTCACTCCTCATTCCACTTTAGTCTGGATTTTCTCTTCTCTAATGAAAGGCCTCTTGCTAAGTCCATAGATAGTCTCATGTTATGACACCAAAGAACCTTCCATCAGCACAAGGTTGAGCACACTTCTCTCCTGAGCTTCTGAGATGCTTCATTCCCCAAGTTGCTGCCTCCAACTTTGGCTACTACTTTGGAGTCTCTTCTGCAGGCTTATCCTCCACTGTCTAGAGACTACACGTTAGAATTTCTTAAAATTTGTTCACAGCATGCTTTCTTTTCTCTCTGCTCTTCCTAAACGATCCCAACTATGATTACAGCTCTATTAACAGCTGATCCTCTTCTGGTGTCTCTATTTTATGAATAGCACCACTAGTCTCCTGTCAGTTTTACTCAGTAGCCCTAAGAGCTACCCATTCCTCTCCATTTCAAACTATCATCACCAAAGTACAAGCCACTAAATATCTTACCCTTACTAAAGCCATTCACATCCTAACTGCCCACCTTGCCTTCTTGTTTTCCCCGAGGAGCTCTTCCTGCTGATGCTACAGTTATCTTTTCAAAATGTGAATGAATACCAGCCCCACCATCTTTTAAAAGTTAGAAAAGCCTTCCCATTGTTCTTAGGATTAGAATAAAATTTCAACTTGCCTTCAAGTTTGTATGGTCTTGGTCTAACTCACCTCTCTAGTCTCTTCCCACACCAGGACCCCACCTCAAGTCTCTGTGTCAGTCACACTGCTTAATTTCAGGTCCTTGGACTCCATGCTCCAACTCCCACAAGGTCTTTGCAGGGCTTCCTCCCCATCCACCATTCTTTAGCCCAGTAAACTCCTCCTCATCCTTCAGATCTCGGCTCACCAGTCACTTAGTAGGAAACTCCTACCATTACTCTTCAGATACCCCTATATGTTTGTCTTTGTGGAAAGTTGCAAACTTACTCAAAGGAATTTTAGGAAGTGAAAGTGATTGAAAATAAATGAGTATGTCAATTTACCAAATCTGCTTTTTTCCACCCCCTCAATCATGATTTTTTTTTTTAAAGTATTTAGCTACTTGTAATTGCTAGGCTTGGAGACTCAATTTCTTGAGAATCAATTTAGTAATCTCCTCAACTTGATTTGTAATAGATTATGTAGAAAAGACACCTATCTTGTGTCAAACAATGAATTTAGAAGAAAATTGTCATAGTAACCATTTTTATACAAGTAGTATTTGTCTGCTTGCCAACCAGCCCTTTTTGAGTACTTTAACCTTCCTCCTCTTATTTTTTTAAGCCCACTGAGGTAGAACCCTTGGTAATTGACCAAGCGCAGCAAGAATATATCTTCAATGGTTTTTCTCATTTTTATCTTAACTATGTATTATAAATTTTAATCTCACAATCTCACATTAGGTTCCCAAGATTCCATATGGATTTGAGGAAAAAAATATGTTTTAAAAATAAAACCTTTGAGTCTTATCACCAGAAAAAAAAAATGTCTGGGAATTATAACCTAGGAATAACCTTAGGAACTTTAATTTTATCCAGACAAGAAAGCCACCTTTTTCCCTTGTATCCACAATGCCCAGATCAGTGCTAAGTTTATTATTCAATTTTTAAAAATATTTTTTCTTGTAATGGATGTGGAATATTTTATAAGAATAGTGTTCCATGGAATGTCTAGGAAAGTTTGTTCAGAATATGTTAGAAGAATACAAAACATCTTTAGAATATAATATGGGATAAAGATTTAGTACATATCAAATCATATTAACAAGCATCTCTGAATATATGAATCGGTCCACGAAAAATAACAAAAAGTTCTAATATAACCAAACAAAAAGAAATCAGAATAACAAGAAGGAACATTAATATGGGATATTATAAAAGTATGAGCAGAATCTGAATAATGCAGGGATGATAAATCCAGCCTAGAACACAGGTCCACAGCAGTCTTAAGGTTTTCATCATTTTCTTAGCTAGGAAAAAAATGGACATTATTATAAGGACCATAAGTATATTTGTATTAATTTTTTCTTGTGATAACTTTTAAGGAACTATATTGAGAATCACAGTGTTCATTGTTCATATTTCAGAGTGTTGTTTCACTTTCTATCAACTAATCATTTCATTGTCTTCTTCATGAAGTTCTAAACTATAAAAACCCATCCACATGTTACATAAGATCATCTGGCTTAAGTGGACCCTACTAGACTATTGCAGTCAAAATCCCAGCACCAATTGTATGCAAAATCAGGCAACATCATCCCTATGGAATACTGCCTTATCCTGGCCTATACCTGTCTGGGGAGACAATTTCAAAGAATCTGGATATTTCTGTGAAGTGTCCTGATTAACAAGAGGTATATTATAGAACTTGTTGTGGAATAGTTCTCTATTACTGAAAATTACTAATAAAATTTCCACCTACCTTTTTTCTTAGTCCTGTAGTAGGAATTCACATAAGATAATTTCCCTGTTCTTAAGAGATACTTTTAGAGTAGCTCAAGCTATTAGCAGCTTATTGTATAACCCTATAAGGTCATGTTCAGAAACAGGCTCACTATATATACACACACATAAACACATACACACAGACACACACACACCCCGATTCACTCAGGGATGAACATTCAGAAATTCACACATGAATGTTTTGATTTATTGCAAAAGGACTAGAAGAGTCCTCGCTTCCAGAAAATAGAAAGAAGACTTTCTCAATTGATTTTATGAAGCTGGTATTACTGTCATACCAAAAGCAGATAAAGACAATACAACCAAAGAAAATTAGAGACCAATATCCCTCATGAATATAAATGTAAATATCTTAACAAAATACAATAATAGCAACTAGAATTTAGCAATATATAAAGAATTATACATCAATACCAAGTAAAAACATAAACAATATAGTTAGAAAATGGGCTAAAGTTACACAAAAAATTTCACCAAGGCTGATATTAGATAGAAAATAAGCACATGGAAAAATGTTAAACAATTTAGAGATTAGGAAAATGTGATTAAAACTACAATGAGCTATCAATACACAGCTATCAGAATGGCTGAAATGAAATACTGTGGGGGGGGGACCTTGAAGATGGCGGAAGATTAAGACGCGGAGATCACCTTCCTCCCCACAGATACACCAGAAATACAACTACACGTGGAACAACTCCTACAGAACACCTACTGAAGGCTGGCAGAAGACCTCAGACTTCCCAAAAGGCAAGAAACTCCCCACGTACCTCGGTAGGGCAAAAGAAAAAAAGAAAAAAACAGAGACAAAAGAATAAGGACGGCACCTGCACCAGTGGGAGGGAGCTGTGAAGGAGGAAAAGTTTCCACACACTAGGAAGCCCCTTCGCGGGCGGAGACTGCGGGAGGCGGAGGAGGGAGCTTCGAGGCCGCGGAGGAGTGCACAGCAACGGGTGCGGAGGGCAAAGCGGGGAGATTCCCTCACAGAGGATCGGTGCCGACCAGCACTCACCAGCCCGAGAGGCTTGTCTGCTCACCCGCCGGGGCGGGCGGGACTGCGAGCTGAGGCTCGGGTTTCGGTTTCGGACGGAGCGCAGGGAGAGGACTGGGGTTGGCGGCTTGAACATAGCCTGAAGGGGTTAGTGCACCACGGCTAGCCGGGAGGGAGTCCGGGGAAAAGTCTGCACCTACCGAGGAGGCAAGAGACCTTTTCTTCCCTCTGTTTCCTGGTGCGCGAGGAGAGGGGTTTAAGAGCGCTGCTTGAAGGAACTCCAGAGACCGGCGCGAGTCGCGGCTAAAAGCACGGACCCCAGAAACGGGCGGGAGACGCTAAGGCTGCTGCCGCCGCCACCAAGGGGCCTGTGTGCGAGCACAGGTCACTCTCCACACCCCTCTTCCGCGGAGCCTGTGCAGCCCATCACTGCCAGGTTCCCGGGATCCAGGGACAGCTTCCCCGGAAGAACGCACGGCGGGCCTCAGGCTGGAGCAACGTCATACCGGTTTCTGCCGCCGCAGGCCCGCCCCGCACGCAGTGCCCCTCCCTCCCCGCCCCCGGCCTGAGGGCGCCAGAGCCCCCAATCAGCGGCTCCTTTAACCCCGTCCTGTCTGAGCAAAAAACAGACGCCCTCCAGCGACCTACACGCAGACGCAGGGCCAAATCCAAAGCTGAGCTCCTGGGAGCTGTGAGAACAAAGAAGAGAAAGGGAAATCTCTCCCAGCAGCCTCAGAAGCAGCGGATTAAAGTTCCACAATCAACTTGATATACCCTGCATCTGTGGAATACCTGAATAGACAAGGAATGATCCCAAATTGAGGAGGTGGTCTCTGAGAGCAAGATTTATGATTTTTCCCCCTTTACCTCTTTTTGTGAGGGTGTATGTGTATGCTTCTGTGTAAGATTTTCTCTGTATAGCTTTGCTTCCAACATTTGTCCTAAGGTTCCATCCGTCCCTTTATTTTTCTAAATATTTTTTTAATTCAATAACTTTATTATACTTTATTTTATTTTTACTGTATCTTCTTTCTTTCTGTCTTTTTTCCTTCTTTCCCTCCTTCCTTCCTTCCTCCCTCCCTCCTTTCCTTCTTGCCTTCTTTCCTTCTTTGCTTCTTTCTTCCTTCCTTCCTTCCCTCCTTTCCTTCTTTCATTCCTCATACTTCTACTAATTCTCTCTACTTTTTCTCCCTTTTATTCTGAGCCGTGTGGATGAAAGGCTCTTGGTGCTCCAGCCAGGAGTCAGGGCTCTGCCTCTGAGGTAGGAGAGCCAACTTCAGGACACTGGTCAACAAGAGACCTCCCAGCTCCACATAATATCAAACGGAGAAAATCTCCCAGAGACCTCCATCTTAACACCAGCACCCAGCTTCACTCAACGACCAGCAAGCCACAGTGCTGGACAACCTATGCCAAACAACTAGCAAAACAGGAACACAACCCCACCCATTAGCAGAGAGGCTGCCTAAAATCATAATAAGGCCACAGACACCCCAAAACACACCACCAGGCGTGAACCTGCCCACTAGAGAGACAAGATCCAGCCTCATCCACCACAACACAGGCACTAGTCCCCTCCACCAGTAAGCCTACACAACCCACTGAACCAACCTTCGCCACTGGAGACAGACATCAAAAACAGCGGGAACTACGACCCTGCAGCCTGCAAAAAGGAGACCCCAAACACAGTAAGATAAGAAAAATGAGAAGACAGAAAAACACACAGCAGATAAAGGAGCAAGATAAAAATGCACCAGACCTAACAAATGAAGAGGAAATAGGCAGTCTACCTGAAAAAGAATTCAGAACAATGATAGTGAGGATGATCCGAAATCTTGGAAATAGAATGGACAAAATGCAGGAAACAGTTAACAAGGACCTAAAAGAAATAAAGATGAAACAAGCAACAATGAACAATACAATAAATGAAATTAAAAGTACTCTAGATGGGATCAATAGCAGAATAACTGAGGCAGAAGAACGGATAAGTGTCCTGGAAGATAAAATAGTGGAAATAACTACTGCAGAGCAGAATAAAGAAAAAAGAATGAAAAGAACTGAGGACAGTCTCAGAGACCTATGGGACAACAATAAACGCACCAACATTCAAACTATAGGGGTTCCAGAATAAGAGAAAAAGAAAGGGACTGAGAAAATATTTGAAGAGATTATAGTTGAAAACTTCCCTAATATGGGAAAGGAAATAGTTAATCAAGTCCAGGAAGCACAGAGAGTCCCATACAGGATAAATCCAAGGAGAAACAAGCCAAGACACATATTAATCAAACTGTCAAAAAATTAAATACAAAGAGAACATATTAAAAGCAGCAAGGGAAAAACAACAAGTAACACACAAGGGAATCCCCATAAGGTTAACAGCTGATCTCTCAGCAGAAACCCTACAAGCAAGAAGGGACTGGCAGGACATACTGAAAGTGATGAAGGAGAAAAACCTGCAGCCAAGACTACTCTACCCAGCAAGGATCTCATTCAGATTTGATGGAGAAATTAAAACCTTTACAGATAAGCAAAAGCTGAGAGAGTTCAGCACCACCAAACCAGCTTTACAACAAATGCTAAAGGAACTTCTCTAGACAAGAAACACAAGAGAAGGAAAAGACCTATAATAACGAACCCAAAACAATTTAGAAAATGGGAATAGGAACATACATATTGATAATTACCTTAAATGTAAATGGACTAAATGCTCCCACCAAAAGATACAGATTGGCTGAATGGATACAAAAACAAGACCCTTATATATGCTGTCTACAAGAGACCCACTTCAGACCTAGAGACACATACAGACTGAAAGTAAGGGGATAGAAAAAGATATTCCATGCAAATGGAAACCAAAAGAAATCTGGAGTAGCAATTCTCATATCAGACTAAATAGACTTTAAAATAAGGACTATTAGAAGAGACAAAGAAGGACACTACATAATGATCAAGGGATCGATCCAAGAAGAAGATATAACAATTGTAAATATTTATGCACCCAACATAGGAGCACCTCAATACATAAGGCAAATACTAACAGCCATAAAAGGGGAAATTGACAGTAACACATTCATAGTAGGGGACTTAAACACCCCACTTTCACCCATGGACAGATCATCCAAAATGAAAATAAATAAGGAAACACAAGCTTTAAATGATACATTAAACAAGATGGACTTAATTGTTATTTATAGGACACTCCATCCAAAAACAACAGAATACACATTTTTCTCAAGTGCTCATGGAACATTCTCCAGGATAGATCATATCTTGGGTCACAAATCAAGCCTTGGTAAATTTAAGAAAATTGAAATTGTGTCAAGTATCTTTTCTGACCACAACGCCATGAGACTAGATATCAATTACAGGAAAAGATCTGTAAAAAATACAAACACATGGAGGCTTAACAATACACTACTTAATCATGAAGTGATCACTGAATAAATCAAAGAGGAAATCAAAAAATACCTAGAAACAAATGACAATGGAGACACAACGACCCAAAACCTGTGGGATGCAGCAAAAGCAGTTCTAAGGGGGAAGTTTATAGCAATACAAGCCCACCTTAAGAAGCAGGAAACATCTCGAATAAACAACCTAACCTTGCACCTCAAGCAATTAGAGAAAGAAGAAAAAAAAAAACCCAAAGTTAGCAGAAGGAAAGAAATCATAAAAATCAGATCAGAAATAAATGAAAAAGAAATGAAGGAAACGATAGCAAAGATCAATAAAACTAAAAGCTGGTTCTTTGAGAAGATAAACAAAATAGATAAACCACTAGCCAGACTCATCAAGAAAAAAAGGGAGAAGACTCAAATCAATAGAATTAGAAATGAAAAAGGAGAAGTAACAACTGACACTGCAGAAATACAAAAGATCATGAGAGATTACTACAAGCAACTCTATGACAATAAAATGGACAATCTGGAAGAAATGGACAAATTCTTAGAAATGCACAACCTGCCAAGACTGAATCAGGAAAAAATAGAAAATATGAACAGACCAATCACAAGCACTGAAACTGAAACTGTGATTAAAAATCTTCCAACAAACAAAAGCCCAGGACCAGATGGCTTCACAGGTGAATTCTATCAAACATTTAGAGAAAAGCTAACATCTATCCTTCTCAAACTCTTCCAAAATATAGCAGAGGGAGGAACACTCCCAAATTCCTTCTACAAGGCCACCATCACCTTGATACCAAAACCAGACAAGGATGTCACAAAGAAAGAAAACTACAGGCCAATATCACTGATGAACATAGATGCAAAAATCCTCAACAAAATACTAGCAAACAGAATCCAACAGCACATTAAAAGGATCATACACCGTGATCAAGTGGGGTTTATTCCAGGAATGCAAGGATTCTTCAATATACGCAAATCTATCAATGTGATAAACCATATTAACAAACTGAAGGAGAAAAACCATATGATCATCTCAATAGAGCAGAGAAAGCTTCCGACAAAATTCAACACCCATTTATGATAAAAACCCTGCAGAAAGTAGGCATAGAGGGAACTTCCCTCAACATAATAAAGGCCATATAAGACAAGCCCACAGCAAACATCATCCTCAATGGTGAAAAACTGAAAGCATTTCCACTAAGATCAGGAAAAAGACAAGGTTGCCCACTCTCACCACTCTTATTCAACATAGTTTTGGAAGTTTTAGCCACAGCAATCAGAGAAGAAAAGGAAATAAAAGGAATCCAAATCGGAAAAGAAGAAGTAAAGCTGTCACTCTTTGCAGATGACATGATACTATACATAGAGATTCCTAAAGATGCTACCAGAAAACTACTAGAGCTAATCAATGAATTTGGTAAAGTTGCAGGATATAAAATTAATGCACAGATATCTCTGGCATTCCTATATACTAATGATGAAAAATCTGAAAGTGAAATCAAGAAAACACTCCCATTTACCATTGCAACAAAAAGAATAAAATATCTAGGAATAAACCTACCTAAGGAGACAAAAGATCTGTATGCAGAAAATTATAAGACACTGATGAAAGAAATTAAAGATGATACAAATAGATGGAGAGAGATATACAATGTTCTTGGATTGGAAGAATCAACATTGTGAAAATGACTCTACCACCCAAAGCAATCTATAGATTCAATGCAATCCCTATCAAACTACCACTGGCATTTTTCACAGAACTAGAACAAAAAATTTCGCAATTTGTATGGAAACACAAAAGACCCCGAATAGCCAAAGCAATCTTGAGAACGAAAAAGGGAGCTGGAGGAATCAGGCTCCCTGACTTCAGACTATACTACAAAGCTACAGTAATCAAGACAGTATGGGACTGGCACAAAAAGAGAAAGATAGATCAATGGAACAGGATAGAAAGACCAGAGATAAACCCACGCACATGTGGACACCTTATCTTTGATAAAGGTGGCAGGAATGTACAGTGGAGAAAGGACAGCCTCTTCAATAAGTGGTGCTGGGAAAACTGGACAGGTACATGTAAAAGTATGAGATTAGATCACTCCCTAACACCATACACAAAAATAAGCTCAAAATGGATTAAAGATCTAAATATAAGGCCAGAAACTATCAAACTCTTAGAGGAAAACATAGGCAGAACACTCTATGACATAAATCACAGCAAGATCCTTTCTGACCCACCTCCTAGAGTAATGGAAATAAAAACAAAAATAAACAAATGGGACCTAATGAAACTTCAAAGCTTTTGCACAGCAAAGGAAACCATAAACAAGACCAAAAGACAACCCTCAGAATGGGAGAAAATATTTGCAAATGAAGCAACTGACAAAGGATTAATCTCCAAAATTTACAAGCAGCTCATGCAGCTCAATAACAAAAAAACAAACAACCCAATCCAAAAATGGGCAGAAGACCTAAATAGACATTTCTCCAAAGAATATATACAGACTGCCAACAAACACATGAAAGAATGCTCAACATCATTAATCATTAGAGAAATGCAAATCAAAACTACAATGAGATATCATCTCACACCAGTCAGAATGGCCATCATCAAAAAAATCTAGAAACAATAAATGCTGGAGAGGGTGTGGAGAAAAGGGAACACTCTTGCACTGCTGGTGGGAATGTGAATTGGTTCAGCCACTATGGAGAACAGTATGGAGGTTCCTTAAAAAACTAAAAATAGTACTACCATATGACCCAGCAATCCCACTACTGGGCATATACCCTGAGAAAACCAAAATTCAAAAAGAGTCATGTACCAAAATGTTCATTGCAGCTCTATTTACAATAGCCCAGAGATGGAAACAACCTAAGTGCCCATCATCGGATGAATGGATAAAGAAGATGTGGCACATATATACAATGGAATATTACTCAGCCTTAAAAAGAAACGAAATTGAGCTATTTGTAATGAGGTGGATAGACCTAGAGTCTGTCATACACAGTGAAGTAAGTCAGAAAGAAAAAGACAAATACCGTATGCTAACACATATATATGGATTTTAAGAAAAAAGAAAATGTCATGAAGAACCTAGGGGTAAGGCAGGAATAAAGACGCAGACCTCCTAGAGAACGGACTTGAGGTTATGGGGAGGGGGAAGGGTGAGCTGTGACGGGGCGAGAGAGAGTCATGGACATATACACACTAACAAACGTAGTAAGGTAGATAGCTAGTTGGAAGCAGCCGCATGGCACAGGGATATTGGCTCGGTGCTTTGTGACAGCCTGGAGGGGTGGAATAGGGAGGGTGGGAGGGAGGGAGACGCAAGAGGGAAGACATATGGGAACATATGTATATGTATAACTGATTCACTTTGTTATAAAGCAGAAACTAACACACCATTGTAAAGCAATTATTCCCCAATAAAGATGTTAAAAAAAAAAAAATCTTCCAACAAACAAAAGCCCAGGGCCAGATGGCTTCACAGGCGAATTCTATCAAATATTTAGAGAAGAGCTAACGCCTATCCTTCTCAAACTCTTCCAAAATATAGCAGAGAGAGGAACACTCCCAAACTCATTCTATGAGGCCACCGTCACCCTGATACCAAAACCAGACAAGGATGTCACAAAGAAAGAAAACTACAGGCCAATATCACTGATGAACACAGATGCAAAAATCCTCAACAAAATACTAGCAAACAGAATCAAACAGCACATTAAACGGATCATACACCATGATCAAGTGGGGTTTATTCCAGGAATGCAGGGATTCTTCAATATACGCAAATCAATCAACGTGATACACCATATTAGCAAATTGAAGGAGAAAAACCATATGATCATCTCAATAGATGCAGAGAAAGCTTTTAACAAAATTCGACACCCATTTATGATAAAAACCTTGCAGAAAGTAGGCATAGAGGGAACTTTCCTCAACATAATAAAGGCCATATATGACAAACCCACAGCCAACATCATCCTCAATGGTGAAAAACTGAAAGCATTTCCACTAAGATCAGGAACAAGACAAGGTTGCCCACTCACAATACTCTTATTCAACATAGTTTTGGAAGTTTTAGCCACAGCAATCAGAGAATAAAAGGAATCCAAATCGGAAAAGAAGAAGTAAAGCTGTCACTGTTTGCAGATGACATGATACTATACATAGAGATTCCTAAAGAAGCTACCAGAAAACTACTAGAGCTAATCAATGAATTTGGTAAAGTAGCAGGATATAATATTAATGCACAGAAATCTCTGGCACTCCTAGACACTAATGATGAAAAATCTGAAAGTGAAATCAAGAAAACACTCCCATTTACCACTGCAACAAAAAAAATAAAATATCTAGGAATAAACCTACCTAAGGAGACAAAAGACCTGTATGTAGAAAATTATAAGACACTGATGAAAGAAATTAAAGATGATACAAATAGATGGAGAGATATACCATGTTCTTGGATTGGAAGAATCAACATTGTGAAAATGACTCTACCACCCAAAGCAATCTACAGATTCAATGCAATCCCTATCAAACTACTACTGGCATTTTTCACAGATCTAGAACAAAAATTTTCACAATTTGTATGGGAACACAAAAGACCCCAATAGCCAAAGCAATCTTGAGAACGAAAAAGGGAGCTGGAGGAATCAGGCTCCCTGACTTCAGACTATACTACAAAGCTACAGTAATCAAGACAGTATGGGACTGGCACAAAAAGAGAAAGATAGATCAATGGAACAGGATAGAAAGCCCAGAGATAAACCCACACACATATGGTCACATTATCTTTGATAAAGGAGGCAGGAATGTACAGTGGAGAAAGGACAGCCTCTTCAATAAGTGGTGCTGGGAAACTGGACAGGTACATGTAAAAGTATGAGATTAGATCACTCCCTAACACCATACACAAAAATAAGTTCAAAATGGATTAAAGACCTAAATGTAAGGCCAGAAACTATCAAACTCTTAGAGGAAAACATAGGCAGAACACTCTGTGACATAAATGACAGCAAGATCCTTTTTGAACCCCCTCCTAGATAAATGGAAATAGAAACAAAAATAAACAAATGGGACCTAATGAAACTTCAAAGCTTTTGCACAGCCAAGGAAACCATAGACAAGACCAAAAGACAACCCTCAGAATGGGAGAAAATATTTGCAAATGAAGCAACTGACAAAGGATTAATCTCCAAAATTTACAAGCAGCTCATGCAGCTCAATAACAAAAAAACAAACAACCCAATCCAAAAATGGGCAGAAGACCTAAATAGACATTTCTCCAAAGAAGATATACAGACTGCCTACAAACACATGATAGAATGCTCAACATCATTAATCATTAGAGAAATGCAAATCAAAACTACAATGAGGTATCATCTCACACCGGTCAGAATGGCCATCATCAAAAAATCCACAAACAATAAATGCTGGAGAGGGTGTGGAGAAAAGGGAACACTCTTGCACTGCTGGTGGGAATGTAAATTGATACAGCCACTATGGAGAACAATATGGAGGTTCCTTTAAAAACTAAAAATAGAACTACCATATGACCCAGCAATCCCACTACTGGGCATATACCCCGAGAAGACCATAATTCAAAAAGAGTCATGTACCAAAATGTTCATTGCAGCTCTATTTACAATAGCCCAGAGATGGAAACAACCTAAGTGCCCATCATCGGATGAATGGATAAAGAAGATGTGGCACATATATACAATGGAATATTACTCAGCCTTAAAAAGAAACGAAATTGAGCTATTTGTAATGAGATGGATAGACCTAGAGTCTGTCATACAGAGTGAAGTAAGTCAGAAAGAAAAAGACAAATACCGTATGCTAACACATATATATGGAATTTAAGAAAAAAAAAATGTCATGAAGAACCTAGGGGTAAGACAGGAATAAAGAAGCAGACCTACTGGAGAACGGACTTGAGGATATGGGGAGGGGGAAGGGTGAGCTGACAGGGCGAGAGAGAGTCATGGACATATACACACTAACAAACGTAGTAAGGTAGATAGCTAGTGGGAAGCAGCCGCATGGCACAGGGATATTGGCTCGGTGCTTTGTGACAGCCTGGAGGGGTGGAATAGGGAGGGTGGGAGGGAGGGAGTCGCAAGAGGGAAGAGATATGGGAACATATGTATATGTATAACTGATTCACTTTGTTATAAAGCAGAAACTAACACACCATTGTAAAGCAATTATACCCCAATAAAGATGTTAAAAAAAAAAAGAAAGAAATACTGTGGCAACATCAAATACTAGCAAAAATGTGGAGAAATTGAATTCCTCATACGTTGCTTGAGGCAGTACAAATAGTCACTCTAGGAAACAGCTTTATAGCTTCTGAAACACTGAACATGCAATTACCATATGACCAGTAATTGCCCTCTGTCACATATCTCAGTGAAATAAAGACTTACTTTCACACACAAACCTGTAAATGAATGTTTACAGCAGTTTTATTCATATTAGCCAAAACCTGGAAACAACTCAGAAAACCTTCAACAGGTGAGTGGTTAACCAAACCATGGTAAATCCATACCATGGAATAGCAGTAAAAACAAACTATAGATACACAAAACTTGGATGCATCTCCAGAGAATTATGCTTTAGTAAAAAAAATCGAATCCCCCAAAATTTGCATACTGTAGGATTCTATTTCTATAACATTCTCAAAATGACAAGTCATAGAAAAGAACAGGTTAGCAGTTGCCAGGGGTTAAGGAGGATGTAGGGGCATGTATAGAAACAGATTCACTACATACACACACACACACACACACTCACACATTCACACGTACACTCATACACACATAGATTCTGATTCACTTAGAGCATTCTCAAACGAATATTTTCATTTTACTGCAACAGCACCAGGAGAGATCATGTGCAGGGTAGAATTATTCATAGGCAATATGCCTTTGGTGGTTTCATATTTCTTCTCTTCAATCCTTTCTCCTATAACAGACAGCTGATTTCTCCCTTGGGGTCTACCTTTTAGGAACTACAAGGACCTTTCCATAGAAGACTATCATCCAATCTCTTTTTTAAAATATTATTTATGGTAACTTAAGATGTTATGCCACCCAGAGATACATCATTTTAAATAAGAATTCTTAAAACTCCTAAGAACCAAAAGAATGTTTCTCTGCTGGTGGAATTGCTAGCACCAGGTTGGATAAAATTATTTGGGGCATTTATCCCTGTAGAATTTCTTCTAAAATCACACTATGTAGACCTCACCATTCCAGAAAATAGGTGGATTCATCAAATACTGGCAAAAACGTGTGGATAGGTCAGCACAATCAACTTCCGTTATTGGAAAAATAATTCAAACTCATGTCAATGTGACGGTGAATCAGTATTAAAAAAGGCATACAAAAAGTAGCATCTATAATGCAAATTAAATGTATTTTAAGATAACTTGCTAATAAAGGCATAATAAAGCAATCAATTCACTTGGAAAATATTTTTATGGAGAATACATGAAACAAAAAGATAAGGCTGAGTTCATCAGTACAGCTGATCTTACTGTCAACCAAAGACTAAAGTAAGATCCCCAGAAGATCTTAGATACAAGCAGGCCATTTAAAAAAAATTGTTTATTTAAGCAGAGTCTATTTTAATTGCTACATTTGTACTGGCCCAAGGTAGAGCTTTCAATTATCAAACAAAATTAAAATTTTGTTTGATCAGCAATATGAAATCAGTCAAATGTCATAGTGCTTTGAGACCTGGTCAAATCCACCTTGGTGAGAAGGGAAGTTTACCAGGGAACTCTGTGAGCTCTCTTCATTTCCTTAACTCTAATTCCAAATAGTATCCCTGCTCTCTTGTTAACTTGAGAAAATTATGAAACCAGAATAAAAAGAGCATCAGAGGAATCCAGGCTATTTTCCTAGTTCCCCAAGTCCTGCACCTCTCATCACAACTCTCATTACCCATTATGGAGACTCAGGAAAGGATTCTGTGAGCTGTTGTCATACTGTTTAGTATGCAGGCTATTGAACCTGGTCCCTGATGAACAGGAGGAGACAGACCCTGAGACTGTCTAGTGCATGGTATTTGTGTTGTTTAAAATGCTTCAAGCCTTGGATCTCTGGAAGAACAGAGGAGGAAAGGTCATTTTAACATTTTCCTTTTTCTTTCTGATGGTGCAGTTCTTAACTCGGTGAGTTAGAGATGGACAAGTACAAATAATGCTTTCTCAGCTTTCTTGAAATGCTAACCAAAGATAAAAATGTTATGCAGTGGTGCTTAAAATTTAATGCCATTTTGAAAACAAAAACCATGAATTCCTAAGTAAAAGTAATAGCACTGTAAGATAATACTATAAATGCTATACAAATGAAAGAAAGACATTTAAATGCAAGTGACCCACTCCTAACAGACTCCCTTCATTAGCCCATCCTTCCTCCCCAACTGTTCTACACAGGGCAAGACTAGAGATTTGTTTAAAATGCTTATATTACTTTTCTTCTAGAATGGTCTTTGGGTAGAGTGCTTAAGCAAGAATACACATACGAATAAGCTATAGATTGGAATGGAGGTTAGGAAGAGGATAACAGGTAAACTGCAGGCAGAAAAAGAAAACAAAGAAAAAGAAAATGAAATCCTCTTCTAAGTGACTTTAATGCATTCTGAAACCTAAAAACCACCATTCATCCATAGAATAGTAAGTTAATATACTTATAGAGATATCTGGTAAACATATATTGTATGCCCCATTTGTGATATTGGCTGAAATGTTATTTTGAATATTAAATTTAAAATCAAAACAGAAAAAAACAGAATCCTACAAGAGGAACACTCCCTCTGGATACACATTTCCTTTGAATAGGCACACAAACTTCCTTTACAAGTGACCTTAATTTTGAATTAAAAAGGCCAAATTTGTGACTTGCTGCTCACCTCTCTACCTTTGACCTGTCTACTCTACCTTCCAAAAGAGAAATCAATGGAGGCACGTATCAGCACGGTTTGAAGATTCTATTAGATGGCCATGAAGAGCTGTCCTGAGCCATTAAATCCACCTTTCTCTCCTTTAGTTTCACCCTACCTGCACACACACAGTTAAAAGAATAGATAATATAATGGTAAACAATCTTCCACGAAGATAACTGGGAAAATATAAGAGAAAATTTTTATCACTAATATAATTTACCAACCCTTTCTCTCAAAAATTTTCATAATGCTGTCATTAGAAATTATATTTTTCACTGTTCAAGAAGTCTACTGTCTCTATCTTGCTTTCAGTTCTAAGAAGAGTCTCAAATCAATAAATATCATTTTGATGATTTCATAAATAAAATAATTACAGATATTTTTATTTACTTTGAATTCTTGCAAATGACAACAATTACCATTGTGATTAACTGCAGAACCTGGGAACTGATAAACAGAGAAATTTGGGCTTTTTCAGATTAAGCAACAGTATGTTAGAAGGAGAATTACTTTAAAAGTTTGATTTGTTTTTTATAGATGTTCATTTATAGTTTACAAATTAGACTCTATTTTCTTCTAAAGCCCCATTTGCTGAAATCCTGAATCAGAATTATCAGTTCCAAAAAGGAGAGGAATTAAGATACAAATAATTATTTCTTCAGAGTATAATCTGATGAGCTAGCATCTGAGCCCAAATAATAATTTCAAACAATTTGGAAGCAGTTTTCATATAATTTCATGCTCTATGAAAAATCCATTTGGAAACCATGTATGACATTTGTTACAAATAGTACATTTATACTTACATCCTTACATTTTTCCATTTTTCATCAACTGCTGCCTATTTCATATTTCAAGGAGGGGCAAAAACGTGCCATCAGACTGAAGTTACTAGGATATGTGATTTGCAATCATCATTCAGACTTTCATAACTTTATGTTTTGCACAGGGACCTAAAGAATATATTTCAAGAATGTATTGGAGGTTAGAGGATGCGCTTCTGTATGGAAGAGACCTCATTTAAAGAGCTGGGTTTCTCTGTAATCCTTTCAAAGGATATTCATGTATGCATTGAATAAGAAATATGCTAAATGCTAGGAGTGTATTTTAAGCTTTGGTCAGGCTAATATGCTGTTTTAATTGTTCTTTAACCGAGACATAATAAATTTTGAGTGAAATATATATATATATATCAACCAACAGGGAGGTTATTTTTTCTTTAAGCAAGACTGAAGGAAAATGAGAATGCTTTTGTTCCATTTTTATTAATTGTATAATTCTTTTTAAATTTATGCACTTTATTTTTTAATTTCCTGTACACATCAATAAGTTTTCAGTAAAAGACTAATAACACCAGAAAAAAAACTTCCAGAGATTTCGTGAGAATCAAATGCACATAGTATATGAAAACAATTTGAAATTTTATCATCCTGCAATTGAAGTGAATAATATAAGAGATTAATGATGGTGATGATGATGATCTTGAAAATGATGCTAAAATTTACTACTCTTCAATGATATTTTATACCCAGGCATGTACTTTTTCTATGTTTTATCTAATTTATACTTAGAAATATTCCATGTTTCTTTTGGGTTTTTTTAACATCTTTATTGAAGTATAATTGCTTTAAAATGTTGTGTTAGTTTCTGCTGCATAACAAAGTGAATAAGCTATATGTATACATCTATCCCCATATCCCCTCCCTCTTGCATCTCCCTCCCACCCTCCATATCCCACCCCTCTAGGTGGTCACAAAGCACCTAGCTGATCTCCCTGTGCTATGTGGCTGCTTCCCACTAGCTATCTATTTTACATCTGGTAGTGTATATATGTCAACGCTACTCTCTCACTTCGTCCCAGCATACCATTTCCCCTCCCCGTGTCTTCAAGTCTACATACTCTACGTCTGAGTCCTTATTCCTGTCCTGCCCCTAGGTTCATCAGAACCATGTTTTTTTTTTTTTTAGATTCCACATATATGTGTTAGCATACTGTACTTCTTTTTCTCTTTCTGACTTACTTCACTCGCTATGACAGACTCTAGGTCCATCCACATCTCTACAAATGACCCAATTTCATTCCTTTTTATGGCTGAGTAATACTCCATTGTATATAGGTGCCACATCTTCTTTATCCATTCATCTGTCAATGGACACTTAAGTTGCTTCCATGTCCTGGCTATTGTAAATAGAGCTGCAATGAACATTTTGGTACATGACTCTTTTTGAATTATGGTTTTCTCAGGGTATATGCCCAGTAGTGGGATTGCTGGGTCATATGGTATTACTATTTTTAGTTTTTTAAGGACCCTCCATACTGTTCTCCACACTGGCTGTATCAATTTATATTCCCACCAACACTGCAAGAGGATTCCCTTTTCTCCACACCCTCTCCAGCATTTATTGTTTGTAGATTTTCTGCTGATGGCCATTCTGACCAGTGTTAGTTGATACCTCATTGTAGTTTTGATCTGCATTTCTCTAATGATTAGTGATGTTGAGCATCCTTTCATGTGTTTGTTGGCAATCTGTATATCTTTCTTGGAGAAATGTCTATTTGGATCTTCTGCCCATTTTTGGATTGGGTTGTTTGTTTTTTTGATATTGAGCTGCATGAGCTGCTTGTATATTTTGGAGATTAATCCTTTGCCTGTTGCTTTGTTGGCAAATATTTCTCCCATTCTGAAGGTTGTCTTTTCATCTCATTTATGGTTTCCCTTACTGTGAAAAAGCTTTTAGGTTTCACTAGGTCTCATTTGTTAATTTTTGCTTTTATTTCCATTTCTCTAGGAGGTGGGTCAAAAAGGATCTTGCTGTGATTTATGTCATAGAGTGTTCTGCCTATGTTTTCCTCTAAGAGTTTTACAGTGTCTGGCCTTACATTTATGTCTTTAATCCATTTTGAGTTTATTTTTCAGTATGGTGTTAGGGAGTGTTCTAATTTCATTCTTTTACATGTAGCTGTCCAGTTTTCCCAGCACCACTTATTGAAGAGGCTGTCTTTGTTGTATATTCTTGCCGCCTTTATCAAAGATGAGGGGACCATATGTGTATGGGTTCATCTCTGGGCTTTCTATCCTGTTCCACTGATCTATATTTCTATTTTTGTGCCATTACCATACTGTCTTGATCACTGTAGCTTTGTAGTATAGTCTGAAGTCCAGGAGCCTGATTCCTCCAGCTCCATTTTTTTTCTCAAGATTGCTTTGGCTATTCAGGGTCTTTTGTGTTTCCATATAAATTGTGATTTTTTTGGTTCTAATTCTGTGGAAAATGCCATTGGTAGTTTGATAGGGATTGCACTCAATCTGTAGATTGCTTTGGGTAGTACAGTCATTGCCACAATGTTGATTCTTCCAATCCAAGTACATGGTATATCTCTCCATCTCATTGTATCATCTTTAATTTATTTCATCAGTGTCTTATAGTTTCTGCATACAGGTCTTTTGCCTCCTTAGGTAGGTTTATTCTAGGTATTTTATTCTTTCTGTGGCAATGGTAAATGGGAGTGTTTCCTTAATTTCTCTTTCTGATTTTTCATCATTAGTATATAGGAATGCCAGAGATTTCTGTGCATTAATTTTATATCCTGCAACTTTACCAAATTCATTGATTAGCTCTAGTAGTTTTCTTTAGGATTCTTTATGTATAGCATCATGTCACTTGCAAACAGTGACAGCTTTACTTCTTCTTTTCTGATTTGGATTCTTTTTATTTCTTTTTCTTCTCTGATTGCTGTGGCTAACACTTCCAAAACTATGTTGAATAATAGTTGTGAGAGTGGGCAATCTTGTCTTCTTCCTGATCCTAGAGGAAGTGGTTTTACTTTTTCACCATTCAGAATGATGTCTGCTGGGAGTTTGTCATATATGGTCTTTATTATGTTGAGGTAGGTTCCCTGTATGCCTACTTTCTGGAGAGTTTTTATCACAAATGGGTGTTGAATATTGTTGAATGCTTTTTCGGTATCTATTGAGTTGATCATATGGTTTTTCTCCTTCAGTTTGTTAATATGGTGTATGACATTGATTGATTTGCATATATTGTAACCTTGCAATCCTGGGATAAAGCCCACTTGATCATGGTGTATGATCCCTTTAATGTGCTGCTGGATTCTGTTTGCTAGTATTTTGTTAAGGATTTTCACATCTATGTTCATCAGTGATATTGGCCTATAGTTTTCTTTTTGTGTGATGTCTTTGTCTGGTATTGGTATCAGGGTGATGGTGGCCTTGTAAAATGAGTTTGAGAGTGTCCATACCTCTGCTATATTTTGGAAGAGTTTGAGAAGTATAGGTGTTAACTCTTCTCTAAATGTTTCAAGGAATTCACCTGTGAGACCATCTGGTCCTGGGCTTTTGTTGTTGGAAGATTTTTAATCACAGTTTCAATTTCTGTGCTTATGATTGGTCTGCTTATATTTTCTATTTCTTCCTGGTACACTCTCGAAAGGTTGTGCTCTTCTAAGAATTTGTCCATTTCTTCCAGGTTGTCCATTTTATTGGCATAGAGTTGCTTGTAGTAATCTCTCATGATCCTTTGTATTGCTGCAGTGTCAGTTGTCATTTCTCCTTTTTCATTTGTAATTCTGTTGATTTGAGTCTTCTCCCTTTTTTTCTTGATTAGTCTGGCTAATGGTTTATCAATTTTGTTTATCTTCTTAGAGAACTAGGTTTTAGTTTTATTGATCTTTGGTATCATTCCCTTAATCTCTTTTTCATTTATTTCTGATCTGATCTTTATGATTTCTTTCCTCTGCTAACTTTGGGGGTTTTTTTGTTCTTCTTTCTCTAATTGCTTTAGGTGGAAGGTTAGGTTGCTTATTTGAGATATTTCTTGTTTCTTGAGGTGGGATTGTATTGCTATAACCTTCCCTCTTAGAACTGCTTTTGCTGCATCCCATAGGTTTTGGGTCATCGTGTTTTCATTGTCATTTGTTTCTAGGTCATTTTTGATTTCCTCTTTGATTTCTTCAGTGATCTCTTGGTTATTAAGTAGTGTATTGTTTAGCTTCCATGTGTTTATATTATTTACAGATTTTTTTCCTGTAATTGATATCTAGTCTCATAGAATTGTGGTCCAAAAAGATACTTGATATGATTTCAATTTTCTTAAATTCACCAAGGCTTGATTTGTGGCCCAAGATATGATCTATCCTGGAGAATGTTCCATGAGCACTTGAGAAGAAAGTATATTCTGTTGTTTTTGGATGGAATGTCCTGTAAATATCAATTAAGTCAATCTTGTTTAATGTGTCATTTAAAGCTTGTGTTTCCTTAATTATTTTCACTTTGGATGATCTGTCCATTGGTGAAAGTGGGGTACAGTCCCCTACTATTATTGTGTTACTATTGATTTCCCCTTTTATGGTTGTTAGCATTTGCCTTATGTATTAAGGTGGTCCTATGTTGGGTGCATAAGTATTTACAATTGTTATATCTTCTTGGATTGATCCCTTGACCATTATGTAGTGTCCTTCTTTGTCTCTTGTAATAGTCTTTATTTTAAAGTCTATTTTGTCTGATATGAGTTTTGCTACTCCAGCTTTCTTTTGATTTCCATTTGCATGGATGATCTTTTTCCATCCTCTCACTCTTGGTCTGTATGTGTCTCTACATCTTAAGTGGGTCTCTTGTACACAGCATATATACGGGTCTTGTTTTTGTATCCATTTAGCCAGTCTATGTCTTTTGCTTGGAGTATTTAATCCATTTACATTTAAGGTAGTTATCGATATGTATGTTCCTACTGCCATTTTCTTTACTGGTTTGGGTTTGTTTTTGTAGGTCTTTTCCTTCTCTTGTGTTTCCTGCCTAGGGAAGTTCCTTTAGCATTTGTTGTAAAGTTGATTTTGTGGTGCTGAATTCTGTTAACTTTTGCTTGTCTAAAAAGGTTCTTATTTGCCTGTCAAATCTGAATGAGATCCTGGCTGGGTAGGGTAATCTTGTTTGTAGGTTTTTCCCCTTCATCACTTAAAATACGTCCTGCCACTCCCTTCTGGCTTGCAGAGTTTCTGCTGAAAGAACAGCCGTTTACCTTATGGGGATTCCCTTATCTGATATCTGTTGCTTTTCCCTTGCTGCTTTTAATATTTTTTCTTTGTATTTAATTTTTGATAGTTTGATTAATATGTGTCTTGGTGTGTTTCTCCTTGGATTTATCCTGTATGGGACTCTCTGATTTTGCTGGACTTGATTAACTATTTCCTTTCCCATGTTAGGGAAGTTTTCAACTATAATCTCTTCAAATATTTTCTCAGACCCTTTCTTTTACTCTTCTTCTTCTGGGACCCCTATAATTCAAATATTGGTGCATTTAATGTTGTCCCAGGGGTCTCTGAGACTCTCCTCAATTCTTTTCATTATTTTTTTCTTTATTCTGCTCTGTGGTAGTTATTTCCACTATTTCACCTTCCAGGTCACTTATCCATTCTTCTGCCTCAGTTAGTCTGCTATTGATTCCTTCTAGAGAATTTTAAATTTCATTTATTATGTTGTTCATCGTTTGTTTGCTCATTAGTTCTTGTAGGTCCTTATTAAACATTTCTTGTATTTTCCCCATTCTATTTCCAAGATTTTGGATCATCTTTGCTGTCATTACTCTGAATTCTTTTAAAGGAGACTGCCTATTTCCTCTTCATTTGTTTGGTCTGGTGGGTTTTTACCTTGCTCCTTCCTCTGCTGAATATTTCTCTGTCTTCTCATTTTGTTTAACTTACTGTGTTTGGGGTTTCCTTTTCTCAGGATGCCAGTTCGTAGTTCCCATGGTTTTTGGTGTCTGTCCCCAGTGAGTGAGGTTGGCTCAGTGGGTTGTGTAGGCTTCCTGGTGGAGGGGACTGGTGCCTGTGTTCTGGTGGGCAGGGCCACGTCCAGTGGTGTGTATTTGCATGTCTGTGAACTTAGTATGATTTTAGGCAGCCTCTCTGCTAGTGGGTGGGGTTTTGCTCCTGTCTTGCTAGTTGACTGGCATGGGGCATCCAGGACTAGAGCTTGCTGGCTGTTGGGTGGAGCTGGGTCTTAGCACTGAGACAGAGATCTCTGGAAGAGGTCTCACCGATTGACATTACGTGGGGCCAGGAGGTCTCTGGTGGTCCAATATCCTGAACTCGTCTCTCCCACCTCAAAGACTCAGGCCTGACACCTGGCCAGAGCACCAAGCCCCTCTCAGCCACAGGGCTCAGAAGAAAAGGCAGAAAAAAAGAAAGAAAAAAAAATTTTTAATAAAAAAATAGTAATAAAAAAAAGAAGAAGAGAGCAACCAAACCAGTAAACAAATCCACCACTGATAACAAGTGCTAAAAACTATCCTAAGGTAAACATAAAAATCAGAAACAAAATCAGTTGCAGACAGTAAACCCCAAGTCTACAGTTGCTCCCAACGTCCACCACCTCAATTTTGGGATGATTCGTTGTTATTTCAGGTATTCCACAGATGCAGCGTACTTCAAGTTGATTGTGGCGATTTAATCTGCTGCTCCTGAGGCTGTACAGAGAAATGTCCCTTTCTCTTCGTTTGCACAGCTTTTGGGGTTCAGCTTTGGTTTTGGGACCACCTCTGCATGTAGGTTGCCCTCAGGCATCTGTTCCCACCCAGACAGGACAGAGTTAAAGCAACAGCTGATTAGGGGGCTCTGGCTCACTCATGCTGGGGGCAAGGGAGGGGTAAGGTAGTTATAATTGGAATTCGAGGCAAGCCTGCCTGCGGGCAGCAGATACTCAAATGATGTTGCAACAGCCTGAGGCGCTCTGTGTGTTCCCCCAGGGAACTTGTCCCTGGATCACAAGTCCCTGGCAGAGGCATGTTTCACAGGTTCCAAGGGGGGTGTGGACAGTGACCTGTGCTTCACACAGGATTCTTGGTGGTTGCAGCAGTGTTAGCATTTCATGCAATCTCTGGTGTCCAAGCTGATAGCCGTGGCTTGCACCATCTCTGGAGCTTGTTTAGGTGCTGTTCTGCCTTCTGTGGGCAGACAGGGAAAGAATCCCCTATCCTCACGCACCCTAAAACAATGGTCTCTTGCCTTTCAGGCAGGTCCAGACTTTTCCCTGGACTCTCTTCCAGCTAGCTCTGGAGCTCTAGCCCTCTTCAGGCTGTGTTCATGCAGACAACCCCCGTCCTCTCCCTGGGGTCTGACCTCCAAATCTCGAGACTCAGCTACCTGCCCCCACTTGCCCTGGCAGGTGAGCAGACAAACCTCTCAGGCTGATGAGTGCTGGTCGACACCGATCCTCTGTACGGGAATCTCTCCGCTTTGCCCTTTGTACCCCTGTTGCTGTGCTCTGCTCCATGGCTCCGAAGCTTCCCTCCTGCCCGTCCCCCATCTCTGCCAGTGAAGGGGCTTCCTAGTGTGTGGAAACTTTTCTCCTTCACAGCTCCCTCCCAGAGGTGCAGGTCCTGTCCCTATTCGTTTGCCTCTGTTTTTTTCTTTTTTCTTTTGCCCTACCCAGGTACATGGGGATTTTCTTGCCTTTTGGCAAGTCTGAGGTCCTCTGCCAGCATTCAATAGGTGTTCTATAGGAGCTGCTCCACATGTAGATGTATTTTTGATGTATTTGTGGGGAGGAAGGTGATCTCCACGTCTTATTCCTCCACCAACTTGAAAGTTCCCGTAACTGTGTAATTCTAAACCTTTATTAATGCCACAACTCTACAATATTGTCCTATACTCTTTGTAGTCTTAAACTCAGGATAAATATATAGGAATTAGTAAGTGATTCATCAGTTTTTCTCGAGAAATAGCTATGACCAGAGTAGTAGCTAGTTAGTTAGTTTCCCGGTTTAGCATGCTCTGCTAACTAAGCTCGATCCAGATTATACCTCTATAGCCCATGAGTTACACATGTTGCTTCATTCTAGGGTCTCATGATCTACATGGAAAGCCACTGCATGTGTATGTTTGCGTGTGTTAATGTGTTGCTGATCAAAACAGCTGAGAACATTTAGCTGGATCAATAAAAATCCATCACTAGGAATAGAAAAGTCAATTTTAACTACTAATTATGGCCCAGCAGCTTCATTTTTGCACACAGAAAAAAAATTATTGAAATTGACGAAAGAAAAAATATGGTCTGTATAACAATTTAAAATCTGACACAGGATGAGAAATGTACGGAGGTTGGTTAATCACAAAACTATATACAAACAAAATAACAGCAATATAAAATACAGAGGCAACACTGGCTCTCTTGTACAGAGATTATGTGAGTGGGGACAAGAAAAGCCATTATTCTCTAGACTGCTCTTACTCTCCTCTACATTCATTGGTGACTACATCTCAGAACTTTATCCATCACAAATACGTATATTTCCTATTACAATCATGATTCAGCACATATGAGAAGGATATATTACCTTTCATATATGTGGTTTCATATATTACCACAGGACAGGGAATTATTTTCAACATATAGATTATCCCAAGAACTTTTCATTTGTATGTTTTTGACATCATGATGGTTTTATTTTTGCCTTCAACGTTATAGGTTTGAGTGTGGTTTTTAGCGATTAGTGTGTAAGAATAGGGTTAGGGAGGGAGCAAGATTAATAATTAATTACACTGAGATTATTACCCATTAATCAATTCATTTAATACAGGTGGGGTTTAGAATTATTGATGCTTTGCTCTCTGATATTGTATGCAAAGAACCTGGTTTCTTGTCTAACCCATAGCAGCATGATATCAATGACTGTTAATTCCTTTTATTTCTACCTTCATGTGTATTTACAGGGTTGAAAGATTTCATTGGGCTTTGTTTTAAAAGGAAGTGGTTCAGCAACATTCTGCAGCATTTATTTCAAATTCTCATTCATTCTACAAATAATTATGGAATTGTTATTATGTGCCAGTTCTTATTACATTGGTGCAGTCTATATGGCTCAGCCTAGACAATTAAATGAGGCATTGCAATGTGGTATTGTGGACATTAACAGAGATAGGAAAGGGATTATGCCCACTTTAAAATAGTCTCAGAAGAGGGTTGGGGTCAGAGACCGTAAAGTTGGAGAGAAAAGACAGTATAAATACCTACAGAAAGGGAAGAAAGCATGGAACATTCAGGGAGCTGAAAGTGCTCAAAAGGATTCTAGGAACTAAATGGATTTTGTGAAAGTCACATTTCAACGGTATACATATAAAGATCAACCAAGATCCAAAACTGCCAAATACGAGAAATCTGGATTAGCTGTAAAAATATAATTTTCTACATGAAAAGAGGTTATGTGGTTTATTAAACTATGGGTAAACTTGTGCCATGTAAACATCCGGTTGTGACATAGCTAAATAAATGGTTTTTCAGGAAAGTAAATCTAAAACCTTACATTATCCATTTTTAGAAATTACTCTTCTTATTACAGGAGGTAATTGAAATATTACTTATTAAATTACCCCATAATTTTTCCTTAATGAAAATAAAAAAAATTAATAAAAATATTTCAAACTGATATATTATGTTCACATTAATTATTTTATAGTATTTCTTTACTAAATCAATTTATTCTTCACTGAACTGGTAATACCCTTCATACTAAATTTTTCTTGGTATAATTTAGTTTAAGTCAGTCTAATGCTAAATGATGCTTGTTAGCAGCTGAAGGGGCATATTGGATACTGAATAAGCTGAAAGGGATGCTGCCATTTTTTAGAATGCACATTAACAAAGAGTTTACAGGTCAAGAATACTTATGTTTGTGCATAGAAACAAAATGATCTCTTTAGAAGTATATTTGTTTAGATATAACTTTGTGATGTTTGATGTTTACTGAAAACACTGCCATGCAGAAAATCACAAAGATATTTTTAGCATAATTTCTTCAAAATCTTTTTCTTTGCACTTCTAATATTTTCTGAAGAAAATAAAAGGCACATTAACTAACTTTCTAAGTAAGAAAAAATACCAGGTAAAGGAATCCATTTTCATATTAATTTGAAAGCTTACATTTGGGCCCACCAAACAATATGTAAGTCATGAGAGTTTCTGAGCATGATTGAAAAAATCCTCTTTTTTCTTTTTTGGAAACAATCCTTTTTCATACTTTAACCTTTATATCTTGATGAAAAACTTCAAATTATTAAACTTCAAATTATTTTTCTTATTGGCATTTTTCCTTAATCTTATTATTTGGCTTACAGAAAATTCTAACCTCTTGCTTCTGTCTATTGCATCAAAATTGAAAAAGCAGAACAAAGAAAATCATTATGATTTGAGAATGGTTTTTCTTTCAGTAAATGGATTTCACCTCCAACAAATCAAAATGAAGAATGATGACTTTCTGGAACATTTAAAAGACTAAGTACCCACAGAGTAAAGTTAAAACCAGCAAAGTGGAGAATGGATAATATAATTTATGACACATATCCTAAAACACAGAAGATTTGCAATATAAGAGAAAAAAGTCTAACCAATAGCTGACTGGCAAGGGTACAATATATGCCACAGAAAAACAAAAAGCAGTTATTTATGATTTCTCAAGTTGCTTATCTTGTAAGTCCAATGTGTTCATTAAGAATTAAATATTAATTCAATAATGCTGACTGGTAAAATTCAATGTAGCAAATATGAGTTGCCCCAGGTAAACCCACTGACTGGTGGCAGGTGAAATTAGATGATGGAAAGTAAGATAAAATTTGTACTTAACTCAAAAAGCTTTTTTCTTTCTTTTAAATTCAAGTTATGAGTAAAGGCAGCCAAGATACCAGATTCTGCATTTAGTCCTCTGCCAAACCTTCAGCTAAAAGCAGTGAAGCTATGTTCAAAAGCACCATTGCCTCAGACCAGCATTATGGTCACCCTATGTATTTGTGAGCAGGTTGGGAGGGACACAGAAAAAAAGGCAGAACCCAGCTAGCTCTCCCTCAGTTTAAAACATGAACAAACCCAGGATTTTTACAGCTAATGCGCTAGGCTCTAAAAATTAGTGTTCTGGAGAAGTCTACAAGTAATGTGCATGTAAAGGGAAAATGTAAATATAAACTGTCAATGACCTATATATGTCTCTTCCTTTTTTATAGCTGGACAAAAGACATTATCATTTGTGAGTATGACTTCCATAAAAATTTCTACCAAAACAATTATTAGTGTCAAAGCAAAAGTAACCATGACTTTTATGTGGACAAATAGGAAAAATTTTAACTCAGGCATTAAATTGGAATTTGAGAATCTGAAACAATTTGAGTTTACTTTTGAAATAATATTAAGAAAAGCTCTGATGAATAGTGCAGTATGTTAGAAATAATAGTGGAATGAATAGGAACCCTAACGTTTAATCCTAACTCTAACACTTTCTGGATGTGCGAATTTGGGTTACCTAAACATTTTTGTGCAAGAAATCCATTATCTTCATTAACCCTAGAGAATGGTACATATTGAGCCATCAGAAAATGGTTGATTGAAAGCTCTTTCTAAACAATACTGTTTGGCAAATGTAAACAAATTCATATTTTAAAAAGGTAAATATCAGCACTTAAAAGACAAAGTTTCAAATGGTGCTCTAGAAACAGTTTGCATTCAAACAATGAATGGACCGATGCATAATTACAGAAATATATAAATAATTTTTCATGTCATATTTCATATAAATTGCCTCTGGAAGCATTTACATTTGAGGAATAAATTTATTTTAAAATGTTTTGTTATATATTCACTAAGTCACTATAATTATGGAAAGCATGTTTCTATTTTGGGTAGTAATTACAGTGATGTGGTTTTTTTTAAACCAACATCAATAATGATGTAGATCAAAATGACTCAGAAATGTTATTACGTATTTCAGATGATCATTGGCAGGTCACAACAATCTGTTTAACATGGAAGGATATATATTTAGTTACCATAGAGAAATTATGTGTTAAAAGAGAAAAGGGTTACAATTATTACATTTAGTAGAATACAATTAAAAGCTTTTCTGTCTGAAATCAGCCTTCACTGTCTTCTAGAACAGCTTTAGATGGAGAAATAAATACTCACATAAAAATTTCTTTTTAATGGGAAGGGGTTGAGGGAGACTTTTTTCAACAGCAGAATAATACTTCCTAATAATGTAGCAATAATATACTTTCCTAAAGCATGCTAGGGGACTTCCCCGGCGGTCCAGTGGTTAAGAATCCAAGCTTCCACTGCAGTGGGCATGGGTTCATCCCTGGTGGGAGAACTGAGATCCCATATGCCTACACAGCATGCCTAAATAAATAAATAAATAAATAAATAAATAAATAAATAAATAAAAGCATGCTAGCCAGAGTAATTCAGCAATCTGAGAGAAAGGAATATTTATTTTATGTAAAACCGTGTAAGAAAATACGACTAGCTAAGCCATAAATAAAATACAGTGTTTCTATTGTAACATCTAAGGGTTAGGTGAATCCCAAAATGCATTATACAATACGAATTCCAAACTACATTTAGAGAAAAACAAAAGGTAGAAATCTGAAAATGCTGCATTGTTAAAAGATAGAGTAAGTCTCCATTACTTGAAAAGTTTGAGCACAGATGAACATTCATGCTTTATTACAAAATTAGTTTATCAACACTGAGATCAGAATGCTGAATGAGCTGAACAAAAGTTCAAAAATCTTTGCAGACTAAAAGTTATCCAAAACTCTAGAAAGCTGTCTAAATTGGTGCACCTGGAGCTATAATGGTAGTTAAAATTCATGGAGAAATTTCTATGTGCCGGGTACTGTGTTAAGCAGGAAACTTTTGGAGGAAGTTCTGGATATTTCTTCTTTTTCAGAGATGAGGAAGCTGAAGTACCTTGGTAAAATGTATAACAGCTATGAAGTGGCAAATCTTGGACTCAAATCCTGACCTTAAGTGTGACACTATATTACCCCTGTATTGTACATATACTGATCTGCTTTTTAATGCTTGCTTACAATAAAAAGACAGCAATGCCCCTATTTCTAACTGAATGTAAATAAAGAAGACATTAGTTTGCATAGGCAGTTGACTGCATTTGAGAACATTTTTTAAAAAGACTGACTCAAAATTTTAAATGATATGGCATTAAAAAACTGTATATAATTAATTTAAATCAGTTAGTTATATTAATTATTTACAATTGCCAATTTTTGCCAAATTTCACTGATTGGTGTTAACAAATTGAATTATGAAAATTAAAAAGTATAAATTGAGTTATATTTAAGATATGAGAAACTACTGTAATGAACACGTTAGGTTGTTTGAAAGTGTCATCCATGCAAGCTTTAAAAAATGTTAAGAATTTACCTGTGGCTTAAAAGAAGCAAGTCAATAACTGGATGGAGAACATTTTGTTCAGTTTGGTTTAGTTTCTTTGTCTTATATAGGAAGTGAAATACTATTATCACATTACTTGGTACAAGCCAAGGAAAAGGAAGTAAGTCTACTGCTGGAGAGTTTTAGGCTTTTTCCTGAGGAAGTTCATTGTTTCTAAATTATTTTTAATGGACATATTTATTCATTAATTACAGATTCACATGCAGTTGTAAGAAATAATGCAGTGTTCTCATGCATGTTTTTCCCAGCTTCCTCCAATCATAACATTTTGCAAAACCTTAGTATAATACCACAACCAGAATGTTGACATTGATACAATCCACTAATCTTACTCAGATTTCCCCAGGTGAATTTGTAATCATGTGCAGTGCATGTATTAAGTTATATACAATTTTATCATCTGTGTAGGTTGATGTATCTACCACCACAGTCAAGATACTGAACAGTTCCCACACCACAAGGAGAATCCCTGTGTTGCCATTTTATAACCGTGCCCAGCCCATCTCCTTCCTTCCCAAATCCCGGGCATCTACCAGACTATTCTCCATTTCTAAAAATCTGTCATTCAAACATGTTGTAGAAATGGAATCACAACATGTAATCTTGGGATTGGCGTTTTTTCACTCAGCATAATTCCCTGAAGATTCATTTGATTTGTTACACATGTATCACCAGTGTGTTCCTTTTCATTGCTCACCAGTATTCCATGGTATGGATATACCACAGTTGGACCATTCACCCATTGAAAGACATCTGGGCTGTTTCCAGGTTTGGGCATTACTAATAACGCTGTTATGAATAATTATATACAAGTTGTTGTGTGAACATAAATTTTAATCTCTCTGGAATAAATAGTAGTGCAAATGCTGGGTCATGTGGTTGCTAGATATTTAGTTTTTTATGAAACTGTCAAACTGTTTTTCAGGGTGGATTTACCATTTTACACTCCCACCAACAACATAGGGTGCTCCAATTTCTCCATATCCTCACTAGCATTTGGTGTTGTTAGTGTTTTGTTTTGTTTTTTAATTTTAGCCATTCTGATAAGTATGTAGTGATATAACTTTGTAGTTTGAATTTGCATTTCCCTAATGGCTAATAATGTCAAATATATTTTCATATGGTTATTTGCTATCTGTATATTTGCTTTAGTGTAATAACTGTTCATATCTTTTGTCCATTTTCTAATTGAATTATTTATACCTTTTAGTGATGAATTTGAGATTTCTTTATATAATATAGACACAAGTCTTTCAACAGATATACGGTTTGCAAGTATTTTCTTTCAGTCTGAAGCTTGTCTTCTATCCTCTTCAGGTGGGCTTTCCAGAACAGTTTTAAATTTTGATGAGATTCAACTTATCAATTTTTCCTTTAATGGATTGTGCTTCTGTGTGATATCTAAGAACTCTTCCATAGTCCAAGATCCTGAAGATTTTTCTAAGTTTCTTTTTGTAAAATTTTATAGTTTTACATTTTCATTTAAGTCTATGATCCATCTTGAATTAATTTTTATATCATATAGGTTAAGGTCAAAGTTAATTTTTTGCTTCTGAATACCCAATTGCTCCAGTAGCATTTGTTGAAAAGGCTATATTTTCCCTTTGAGTTGCATTTGCACTTTGTCAAAAATCACTTGAACATATTTGTATGGGCCTATTTTTGAATCCTGTATTCTGTTTCATTGATCTCTGTTTCTACCCTTCTACCAATATCACACTGTATAACCCTTAACATTTAGTAGAGTAATTCTTCCCACTTTATTCTTCTTTTCAATATGCTTTTAGCTATACTAGGTCCAGTGCCTTTCCATGTAAAATTTTAAGTGAGTTTATCTACATCTAAAAAAAAACCAAAAAACAAAAAACTGGGGGATTTTTATAGGAATTGTGTTAAACCCAAATATCAATTTGGAGAATTGCTATTTTTACTGTGTTGAGTCTTCTAATCCACAAACATGGTACATCTCTTAATTTATTTAGGTCTTCTTTGATTTCTTTCACCAGCATTTTGTAGATTTCAGCATACAAGTCTTGCATATGTTTCATTAGATTTAGATCTCAGAATTTCATATATTTTGGATATAATATAAATGGTATCGTATTTCTAATTTTGGTATCCATGTGTTCATCACTACTATATATAAATACAATTAATTTGGCATGCTTATCTTGTATCCTGTGACCATGCTGAACTCACTTATTCTAAGATATTTTTTGGTAGAGTCCTCAGGATTTTCTATGTAGACAATTATGTCATCTGTGAATAGATATAGCTTTATGTATTTATTTCTAATCTGCATGCTTTTAATTTCTTTTTCTTACCATATTACAATTTCTAGGACTTCCAGTACTACATTGAATAAGAGTGGTGAGAGGGAACAGCCTTGCTTTGTTTCTAAAGTTAAAGAAGGAAGCCTTCAGTCTTTTACCATTAAGTACATTAAGTATGTTAACTATAGGGTTCTGTTTTTGGTTTTTTCTTTTGCTTGTTTTGTTTTTTGGGGTGTTTTTTGGTAGGAGCTCTTAATCAAGCTTAGGTAATTCTCCTTTATTCCTAATTCACTATTTTTTTTATCATGAATGGAGGTCAGGTATTGTCAAGCTTTTTTCTGTGATAACATGATCATGTGATTTTTTTTCCCTTTAGCTTGTTGATATGGTGAACTAGATGGATTGACTTTTCCAAAGTTGAACCAGCATTATATACCTGGAAAAAAAATCCCACTTGGTCATGGTGTATAATTATCTGTATACATTGTTGAATTCTGCCTACTAACATTCTTTTGAAGATTTTTGTGTCTAAGTTCATAAGAGATATTGGTCAGTAGGTTCATATTTTTGTCCTGCCATTGTCTGGTTTTGGTATCTAGATAATATTGGCCTCATAAAAAATAAGCTGGGAAGTGTACCCCCCTCTTCCATTTTCTGAAACAACTTGTATAAAACTGGTGTAATTCTTTACATGTTTAGTAGAATTCTCCAGTTAATCCATATGGGCCTGAAGATTTCTTTTACAGAAGCTTTTAAACTATGAATTCAATTTATTTTATGGTTATAAGTCTATTTAAATTATCAATTTCATCTTCATTGAGTTTTGTCAATTTGAGATTTTTGAGAAATTGGTTCATTTGTTCTAAGTCATCAAATTTATGAGTAAAGTTGTCCATAGTATTCCCTGATTATCTTCTTAAGGGCTGCACAATCTGTAACAATTATTCCCTATTTTATTCTTTGTATTTGTTAGCATGTTTTCTTTCTTTTTATTAATGTCAGTCTTGCTAAGCGTTTATCAACCTTACTGATTTTCTTAAGAAGCAGGTTTTGTTTCATTTATTTTTCTCTACTGTGTTCCTATTTTCAATTCCATTGAAATATGCTCTTTATTATTTCCTTCTTTCATCTTGTTTTAGGTTTACTTTGCTCTTCTTTTTCTAGTTTCTTGAGATAGAAACTTAGGATATTGATTTTAGACTTTTATTCCCTACTAATATGTATTCAGTGGTATGAGTTTCTATTCATCATTGCTTTAGCTGAATTCCACAAATTTTAATATGCTGCTTTTTTGTTTATATCCATACCTGTATATTTTCTTATTTCCTTTTTGACTTCCTTTTCGACCCATGGATTCTTTAGAAGTACGCTGTTTAACTTCCATGTGTTCACAGATTTTCTTGTTGTCATTATGTTATTGCTATTTAATTTGATTTCATTATGGAAAGAAGACATATTCTGTATGATTTCAACTCTGTTAAATTTTTGAGGTTTGTTTTCTAGCACAGGACATAGTTTATCTCAGTGAATGTTCCACGGATACTTGAAAAAATTCTGTACTCTACTGTTGTTGGGTGGAGTCTTCTTCATATGCCATTTAGATCCCATTGGTTGACGGTATTAATAAAATACTCTATATCATTGCTGACTTTTCTGTCTAGTGTTTCTATCAGTTGCTGAGAGGGGGTGTTGAAGTCTCTAGTTATAATTGCATATTTATCTACTTCTCCTTTCAGCTCTACGAGATTTTATTTCCTGTCTATTGAGACTCTGTTTCTTAATATATAAAAATTTAGAATCATTAATTCTTGTGGATTAATCATTTCATCATTATGCAATATCTATCTTTTTGTCTCTAGTAATTTTATTCTCTGTGAAATCTACTTTTTCAGGTATTAATATAGCTATTCCTAATTTTTTATTAATGTTTGTACGGTGTATCTTTAGGCATCCTTTTACCTTCATCTATTTTGCCTTTAAGTCAAAAGTGACTTTCCTGTAAGCAATAATATGTAGGTAATGTTTTTATTATTTTCTCTGCAATTTCTGCATTTTTATTGGTAGGTTTAAGATATTTATATAAGGTAATTGTTATATGTTAATACTTACATCTGCCATCTTATTATATATTTTCTATTTGGTTCTTCTTTTTATTCTGTTCCTTTGTTCTTGCCTGCCTTCTGGCAATTAAACAATTTTGGGAGCCCATCTTGATTTATTTATAGTGTTTGAGTATATTTTTGCATAATTTTTAGAGACGCTGCTCTGTATATTTTACATATAGAAATAGATGATATAGATATAGATATCAATGATAGATATAGAAATAGAAATATAGATAAATAGCTGTGTAACTTATAGTCTACTGAGATCAACATTTACGACATCAGATGAAGTGTGGAAACCTCACCTCCATTTAGGTCTCTTTTCCTTCCCCCAGTTTTAAATATAATTGTCTTGAGTATCAGATGATCACATAACTTTTGTTTTAATGATAAATATAATTGACAAAGCTCAGGAGGAAAAAGATAGCCTTATGTTTGTACCTCTATTTCTGCTCTTTCTGTTGTTCCTTCTTCCATCCAGATGCTACAAGGTTCCTTCTTTTTATCATTTCCTTTCTGTAAAATAACTTCCTTTAGGCAATCTTTAAGGGAAAATACTCTAGTAAGAGATCTTTAATTTTCTTTCACCTGAGAATGTTTTTATTTCCCCTTTATTATTTATTCCCCATGAGTATAGACTTGATGGATATAGAATTTGTGGTTAACAGTTCTTTCCTTTTAGCATTTATAGAATATTATGCCACTTCCTTCTCGTCTCCATGGTTTCAGATAAGAAATCTGCTGCCAATTGATTTAGGATTCCCTACAGGTAATGCTATTTCTCCCTGATTCCTTTTAAGTTTTTTGAAAATTTATCTTTAGTTTTAAATTTTTAATTAAGATATTTCTTGCCATGTGCTTCCTCAGGTTTATCTGTTTGGGGTTCACTCAGCTTATCATATCTGTAGGTTTATGTCTTTCACCAAATTTGGGGAGTTTTAGCCATTATTTCTTTGAATTCTCTTTCAGCCCCACTTTCTCTCGCCTCCTTCTGGGACCCTGACAATATGAATGCTGGATCATTTGCTCTCATGCCACAGGACCCTGCCTCTGTCTTTTTTTTTTTTTTCCTCAGTCTATTTTCTCTCTGTTGTTTAGAATTGATAAGTTCTATTATTCTGTCTTCAAATTTACTAACTTACCTTCTTTTATCTCCACCCTACTAATAAACCCATCCAGTGAGTTTTTAATTTCTCTTACCATATTTTTGTTAAGGTTCCATTTGGGTCCTTTTTATAATTTCTATTTCTTTAGTAATATTTTATATTTTTTGCTTCAGGAGAATTTGCAATTGGTTATTAAAGCATTTTTATAATGTTGCATACAATACGTGTCAAATAATGCCAACATCTCATTCATCTTAACGTTGGCATCAGTTGATTGTCTTTCCTCATTCAAGTTGTGATTTTCTTGGTCTTTGGTATGATGAATGGATTTTTATTGTATCCTGAACATTCATCTGTTATTTAGGAGACTCTGCATCCTATTTAAATCTTTTATTTTAGCAGGTAGTCACCTTGTTTAGTTTTAGCACTTGTATTTTAGTTTAATTTTATAGGCTGTGGTTCTATAGCAGTTTAATTTTCAGGACCTTAGTGGTATTATTTTGGTTTTCTTCTGTACAGTTAACTTTTCTGGGGCTCCCACTGGTCCCTGCTGTCGGTGTTTGAGTATTTCTGGGTGTCTCCCCATGGTGGAGGAGTCCAGTAGGATCCTCCTACCTGTGCTTGTCTGCTCTAATATCTTGATCTGTGGGGACAAAGAGGCTTCCCATACCATGTCACTTGCTGTGACTGGGTCTCTTTTTCTGGTTCTACCCACCTACCCTGATGTCTCTGGGTCAGGGAGGAAAGTATCATCCCAGAAGAGAAAGAAGCTTCCCAGACGAGACTACCTGCTGTAGCTGAGTCTCTCTTACTGGTTCTGCCTACCAGCTTCAGTATCTTTTGGTGGAAAGATAAGTCTTAGACCCAGCAGGGAAGGAGACTCTCCTGGATGTTTTTTTCTGGCAGGAGTCCCAGTTGATTCTCCTTTCTGGTGGTGTCATGCTCCGCTAGTGTCATCAGAGGGACTCCCATTGAATCGGGGGTAAATGAGCCTACTTAGGCTGCCTTCACATGCTATATTGGGGGTCTAGAAATGTCAGGTCTGAGCAGGCTTCCTCTTTTGGGTGGAAGGATGCAAGATATTCTGCTGCTGTACCATTTCTCTCTCCTGAGGTCTCAAGACAACTCGCCTTCTTAGCATTTTTTAGAGTTATGTTTTGATTGTTTCCTGTGCTTTATACTTGTGCTTTGCAGGGAGGAGCAAGGAAAATGGGTCTATACTATTTTGTCCCAACTAGAAGTAATGACACAATTATATTTTGAAAAATTCATCCACAGTGTGGTGCAGGCAAAGGCTGGAATATAGCTCTGAATGAGAGCATCTGCTTTCTCAGAGAGGAACTATGCCCAGCCAGCTAGCAGGATCCTTCCCAGTTCATATACTCTCTACTCGATAGAAGGCTACCTTACAGCTCAGCTTCCCCAGGGGAGTGAAGCATCAAGAAACTGCTCACAGTAGCTCCTCCTTACCTCCTTTCTAGAACACATGGTCCATTCTAAATAATCTATGAAAAAATGGAAATCTACTTCCAGTCAACAACAGAGGCTGGGAATTATTTTAAAACCATTTTTTCTCTCTCCTTAATATGACATCATTGATTCAATACATGGATCAAAATGTGAGTCATTATAATAAATGTTAATCCAGATTGAATTATTATCCAGCCACTTATTATAGTTTTTAATCTTACCCCCCCAAAAAACACAATTTTTGCTATTGTTTGTGCTTGCAGCTCTACTCAAATAGGGAATAAATCAATGGATCTAATACTACATCTGATGAATGGTCAACATTTATTTTGATTGATACCAATACATACGCTTTGCAATAAGCTACTCCAAGTTGTACATGTACATATTCTTGAAATAGGTATACTTCCCTACCCTCTATCAACTATGCATGCAAGATAAGTAAATGTGGCAAAGTGAATATGGAAGTCTGCGGTCTGTTGGGTCACTGATATATAAATCAGAGTCAGGGCTCTGAATGGTATCCAGTTGGAGAATACTGATGACAATAGCAGAGGAAATGGTTTTCTGGGGACCAGGAAGAAAAATGCTATATCCGTAGGGTCTATAATTAATTGTACTGAAAGGCAGCTATGTTATTGTATCCTGGCATGCAGCTGTATATGCTTCCTTTAGGAATCCAAGAAAGAAAGATGACTTCTAGAGATTTTTTAAAAAAGCAAGTTGGAGGGACAGGCACTACGAAACTCAGCATCTGTTGAGCTCTATGCCCCACATCGTCAACATTAAGTCTCTATCTGTGTCTTAGGCAGCTCTGGCTGCCATAACAAAATACCACAGACAGGGTGGATTAAACAATAGACATTTATATTCTCACAGTCTGGAAGCTGGAAGTCTAAAATCAGAGTGCCAGCATGATTGGTTTCTGGTGAAGATTCTTCCTATCTTGTATACAGCCACATTCCCACTGTGTCTTCACATAGCAGAGAGAGATAGAGAGCAAGCTCTTATCTCTCATGTCTCTTCTTATAAGGGCACTAATCCCATCATGAAGGACCCACCCTCATGACCTCCTCTGAACCTAGTTACAGTCAGCCCTCTGTACTCACAGGTTCCACATCTGCAGATTCAACCAACCACAAATCAAAAATATTAAAAAAAAAAACAAAAAAACTCCAGAAAGTTCCAAAAATCAAAACTTGAATTTGCACCAGCAACTATTTACATAGCATTGACATTGTATTAGGTATTATAAGTAATCTAGTGATGATTTAAAGTAAACAGGAGGATGTGCATGGGCTATATGCAAATACTATACCATTTTATATAAATGACTTGAGCATCCTTGGATTTTGGTATTTGCAAGGGGTCCTGTAACCAATCCCCCATGGATACCAAAGGATGATTGTATCTCTCAAAGGTTCCATTTCCAAACACCATCACACTGGAGATTATACTTCAACATATGAGTTTTGACAGGACACAATTCAATCCATAGCAATCTGCAAATCTGTGGGTGCCTCCAGGGGACATTATCGCAACTGTCATGCCTACGAACAATCCTGAATCATCAACACTAGATGAATTAGTGTTACCAGGCCTACATTTAAGTGTCAGTAAATTATAGTTTATATGTATATATAAACTTATAAATATTATAGTTTTATGTATATATACATATTTTATTTATAGAAATACATTATAGGAAAACTCTGTACACTAAAAAAAGTAAAGATAAAGTATTTGCAATATAAAAAGGAATTTTTACTACCCAGTAAACTCAAAGGATATGTTTTAGTAATGTCAATATATAATAAAGCAATTTTTTCTTTCCCTTTCAACTGGTTTATATCTCTCTGCATATAAGCATGTTCTGACATCCCCTTTCCAATTCAAACCCTCTACCAACCCTGATATCAACTTTAACTATTATTTCTCCATTACTAGGGTTTCTATCTGCAGCAATGGTCTTCTTTCCACCTTCCTCCCATATATCCCGTAACAGGATAAACTGATTCCAAAGTTGTAAAACTGATTTTTTTCAGATTTTCATGCACACACCATTGATCTTTTCTGTGTTAATTTGCTGACAGATGGGAGCAAATCCAGGCCTAAGCTGCCAAAGCCCTAGAAACATAACCAAAGAGTTGATTATATTTTCTCCCCTTAACTCTGTAATAAACTCCAGACACACACACACACACACACACACACATCTCCAGTCTAAATCTTATTATGAGCAAACATAGTCAGATTGCCCCTAACATGTTCTGAACTTAGGCAAAAGCACAAATAGATGTCCTGCTTGGATCAAGGGAAACACACATGTGTCTAGCTTGGAAGATGGATATAGGGAAGAAGTCTATGTAGGCACTGGATATAAGCTGATGAATTCTGAGGTTGCTGGAACATGGTTTAGAATGGGGGGCCATGGGTTCAAGATGGACACATACCCTTAGACCCAGAAAATCTTCATATTGAGATGAGGGACACAGTCAGAGAAGAATTAGAGTGGGGACTTCTAAATCAGGGGGACTAGTCCAGGGGCCTATTTGCTTGTGTTAATGGTGGCACTAGACATGGTTGTCTCTTAGTTACTCTACCTTCTCAATCTAATCCACTAAATGTCTTTGTACATAATATTAACTTTGTTTTGTGATATCATCATCCTTCCTGAAATTTAAGGGCCATTTAGTTTTCTTAATCTCCCTTCATTGTACCTTTCATCTCCTTATACAAATGATATCCTCATTCCCTGGCTGAAGCAGCTAACATCTTGATGTGGAAACTAAATGACTTCATGTAATACTGAACAATGAAGTGCAGAACAAGACCTGTGATATATAACAATATAAAGATATTAAGGAAAATAAGAATAGGCCTATAACTAATAAATAAATTGAATCTATAGTTAACAGCCTTCCAAAATAGAAAGCACCAGGTCCAGATGTGTTCACTGGTAAAATCTACCAAACATTTAAGGAAGAAATTATACTAATTATCTATAATCTCATTCAGAAATTAGAACAGAAGGAATACTTCTTAACTCATTCATGAGTTTAACAATTCTATGGCCATCATTACCTTTATATCAAAACCAGACAAAGGTAGTACAATAAAAGAAAACTACAGACCAATATATCTCATGAAAATAGACGCAGAAATCCTCAACAAAATATTAGCAAATTTAATCCAATAAGCATAAAAATAATTTCACAGCACAACCAAGTAGGATTTATTCTTGGCAAGCAAGTCTGGCTCAATATGTGAAAATTAAACAATGTAATCCATCACTTCAATAGACAAAAAAAGAAAAATCACATGATCATATCAATAGATGCCTAAAAAGCACTGCTGAAATATAACACCCATTCATGATAAAAACTCTCAGTAAGCTAGAAAAAGAGGGAAACTTTCTCAACTTGATAAAGACTATACAAAAAACCTATAGCTAACGTCATACTAAATGGTGAGAAACTTGAAGCTTCACCACAAAGTTCAGATATAAGGTAAGGATGTCCACTCTCACCATTACTCTCAACATCACACTAGAAGTTCTACCTAATGCAATAAGAAAATGAAATAAAAGGTATACAGACTGGGAAGGAAGACATAAAAATGTCTTTGCAGATGACTTGATCGTCTGTGAAGAAAATTAAAAAGAATCAACAAAAACCTCACAGAACTGATAGCAATTATAGCAAGGTTGCAGAATACAAGGTTAATATGAAAAAGTCAACTGCTGTCCTATAAACCAGCAGTGAACAAGTGGAATTTTAAATTAAAAAAACACAATGCCATTTATATTCACATCCCCCAAAATGAACTACTTAGTCATAAATATAATGAATTATATACTAAATTTATATGAAGAAAACTACAAAACTGATGAGTAAAATAAAAGAAGAACTACATAAGTGGAGAGATATTCCATGTTCATAGATAGGAAGACTCAATGTTGTCAAGAGGTCAGTTCTTCTCAAATTGATCTATAAATTGAATGCAATCCCAATCAAAATCTCAGCACTTTACTTTACGGATATTGACAAACTGATTCTAAAGTTTATATAGAGAGGCAAAAGACTCAGAGTAGCCAATACAATATTGAAGGAGAAAAATAAAGTTGGAAGACTAACACTACCTGACTTCTATACTTACTATAATGCTACAGTAATCAAGACAGTATGGTGTTGGTGAAAGAACAAATAGATTAGTGGAAGAGAAAAGAGGACCCAGAAATAGACCCACATAAATATAGTCAGCTGATGTTAGACAAAGGAGCAAAGGCAATAGAATGGAGCAAAGATAGTCTCTTCAACAAATGATGCTGGGACATACACATGCAAAAAAAAAAAAAAAATCTAGACACAGACCTCACACTCCTCACAAGAATTAATTCAAAATGGATCACAGACCTAAATGTAAAATGCAAAACTATAAAATTCCTAGAAGATAACATAGGAGGAAACCTAGATGACCTTGGAGATGCCAATGCCTTTTTATACACCACACCAAAGAAGATACATCAGATGGCAAATAAGCATATGAAAAGATGCTCTGCATCATATGTGTGCCATCAGGGAAATGCAAATCGAAACAATGAGATACCACTGCACACCTATTAGAATGGCCAAAATCTGAAACACAGACAACACCAAACGCTGGCAAGGGTACAGAGCAACAGGAACTCTCATACATTGCTAATAGGAATGCAAATTGGTACAGTCAGTTTGAAAGATAGCTTGGTGTCTTCTTACAAAACTAAACATACTCTTAGCATGGGACCCAGCAATCAAGCTTTTTGGTATTAACCCAAAGGAGTTGAAAACTTATGTCCCCACAGAAACCTGCACAAGGGTATTTATAGCAGCTGTAGTCATAATTGCCAAAACTTGGATGCAACCAAGATGTCCTTCAGTAAGTAAATGGATAAATAAACTGTGGTACATACAGACCATGAAATACTATTTAGTGCTAAAAAAAAGAGCTATGAAGGCATGAAAAGACATGGAGGAAATTTGAATTCACATTACTAAGAAGGAAGCCAAACTGAGAAGGGTATATACTGTATAATTCCAACTATAAGGCATTCTGGAAAAGCCAAAACTATTGAGACAGTAAAAATATCAGTGGTTACCAGGGGTTGGAGATGGTGGTGAGGTATGAATCTGCAGAGAACAGAGAATTTTTAGGGCAATGAAAATACTTTATAGGATATCATAATGATGGATAAATCTCATTATGTATTTGTCCAAACCCATAGATTGTACAACACCAAGAGTGATTACAATGCAAATATGGACTTTGGGTGAATATAATGTGTCAATGTAGGTTTGTCAACTGTAACAAATGTACCACTCTGGTGAGGGATGTTGACAATGGGGGAGGCTATACATGTGTGAGGGCAGGGCACATATGAGAAATCTCTGTTTCTTCTCCTCACTTTTGCTGTGACCCAAATACTGCTCTTAAAAATAACACTGAATAATAATAATTTTTAAGGATGTCAAATATTATTTAAAATAATAATTTAAAAGATTTCAAAGAATCTGGAGAGCACACCCTCTCACCCCTTTGAGGGAATAATGCTGCTGTCTCTACTTTTGTAGCATTCCCTCCTTAACTCCCAAAAGAATTGGACCTCTAAGGAGAGAATACCAGGAGTTCTCACGGATAAGCTGGAGGCTGTTATTTCAAAGATGGTCTTGGTTCCTGCCCCTCGAATCACAGACTTCAAGTAACCTTCTGTTTTACCTCTGTGAATGTCTCTGATTACAGCAGAAAATTATTGGAATCATAAAATTGTTGGAAAGGGAAAAAAGTAACCATTAGCCACTACTATTTTCTGTCTTATTTTTAAAGTAATATTATAGCTCATTCTATCAATATCTTAAAAAACAGTGCTACATCAGTATTCAAATAAATAATATGTTTTAGATTATCTAAGAAACACGTTCATGGTACCAACAAACTGATTCTAAAGTTTATGTAGTGAGGCAAAAGACTCAGAATAGCCAACACAATATTAAAGGAGAAGAACAAAAAGCTTTGCATGATGTAGTGAATCCATCAAAGGGAAAGGCAAGTTCAATGGTAGCCCGTGCTACTCTGCATTTGGTGTGGAGGTTCCTCATCACTGATGTGATATGAGGAAACAGTAATAGAACTTGATTTGTGGATCACAGGTTTTCTTTACGTTATTTTCTTTGCAGAAGAAGACAATGTTGAGGTTCCTAATGCAGCAGATGGTTGCTGGAAGATATGAATGTGTTATGAGTAAATCAATTTGTTCTATTATAAAAACTGAATTTAAGGTGTGTTTTCTATATTCTTAAAGAGTATTAATCAATGGAATTCATCTTACTAAAATATGAGATTTAATACAGAAATTCTATTTGTATTTATAACCATGAAGTGACTGAAATCATGGGAAATTAGAGAAAACTGTAAGTTTTATATCATAGGAGTATACAATAAACCATGGCATGAAAAAGTTTAATAGGATGTTAAAAGGAGATTTGCAAATTTCTTTGTCTAGCACTTAAGGGTCTACACATTTTCTTACCCAGCAGCAACCTTTTATGTCATACGGGAACCCTTGCTTTTCCCATTACAAAAAAAGCTCATACACGTGTCTGTACCTTTGTCAAAGTTGTTTCTGTCTGAGTTTCCACTGTCTACATATCTGTATTCTACCCTGGAATGAAGTAGTTAAAATGTATTAATTTTAACAGATAAAATATTTAAATTTTAATTACAAAATTTATTTTTAATTAATTTTTTGAAAAATTAAAGATTTTTAGTTCTACAACAAGAAAGTTCAGTTCTGACCTGCCTATTATTCTTAGGTTCCACCCTGATCTACCATCAGTAGGAGTCAGAAAAAAGCAAGGCATGCCTGGCCAGAGGAAGAAGTAAGCCTGCCAAGCTGCACAGCCAGGGAGATCAGCTCAGTGCTTTGTGACCGCCTGGAGGGGTGGGATAGGGAGGGTGGGAGGGTGGGAGACGCAAGAGGGAAGAGATATGGGAACATATGTATATGTATAACTGATTCACTTTGTTATGAAGCAGAAACTAACATGCCATTGTAAAGCAATTATACTCCAATAAAGATGTAAAAAAAAAAAAAGAAGAAGAAGTAAGTCTGCCACCTGTTTGCAAGAGGGACTGAAGAAACTATTCCTAAAAAAAAGAGACATTTTTAGCAGAAGTTTGTTGAATAATAGAGTCTTGATGGCTATATGCTAAGAGGCGAGACTAAGTGCTAGTGTTAGTTCTTACCTGAGCTCCCTGTGAACTTACATCTTGGATTTTGAAAATGGGCTGTCACTAAAAGCTGATTCCTTAAAAAGAATTGTGAGCTATTTGGAATCTTTAAAAAGCATAATACACAGAATGAGAGTAAAAGCAATCTCTCAACTGTGCCAGAGAGCTCTGTCTAGTTTTGGCTCCCTGAGGGCATATTGCACTAGTGGTGAGACAGTATAAGTGGCAGCAGTGACATTTTTGGGTGGTAGCACCCAGTGAACATGACACGACAGATGAAGCACCACCTGGAAGAAACCCTACCAGAACCTCGAAAATGAGCTAGCTGCAGACTGGCCCACGAATACATATAAGACAGTCCCTGGGGACTTGGCAATTCTTGATGGGACTTGTATGGTGTTGGGACCTATATTAATATGCAAGGCAAGAACTAGGGAAACAAGGTTTACATATTTCCTCATCAGAAAGAGAAGGTGACACCTGCTATGCCTAACACAAAAGATTCTTGAGAATAACATGATATATCATATTTGAAAGTCACTTACAATAGAAAATCCCCAAAGCTACACACAGCAGTTACATAGCAAATAGGAAAAAAGAAAGGAAGGAAAGGACAGAGGAGGAAAGAAAGAAGTGAAACAGATATTTATTCGGATGGTTGTTATTAAACTTTCCAGAACTTAGTCAAATTCCCCATGAAGTTTTCCTAGTGATGCTAGTCCACATTGGCCATGTTTTCTTTAACCTTTTTAAAAATTGGTGTATGTGTGTATCCCTCAATTAGCACCTTAAGTATAACAGTTCTTGATTCAAATAATCTGGACAATAGAATTTATCATATCTGGGCAAATAGTATCTAACTCTCTGTGTTTTTCATTTTAGAGCTTTAATCATTAGCAGTGCCTAGTAAATAGCTATAACCAATTCTCAATCCCTAACCCACACAATCATGGGATGAAGTCCATGGGATAGATAGCAAAAAGACTACTGAAGTTGGAATGAGAAAAATCAATTTTCAAATCTCAGTGTCGACATTTAGTAAATATGTAACTTTGGCCACGCAACCTAACTTCTCTGAGCCATTTCTTATCTGAAAATAAGGAACATGTACTGAACTGAAATTTTTTGCTGATTAAATACCTATTAAAAGGATGCATTATATATAAGAAATAATATATGTTAGGTAAATGTGAATTTAACAAAATTTTTAACTGTTATTCTTTAACTAGTAGGTAAATCAAATATGTTCCAAAAGACAAAGATAATACTATCAGAATATGGCACACCCCCAATTGAAAATTTATCCTGCAATAATGTATTTTAAAATTGGATCTCTGCAAACACAGCGAAAGCAGGGTCTGCCTACATATGATACACGAATATGTCTCATTCATGAACTGTTTGATGTGTATGAGTTTTGTGTCCTCAAATAAATCATGAGCTTACTGTGGGCAGCAGTCATATCTTATATTTTCATGTATCATTTGATAAACAGCATAGTACTGGGAACAGAAGATTTTCAATATTGTAAATTGATTTGTTGATGGATACAAAACAGCTATCTAGTAATAGACAGATTGGAACTCATAAGCACTAAACTCTGTAATTAGAAGAACATCAAGCTTATATTTAATTTTCTTAATTTTCTTTATTACATTGTCATTTGTCCTTTTCTCCTTTAATGTGAACATAGACTAAAAATTAAACCAGGGTTACCATGTGATAAAATAATGATCAATGACATATGTCTCTCTAAATAGAGGGAAAATAATATAGTCTCATATCTATTTAAAAGGGAAAAAGTTCAAAACAGTCACAATATGTATATCTGTGTCTGTCTGTCTGTGTATATATATAATTTTTTATTTAATCCTAAATAGCATGTCTCTTTAAAACTAAAACTTAGAAAAGTTTAGCTTTCTGTGTTCTCCAGGATTAAAGACCATTTCAAAGATGATCTCTCTAAAGATTAGAATTAGGGTTAGTGTTTGGGTTGGGGAATGGGTCAGGCTGAAATGTGAATTTCCTCTGTCCACACTTAACAGTGATACTTTATTTCCCAACTTATCACATTCTAGCTCCTCTAGTGTTATATATTTCTCCAAGAAAAAAGAATACAATCTCTTGCTGTAGTGCAACATGCCCAAGTCCCTCTCTAAAAGAGTCCCTTACTAATCAAAATAAAAAGGTTTTTTTCCTCATTGATTTTAGAACTCCACCTCAGGCATTTAATTTGAACATGGTACAACCATATCCCTTTAACTATTGTTTAACTGTTAAATTCTTGACTCAAGAACACAGACTAAAATCTCATCCTGCTTTAGGCAGCTTCTGCTTCCATTCCTCACCCTACCTAACCAGATATATTTATTTACACTATTGCTTTCTCCCCCAGTAAGTAGGTCATTTCTCTGAGCCCTATCATCATTGTGTTCATCTGCATATCTGGATCTTCTCCAGATGTCCCTTCAAACTGATCTTTTTCTTTTCAACTTTCTAAATTACATATTTTCTTAAAAATTTAAATGCAAATTATGATGCTGGCTATGCTCTTATCTCATTCCAACAGAAACTGCCCAGACGACAGTGCCTGTTATAGGGAGAGCCCTAGGGAGAGTGCGAATTTGATGTACCATGGCTCCTGACCCAGGGGTTGGCTAGTGACCTATGACATGACCTGATGTGCAAATAAATGGGGATAATAAGAAGTTCATTCTCTGGAATTAGAATTAAAAAACAGAAGTAGGTGGCTCATAGAAGCTGGAAATTAAAGAATGTAAATCTCAGAAGCAAAAGATTGAGGCTTTTACAGGCAAAAACTTATGAAGAAAATATAAGCAAGGAGAAGCTCAGCTGCAAAGAACAAATAACAAAACTCAAACAAACAGGGAGAAGGAATAGTCTGGTGGAAATATACTCAAGTATAGGGACGCTAAAAGGAACAGAGCGATATGAATGTAGATCACTAGAGTTAACAGCCAAGAAAGGCTTCTAATAAGACTCCTAGCTCTGTGTGTCCTGGCTCTGGATTTGTGCTTCCCTTGAGGCCTTGCACATTTATGTGAATAAGTACTGCTCACCAACCTTTAATTCATTACCTTATCTTTACCTCCAGATTATAAGCATCTTGAGCTCTGAGGTCCTGTCTTAACTCTCTCTCTCTTCTCTTTCATCCAAACACCTAGCACTAAACAATATTTGACACTTAGTAAATGCTCACTGACTGATTCAAAACAACTTTGAGACTCTATAAATTAATCTTTATTCAGAAATACACAAGGTAATGATTCCAAGTCTTGTTATTTCACTTTATAAAGTGACAAGGAGTGCAATTTAACTTCTAACAGGTTTATTTCCTCCTTTTTGTCATTATCATTAAGACTTGACAATAATAACTCCAAGTATAGTGGGAGCCAAGTAACAGAAGAGTTTAATCCATAGGTATTTGAGTTTGATAAATGGCAAGAACCTGTCAAAACTTGTTTATACAAAGAAAAATAAATGCTCTCCCTCAGATGTGAGAAGCAGGAGAAGAAAACGATACCCTTCACTTATTGTCTCTTCTCACCACTTACTCTTTCAAATGAAAGAATGATAAATACAAGGTCAGATATTTTTAATGAAAAAACATTATAATAATTAATATAAAATCAGTCAAATGTGCTGGTTACAGGAAAATTTCTTGGTGGTTCGAACTCTGTAGAGATGGATAAAAACAGAGGTAGTAATCCTCTTGAAATTTGAAGATGGTTATTAAGTTACCATTCAGCCTCCTCTTCTTTCAACTAAATATGACTAGTTTCAGAAGAGTCTAGACAGGTCACATTTTTCATCCCTGTAATCACTGTGGTCGGTCTTTTCTGAACCAGCCAATTTCTCCACATCCTTCTCAGGTAATTTTCATGACTTTACAACGGCTTATGTTTAATGGCAGAGCAAGCCAAAAGAATCAAAGATTTATTTGGCCCTTGTTGGCTTGTATTACAACAGTGACAGAATGTTCTGGCTTACAGACAAGGAGGAAGCAATAAATATAGCATGTCTGACCTTCAGGAAAGTTTTTGACTCTATTAGGAATACCATTTTATTCAGCAAGTCAGAAAACTAATCATTTTCATTACATAATGGATGGGGACTCATGAGGCCTCAGCTTTTCACTTCTAATCCTTGTAATCCTGAACCAAATAGAGTGGTCCCTGGTACCTATTTCTAAATCTTTGGGGAGAGTCTGACTGATGTCCTTTTTGGTGTTCTCTTGAAGTACAACCTCTTAGGTCCTGGGCTCTTCTCACTTATCTGTGGATGAACCAGATGCACTTCTCCATATTGAACTTTTCTGCTACTCTTCCTTATACTAAAATAATACTATTATAGGTTTCACATGAATTTTACCTACAGGAATGGGGGTTGGGAGGGAAGATGGAGAAATAGAGAATAAAACAAATAGGGAAATTTCAAAACCACAAAGATAAGTTCTTAGTATCCCTGGAAGTTAACTCAACAACTTAAAATCTGAATTTGATTATCATAAATTTTAGTCATTATCTTGACCTGCACCTAAAACAGTCCCTTTGGGTGTCATTGACATTCACATGTTTCTACAAAGAAGCAACATAGGTGAGGTATTGAATAACAACTTAGTACACCAAGGTTAATGTTGATTTTGAATTTGTGAACATTGGGCAAGATATTCAATTTTCTAGGCTTCATTCAAACAACATATATTGAATACTCAGTATACCACATAGCTTCCTAAGACCTTGACCTCCTGTACTTTACAAAACAAAGAAATTGATTTAATGACTCCAAAATGCCTTCCATCTTTAAAAGTGTATTCTTTCTGATATTATTGATATTTGAGGCCAAAGAAGTTGTGCTTGGTTACACCTTGACATCTTTATTTCTTTTCTGAGTATTTTTTCCTCTGCTCCCACTCTGAGGTGTTTCACTTTGCAATATCACAAATTTTCAACTGAACTCAGTATGTATGAATGCTTAGCTAATTAAATGGTTCTCTTAAAGTAAAAACCCAGATTATACATCCTATAGCATAATCCATTCTAACTTGCCTAAGTACTGCTCTGGGTAGAGTGGAAAAAGTTTCACTTTCACATTCTCAATATCTACTGATCAAAGATCTTGCCTGAAAGCTTTGTCAGGGCAAGAGTTGGGTCTTAACACCTCTTTATGGCTCCCTCTATGATTAGCAGTATCCATGGTACCTTGGCCTTACTCACTAATTTAGGAGAGGGCAGGATTTGAACCCAGGCTGCTGGGTCCACCACACTGCCTCAACCACTGCCCCTAGGATGTAGTTAGGCCAGGTTTTCACCAACCAGTTTAGACAATAAATGTCTCATTTATAGATATAGTAATGCCCTTTGCCCTACTGTATGCTGATTAATAAAATGAAACTTTTTGAAAATTAATAGACTATGGACATGTGTGCAATACTGGAATTGATAGTATAAATAATTAGGATCAAAAGCATAACTTTTAACTCACAAAAGTACTAGTACAATGCCAGAGATTATCTAGCAAGTTGAGACTACAGACTACTGTCATCTCACTTGTCTTAGCTTCCTAATGATAAATTTAGTACCATGCAAGAAATATACATTATACCCTATTGATGCAATAATACTTCACATAAATTTGATTTGCATGATGCCAATACTGTAAGTAAAGCAAAATAAGGCAAATATATTGTTTCATTTTTTAAAAAGTGATGAATAGCACTTTCTAGACTTATGTAAGCTTCCTGCATTTTATAACTTTTATAACAGGATGAATTAGCATGATATGGTGAAACATGATGACAGATGCCAGAGAAAATTAAGACTTTATGGGCATAGAACTAAGAGGACTCCACATGTAGCATGGGAATAAGACAAATCACTGATTTTCAAATAGATTACTAATCTGATTCTCTGTTCATATCTACTCTATGTGTTTATCCTGACCTGAAACTCTTTTGGAGTTCCAGTTTGGGGTTTCTCCAAAAGCAAGACTGCTAATAATTCCGAACACTGTCACATTTTATTTTATTTTAGTTCAGTGAGGCAGGCAAATGGTCATAAAGGGTTAAAATAAGAGGATCACAGTAACTCAGTGATTTGCTGTAAATAGGATACCTAATTCAAAGGCCCAAAATTGAAAAGTCAAACCTAAATGTGTGTGTGTGTGTGTGTGTGTGTGTGTGTGGAGAGAGAGAGAGAGAGAGAGAGAGAGAGAGAGAGAGAGAGAGAGAGAAAGGAACAGGGACAGGGAAGTAGGGGAAGGCGAGGAGGAAGGGGAAAGGGAGAGCTGGGAAAGATGAAAGTGGAGAGTATGCTTCAAACAACTAGATTTGGTCTAGAGGCGAATTTGTGAAAGTACAATTACAGAAATGAGACAATGACTGCAATTATAAGCCTCATTGTTATCTTTAACATTTAAGCAATTGTTCAAAGACACAAAAAATACTTTAGGCTGTATGCACTAGAAAAACATGCAAAAATTATTAAATTCAGAATCTGTGCATATGTAGAAATATAGACATACATTAACAATTTATATGTCAGAAAATATAGAGCAGACATGGATTCTACAGAACATGAAAATATAGTGAAAAATAGATATGGAAACCAGTGATTGAATAACGTGACTTTATAAGCCAAACAAAACACTCACTCTCTCATACATATATTTAACCAGTGCTCTCATCATCACTAAATTATGCTAGTATCACAATAAATAAGCTCAGCAGTTATTTTAAACAAAGAAGCAATACAATTTAATTCATTCTAGCCAAGAAAATAATGACACTTATTAGAGGTATGAATTTGAATATAGGACTTCACCACCCTAAGCCTCCATAAAGAAGACTGTATATGTGATGTTCTCAGCAGAATTCTAGCACAAATTTAGGGTCCAACAAATTTTATTTATATTTGCTTGGAGCACGGCCTGATATGTTTTGTGTATTTACACAATGCTTTATATTTATATACATAAACTCTCAGTGCCTAATCCTCACTTGTCAATCATAGGCTTATTTTAAAGACTTTTCCATCCATGAAAAAGATAGATTCACTTCATTAATGCAATATGTACCTCTCTATAGATTGTATTTAACAGTAAGGAAAGTCCCTGAACACCAAAACATGGTATAGTTGATTCACATTATTTGCAAATTCCATAGATTCTAGTTGGTTTACTTGCTAAAATTTATTCCTGGATATGCAAAGCAGTGAAAATTTTGAGCCACTTGACATGCACATCCCACTAAAAGGCAACCTCTGCCTTATTATTACAGGTCTTGCAGTGTAATTGAGTGTCCTTTAGAAGGTTTATTTTGCCATGTTTTTCACATTTTTATGCTTTTTGTAGGTGATTTTGCTGTTTATAATGGCCCCCAAGTGTAGTGCTGAAATGCTGTCTAGTGTTTCTAAGTGCAAGAAGGCTGTGATGTGCCTTATGGAAAAAGCACCTGTGTTGGGTAAGCTTCATTCAAGCATGAGTTATAGCATTATTGGCCCCAAAATCAATCTTAATGAATCAACAGTATATATTAAATAAGGAGTTTTCAAGCAGAAAAAGCACATAAAACAAGGTTATATATTGATGTTGTGATGAAAATGTTGTGAACAAAAGTTCCCAGGAACCTAATCCTGCATTTCCTGTGAGCAATTGTTCAGTATCTCCTAATTCAATATTTGTGGTAATTTTACAAAACGTTTAACTATCATAAATAATGAGAACTGACTGGATTTGATTTTTAGAAAGGCACGGTTTACCTGTGGTGATATATTGTAAGGCAATATAAATAAGAGCATCAGAAAGATTGACTGATAGATATAGTTGCAAAATAATACACATCAATTATCCAAAGCTCAGATTTCTTGTACAGTTACCTGGACCATGACCTTCACACTGAAAATGAGAAAAGGCCTCTAAGTAGCAGAGTTTTGTTGACTCCCTGCTTCTCCCAGCCTGTGGCCACTTATTGTCACTCTGGTCTCTCCCTCCCCTATATTCTTGGTTACTAGGATCTTACTAGGACATTAGAATTATGGCTATTGAATTGAAGGGTTCGGGGTGGTGACTTGAAAGTCACAGAAAATCAAGAACTGGATCAATGTAATGGTGCGTTAGCTCTGCAGGGAGAGGTGGAAAACCAATTGGAGCGAATTTGTGGTGTCTGAGCCTGGGAAACTTGGTGGATAGTGATGTGGTTAGACCATTTTATCATGAAGTTCACAAAAATAGGTGTAACTTTCCCATTAAAGCCAATTTATGCATCAACAGGGAACAAGGTAAAAATCAGAATTGTAGTCAGTACCTTAATAAAAATAGTTTCCTCTCTCTTTTGAAATGCATACCTCCCCCAATCTGGGGATAGTTTCCATTTATTCACTAAACATTCAAGTACTTACTCTGTGTAAGCATTAGATGTTGGAGGTAAAACATGACAAGATACTATTGTTGTCCGCTTGGAACCCACAGCCCAGTGAGAAAGACAATTATAACATCATCTCACATGTTCATGGCTGCAAGGTTGAACAATAGGTGATTTTTTTTTCCAGTTACAGCAGGAAATAGTGAGAGTATGTTCTGATAGTAGAAACTGATAAATGGATCCTTGAGCATGTAAGTCAACTTATAATTTAAGATGGCAATGGTGATTTTGAAACTTCAGATTCCCGAGTTCTCAAGCGTGATTAAATTCCCTGGGGACCTTGTTAAGATGCAGATTCTGAGGCAGCAGCTCTGGCGTAGGGGTCTGAGACTCACACATTTGCATCGAGCTCCCAGGTGCTTAGACGCCGCTTATCCACAGACCACACTTTGAGTAGCAAAGCCTTAGGGTACAAAACTTTCACCTGGTGACCTTGGGAAAAACTATTGGTTCTTAAGCCCTACAGCTAGATATTCTGAGACAACAGTCCCAGCATGGTCCAGTAATGCAAGTGATTTCAATGCAGATGGTACTCAGACAACACTTTTATAAAGCACTGATTGATGAGTTTATAAAGATTTCTTCATTAGAAGTCTCCAAGATTAACACATGTTTTCTAATTCCTGCCATCTGGACATTGTTTTTAACACACCTTGTAATTTTAGGAAGACTCAAAATCAGGCTGAAAAATAACACATTGTGCTCAAAGTTAAAATGGAATTCAGAAGACACAGCCACATTTATTTGTTTGGAAAAAATATTGTCAGAATTTCTTATTAATGTCTCAGGTGTTCTACTAGGGACTAGGGTTACAGGATTGTGAAAAATAAATCCATACCCTTTTAAATATGCCTGTTTCAACTGAGCAAATATGGACTGAATGCTGAGTGAGACCCTCAGGCTCGCAGAAAGTAGGCTCATTTGTTTAGAAACTATTACATAAACAAGTGAAATTTCCTTTGGGGTCTCCTATGATTACTTCCAAAATTATTTTGAAATTTTAAAAATATGTTTGTCTTATATAACCCATTTTGCCCATTTGAACTGTAATCACTCAGTTCACAAAGTACAAAGCATGTGCCCACCAAACCTTGGTTTTATTTAAAAGAACTGAATTTCTAAATTTCAAATGGTCATTATACTGAATTGCTTATCAAAGATAATAAATTACTGATTCAAGCTTTATACTGTAATGTAAGTCTTGTTTTGAAATACATGGTCTTTTTTACTCCTGATATCCAAATTTCTACAATAGCACTGATATTTTTTCTCTATGTTAATAGAAGAATTAACAATTTATTAGTAGAAGGATGCAAAATCCACAAAGGCATTCTTCCCTTGCCCTCTCTGATTTTATTTCTAAATCAGCTCTATTAGAACAGAGAAGACAATATTTAAAATTGCTTTATCTTTAATAATGTTGCTATGCCCAAACAATAAGTTTCTTTTTGTCAGATGGCCATGTCAAATAATGGAAACAGAAAATGATCCCAATAAAAAACATTTTAGTTGCAAATAAAGAACCTAGTTTCTCCTGGGCAAAGTCTATGATCTGTAACATTGTTGGCTCAAGAAAGACGAAGACTGTTTTGCTTTCATTTATGTTTCAGCATGATCGGTTAACCTTAAAAATACCAAATAAATGCCACAGAAAAGAGCACAACCTAAAATTCTTAGAGAAAAAATAACTTCAGGTATATTTCTGTAGTTATAAAAAGAAAGGAAGATGGGATGTTTGGGTTGATAAAGCACTGTAGAGATGCTGAACTGATGAGAATGTGAAAGCAAAGGAAGTGTAGAAAGAAAGGTGCAGCCACACTGAGAAGTATGATTTATAGATGCTGCCAGAGCAGCAAATCAGCATTGCCTTTACCCTGATGTCCGCTGTACAGGTCTGGAAATTCCTCCTGTTCCAGTTCTGATCTCAAAAGGGTTTTCTAGATATGTCTAGAGAATAAAGTTTTCTCTTTAAGGCATTGTTAGATATGGTACAATTTGATTTTTGTTCAAACTGATAGAGTAGCTAGCTAATCAATTCAAACTGATAGATTCCTAAGCCAGAAAATTGTACTTCTATGATGAGGTTGGAGGGGCCTGATGTTTGTTCTCATTCTAGCTTATCTGGGTGGCAGCCAATAATTATTTCCATCTTAGGTAATGCAGGACCTGTATACCTACTTCCATCCCATCCAAAACAAATTAAAGTTGTATTTACATCACTTAGTTTTTAGTGATCAGTGGGAAGAGGTGTCATTTTAATCCTAAAGCCAATAAAACAGTGGCTAAATCAATGCATACATAAAACCCTAAAAAAGGAATGGAGAATGATGTTTTAAATGATGGCCATAGTTTCCATGTAGATATGCCAAACTATCAATTTGAATTTTCAATATCTGTTCTAAATTATAGTCAGAATAATTCTGTCCTTCACTACAACCCCCTCCAATTTGTAGTAACAGTCAATTAATACCTCTGATATTTTTACTATTGTGTCCAATGCATATTATGATGAATAATAGCTATTAAAATCACTGAGCCTTATTAAACTTTGAGTAGTTTGTTTTTAATATGAAAAAATTTATAGAACATTACTTGCCCATATCTTAAGGGGAAAAAAAGGAAACAAAAAACTTACATCTTAACAGTGAAGTATGTTTAAAAGTAAAATTTGAAATACAGTAATATAATTATACTGACATCTTTTGTGAGTGATAACACATGATAACACATAATTGAATGGCTCCTGTACCAGAAGAATTACAACTATGGACAAAGACAAAGAGCCTAATTTATTCTGACTAATCAGGATTGATGTTAATTAAAGAAGAGTGCAAGATAATGACTTCTCATTACCACCTGATAGATGGAAATAGATTGTTCTTCTTCTAGGTAAAATAGCAATTAAGTAACCTTTTAAAAAGGATTTATTTTCAGAAGACTTTCTTCTATAATTGGTGAAGTATTCGTAAAAAGATCTTCACATGAAATCATCTAAAAAAATGGATTTCATCAAAGGCTGCTTATTCTATAGTATTTATCATATTTTGTTGGATATGTACAAGATAAAGAGTAGTTGAAAAGGTGGTGATCAGGACAATATTGACTCGCATTATTCTATGGAATGTTTCACATTAAAGAACATAGTCTAGAAAAGTGATTAAAGCTCAAGTACAAATCCCAGTTCCTTCATCAACCAGCTCTGTGACCTGCACCAAGTGTTTTGACTTCTCTAACACTTCATTTTCTCATCTGTAAAATTTTAAAAATAGATCTTGCTTCACAAGCCTGTTGTATTAAATAAAATTATCTATGTATTATCCATTGCACAGAGATGGGTATTCCATAGATGTGCTGGTACACTGAAAGAGTTAAATAAATACTGGATATTGCATTAGTTTTTTATTGCTGTATAACAAATCACCACAAACTTAGTGGCTTAATGCAAATTTATTATCTCACGGGTTCCATGCAGCAGCAGTCTGGACTCAGGTGAAAGGGGTCCTCTGGCTCAGGGTCTCCCCAGAGGAAGTCAAGGTATTAGCTAGGGCTGCAATCTCATCTGGGGCTCAGGATCTTCCAGGCTCACCTGCTGGTGGAATGTCGCGGAGCAGCTGGGCCCGTGAGCCATGGCCGCTGAGCCTGAGCATCTGGAGCCTGTGCTCCGCAACGGGAGAGGCCACAGCGGTGAGAGGCCCTCACACCGCATCATTACACTCTGGGCAATGTGGGGTTGATTTTTTTTTCTAATTTTTTTAATCGATCTTTATTGGAGTATAATTGTTTCATAATACTGTGTTAGTTTCTGTTGCACAACAAAGTGAATCAGCCATATGCATACACATGTCCCCATATCCCCTCCCTCTTGAGCCTCCCTCCAACCCTCCCTATCCCACCCCTCTAGATCATCGCAAAGCACCGAGTTGATCTCCCTGTGCTATGCCGCTGCTTCCCACTGGCCAACTACTTTACATTCGGTAGTTTATATATGTTGATGCTACTCTCACTACACAACATTGTAGTGTATGCTTTTAACACAACATTGTGAATCAACTGATACTTCAGTTAAAGAAAGAAATAAAATTGCCTTTAGCAAATATGTATACAAAGAGACTTCTGTACCCATTATGCATTACTTTTAATCACTGTCTTGCTGGATACACATATCCAATAATGAACCAGGTTTCCCACACAAAACCTGAGAAGTAGCCCTTCAACACCACATCTGATTATTGAGCAATATAAAAACCAAAATAAATGTAGTAATGAATGTCAGTATGACTCAAATACCTTCTTGATAAAGAAGGTTAAAAGAAAGAAGAGACCCTAATCAGTGCAGATATCATTATAGCTTGTTTTGTAAGGGGTAATGATCCTCTATTTGATATATGGATTAATTTGTTTCAAACAAACTGTCACCATCCAGTTTTTGTTTTTCTTCCTTAAGAATCTTCTTCCAGATTCTCATCCACCTTTAGGTTGATAAGAATAAGATGAACTTTATTTCTTCTATAGACAGGGCTTTAAATGATCTTTTACTAAATATTTTTTTGTTTTCTATTGGCTCAAAGGGTGAAATTTTCTAAGTAAATTTTCCTGTTAGCTAACCTCATCTATGGAGAATTACAGATTTATAATTGAAATAGGTGATCTTCACTTTATTTTTAAAACCCTTGTTCTTTTTAACAGGATAGTATTGATAAAAGTAGACTCAGAAATGAGTCAATTATAAAACAAATAATAATTTATTCATATTATCATTCATCTTATCACCGATAATAAATTACTCATATTATCACTGATCAAAAATGAAAATAACTTCATTTTTACTTATGAATTCATAAGCCACAAGCATTACTTTGCTGACATACACATTAATGCAAATCTCAGCATGCTGAATAATCTATTTCCAGACAGGAACATGTGGCAAATAAGCAGTACATTTCCTACAACACAACTAGACTCTAAAATCAACCTCTGAAACTACATAGAGGGAGTTGTTTAATGACATCTATTGAGGAAGACCTGTCCTGGGAATCTCCCGAATGAATCATGGCATCCCATATTCTTTGTCAAAACCTTAAATGAATTAAGTGTTTGGCTCACTGATAAGTAGGATGAACCAAAATAACTGAATGTGGTCATCAAAAATGTGTTAAACCTGTCACTGTACATCATTATCTGCTTCAAATCCAACACAGCACAATTAGCTTACAGTAGTTACAGCTGAATCAAATCCATGTTAAGGTTGAGTGAATAATGCACACTCTTCAGTAGATTAAATTAGACTCCAAGTAGATGAACAGAATAAAGGATGCATGTGTGACTGGTATAAATAAGGTAAAACGTAGGATTTATAGAGTGCTAAACTTGTTTCCTGAAGCAATGTGGGCTAAATAGCCTTCATTACTGTCTCTTAACTAGCAGACATGTCATAGGTAGATCAAGGCCAGAGCCTAAAAATAAAAATCTACTTAATTCTGGACGCTGGCTTACGATTGACATGTTCAAAGCAAGTAGTCAAATGTGTAACCATCAATAGATACTAGACATTATATTCTTCTCATTGTTGAAGAAGTACTGAAAACTTACAAGAGAGGAAGACTAACAAACCCCATTGTACCTTAAATTGTAGAGAAGAAGGCTTTGGGGGAAGAATATCCCATCACTCTTAGTGTGATGAGTATTTTTAGTAAAAACTTATGGTTACACTCGCAGCAAAAATTTTACTACAGGGTTTATGCAATGGTAGAAAATGATTTGATAACTGGTAGGGAGATGTTTATTTCCTAGGAAATTAAAATTATATGGGTGTGTTCATACTCATAAAAGGGTTTAGGTGAAAATATGTGTTTTATGGGATGATTGGAATTGGCATAAATATTAAATTAAACCCAACAAATAGGCATTTGTGTTACTGATTTGTTTGGGAAGCTCAGAAATAAACACAAGACACTTGTGTAAATGCCAGCTATAACTCAGTTACAACACTCCACAAGTCTGAAAATTTAATGTCTTTTGATTCAGGGGTTATGTAAATTTTAAATTATAGCCATGGAATGTACAAACTTAGACTGCTTGGGACTAGAAATTTGATTAATTTGAAACTAAAGGTAAACCTTATAGTGGACTGGAATGTTCATATTTCCTACCAAGTTTACCTCCTCAGTAACATCATACCTGAAAAGTCAGGTTAATAGTTACAATGTTTTCTGGTCAATATGTCATGAGAGAAAAAGATGCTTGCAGTCCTAATGAATATTTTATTTAATTTGAGTTAAGTTAAAATAGATGGGTAATTTTGAGTTTCTAGAGACCAGACTGCTTACCTCTTTTTATATATTTTAGATAATATATTAATATTTGGTAAAATATTAACAAGTTTTTATTTCCTCCAGCTGCCTCCAGTATCATTTTCTAGATTTCATATATCTCTGTCATTTCAGCATATTTTCATCATGTGTCACACATTATAGGATTTTTTCAGTGACTGTCTTTTCTGTTGGTCATTTCCAGTTGCCTAATAGCCAGCTTCATTAATCTCAAAGATAATGTCTATAAATCTTGGTACAGAACTGACTCCTTCTCAGAAAACTTCCTGAAGATAGCTAACCTCACCCTTTTCGATTCTTGTTACTTGCAACAATAACATGATGGCTCTTGGTAAGTGCCCTGGTGTTTTTTTGATTCATACTTTTGGCATGCTTTGGGGTCTTCAAGTATATCCATGGCCTACTGACTTTTGAAGAAATGTGTGACATTTAATTGTCATTTTTACCTATTGTTAAAACAACTTCTTTTCATTTTAACAGTTTATATAGAAGATAGACAGTATTACTGTTACTTGGAAAGTTGATAATTTTCTCTCTTCTATGACCACTTAAGACCTGCAATCTCATCTGACTTCTGTTGTCCATGGCTTATAGGTAAATAGATGCTTGTTTCCCCAGAGGTTATTACCCTTCATTGGCATGCTTATGGTAGATATATTGGGAGTGTAGGGGGACCTTATGTCCAAAATGGACATAGTAGCTTCTAATTCTTTTTTCTCCTGCATAAAAATAAAATCAGTTCCTAATGTGAAAGCTATTCGGCACTTTCTACAATACAGAATTTTTTCTTAAAGATCAAAGATTGTGTATTTGAGTGAACTACATATTTTTAGTTGTACTACTGACCCTGTGTGAAATAAGTATTATTTGGTGAGAGTCCTGGCCTTACCTGGATATTTCAAAAATGTTTTAAAGATCTACATAATTGACACCATCATCATTTAAGTATCCCCTGTGTCTATGGCAGTATACAATATTATCTGGGTATAGAGGGCAAAATAAATAGAAGATTGATCCTACATTGAGGAATTTACAATTTAATCAAGATGTACATGGATGAAATGAAAAGCCAATAGATAAAAAAAAAAAAACCTTTATACATTAGTTCCAGGTGGTATGGTTTAAAGTCAGGCTAAGTCTTTAACAGTTATAGAATACAAATATATACCTTCATAAAAGCACACACGCCTTCATCACATAAAACAAAGACACTCTAGGCCATTACACAGACCATGATAAATTGCAAGAAAGGAGAGGTGCTATAATAGTAAATTCAAGCCAGTCAGTTTTCCTCAGTCTTTAGCACTGGAGAAATACCTATATCATGAGTGAGGCTGCACAAACTCAACACAGACCCTCAGCTCTCAATACACGTTCAAAACTAGCACTTTGCTGTCACAGCAAGCCAGGGAATCGTTTGAGCAGTTTTAAGAGACAAAATCTAAGATGGTTTTGACTACCTCCAGTTTTATTTCCAATTACTTTTGTGTAAAATTTTTCAAAAACACAGTAAAATTGAAAAATTAAATTAAGTGAACACCTGTATCCCAATCACCAAAGAGTCCACAATTAACATTTTTCTAGATTTGCTTTATTGTCTATCTATTCACCTATCCATCCCTCTTTGCATCCATCAATTCATCTATATTTTGAATGCATTTCAAAATAAATTGCAGATACCAGTATACTTCCCATCTAAATACTTCAGCATATATATTATTATTTGTTTAAAATTTTTCAGGTTAAATGTGGTGCTATGAAATGCACAAATCTTAACAGTACCATTAAATGAGTTTTGACAAATACACAACCTGTATTAACCTAAACCCCCATTTTTTAAAAGATACACTCTTAGTACTTTGATATAGAGTATCAAGAGGTAGAATATTACCATCACCCCAGAAATTTACCTCATGCTCCTCCCCAATTAATCCCCACTCCTCCCAGAGACTATCACTGTTTTTTACTTTTTCCACCAAACATTAGGCTCTAGAACATCATAAAAATGGAACTATATAGTATGAACATTTTATTGAAGGCTTCTTTCACTCAGCATACTCTTGAGATTCATTCATGTTGTTGCATATAAGTAGTTTTTATTCTTTCCTTTTATCACTGAGTAGTATTCCATCGTATGAATATACCATAGTCTGTTTATTCATGTACCTATTTGCTGGACATTTGGTTTGCTTTCAGATTTGCGCCATTATGAATACAGTTTCTCAGAACATTCCTACACAAGCCTTTCTGTGGACGTACATTTTTATTGTTCTTGGAGTGAAACGGACAAATCATAGGATAGGTGTCGGTTTAGTGTTATAAGAAACTTCAAGGCTTTTTTTCCAAAGTGCTAGTAATATTTTATACTCCCACGAACAATGCATGAGAGTTCCAGGCACCCTACATCCTCACCAGCATTTGACATTGTTCAATTTTTTAAAAAGAAATTTATCCATTCAAGTGTATATGTAATTGTATCTTTGTGGTTTTAATTTGCATGGTCCAGTGACTGAACTAATCTGGGTCCAAACACGGAATAGAAACCACACAGTGGATCAAACAGAAGTTTAATATAAAGAATTATCAAGCTATGATAAAAGAATAACTATAACAGATAAGAAAATGCTGTACATACCCTAGGACTGAGAGAGCATACCCAAGGAAGGACATACTTAGAAGGGGACTTCCTCCTCAAGGCTGAGGTTCAGACCTTGTTGGAGAAGTTACAGTTTAGCTCACTGGATGGTGAAAAATTCCCTGGTTTTTCCAGGCTAAAGCTTATCTGCAAAACTGGGTCAGCACAAAGCAGTCCTCTGGTATGCTGCTGGGGACTAGTTCATTAGCAACTGGAATGCTGTTGTTCAGATGGGGTAGGAATCCTCCAGGTCCCAGGCTATACATGCTGAGATAGCATCAGCCAGGTGGGATCCTCTGGGTCTCAGAGGGGCTACGCTGCTGCCTGCAAGGGAAATCAGGTTGCTTGTGGCAGTAGGAGGTTTTTGGGGTGCTGGTGTCTCTGTCTGCAGCAGAGCCGCTGCACATCCTCCCAGCCACGCTGCCCACCCTCCTCGTAGTACCTGGAAACTGCAAGAGAGCCCTTTCCTCCTGTGATGCTCATCTAGCACCTTCTACTGAGAAAGCTTAACATTGTGCTTACTTTAAAGAAGAAGGGCTTAAAGGAACCCTATTATCACAGGGCACAGATTCAAGGGGGAATTTCGAGCTGAGTGACAATATACTGATAACTGATACAATGAACAACGATCGTGCAGACTTTTTATGTGATTTTATATATCGTCCTTTGTGAAGTATCTATTCTAACTTTTTGTTTTTCTTTCTTTCTTTTTTTTTTTAAGAAAACCATTCTAAGCACATTGATATTGCTTCAGCTTTACCTGGATTCATTAAAAAGCCACAACAGAGAAAGAAGCCATCACATGAGCTCTTCTGCATTCTTTTATGTGGTTTTGATTCTTCCAAACATAGAATTGCTACAAGAAACCCTGATATCTAATCTCTATCAGAAAACATTGCTTACTGTAAAAATATTGTTGGAGATGACTCAATATTATGGATAAAAACTAACACAGATAAACATTAAAAAGGCAGCATGGCACAGGCGATAGAACTGACTTTGGAGCCAGATCACATATGTTAAAATACAGCTTCTCCACTGACTAGTTGTGTGACTTTGGGTAATTTGCTTAAGATCGCAGTGCCTCAGTCTCCTCGCCTGTAAGATAGGGATAATAATTGTACCTCATAGGGTCGTTGTAAGAAATAAATAAGTTAGCATTTATAAAGTTCTTAGAAAACTTTCTGGCACATAGTAAGTCCCAGTGTTTAAATATATGCTTGTATATACTTTATACTTATATAAATTTATATTATTGATAATATATTGATATATAATAATCTATTATTAGTATATAATAATCTATCAATACATTATATTTCTATATAATTTTTTTTTTTTTTGCGGTACGCAGGCCTCTCACTGCTGTGGCCTCTCCCGTTGCAGAGCACAGGCTCCGGACGTGCAGGCTCAGCGGCCATGGCTCACGGGCCCAGCTGCTCCGCGGCATGTGGGATCTTCCCGGACCGGGGCACAAACCTGTGTCCCCTGCAACGGCAGAGGGACTCTCAACCACTGTGCCACCAGGGAAGCCCTCTATATAAAAATTTTAATGTAGGTTAGCTAGTGATAATACTAGTTAATATTTATTAGGCACTTTCCATGTACCAGGTACCAGAACTTTGCATGTATTATCTCATTGAGTTATCAAAAGCAAAACTTTTCTGATAAAGATATAATGGGAAAATGGAGTTTTAGATAGGCTAAATTGGTTTTTAGCCGAAATAGTGTATTAGGTTATAGTATAAAGTCCACTCCCCATCTCACCTTCACCCTGGCCAATTCCACCAAGCAAATGAAGATGCTGGACAAAGTATAACCACATAAAAGAAAGGAAAATTTCCATACGTAAGAAAAAAAAGAGAGAACTCAAAGTTACAGAGGTGAGTAGAACTGAAACTGAAAGAAACCTGGGATTACTGAAGATGAGACACCCTTTGTAGGACTGGATATTAATGCTTCACTATGTCAGGAGATGAACCCTCAGGCCTGTACACAGAGGAGAGTTGGATGCAAGCTTTCTGCATAAACCCAGGAACCACAGTGGGCTGTCAGTCCATGAAATAGGAATGAGGCAACTCCACTCACTGGCTATAGAAAATGGCAAAGAGGCTAAGCTGTTCACCAGTAGCCATGGTTGGAAGAAAGAATCTTGTACAAGAAATCAAGCCCAAACCTACACCATCTGTGGATATTGGATCTGAACTTAACAGTACTCAGATGGAAACCCCATGACATAAAATGGGTAAAATGCATATTTCCCAGCAGAGGAAAATAAAACTTCTTCGTAGGTGTGTCTCTACAACCCAGAGCAGGTTGAACAACCCTGGAGGAAGGCATGCTAAATCCATATTCGCAAGAAATGTCATAACACAAGGAAACAAATCACTTTGAGACTTGATGGAAACAACCACCTGGAGAACCCAAATTTTAAGAAATGCAATAATGGAATAAAATTAAGGACACTGAAACAAGTATGTTAAAATAATCAGAGACAGAAAAAGAAAGGATTAAAATCATAAGGCAAGAATGAGACATATGGGGAAAAAAAACTAAGCTAAACTAAAAACAAACTAAGGCAGATCCAAGAGTTGGAATATTTACTCAAGGTCCTACAAGACGTAAAGGACAGATTCAGCATTTGAACTCTGGAACTCTAACCTCTAAGTACTGTACTATCCTATCTCTCAAAATAGTATGAGAGTTTTATATAGGATGCACATAACCAAAATTGTAATACTATTTTTAATCTCTATATTTCCATCTCTTCTAAGATAAATAGAATTGTGGATAATTTTTATTTTGTGCTTTATTTTTCAAGTTTTAAAAATTAATCATTAGAGAAAAAGTATTTTTTCTTTGCAATAACAATAATTTAAGGTCAAAATAACAGTTCCTTTTCATCTTGCCTAGAACATCTTTGCCTTAAATCTAGCAGTCATAGAAATTTGCCCAATTGTTACAAAACCCTCAACTTGTGGAATCTCATATTTTTAAGAATTTGTGTTTCATTAATTTTTCTACATAGTTTAAATTACAGACTAGACAAGACTCTCAGAGAACCAGGTGCTAGGTATCTTGGCCCCTATATGATAACTTTTATAGAAATTAACTTTGGAAATTTTTTACCAACTTTATATCAAGAGACATAAGAGGGCTTCCCTGGTGGCGCAGTGGTTAGGAATCCACCTGCCAATGCAGGGGACACGGGTTCAAGCCCTGGTTCAGGAAGATCCCACATGCTGCAGAGCAGCTAGGCCCGTGCGCCACAACTACTGACCCTGAGCTCTACAGCCCGCGCGCCTAGAGCCGGTGCTCCGCGATGAGAGAGGCCACCGCAATGAGAGGCCCGCGCACGGCAATGAAGAGCAGCCCCTGCTCATCGCAACTAAAAAAGAAAGCCCACGCGCAGCAACGAAGACCCAACGCAGCCAAAAATAAATAAATGAATTAATTAATTAATTTTAAAATAAGAGACATAAAATAACCTTACAAAGTATATTTCATTTGTATTCAGTTCAGCGTTCAGTTAATTATATTGCCTACTAGATTACACAATGTGTGTGTGGGGGGGTGTGTGTGTAGTATTAAATTTCACCTTATGGTATTTTCCTTCATCACATTTTTTTTTCTTAAAATATATACTACACCTGTCTGAAATTGTGCTTTTTGCCCATTGAATGAACACTTCCTTTCCACCACCTGTGAGGTTAAATTTCAAAGGTCAAAAGATGTCCTGACCTCAAAGATGATCTGAACCACCCTTTATCTCTAGAGGGGACAACACCTGAATTATTACAGATTTATGGTCATTTATTTTATTGAAGTTTGTTTTGATAGATGCAGAATACTGTGTACTTAGTCTTACAAATGGACACTCACCTAGGGTTAGAACTATCAGAGGAAAATTGCACCTGATGGAGTTAAACATGAAAGGAAAATTTTATTAGAGATTATTGCAATAGGGTTCAAGAGGACAGCAATAAGGGAGAGAGGAACTCATCTCCTCTGGAACAAAAGGCAGGAGAGGTTTTAAGTGCTGGCGAGAGCTAGTGAAAAGTTCTGGAGGACATTACTGGGCTGTGGTCAATCTGATTAGACCACTTGTGTTTGCTAATTGGCACTCATTGAAATTAGGCTCCTACCCTCCCACTGAGACTGGGAGATACAGGTGCTATCTTTCTTGAAGATGACATTTCAAAGGATGGTTCCCAGGTCCTTGAGAAAAACATTCCTGGACTGTAAAACTGGCAAGAGCCTTGGACAAGATTTATATCTCAAAGGGACAGAGAAAGAACTTATAATTACAAATTTTCTAAAGTAAATGCTCTACGTAAAAGAAGGTCAGGGGCCTATAGTTAGGACAAAACTTGTCTAAAGTATAGTCAAACTGAGGAAAGCATTAGGCCATCTTGGTCAGTAGCTAATCTATAAGTAGATAAAGCTACATAATTTCACTGTATATTTAGATCCATAGAAGGAGACCGCTTAGTCTTTTTAACGATATGTTTTAATATATTTAAAGCATTTATTTCAATGATAATGCAGTATTTTGCACATGTGGCATTATCCCACCTTTCTCTGTATCTGTCCTCTCCTCTTCCCTAGTGACTTCCTCCTCCTTCTGTCACTGCTGAGATTTTGTGGGACCATGCTCAATCATCCCTGCTCACATTTAGTCTCAGGTAGCCACAGAGATTTGGAGCTTCAGTTGCTCAAGCTACCTAAATTGACAATTTCATACCTAAGACACTCAGCATACACCTTACAAGGCTGTTGTGAGAAATAAGTGAGATAATGTATGTGAAAGCACATTGCACAGTCCCTTGAAAATAGCGGTTAAGAAATACTTTCTAAGTGAGTCAATCCTTTATGCATTATTTCACCTCTTCTTACTACTCCTGCCACCTGCTCTCTTTCCCTTTTTTTTTTTTTTTTTAAATGTATCACTTCCTAATTTATTTTGCTACATTCTGCCCATTACCTAGGCCCTTGAGATTTTCACATCTGTTTTATCTGTATTGCGGAATCACTGCGTAATGCTGTGTTCCACTGTCCATGCCTTCCCAACTTTTTTTTTTTTTTTTTTTTGGCGGTATGCGGGCCTCTCGCTGTTGTGGCCTCTCCCGTCGCGGAGCACAGGCTCCAGACACGCAGGCTCAGCGGCCATGGCTCACGGGCCCAGCCGCTCTGCGGCATGTGGGATCTTCCTGGACCGGGGCACGAACCCATGTCCCCTGCATCGGCAGGCGGACTCTCAACCACTGCGCCACCAGGGAAGCCCCCCTTTCTTGTTTTAGTCTTCAGCCTCCTTTTCTCTCACCTTTGTGAGAATGTGCCACACCTGCTGACAACTCCATGCCCATCTCGGGTCCATGGCCTCAGCAGTAGCAATGCCTTCACCCTCCAAGTCTGCTCCTTGACCCACTGCCTCTCTCATACACACACACCTCCCAGTTCTGGTTCTCTTCTACAGCTCTCTACAACTCAGCATTGAGAAAGGCAAGGCAGACCAGATAGAAGAGCGGAATCATCCCTGGAATTCACAGGTTGTTAGAGGGGCAGCCCGATCCCTGGCGCATCCTACACCTGAACAAAGCCCCACAGAAACGTCCCAGATGTTATGATTCTGAAAAAGTGAAGAGAAGAAAAGTCAAAGAAGGACAGAAAAAACGAGAGAAAAAAATGACAGAGTCAGAAAAGGTACAAAGAAAAGCAAGAAATAGAATGAGAATTAGTTTAAAAATAAAGGTAGCAGTTTTTTGTTTTGTTTTGCTTTCAAGGACTCAAGGATTGGAAAGTCCCATCCTAAAAGGAGAGCAGAGAAGACAGTATTGGGTGACAGTTGTCCTGGGGAAGGATCAGAGAATGGACATTCTGGTGGGAAAAGACTATGAAGCACCTCTCAATGAGACACCTGAATTTTCATTGTCTTCGGGCCGCTGCTTCTACACCCAGCCTCAAGGCAAAATAATTCATTCCTTGGTGTATTGATTCAAGTGAAGCCATTGAAAATATTTTTATCTTGTCTAAATTCCTTCTCACTGTTTTCTGTCCTTCTATCTGTTCTTTTTAACTTGTCTCCCATTTCAGATGAACACCTGACTCAAATACTTGGGGGACTATTCCTTCAAACTTTCTTCACCCTTCATTCCTTTCCCTTTTCTTCGATTCCTCTTTCCATAATTAGCATCCTGTTTCTTCAGAAGTAATGCCCAGTATGTTCAGCAGAGTAAAGAATGTTTGTAAGTCTAATACATATAATAACTCTATTATAAATATTTGAGAAACTACTACTATTACCTTGCATAACATGTACTATGAAAAATTTAATACATGTAAAAGAAAAATGATGGAATAAAAGGAATAAATGCTAAGTACCAGGGAACACTGTCACATTTCTTGTGCTCACTCTGCCATGACAACAACTTCAGGAACACTTTATGATGAAGGATGGACTGAATAATGGCCCAAATAAAACTTTAATTTTCTTTCATTTTAAGCTTATTGAGTACTTATTATGCCTGGTCCTTAAAAAGGATAAAATAATGCTTTCCATTATTCACAAAAGAATTACATTTGTATGGATACTATTGTGCAATTATTCCATAGATCTCTTCTGTGACACTCAGGAGTTTCAAATGTAGTAAATATAAAAGGGGACTTTAAATGTTGATGAAGTCACTAAACAGTAAGCATGGATGGTTTAGGAAGAATATTCATTACTGAGAAGCAATGGAAATGTGTTTATGGAAGAATCGATCACAGAGTCGATACTGGCACTTTCCAGTGGGATTGGCGCATTTCTCCCATTAAACTTGTAATGACTCGGATCCAAAGCGTATTTAATTCATGGATCACTGCTGTAATATTGTGTCAACATGTACTGAGGGAGTCTTCACTGTATGGATCACTGCAGTGACAGACTGTAATGGTCCCTTGTCTACCAAGTTAATGCATATTATCACAGAACACTAGTACAGCCTATACTTTATAAGAAATTGCTAACAAACCCTTAACATTATCAGTAGGAGAATTAACAAAAAACCAGAACTAGTTGCTAAGACTTTTTAGAAAAAATCTTTACAAAACATAAGATTTCTCCAATTTCACTCTATGCTTACATGATCATTTTTACATTGAATTTTTCCTAAACTCTATATTGTTAAAAGATATATTCAGCTCTTCTGCTTTTTCTGGACACTTACATGGGTAATTTTCTTTGACCTTTTTAAGAGTAAAAAAGCTACGAATTTGGGGCTGAATAACTAGGAAGTGGAATATTCAGTAAATTAGACAACTCCAAGATAACCCTAGGTGGTAAACTGAGTTTGGTGCCCACCTCCCTGCCCCAGGCAATGGCAAGACATACTACATTACATTTAGTCAAGAGTTTCTGCTGGCATATTAAAACTATTGACATAGGTTACTGAGAACCCTCCTTTTTATAAGAAAAGCAAAGATTCTATTTGATTTGCATGTGGAGTATTTTAAATTCTCCATGGAATTAAGTTCAGACTATCTCCAATTCACAGTTACTCCAAGAAAAAAAATTACATCATTAAAATGCCAAACAATAACAGTAATAAAGAAATATATGTACAAGATAATACATAAAAAATCACCTCCTTACTTGTTTTTACTTCCTTCTCATTCACGTGTGTTTATAAGACAAAATCTAATAAATAAATAATTGTAGACCCACGCAATGGAATATTATTCAGAAATAAAAAATGAACAAACAACTGATTCATACAACAGCATGGATGGGTCTAAAGTGTATTTGTTTTAATGCATTTTTAAGTGAAAGAAGTCAGACACAAAAGGCTACATAGTACATGATTCTCTTCATATGACATTCTGGAAAAGGCAAGACTATAAGGATGGAAAACAGATTAGTGTTTGCTAGAGATTAGAGGTAGAAAGAGGGGTAGGGACAAAGGAGAGGCATGAGAAAAATTTTTGAGTGATGAAATGATACTATACATTATTGTGGTGGTAGAAATACAGCTCTATGCATTTGCCAAAAACCAGAATCGTTCAAAAAGTGTGATAAAGAAAACTGACAGACAGCATTTAACCAACTGATCAAGAGTAACATCACCAGTAATCCTTGATAATAATTTGCTGAGAAGTGATGGCCTTACTAAAAATTTATAACATCAATCTAATCATGAGAAAACATAAGACTAATCCAAATTAAGGAACAAAATAGTGATCAATACCCTTAAAAGTACTGAGATAGTGAAAGGCAAGAAAAATCAGAGAAACTGTCATAGATTGGAGGAGCCTAAGGAGACATCACAATTAAAGGCAATACTGGATCCTGGACTGGACCCTACAACGAAACAGAGACATTAGTAGATAAATGGTAAAAGCCAAGTAAAGTCTGTAGATTAGTAATCAGTATTGTACCAACGTTAATTTGCTAGTTTTGATTATTTCACCATGGTTATGTAAGATGTTAATATTATGGAAACAAAGAAACTGTGAAGGATGTACAGGAACTCTATGTGCTATCTTTGCAACCCTTCTGTAAGTCTAAGTTATTCAAAGATAAATAGTTTTAGAAATCTAATGAAAGTACCTGCTGCACTGAAGGGACTATGTTTATGTGTTCAAGTTGCCATGAGGCTAGCAGAAAACCAATAGACACAGAAACACTGCATTGATTTTATAAAATAAAATCTAAAAATCTAATGTGATTTGGATTAAATGCCATCTAACTCCTCTTCTCATAAGATTTTAGAATTAGAACACATTTTCTGCTTTACGTTCCTAAAAGCAATCAGAGAAATCAACTGTAGTAGTTTATCACTATTGTTTTAATCTCAGCATTAGCAGAGTATTGGCCAGTTGATATATATATATATATATATATATATATATATATATATATATAGCACAAGGCACAATCAATCCTTCTCAAATCATTACTCTCAAGGTCTAGTCCATGACTCCATTCCTGAAAAGAATCATGGATTCATAGATTGCTTGAAATATAGGAAACCTCAGAGAGGTTATTTGATTCAGAAGTTATCAACTGTCTGAGTTTGAACATTGTCTAAGATGTTTGACAACTGCCTCAGAGAAAAGGTGGTCACGTGAGTGTTACTCAACTCCCTGAAACCCTAGTCTCCTCCCCTTTTCAACCACTGCAACCAGATAACACTTAAGTTTCTTTTGTTTTGTCTAATGGGACTCTACAGAAACTTTTTAAAATAAAGAATTCTAAGGCTAAAAGAAAAATTTTAAACCACTTCTGTATGTCAACCTTTTTAGTTTTCTGTTTTTTGAAAAAAACGAGAGGGAAGGATGTGAAGTGACCTGCCCAAGGTCATACAGTGTTTTAATGATAAAGTCTAGAATCCAGACCTCTTAAATTCTAATGCACTATTTCTTTTTCTACAGCTTGTATCCTAACTAAGTCCCTCCAAAAGTAGTAACTAAAACTTTTTGGAGAGATCTCCTTAAACTTTAAAGTGTTCCAGGGTCAACTGGGTAATGAAATGCTCAAGTATGATACCAATGTATAATGTAATTGTGATTATCTTCACCTGACTGCAGTGGTAATCAATGCATGATTTAAACATGTAACACATACACACATATATACAGCTATACAGAGACATACCCACAGGAATGCTTAAGAGCCTCCCCCTCATATATGTGTGCACCTTGCTCCTTGTCCTAGCGAACAAAAAGTTGTGTCTGAGGAAGAAATGTGTTGGTCCTCCACAATCCCACTTCATGAAATCTTAAGTTCCCAATATTTCCTGTGCTCAAACCAACCAATATTTTAACAACAACAACTGATCTTGAAATTTCTGAAGCAAGTTGTTAATAGTGAGAGAGAAAGGCAACCCCTGACAGTGACAGCCAGGTCTTGGTACAGCACTGTTAGCTGGGCTTCAGTGTTACCACGAGCTGGACTAGCATTCCCGGCTAGTTCATGTTCTTCTCTTGTGGAACATCAACAGTCTCACAGAACACCAACATGGGAGAAGGCCACTCTGAATCAGTGATTATGCCAGGCAAAAATCAAGACTACTGAAAACCATGTCTGATCACAGACAGTATCATATACATTTCCAACCATAAAAATGACCAAACATCTTTCCGTCCTGGCTAATATGAGTGAATGCTACTTCTTTACCAAACATAGCTTTAGCCTTGCTTCATTCCTTTTGTTTTTTAGATAAGAATTGTTAAGAAACAGAGTTACCTCTACTTTCTAATGGCATCCAATACACAGCAAAGCCCTGCTTCCTTGAATCCTTCTAAAAAGCAACTAACAGAAGCTGAAATTCTGCAGGGAGTCCCCTCTAAAACCTTCTTACTGAGATATTCCGTGGTCCCCCACGGCACATGTTCTCCCTCATTGCAACGAGTCAATAAACCCAACTTTGTTCAACTGCAGGTGTGTTCCTGATGGTCTTGGCTGAACGGCACTGACAAAAGTGGAAACAGAAGAAATTTAATCACACACTTGGAATGATAAATAAATGGCTAGGGGCCATTTTGAGTGTCAGCCCTTTTTTCCTAACATCCTCTTCATTGCCACATGAGAAACAATTAAAAAACAAACAAACAAACAAAAAACAGCTAAGAAGAAACTGTTCATCAAGTCAGGGTCTGTAGATTCTATTGTAGATTCTATGTCACCTCACAAGCAAGCTCTGGCCTCAGCTCCCTCTTTCTGGACCACTCTAGAGGCTGGATGCTGGTCCCAGAGTGACTGGGCAAGACTGTGTTCAGGGAGGTTAAGCTGTTAACTGAGCTGCTACTTGAGACTTACTTTTTGCTCAAATGTATATAGTATTACTGTTTTAATAAGGTTCATTCTGAAGAAAAACCTCACATAGTTTAAACATGAGTTGTTTACTTAGTAATTTTCACTTTGGGTAAAATTATAGTCCATATAGATGAACTATAGGGGAGAAAACAGATCAAAAACCAAAGGAAGATTTAATTTCCTTACATCTGGACAAGAGTTAGAATGTCAAATCCTTGTGTTGTGATAAGAATAGCTCTGTAATAATACACAGTATTTGCCTTTCTCTGACTTATTTCACCAGGCATAATATCCTCCAGGTTCACCCACATTGTTGCAAATGACAACATTTCATTCTCTTTTTATGGCTGAGTAATATTCCTTTGCATATATATATATATATATATATATATATATATATATATATATATATATATATATACATACACACACACACACACATATATACCACATCTTCTTTATTCATTTACCTGTAGATGGACAATTAGGTTGCTTTCATATCTTGGCTATTATAAATAATGCTGCTGTGAACATTGGGGTGCAGATATCAGTATCTTTTCAAATTGGCCTTTTCATTTTCTTCAGATATATATCCAGGAGTGGATATTGCCGGATCATATGGTAATTGTATTTTTAGCTTTTTGAGGAACCACCATACAGTTTTCCAAGGTGGCTGCACCAACTTACATTCCCACCAACAGTTTACTAGGGTTTCTTTTTTTCCACATGCTCGCCAACATTGTTATTTATGGCCTTTTTAATGACAGCCATTCTGACCAGTGTGAGGTGATAACTTATTGTGGTTTTGACTTGCATTTCCCTAATGATTAGGGATGTTGAGCATCTTTTCACGTGCCTGTTGGCCTTCTGTATGGCTTCTTTGGAAAAAAATATTTATCCAGGTCCTCTGCCCATTTTTAAACTGGTTAAAAAACCTGTTTGATATTGAGTTGTACGAGTTGTGTATATATTTTGGATATTAACCCCTTAACAGACATATCATTTGCAAATATTTATGTTATCACTTATATGTGGAATCTAAAAAAAAGACCAACAGATGAATGTAACAAAACAGAAACAGACTCACAGATAATAGAGAACAAACTAGTGGTTACTGGTAAGGGGACAGGTTGGGGGAGGGCAAGATAGAGGTAGGGGATTAAGTGGTACAAACTACTATATATAAAATAAATAAGATATAAGGATATATTGCATAGCACAAGGAATACAGCCAATATTTTATAATAACTTTAAATGGAGTATAATCTGTAAAAATATTGAATCACTATGTTGTACACCTAAAACTAATATAATGTGTAAATCAACTATACTTTATTTTTTTAAAAGAAGACCAGTTCTGTGGACAAATGATTTAAAACAGCAAACCAACTATCATACTGTAGATAATATTTTTAGGAAAAAATATTTTGGATTCATAAGAATAGAACAGTTGTTTAATGTGAATAGACTATTTGATTGTCTATGCAATCACAAGACTTGACGTGGAATCTTAGTTTCCTCACAGACTGTCATTGCTTGTTGTGATCTTGAAGAATTTACTTAATCTGTCTAAGCTCAGGTTTTTCACCCCTAAAATATAAGCTCCATTGAGGCAGAGGTTTTTTTGTTTGTTTGTTTTTATTGGAATATAATTGCTTTACAATGGTGTGTTAGTTTCTGATTTATAACAAAAGTGAATCAGTTATACATATACATATATCCCCATATCTTTTCCCTCTGGCATCTCCCTCCCTCCCACCCTCCCTATCCCACCCCTCTAGGTGGTCACAAAGCACTGAGCTCATCTCCCTGTGCTACGCGGCTGCTTCCCACTAGCTATCTATTTTACATTTGGTAGTGTATATATGTCCATGCCACTCTCTCACTTCGTCCCAGCTTACCCTTCCCCCTCCCCGTGTCCTCAAGTCCATTCTCTAGGTTTTGTCTCTTTTATTCATTGCTATTTTCCTTGCACCTAGGGCAGTCATTGGATCATAGTAGATACTGAGACATACAGTAGAGAAATTTTATAAAATTTTAGCGTAGAATCTGGTAAATAGTAGATGTTTAATATATTTTTATTGTTAACTATGATGGTGGTGGTAGTATCATGATTTGGGGCATAAATTTAAAACAAAATATTAAAACACTACTATCAGTTATGTTGATGTAAACCTCTCAAACAGGAGGAGAGTTTGAATGAATCTCTGTTAGTTGTTGCTACGTAAAGAGTAGTGCCTTTTAACTGATATATAGGCAAAAAGTGATCTCCACTTGGACATGGAAAGCTACAAGAAAGGAACTGCAAATATTTTATTCTGACTTATATATTTCAAACTTATTATCAAAATAATTTTTAGTATTCTAAGATTTATATAACATAAGATGTGAATAGGGAGAATTTTAGAGAAATATAACAAGATGTGCGTGAATTTAAAACCTCCTACTAAATTAAAACATTATATTATTGATCAGTCTAGCTTTTCTTTTCTAGACTCAAGAAAATAGTTAATGTTCTCCAAGTTTTTTATCAGGCATTTGATTTGGGGTAGCTTGCTATCTACGTCCACTCAAGTTTCATCCTAAGCAGTTTGGAGTTTTCAGTTTTAGAGATGAGAGTGAAAATTTAACTGTGTATGGTAGCAGAATATGCCACCCCCAAATATGCCACTTTGGCAACAGGATTATTTTTAGCTAAAGGCAATAGAAAAGAAGCAGATACAAGAAAAGCTCTCTGTCCTCCCTCTATCTGCCTAAAAGCAGGACATAAATTTGCCAAAGTGTCCCCTTTCCCCCCCTCTACCTGGAAGGACAAAAGTTAATCACCAGAGACAACTTTCAACCTTTATCAGCCCATTGGCATCAGAGGAATCTCCACAACAAACTTTACTAATTAGCCTTATCTTCCATTAGTTCCCCACATATTTGCTTTTCTACAATTTATCACTCCTAGAAAATCAGTCTGTCTTTTCACTTATCTGAAAATGTATTGTTCCTTTGCTAAGATGCTCTATCTATACACCCAAGGTCTAACTACCCCTTTGGGCTACTTATCTCTGGATACTCCCATGTGTAAGCACAATGCACCTGCTAACAAACTTTGTTTTTCTCTTATTATCTATGTCGTTTGGAAGTCAAATTTTCAGGGCCCCAGCTGGAGAACCTAGAAAGGTAGTTGGGAAATTATTTTTTCTCCCCTACCACTGCTTTAGGAATAACCACCTACTGTTTGACCTCACATTTTTCAAACCAACTTAAGGAACTACAAACTATAGAGGGTGAGCCCCCAAGGTAAGTGGCTGGCTAAATAAATATCTAAAGTTGCCTGAGGTTATCACTACTTCAATGACAGTCTGATGCTTGGTCTCCCGGAACAAACTAAACTGTTCTCTGTTTTGATAACTTAGCCTTTTCTAACACCCTCTATTGATCACTGGTAACATTTATTCACTTACTGGCAACCTATGCACAGGAACATTGCCCAATTCAATCTGTAAAAGAAGCTGTGCTATACTACCGCCCCCTCCCTATAACTCTCTTATTCCAAATGTTTTTACCCACCCTTCCTATTGAATACTCTGAAGTATATAGTGCTCTACAAAGTAGAGGTAAACTTCTCAATCTCTTGACTCATGAAAGTGATTTATTATTATGTATTAGGCATCAGGTAAATAATAAAAAATACGTCACCATCAAAACATTGTGTTCTTCTTTTCCATGTATATTTGCATTTGGAAGAGTGAGAAATTCCTTTTCCCATTTGTCTTTAACTATTTGTTTGTTTTGATCCCCCCAAATTTAGAAGAGGTGAGAGAAATTAAATGAGAGAAAGAGATTTCAACACGAGTGGATGTAAGATCTGCAAAGGCAGAAGTAAGCCATAGTAAGTTACTTAGAAATTCATTAATTCACTCTTTGAATGCTTAGATTAATTGCATCAAAATTAGTGTTTGCCTCTGGAACATCTAGGTGGTGATAAATTTATTAAATGCCTTTTAGCCTGACAAATCTTAAATTGCCAAATGTTGTTTTGTTTATGTGTGTAAATATATGCAAAGTAATTCAAACTTTACTTTTAAAGTCTTCAACTTTATTTATCACTAAAATTGCCTGTCAGCCCCAGAAGAGACAATGAGGTAATTTGTTAATGGATAGAAGTGGAGTCCAGGGAGACGTGATTAACACGACTAAAGGCAATGGGGATTTCTTACATGTAGATCCGCAGGTTAATGTTCACCTTTCATGATCCTCTAAATTATATCTTGCCTCCTAATCAGCTAGGCTTAAAATATTCTGTCTCTTAACACTGACAAGGTCCAATTTATTAATTCTCCCACATTAAACGTACAAGACCAAACACATCTTAGTAGATATGTAGACCATGTGCTATTAAATCAGTTATGTTATTTAACAGAATCTCAAAAAACACTGTTGTCCCTGAAAATCTTAGAGAAGCTGTGTTATGAACAAGCTGTGCTATGAACAGGCTCAGTAAACAATATGCCTCACATCTAATAGTAATACCTAAAATTTGTTGAGTACTCTGTTCTAAGCACTTTATTTGTATTAATTCATTTAATGCTTATCGCAACCTTACAAGATAGCTACTAGTTTTAGGCTCACTTTGCAGATAAGGAAACTGAAGCATGGAAATCTTGGGTACCTTGCCCAAGGTCACACAACTAAGTGGCAGAGCCACATTCATGTTTAAACCCAGGCAGACCAGTCCCACGTCTTGCATGCATAATGTTAGACTGCCTTTCTTATAGTAACAAATATGTTCCCAATGTATGTTGATGCTGCTATGATTAATAAAGTATAAATAGTAGAAAAGTAGGCACTGATTCTTAGAAGCCAATAGATATTGAAACTGAGGGCTGATCTGATGAGGCCCTCCAAACCTAACCTGCCTTGCTTGCTTTTAGTCTCTTGCTTTTAGTAGATATTAAACTAAACTCCCACTAGTTTCCTTAAAGGCAACACATCTGACTTTTGGGTCACTACAGTAATGGTTGCTTAAGCTTTTTTTCAGGAACATGGAGCTAGTTCTTGCCCAGTTTAGACCAGTTGAGACCACTGACCATTCAACTGGGTCCTCATGAGTGTCCCATGAATGACATTTTGACTTCAGAGGGCCAAAAACTCCATCCTCAGGACACGCTAAGGCTTCCATTTTCTGAACACACATTGTGTGAAGAGCCATGAAGCCTGACTATGCTTGCTCAGACCATCAATTACCTCTCTTTTCTTACCTCCGATATCCTTCCCCACACCTCAGATCACCCTGCCTCTTCATTCCATAAATGTCGCTAAACCCTATCTTCAGGGAGGTGGATCTGAGATTTGTTCTCTGGTCTGCTCACTTGGCTGCCTCATGAATAAATCTTCTCTGCTGCAAACCTTGGCATCTTGGCATTTGGCTTGCTGCATATCAGGCAAAGGAACCTGGTTCAGCAACAATACCATCAGTATTACTACTTTTATGTTGTAGTTTCTTGAAATTGCTTTGGCCTTCAAAATGAGGTTTTTACCCTCGGAAGTCTGGAAACTGTGGGCCTAGCACAATTTATCATATTCAGTGAGCCTCTTCTTCATCTACAATAATAACCAGAGACGGAATTCTCCAGGAATAGCCAGTGGGAGCTATTCTCTGGTTATCTCTGGAGAATGAGGGAAGATCATCTTGGCTGGGAACAGGAAGAAAAATATGAAGGAGTGAGCTTCCAAAACAGAGAGCAAAGGGAGAAGCAGAGGTAGGGCAGATTAAACACCAGGGTAGAGGTCCACGTGGAAGCTTGAGCCAATGCCTGTATACCACGGGTCACCACTGAGGTGAGAATTGTGTCTCATCCACTGTAAGGCATCTATCCAACAGATGTGGAGTAAACGCCTTTTGCCCACAGATGCTTTCAACGTCTTGGATCATTTAGCATTTGTATATCCCACTAGAACAGTTAAAATCACAGTATAGTTACATGAGGGATAGGGCAGTGATGAAACTCACTCCTTATTATAATTACACAACTATAACGTATACTATTACTTTCAATATATTTGAGAATTCTTGGAAGACAAACCTTTTCTAGGGCAAAAAATAGCTGGGACAATTTTCTTATTCTGTTGAGTTTTTTTATTTCTACTTGCTATATCTCCTTCCTATTTTTCAGAAATATGGTAAAGATTATACCACAATTAATGGGAAAACAATTACATGTGTGAAAACAAGAGTAAAGATTCTCCTACAATAAATGAAAAAATATGGTGGTTTTGAATTTTGACTTAGAGTATTCAGGACATGATTTTAATCACATCCCAGGCATACAGACACTTGCATTATATTGCCATAATGCATGTTTCACACTGTAGAACAAGTGTTGCTACCAAGCCAGCTATAAGAGTTTTCTACACAAGTACTAGCCACCATGACTAGCACTGTTCACATTCCATTTTTACCTTATGACATAGGCCAGGGTAACGGAACTGATGCACACGTTCTTCCTGCTTGTATCATTTCTTTCACTGATGCAGATACATAATATTAAGGTCTCACAATTTGCCCACTAACTAGTCTATGACCTGAAAATGATATGAATGACTAATCAGCCTAAAATGGCCTGAGTGCGCCCATTCGTTCCATGCCTGTTTGGCTTTCTTGCTGGCTGAGCTTTTGTGACCTTTTGAAAAATGGCTGCTTGATCTAAAAATGTGTTTTATTTCTAGGTAAGGGACTATGTCAACTTCCATTTCTTATGGAATTCACAGTGAACCGTCCAGCATAGCAAGACATTTCTTACATTCTTATCTGCCTGTTCTTTCCCACCACAAATCTTAACACAACCAACATCCCAATCTCTACTTATATCTCGTGACCTCAGCAATTGGATTTTCAATTTCTACAGGTTTCCTTTTAGGGAGCACAGACATTTGCTACAGAACAGTACATTTAGTTTTCCACTCGTGTAGCTTTGAAAGAAGAAGGTGTACTTATTTCTTGAGGCCTTCTCAGCTAAGTGAATTTGGCTCCATCTTCCCCAGCTTTTAGTTCTGCCATTAGTGTTAGAGGATGCTTCAGTGAAATGTACTTGTATTCCATATAATGGAGGTTCACTTTGATGCTGAGAATATTAAAACTGGATTTCCAGAATTGTAATCGTAAATTTTCCCAGAAAAATCAGAATCAAACTCATATTGTTATTGTTATATTAATTTAGCAGTAGATAATTTTTAAAGAAATATGTATATCATTACTAATTCATCTGGCAAAAACTATGATAATTTTAGCCCTGATAGAATCACTTGATTAGAATTACCCCAACTGAGGTGACTCTAATGATGATACCTGATGTGTCAAGATTCTTAGTTTTCAATGAAAGTTAGACCCAATAATACTTTTTTTTTTAATAGCAAAATAAACATATGTTCTCTGGAGGTCATAGGGCCACAACAGAATAGAAACATGGATCTAGGCCATTAGGAGATATAATGAAATTATTTCATTTTCCACTCACATTCATTTTGAAAAAATAATTAAATTTAAAAATTTTAATTTATCAGTCTTTCTGTATCAAAGATGTAGCCATTAGATATTCCCCACACTATTTCTAAATGTGTTGATATTTGCTCAACTACACATTCAAATTAAAATGAGATGTTTAAAAAGTTTGTTTCCTGTGTATACGTCTGGTCATGGAATCTCAAAGATAAAATACATCTGTATTAGTAAGCATTCTCCATTCTTATTAGTAAGTAAGTCTCTCAAAGCAGAGATTTACTATGGGGAATTGGCTCATGCAATTATGGAGGCTGAGTAGCCTCACAGTCTACCATGTGCAAGGTGGAGACCCAGGAAAGCTGGTGGTGTAATGTGGTCTGGGTCCAAACACCTGAGAAACAGGGGAACCAATGATACAAATCCCAGTCTGAGGGCAAGAGAAGATGAGATGAGATATCCCAGCTCAACACAGACAGGAAAAAAAGGAGCAGATTCTTTCTTTTCTGCCTTTTGTTCTATTCAGACCCTCAATGGATTAGATGATGCCCGCAAAATTTGGGGAGCATAATCTACTGAGTCCACCAATTCAAATGCCAATCTCATCTGGGAACACCCTCACCAGTATACCCAGAAATAATATTTAATCCAGGCACTCCATGGCCAGTCAAGTAGATACACAGAATTAACCATCACACATTTTATGTTATAAATGAGGAAACAGAACCTAACTAACTAGGCTTAATCTCTGAGAATGTTAGTGATGGCGTTAAACGTAGATACTGGGCTTCTCATTCCTGATCCAGAGTTCTTTAATATGCCCTTCTTTTTTCTTTTTTTTTTTTTTTCCTGAAATCTCCTATGGATGCCTGTCAATTTAGACATTTACTTTAAGTGAGAATTTGAGTTTTTAAAATAGGATGTTTCATCATGGAGCAAAAGGTCACAGTCAACCTCCAACTCCAAACTTCTGACATGGGATTGTAACAGAAAAAGTACCATTTGTAGAGGTGGGAAGATGAGACATAAAGAAAATAAACTATCTTCCCAAAACCCATATATTAGCAAATATCTGATGCCTGAAAGATATACTTCTTATGTACATTACAGTTTAATATTCACAACATATCTGTCCCAAGCTCTTCCTTAGTGTATGACCTGCTTCAAGTGCTACAAATATTCACCATCAGGTGCTTTTTCATTTTCTCTACCATATGTATCCACTCATCTGTAGTATGGCAATGGCATCTGTGACCTAAGGATTTGTCTCAAAAGATAAGAGGGACTAACAATTTCTTTTAGTCAAAGATGTTTCAGGTAGTATACTAAACATTTAATATAGAATATTCTCACCACAATCAACAAGATAGGTATCATTTCCTTTTAAAAACAAGAAAAATGAACCCCACAGTTACAGAGATGACAGAATTCACTGTATATAACATTAAACATTTGAAAAATGTTTTCATACTTAAAAAAATGAGTCAACTGTGGTAAGCCCACCTATAGTGATGACTATGAAAAAAGTGGAGCACAATAAAAAATATTTGAGCATATTATTATTAAAAACAATACATGAAAGTGTATGCAAGCTCTTATTTCAAATCTTTAGAAATTTACGTACGAAAAAGGACAGAAATTCAATGAGAATATAATAAATAATTCATAGAATTAGAACAAGTAAATCCAAAAGGAGATGTATTAGAGTGGGCAAATAGGGCACATTTTTCTTTTTTATATTTTCTGATTCATTTTTATAATGTAGATACATCACTTTCACACAGGTAAAAATTCTGTTCTATGAAGAACTAAAATGCACTAAAATTTAGATAATACCAAAGATAAAAGTATCTGAAAATAAATTTTATTGATTTTAGTTATTTTTTTAAATTCTGAAATGTAATATCATTTTGTCTCATACTTATTATAATAGTAGTTCCAATATGATATTAATACTTAATTTAAATTGTCTCAAATTCTATCTTGTAATTATTTGTTTAACTTTTTTCCTGGTAATATTGCATAATAGGAATATATGGAATGATTTTTCCCATGTAAAATACTACCCTAGAACCAAGGTCAAACTGCTGCCTGAAAATTTTTTAGATGCCTAGATTAGCCCTCACTTTCATTGTGATGAGGGTGAAAACATACTATTTTGGGAGCTGGTCCTCCTTTATCCTTTACTTTTTACATGCAGCTGCATAGTAAATGAGTTTTAAAAACAATTTCAACCAAAACCAGCCTTCTCTGTAATGAATAGGAATGAAAAATAGAAATACTGAAAGATTTTGTCTGGCTTGCTTTTTTTTCCCTATTGGCACAGAAATAATTTGACTGCAAACCATCTCTTCTTCATAGCATGCATGACTGTTTTGTCCATTACTTTTCAAATGAAAAAAGAAAAATGTTTAAAGATAGAAATAGGAAGGTGACTTTTGTTTGTAGATGAGAGTCTCATTTGTGGCACTTGGGCTTAAAATCATTGTAGTAAGAAAAATAGTTCAGTAATAGCTCAGGGGTTTGGGTTGTAGTAAAGAGAGAAAGAGAAAAAGAAAGGGAAGGAGAACCTCCGAGAGATGTTTAAGGCCAGAATCATGCATTATTGGCCAGGTTTTCATTTGGTCCTTTATGGATTGTGATGAACAAGACCTGGAAACACTTTAAATGCCATATGATCAGGCATTTAAAGATAGGGTTCCTTAGCAGAGCAGTGGGTCTAAGGATTAAACTTTAGGGTAGGTGACCAAAGAGAGAGATTGAAAAAAGACGGCAAACTAGTATAGACCATTGAATCCTACAAATCTTAAGCCATTTAGTCTAAATGGATTAAATGTGCCTTCCTGTTAGCAGACTATCCTTCTTACAGATAATTACAATATCTGAACAAAATGTAAAAAAAATAATAATAATAACACATTGGAGAATGACCAAAAAAGGCAAAAACTAGAAGGGATTTGATTCTTGAAGAAAAAAAAAATGCATGCGATAGAACTCACATTTATATTGCTTTTCCCCTAAGGACATTCTCAAGTCTGTATAGAGCTGGCAAATAGAACTCAAGCAAAAAGTTACAGCATTTTTTTTCCACTTTATTTTATTTTACTTCGTTTTGTTTTGTTGCTTAAGGTGTCAAATGAAGTAATTGTGCCTACCAAAATGGTGAAAAATTATGGGAAGAAATCCCATAAAGAAGGGATTCAAAATGGAGGAAGACCCAAAATTATCATACATACTTCCCATATACTCTTGGCTGACCCCTGAATGGCAAACACATAAGGAAGACTTGAAAAACCTTAGAGGAAAACAAGAGTTAGAAGGCTGAAAGAACTGAGCAGAGACCTCAGGGACTTCCCACTGCATAAGAGTGTGGAGTACAAATCCTTCCACGTCAGAGGGACTTGGTAAACACCTCAGGTCTTTGCCTTATGGCAAGGTGTTTACATAAAAACAAGCCTCCATGAATTCAAAGTAATCAGGCAACTAGTTTAACTCTCTGATAGAACAAAAAGCAACACTCTTCAGAGGACCATAACAGAATCAACAATCTACAATAAATCAGAATTTCCAGGAAAAAAAAATAGCAGATAATTAAATAAGCAGAAAAATATAACCAATTGTCACATACACACACAAACGCAGTCAATAGAAAAAGACACAATATGACTAAAATATTGGAATTAGCAGACAAGGAATTTAAAGTAGCTATTAGAATTAGGCTCAGTGTAGTAAAGCAAAAACTATCCTTACAATGAATTACAAAATAGGAAATATTAACATAGAAAATGGAAACTATCTTTAAAAGGACTAAATAAAAATTCTAAAATGGAAAATTACAATATATAATACGAAACTTTTCCTTGATGGACATACAAGCAGATTGGAGAGAAACGAGAATTGAACAGTAAAATTAAAGACAGATTAATAGAAATGACTTAATCTAAAGAACTGAAAAGCAAAAGACTGAACAATAAACATCAGGTTCTAAGTGACCTGTCTGGCAATACGCATCAGTCTAACATATATGAAGTACAGTCTTAGAAGGAAAGAAAGGAGAGAAGTAGATTTTTTAAAATATATTCAAAGAAATGGTCAAACATTTACTAAGTTTTGTTACAGTATCAACCTGCAAATTCATAAACCTAAATTAAATCCAAACTGGGTTAATACAAAGAAAATCACACTTGGGTATATTATTGTCACACTGTTGAAAAACAAAATCTTGAAAGCAGACAGACATAAAGAGTTAAATAACACACAAAGGAATAACTATATGTAGGAGAGCTGGCTCTCACCTGAAGCAATAAAAACCAGAAGACAAGGGAATTGTATCTTTGATGTCCTATAAAATATAAGTCAATTCTGAATTCTCTTTTCCATAAAAAATATAATTCAAAAATTAAGGAGAAATAAAGTCATTTTCAGATATGTGAAATTGGAGAGAATGTATCACCATCAAACATCAGATCTGTATTATTAAAAAATGGAAAAGGGAGTGTACAGGCTAAAAGTAAATATACAAGATGAAACATAAATCTACAGAAAGAAACAGCACTGGAAATGATAAATATGTGAGTAAATATAAAATCAAAATTCTCTCTTAATTTCTTTAAAGGACCTATGCCTGTTAAAAGCAAAAAAGTATAGCATTATATTGTTGGATTTATGATGTATGTAAATATAAAATGTATTAAAACAATAACACAAAAGACAGGAGGATAATAAGGTACAATATTAATTCTAAGTAGACTGATAAATTAAAGATACATATATAATGCCTAGAGACACCAGTAAAAATAACACAGAGGTATATAATTAAAGTTAATGGAAGAATCAAACTAGAATATTAAACTGGAATATTAAACTCATATTTTAAAAGGGCAGGAAAGAAGGAACAGAGAAATAAAAATGAGATGGGACAAATAGAAAACAAATGGCATAGTGATAGGCTTTATTCAAACTGAATTAATAATTAGGCTAAATGTAAATTACTAAACACTCCAATTAAAAGGAAGAGATTCTTAGATTTGATAGGGGAAGCAAAACCCAACTAAATGCTGCCCATAAAAAAAGCATTTTAAATATGAAGAAATAGGTTAAAAGAAAAATATATGTCATTCAAACACTAATAATAAGAAAACTAAAGTGGGTATATTCATAAGCAAACTGTGAGTTCAAGACAAGGAATATTGCTAGAAATTAAGAGGAACATTTTATACTGATAAATGAGTAAATTAATCAAGGAGACATAACAATCTTAAATGTGTATGTACATTAATAACATTAATAACAAAGGTTCAAAACACAAGAAACAAAAAAACAAAAATTAAGAGAGATAAATCAACAGTCATAGCTGGAAGTTTAAACACATCTTTCTCAGAAATTGATTAAAAAAAAGCTAGACAAAGAAATAGAAAATTTATAGAATTCACAACATCAAACCACTTGTTGTAATTGACATTCATAGAACAAACATTTCATCCCACAAAGGCAGAAAAAATCATCTTTAAAAATGCACATGAGATGTTCAGCAAGATTGACCATATCTGGCCAACAAGATAAATCTTAAATGGCAAGATATTCACATTTAGTTCACATCAAAATTCAATTAGAAATCAATAATAAAGTTAAGTTTAAAAATTAATAATAACCTAGATATCTAAAAAAGCTCCAAATATAAGAAAATTAAACAATCTAAACTATATTCTAAATTACATGGATCTAAGAAGAAACCACAAAGGCACTAGAATTATTTATGATTTAATGATAATTAATAATAAAAATACAGTATATCAAAATTCATAAAATGAACTGCTTACAAGGAAATTCATAGCTTTATAAATTTATACTAAAAAGGATGAAAAGTCTAAAATTAATGACAAATTATCACTTTAGGAAACTAGAAAAAGAAGAGCAAATTATACATAAAGTAAATAGGCAAAAATAAGGACAGAAATTAAAGAAACAGAAAACAAAAATAGCTAGACTGGTCTAGAAATTAAGAGAGAAAAAACAAATTAACAAGTAAGGAATTAAAAGATGCCACTTCAGATACTAAAGATATAGAAATGATGACAAACCAACTGTATGACAATGTCATGGATTAAATGCGAAAAATGGAAGGAAAAAAACACAACTCACCAAAACTAACACATGGAAATTGAAAATATGAATAGTCCTGTATCTATTAAAGACAATGAATTTTTTATCTAAAACCTCAATCCAGAAGATTTCAATGACCAATTCTATCAAATATTTCAGGAAGAAATTATGTCAATCTTATAGAAAATTCTTCAGAAAACAGAAAGTACACTCCCCAACTTATTTTCTGAGACCAGCATAACTCTGATGCCAAAACCTGGCAAAAATATTGCCACGAAAGAAAATCACAGACCAAAATCTCTCAAAAATAGGGAAACAAATTCCTTAACAAATTATTAAAAAATAGAATTTAGCAATACATAAAAAAATACATCAAGGTTTATCCCAGGAATAAATGGTCGCCTTTACATTTGAAGATAAAAGTAATTCACCATATTAACAAAATACAGAGAAGAAAATCACATAATCATTCCTACTTCAAATAAAGCATTTGATTTTATTAAAAAGAAACTCAGAAATCTAAGAAGAGAAGGGAGCATTCATTACTGATATATGACATACATAAAAAACCTACAGCTAATGTCATACATAATCTTAATATGAAATATTGAACACTTTCTAAGATTGGGAGCAAGGAACATATGGTTTCTATTTCCTTTCATCATTATTATGATACACCTAGCTAATACAAATACAATTTTAAAAAACATTAAGATTGTATGGGGCTTCCCTGGTGGCGCAGTGGTTGAGAGTCCGCCTGCCGATGCAGGGGACGCGGGTTCGTGCCCCAGTCTGGGAAGATCCCACATGCCGCGGAGCGGCTGAGCCTGTGAGCCATGGCCGCTGAGCCTGCGCGTCTGGAGCCTGTGCTCCGCAACGGGAGAGGCCACAATAGTGAGAGGCCCGAAAAAAAAAAAAAAAAAGACATGAAGATTGTAAATGAAGAAATAAAAGTTTCTATATTTGATGAGGGCATAAACACTTATGCCCCCAAAGTCCTAAGGAATCTACCCCTAAACACAAAGGAACTGTATTGGTTTTCTAGGGCTGCCCTAACAAACTATCAGTCTCAGTTGCATATACAACAGAAATTTATTTCCTTAAAGTTCTGGAGGCTAGAAGTCAAACACAAGGTGTGGGAAGGTTTGGTTTCCTCTAAGGCCTCTCTCCTTGGCTTGTAGATGGCGAAAATCTCACAATGTGTGTGCATACCTAGTGTCTCTTTGTGTATCCAAATTTCCTATTATTACAAGGACACAAGTCAAATTGGATTAGGGCCTACTGTAAGGGCCTCATTTTAACTTAGTCACCCTTTTCAAGACCTTATCTCCAAATACACTCATTCTGAGGTACTGAGGGTTATGCTTCAACATAATTTTGAGAGAACATAATTCAGGAGATAATCAGAACTAATAAGTGAATTTACCAATTTTGAAGGGTATGATCAATGACATTTCAATACATTAGCAGCAAAAACAAATAGAAAATAAATTTTTTTTAAAAGACAAAAATTTCATTTATAACAGCATTAAAACCAGAAAATATGTATGTAAAAATTAACTAAAGATATGCAATATGATACTGAAAAAAATGAACTGCTCATACACACAACATGGATGAATCTTAAAAACATTATGGTGAGAGGAAGAAGCCAGACATAAAAGAGTATATACTGTATTATTCTATTTATATGAAGTTCAAGAGGAGGAAAAACTACTCCATAGTAATAAAGACCAGAACCATGTTTACCTATTTGACTCTGGATTCTCTTGAAGGAAGATGAGGGAGCTTTCTGAAGTGAAGTATATGTTCTGTATCTTGACTGTGTGGTGATTAGACAGATATTCATTTATCAAAACTCAGTGAATTATACACTTAGGATCTGTTCATTCACTATATGTAAATTTTACTTCAATTGTGTGTGTGTGTGAAACTGGAGTGACATATAATACCAATTTCCAGGGAGTGACATATAATACCAATTTTTGTATACTACAAAAATTATGAGAATTAGCTTTGAAATCAGACAAAGAGAACTGTAATCCCAGGTCTGCCACCTCCCATTTTGTAGCACTGGATGATCTACATAAACTTGTCTGGCCCTGTGCTCTCCAGGCAGAAAACTGGAGTGATCACAATATCCATCACACAGAGTTATCCTGAAGATTAAATAATATAATGTATGGAAGCATTTAGAACAGTGACTAGCATATAATATGTGCTCAAGAGTAGTAAAAATTGTTATGATTAAGATGCAGATTTTTTTTTAAAAGGGAAATAGTGGTTTCTCCCTTAGACCGAATTGTCTTCTAATTGTCTTCTAATGCACGATATCCACAAGCGAAGAGAGAGAGAGATGGATGAAGGATAAAAGAAAAACGGATTGGAGAAGCTGCTGCAATTAAGGTAAAATGCTAATATTAGCATAATCGAAGGAGACTGAGGGATTCAGTGACATTTCTTAGGGATATTGTGAGGATTAAATGAGGTGCGACATGAAAAATTACTTGGCTGGTGTCTGGATTGAGTAAATCCTCAATAAGTATTCAAAATGAATTTATTTGTATTCATACTTAACTTTTTCCAAAACACAGATACTGATAAACATAACAGAGCTTTTTATGAAAGCTTTATTTTATTCAGGAAATATACCATATAAAGTATTACCTCTGAAGCCCGCGCGCCTAGAGCCCGTGCTTCATAACAAGAGAAGCCACCACAATGAGAAGCCTGTGCACCACAAAGAAGACCCAATGCAGCCAAAAATAGATAAATAAATTTATAATAAATAAATAAATAAACTATTCCCTAATAGTTCATCCCAATTAGTTGGTATTCATGTTTTCACAGGATGCATTTGGAGCAGATTATAAAACTTACTTATGTGGTGGCCTTAAAAATTTAGCCTTTGATATAAATCCATATATCTGAGTGAAAGATGTTTTACTTTAATAGTTACTCATCTACAGTTATTCCATTTTACTTTTCCCCCCAATCAAAGCATTTTAATCATCCCTGTTGCTTCTGCAATCTCTTATCCTTTGTTTAGTTCTAAAGGTTCATGACACTGTTCAGATCTCAGCCAGTTTCGATTAGCTATTGAATTTTTAAACCACTGAAAACTTTTTGAAATAGTTATACTGAATAGCTACTGAAGGACTTAGTATATAATTCAGTCTGTTCAGAAATTCTCCTCTTAATCATGCTGCTTATCATAAGTTATTTTGAGTATGTGATTTTGACATAATTCCTTTTATTTCCCCCTCAAAATAATTAAACATAGTTTTCTATTCTATTTTTGGCCAACTTATGATCATTTATAAAATAAATTTGTGGGCTTCCCTGGTGGCGCAGTGGTTGAGAGTCCGCCTGCCGATGATGCAGGGGACACGGGTTCATGCACCGGTCCGGGAAGATCTCACATGCCACAGAGCGGCTGGGCCCGTGAGCCATGGCCGCTGAGCCTGTGCTCCGCAATGGGAGAGGCCACAACAGTGACAGGCCCGCGTACCAAAAAAAAAAAAAAAATTTATATGCTCTGAATTATTAGTATTTGCATTTTTTAGTAATTGGTTTTTTTATTTAACAAATAAAAAACCCTCTTCAATATTGATCTATTTCAATAATCAGCAGAGCCTTTTCAAACCAAGGGTCAGGGAAGAGTCAAGTGGGGATGATTCTTTCTCAAGTGGAAATATTAAAAATCAGTTATCACTTTTACTGCTCATCCACAGACCTCTTAAATAGCAACAGCGAAAAAAATTAAAACTATCTTGTCTTCTCTATCATAGAATAATTTGAGAAAAGTAGGTAGAAAATAAAGAAATTATGGAAAGATCTGTCAAAAACCACATATAATTCCTCAATACTACTTTCCATTAAAATTAAACCAACTAACTTTAGGGTTTAGAAATATATTTCATGAGCAGATAAGGATAAGGTATGATATAATTCATACAAACATATTAATAAAGAGAGATTTCTTGGGACACCAATCACCATTTTATTCCTAACAGTCTTGAAAAAATGAGACAACAATCCCAAAATGGAGTCCTCATGCTAAGCCCACATCACCAGACCAAGGCTTAATACCTAACTTAATTGCAGTTACAACCTCCCCCATGAATGGAGACTTAACCTGTCAGTCTGGAATTTTCTGGTCAGCACCAATGAGGTAATCTGCCACACAGGCCCTTTTCCATCAACCAAAGGAAAATGAGGTCACCTGCTCTCTCCTTTTCCCTCCGCCACCTGCCTTTAACAACCTTCTATACTGTACATCTCCCTGGAGCTCCTCTCTACTTGCTAGATAGGATGTTGAGTCATGGCTCATTCAATAACGCCAATTAGGTCTTTGAAACTCACTTAGTTGAATTTTTGTTACTTAACAGTGTGAGTATACCCCCTAGAATCATTTTTACATTAAATACTTAAGAATTTTCTTTTTAAAAAAATGTTTGAAATATGTTAATTTTTATAGGCAAATGTAAAATTTAGCTCAGATCTGGAATGAAATTCCACACATTCCATTTTAATATAACTCAAATTAATAACAGATTTCTTTAAGGTTTCATTCATCATTGCTAGTCTTTTTCTTCCATATGTAGATAGATAGATAGATACTAAACTTTTCTTAGTATGTGGCAAAGGATCAGCAAGACAAAGCTGTTCTTTTTATAAAATACCTTAATTCAACTGTTTTTATGAGTATTATTAAAGCTCAGAATTCTTACATATCGACTGAAAGAAAAAAAAACACAATGTAAAAGCTATGAGTCGAGTTTATTCAGTGTCTTACTGAGGACTCTAGCCTGGGAGACAGCCTCTCAGAGAGCTCTGAGGAACTGTTCCAAAGAGGTAAGGGGAGAGGGCAGCACATATGTGATTTTGGCAAAGGGAGTACACGTAACCAAGCACACATATCAGTAGAAGGTTGCTACTCGTCACAAGGAACAGATATCTTGGTTAATGGTTTTAGAACTTTTCTAAGTATGGGAAGATAGAAGAATCCAGGTTTATAAAATTTTTCTCCTGAAAATATCTAACGATCTGAGGGCCTGTTCTGCCAGTTTTTCTCAGAGTACAGAGTGCCTCATTCCTGATCTCTGCCCTGAACTCCTTTCAGGGTGTGCTGAAGGTAAGTGGCTGCAGAGGCTAAGGACTCAATCCTTGTAGAGTCAGATGGTGAGTGACATCCTTTAGTTGGCAGGCATAAAAAGACTATATAATGGTGAGTTAAAAAGAAAAATCTGACTAACTTCTGTCCTTCTTTGTGGTTAATGTTTTTTGTTCTAGTTTGTTTTAGTCTACACTGGGTGCTCTAAGAAAGAATAATATTCATGCACTTCCTTTCCATGGCCCCTTCTTAAGTAGGAGAGGTCATCACTGTGCCTCTAAAGTAAAATAAGTTTTTAAAGATGAAATCATGGCTCTCATACAAATACAAAACTAATGCTTGTCAAATGCTATATTTAACTCCTTAGTGAGGGAACTAGTAACATATTAAAACTCTTAAAATTGTCATATATAGGCAATCAGGAATTCTGAAATGAATTTACAAATAGATGCAAAACTGGTCACTACCTATAGGGCAATAATCAATTACATTCAACCTGAAACATTTCATTTGTATTTCTGTGGGCAAAAATTACTTGTATTATTATCAGTTTTCTGAAAATAGCTATGTAAAATAGCTCAAAGAAAACGAAAGGTAAAGAAAGCCGAGAGGGTTGCACTAAGTAGAAGAATTACTAATTTGTTTGACCATTTCAAAGTCCTTCAATATTTTTCTCTGACACTAAAATGTCCTTAAAAGTCTCCTTAAAAGTCTTATTAAGCTCCTTAAAGTTGTGTTCTAATTAGAGCTGAAATAAATAGCTTTAGTTTTCAAGACTATAGGTAGTGATAGGACGGCATTTTATGTCTCACACAGAATTTATAGAGTATATTGGAAAAAGGAAGTAGTTTCCTATATGTGAGAGAGAGAATAAGACTTGGGGAGTTTCCACAAAGGGTAGAAACAAGTGTTCTTAGGGGAAAAGGTAATGAGTGTTGATGGAGTGGAAAAGTTATGAAAGCAGGGACCAAAGAGGTATGGCTGGGTCTGTGTCAGCAGGCAGCACAGCTGTGAGGGACAGCACTAACTCATGCAGAGCAGCTGAGCCCAATATGGAGTTGCATGTTCTATCTGATGCAGTGGTATGGACTGCAACTCCCACAGACTAGGAATGAGCCCTACTCCTAGCTTTCCAGATCCATGTAAGCCCAGAGTTCTTGACTAGAGGAAGGTATCTTAAAAGCCTAAATTTCTATTCTAACCCCAGGACTCAGGACTCACAGCGGGCTTCATTTGACTTAAAAAGTAGGGTAATGTGACATTTTTGAAACTCAAATATAGTATAATAAATCCATTCTCACTATAGTATTAAGCTTTTGGTTAGTGGCATTACAAGAAAGGATTATTTGTTCTGTGGTTACTTTTACTTTCAAAGCTGATTTAGCACAGATTTCTTACTTTGTGAAAATAAAGATAGGAAATATAATATTAAAACACATAATTACATTGCAGAATATGTATAATAAACTGTTCCCTAAAAACCCTGCAATTTTAGGATTTTTTTTAATTATTTCAAGATCAGAGATTAGTAGTCTGTTAAGGAAATTTAATAATGGATGTGAATAAATGAGCTTTTCCTACCAGTCTATGAAATTTTCATCATTCATAGCTTCACTGAAAGAGAACATATTTCTAGAAAAGCCAACATGTTTCTTTTATAGATATTTCAGAAAACAACATGAGTTATCAGAATAATATTATCCCCTTAAATAGATATAACATCATTTATATCTATACACACACTAAGTGGTTGATTCATACACCCATTCAATAAATATTTATCCACTGATTTCTAGGTGTCAGACAGTATGCTGGGAACACACCAATGGACTAAACAGGCAAAGTCCCTGCTCTCATAGAGCTAGTATTTCAGTGAGGAGAAAAAAATCGAAATAAATGGAGAAAAAGTAAGTGTACAAAGAGGATGTAAGTATCAAGCAAAGGAGAAGAAAATTTATTTAAGTGGTCAGGGGAGGATTTAGTGAAAAAGTCACAATTGAGCAAAATTCTAAAATTGTGGAAACAGAGATATATGCAGATTGCTAGGCAAAGAGATCTGCAGAAGAGAGATTAAAAAAAAAAAAACTAGGAACAACAAAAACAACATATACCCTGAGGATGGAACATGAAGCATGCCTAGAATGTTTAGGAACAGCAAAGAGGTAAGTATGGCTGGAGCCCACTGAGAGGAGAGAGCTGTAGGGAATGTTAAAGAGGCCACATATGGGATCACACTGTGAAGGTTACTATAAGAAGTCTGAGTGAAATGGAAAGCCATCTCCTGTAACATGTGATGATAGCAGCTTAATTCCAAGACTGCTAGACATATATACAAGCATAATGTCCATACAAAGCACTCAAATTTGGTGGTTATAAAATATTAACTTGCAGCATTAAATTTGCAAATTATTAAATTGCACTATATGTTCAGTTGCTGTAACTGAGACGTAAGTATCAGTGATGAGAGCAAGATAAATATGTATCTCTCTCTTGCATAAAAGTCTAGGCATAAGCAAACCAAAGTTGGCAAGACACTTTCTAGTAACAGGGACCCAAGTTCTTATTAATTTCTTTTCTATCTTTAGGATTTTGCCCTTATCAGTGTGTTCCAAAATGAAGCATGACCACACCACTACTCTCATGAGTAGGAAAGAGGAAAGGAAGATGTAAGGTTATACCTTTCCTATAAAGGTGTGACCAGGCAGTTGAACACATCATTTCTTCCCCTACCCCACTGGAGCTTATTTAATTCAGTTACCCAAAACTGAAAGGGAGTCTGCGACATGTAGTCTTTATTCTGGGTGAACACATGCCAAGTTAAAATTAGGAGTTCTACTATTAGGTAAGAAAAGGATAAAGAATACTAAGAACAATTAGTTGTCTCTGGTTTAAGAAGATTAAAATACATCCTTGTAGCCTATCTTATATCCAATATAATTTAATTTTAAAAGGCATTAAACATCCTTTAAAAGTCTGGTATAAAGGAAAGAGTACCTGACAAAAGGCCAAAGGATGTTAGTATTCAATACTACCACAAATCTACCAAGAATTAGCTGTGCAACCTTCTCTTACAGTCAGTATGTCAATTGTAGTACTGGATAGCACCTAAACAAAATATTCTCCCCAAAACTTTAGAAAAGTCATGATTATCAAGTGCATAATTATTCTAAAATATTGAAACTTGCACAATGTTATAAAAATTCCAGAGTAGAAATATCTGGCCTCCAGCCCAAGGGACACCAGATGCGTCTCTTAAAAGCCAATAAAGTATGGGAGAACATATTTGCAAATGAAGCAACTGACAAGGCATTAATCTCCAAAATATACAAACAGATCATGCAGCTCAGTAACAAATAAACAAACAACCCAGTCAAAAAATGGATGAAAGACCTAAATAGACATTTCTCCAAAGAAGACATACAGATGGCCAAGAGGCACATGAAAAGCTGCTCAACATCACTAATTCTTAGAGAAATGCAAATTAAAACTACAATGAGGTATCACCTCACACCAGTCAGAATGGCCATCATCAAAAAATCTACAAATGTGAGGAGCTTCAAGATGGTGGAAGAGTAAGATGCGGAGATCACCTTCCTCCCCACAGATACACCAGAAATACATCTACATGTGGAACAACCCGTACAGAACACCTACTGAATGCTGGCAGAAGACCTCAGACTTCCCAAAAGGCAAGAAACTCCCCACGTACCTGAGTAGGGCAAAAGAAAAAAGGGAAAACAGAGACAAAAGAATAGGGATGGGACCTGCACCCGTGGAAGGGAGCTGTGAAGGAGGAAAGGTTTCCACACACTAGGAAGCCCCTTCGCGGGCGGAGACTGTGGATGGTGGAGGGGGGAGCTTCGAAGCCGTGGAGGAGAGCACAGCAACAGGGGTGCGGAGGGCAAAGCGGAGAGATTCCCGCACAGAGGATCGGTGCCGACCGACACTCACCAGGCCGAGAGGCTTGTCTGCTCACCCTCCGGGGCGGGCGGAGGCTGGGAGCTGAGGCTCAGGTCTTCTGAGGTCGGATCGCAGGGAGAGGACTGGGGTTGGCGGCGTGAACATAGCCTGAAGGGGGCTAGTGCACCACAGCTAGCCGGGAGGGAGTCTGGGAAAAGTCTGGAGCTGCCGAAGAGGCAAGAGACTTTTTCTTCCCTCTTTGTTTCCTGGTGCGCGAGGAGAGGGGATTAAGAGCGCTGCTTAAAGGAGCTCCAGAGACGAGCGGGAGCCGCGGCTAAAAGCGCGGACCCCAGAGACGGGCATGAGACGCTAAGGCTGCTACTGCCGCCACCAAGAAGCCTGTGTGCGAGCACAGGTCACTATCCACACCTCCCCTCCCCGGAGCCTGTGCAGCCCGCCACTGCCAGGGTCCCGTGATCCAGGGACAACTTCCCTGGGAGAACACATGGCGCCTCAGGCTGGTGCAACGTCACGCCAGCCTCTCCCGCCACAGGCTCGCCCCGCATCTGTACGCCTCCCTCTCCCCAGCCTGAGTGAGCCAGAGCCCCCAGATCAGACGCTACTGTAACCCCGTCCTTTCTGAGAAGACAAAGGGAAATCTCTCCCAGGAGCCTCAGGAGCAGTGGATTAAATCTCCACAATCAACTTGATGCACCGTGCATCTGTGGAGTACCTGAATAGACAACGAATCATCCCAAATTGAGGCGGTGGACTTTGGGAGCAACGATATACATATACTTTTCCCTTTTTCTCTTTTTCCGAGTGGATGACAGCATCTTGGTGGTTGATAGCGTCTTGGTGCTCCGGCCGGGCGTCAGGGCTGTGCCACTGAAGTGGGAAGGCCAAGTTCAGGACACTGGTCCACCAGAGACCTCCCAGCTCCATGTAATATCAAATGGCAAAAATCTCCCAGAGATCTCCATCTCAACGCCAAGACCCAGCTCCACTCAGTGACTAGCAAGCCACAGTGCTGGACACCCTATGCCAAACAACTAGCAAGACAGGTACACAAACCCACCCATTAGCACAGAGGCTGCCTAAAATCATAAGGTCACAGACACCCCAAAACACACCACTGGACGCAGACCTGCCCACCAGAAAGACAAGATCTAGCCTCATCCACCAGAACACAGGCACTAGTCCGCTACACCAGGATGCCTACACAACCCACTGAACCAACCTTAGCCACTGGAGACAGATACCAAAAACAACAGGGACTATGAACCTGCAGCCTGCAAAAAGGAGACCCCAAACACAGTAGGTTAAGCAAAATGAGAAGGCAGAGAAACAGAGAGCAGATGAAGAAGCAGGTAAAAACCCACCACACCAAGCAAGTGAAGAGGAAATAGGCAGTCTACCTGAAAAAGAATTCAGAATAATGAGAGTAAAGATGATCCAAAATCTTGGAAATAAAATGGAGAAAATACAAGACACGTTTAACAAGAACCTAGAAGAACTAAAGAGCAAACAAACAATGATGAACAACACAATAAATGAAATTAAAAATTCACTAGAAAGAATCAATAGCAGAATAACTGAGGCAGAATGTATAAGTGACCTGGAAGATAAAATAGTGGAAATAACTACCACAGAGCAGGATAAAGAAAAAAGAATGAAAATAACTGAGGACAGTCTCAGAGACCTCTGGGACAACATGAAACACACCAACATTTGAATTATATGGGGCCCAGAAGAAGAAGAGAGAAAGAAAGGGACTGAGAAAATATTTGAAGAGATTATAGTTGAAAACTTCCCTAATATGGGAAAGGAAATAGTCAATCAAGTCCAGGAAGCACACAGAGTCCCATACAGGATAAATCCATGAAGAAACATGCCAAGACACATATTAATCAAACTATCAGAAATTAAATACAAAGAAAAAATATTAAAAGCAGCAAGGGAAAAACAACAAATAACATACAAGGGAATCCCCATAAGGATAACAGCTGATCTGTCAGCAGAAACTCTGCAGGCCTGAAGGGAGTGGCAGGACATATTTAAAGTGATGAAAGGGAAAAAGCTACAACCAAGATTACACTACCCAGCAAGGATCTCATTCAGATTTGATGGAGTAATTAAAAGCTTTACAGACAAGCAAAAGCTAAGAGAATTCAGCACCACTAAACCAGCTTTACAACAAATGCTAAAGGAACTGCTCTAGGCAGGAAACACAAGAGAAGGAAAAGACCTACAATAACAAACCTAAAACAATTAAGAAAATGGTCATAGGAACAAACATATCGATAATTACCTTAAATGTAAATGGATTAAATGATCCAACCAAAAGACACAGGCTGGCTGAATGGATACAAAAACAAGACCCGTATATATGCTGTCTAAAAGAGACCCACTTCAGACCTAGGGACACATACAGACTGTAAGTGAGGGGATGGAAAAAGATATTCCATGCAAATGGAAATCAAAAGAAAGCTGGAGTAGCAATTCTCATATCAGACAAAATAGACTTTAAAACAAAGACTATTACAAGAGACAAAGAAGGACACTACATAATCATCAAGGGATCAATCCAAGAAGAAGATATAAAAATTGTAAGTATTTATACACACAACATAGGAGCACCTCAATACATAAGGCAAATGCTAACAGCCATAAAAGGGGAAATCAACAGTAACACAATCATAGTAGGGGACGTTAACACCCCAATTGCACCAATGGACAGATCATCCAAAATGAAAATAAATAAGGAAACACAAGCTTTAAATGACACATTAAACAAGATGGACTTAATTGATATTTATAGGACATTCCATCCCAAAACAACAGAACAAACTTCCTTCTCAAGTGCTCATGTAACATTCTCCATGATAGATCATATCATGGGTCACAAAACAAGCCTCAATAAATTTAAGAAAACTGAAATCATATCAAGTATATATTCTGACCACAAGGCTATGAGACTAGATATCAATTACAGGAAAAAACATGTAAAAAATACAAACACATGGAGGCTAAATAATATACTACTTAATAACCAAGAGATCACTGAAGAAATCAAAGGGGAAATCAAAAACTACCTAGAAACAAATGACAATGAAAACACAACGACCCAAAACCTATGGGATGCAGCAAAAGCAGTTCTAAGAGGGAAGTCCATAGCAATACAATCCTGCCTTAAGAAACAAGAAACATCTCAAACAAACAACCTAACCTTATACCTAAAGCAATTAGAGAAAGAAGAACAAAAACCTCCTAAAGTTAGCAATCACAGAAATCATAAAGATCAGATCAGAAATAAATGAAAAAGAAATGAAGGATACAATAGCAAAGATCAATAAAACTAAAAGCTGGTTCTTTGAGAAGATAAACAAAGTTGATAAGCCATTAGCCAGACTCATCAAGGAAAAAGGAGAAGACTTAAATCAATACGATTAGAAATGAAAAAGGAGAAGTAACAACTGACACTGCAAAAATACAAAGGATCCTGAGAGATTACTACATGCAAATATGCCAATAAAATGGACAACCTGGAAGAAATGGACAAACTCTTAGAAAAGCACAACCTTCCAAGATGAACCAGGAAGAAATAGAAAATATAAACAGACCAATCCCAAGCACTGAAATTGAAACTGTGATTAAAAATCTTTAAACAAACAAAAGCCCAGGACCAGATGGCTTCACAGGTGAATTCTATCAAACATTAGAGAAGAGGTAACACCTACCCTTCTCAAACTCTTCCAAAATATAGCAGAGGGAGGAACACTCCAAAACTCATGCTACGAGGCCACCATCACCCTGATACCAAAACCAGACAAGGATGTCACAAAGAAAGAAAACTACAGACCAATACCACTGATGAACATAGACGCAAAAATCCTCAACAAAATACTAGCAAACAGAATCCAACAGCACATTAAAAGGATCATACACTATGATCAAGTGGGGTTTATCCCAGGGATGCAAGGATTCTTCAATATACACAAATCAATCAATGTGATACACCATATTAACTAACTGAATGAGAAAAACCATATGATCATCTCAATAGATGCAGAGAAAGCTTTCAACAAAATTCAACACCAAGTTATGATAAAAACCCTCCAGAAAGTAGGCTTAGAGGGAACCTACTTCAACATAATAAAGGCCATATATGACAAACCCACAGGCAACATCGTCCTCAATGATGAAACCTGAAACCATTTCCACTAAGATCAGGAACAAGACAGTTGCCTGCTCTCACCACTATTATTCAACATTGTTTTGCAAGTTTTAGCCACAGCAATCAGAGAAGAAAAAGAAATAAAAGGAATCCAAACTGGAAAAGAAGTAAAGCTGTCACTGTTTGCAGATGACATGATACTATACATAGAGAATCCTAAAGATGCTACCAGAAAACTATTAGAGCTAATCAATGGATTTGATAAAGAAGCAGGATACAAAATTAATGCACAGAAATCTCTTGCATTTCTATACACTAATGATGAAAAATCTGAAAGAGAAATTAAGGAAACACTCCCATTTACCACTGCAACAAAAAGAATAAAATACCTAGGAATAAACCTACCTAAGGAGACAAAAGATCTGTATGCAGAAAACTATAAGACACTGATGAAAGAAATTAAAGTTGATACAATGAGATGGAGAGATATACCATGTTCTTGGATTGGAAGAAAATTGTGAAAATGACTATACTACCCAAAGCAATCTACAGATTCAATGCAATCCCGATCAAACCACTAATGGCATTTTTCACAGAATTAGAACAAATATTTTGACAATTTGTATGGAAACACAAAAGACCCTGAATAGCCAAAGCAATCTTGAAAAAGAAATATGGAGCTAGAGAAATCAGGCTCCCAGACTTCAGACTATACCACAAAGCTACAGTAATCTAGATAGTATGGCAGTGGCACAAAAACAGAAATACAGACCAATGGAACAGGATAGAAAGCCCAGAGATAAACCCACACACCTATGGTCACCTTATCTTTGATAAAAGAGGCAAGAATATATAATGGAGAAAAGACAGCCTCTTCAGTAAGTGGTGCTGGGAAAACTGGACAGCTACATGTAAAAGAATGAAATTAGAACACTCACTAACACCATACACAAAAATAAACTCAAAATGGATTAAAGACCTAAATGTAAGGCCACACACTATCACACTCTTAGAAGAAAATATAGGCAGAACACTCTATGACATAAATCACAGCAAGATCCTGTTTTACCCAACTACTAGAGAAATGGAATTAAAAACCAAAATAAACAAATGGGACCTAATGAAACTTAAAAGCTTTTGCACAGCAAAGGAAACCATAGACAAGATGAAAAGACAACCCTCAGAATGGGAGAAAATATTTGCAAATGAAGCAACTGACAAAGGATGAATCTCCAAAATTTACAAGCAGCTCATGCAGCTCAACATCAAAAAAAAACCCAAAACAACCCAATACAAAAATGGGCAGAAGACCTAAACAGGCATTTCTCCAAAGAAGATATACAGATTGCCAACAAACACATGAAAGAATGCTCAACATCATTAATCATTAAAGAAATGCAAATCAAAACTACAATGAGGTATCATCTCACACCGGTCAGAATGGCCATCATCAAAAAATCCACAAACAATAAATGATGGAGAGGGTGTGGAGAAAAGGGAACCCTCTTGCTCTGTTGGTGGGAATGTAAATTGATACAGCCACTATGGAGAACAGTATGGAGGTTCCTTTAAAAACTAAAAATAGAACTACCATATGACCCAGCAATCCCACTACTGGGCATATACCCCGAGAAGACCATAATTCAAAAAGAGTCATGTACCACAATGTTCATTGTAGCTCTATTTACAATAGCCAGGACATGGAAACAACCTAAGTGCCCATGATCAGAAGAATGGATAAAGAAGATGTGGCACATATATACAATGGAATATTACTCAGCCATAAAAAGAAACAATATTGAGTTATTTGTAGTGAGGTGAATGGACCTAGAGTCTGTCATACAAAGTGAAGTAAGTCAGAAAGAGAAAAACAAATACCGTATGCTAACACATATATATGGAATCTTAAAAAGATAAAAATGGTCATGAAGAACCTAGAGGCAGGCCGGGAATAAAGATGCAGACCTACTAGAGAATGGTCTTGAGGACATGGGGAGGGGGAAGGGTAAGCTGGGACAAAGTGAGAGAGTGGCATGGACCCATATACACTGCCAAATGTAAAACCGATAGCTAGTGGGAAGCAGCTGCATAGCACAGGGAGATCAGCCCGGTGCTTTGTGACCACCTAGAAGGGTGGGATAGGCAGCGGGGGAGGGAAGAGATATGGGGATATATGTATATGTATAGCTGATTCACTTTCTTATAAAGCAGAAACTAACACATCATTGTAAAGCTATTATACTCCAATAAAGATGTTAAAAAAAAATCTACAAACAGTAAATGCTGGAGAGGTTGTGGAGAAAAGGGTACCCTCCTACACTATTGGTGGGAATGTAATTGGTACAGCCACTATAGAGATTCCTCTAGAAACTAAAAATAGAGCTCCCATATGGTCCAGCAATCCTACTCCTGGGCATGTATCCAGAGAAAATCATAATTCGAAAAGATACATGCACCCCAATGTTCATTGCAGCACTATTTACAATAACCAGGACACGGAAGCAACCTAAATGTCCATCAATGGATGAATGGAGAAAGAAGATGTAGGACATATATACAATGAAATATTACTCAGCCATGAAAAAGAACAAAATACTGCCATTTGCAGAGACATGGATGGACCTAGAGATTGTAATACCAAGTGAAGTAAGTCAGACAGAGAAAGACAAATATCATATGATATCACTTATATGTTGAATCTAAAAAAATGGTACAAATGAACCTATTTGCAAAACAGAAATAGAGTCACAGGTGTAGAAAAGACACTTATGTATTAGCAAGGGGGAAGGGGGAGGGATAAATTGGGAGACTGGGATTGACATATACACACTACTATATATAAAATATTAACAGATAACTAATAAGAACTTACTGTATAGCACAGGGAACTCTACTCAATACTCTGTAATGAACTCTATGGGAAAAGATTCTAAAAATGAGTGGATATATGTATGACTGACTCACTTTGCTGTACATCTGAAACTAACACAATATTGTAAATCAACTATACTCCAATAAAAATTAATTTTAAAAAAAAGAAGAAAAAGCCAATACAGCTTGTCTCTATCTTTGTACCTCTGTACAAATGGAACTCTATGACTGCCTCGCTGACAGGGCACAATGACTGGGCTGAATGCACCACAGGATACTGGCTGACATCCCTGAGGTGGCACCTGATACACAAGCCAGATGACCTTTCAGCATAGATAAGGAATGAGCAGTTTGTTTTTACACAGCCAATGAATCCACCGCCACAATATTCATTCAAGGAAAGCCATCAGTTGCAAATGTGCCAGAGAACTCAAAGAACTGCCTTATTTGGGCTTATAAGTCATAGCAGAAGCTAAGATTGTCTGCCATGTGTTGGAAATGCATTGGAGATGCAAAATCATCTTTTTAGAGATTTTGCTTCATTGAATGCATTTCCCCATAGCCCATTTGTGGTTCTCGTGTCTTGCCACCAGCTTTCCAATGCTCAGGAAACATTCATTCACAGGGCCAAAGCCAGTTATGTCAAAAGTCTGGTCCTTGTCTCTCTCTCCATGAGTGCACTGAAGTCTCCTCTAGAAGTACAGAAAGGAAAGCTTTCAGTCTTCATGTTGTAGCCAGAGTCACAGTTCCCAGGAAAGCCAGTTAGTCTGGAAAACTAGTATCCAAACATAAAAGAAAAAAGAAATATTATAGTGTCAACTGACGTTGCAACCTAACAAATTTTTAGTAGAAAAAAAAAAATTTTTAAAGGAGGGGGCCTCACAAACAAACAGAAATGCAAAAATTTACAAAAGCACCTCTCCATTTAGGTACTAACAAGTGTAATCTATCTGAAATAATCAGAGTGATTTGATGCTACATATTTTGATTTCAGTATCTTTCATTTTAAGCTGCAGGGTGAGGAACATGATTAAAATAAACGATTAAAACACACACTGCTGTACATAATTCAAATGTTCCATGAGAATCAGGGATGTTGCTTTAATGTGTTAATCTGATGGTCTATTTAAAAGGCAAAAACCTAGTTATGATGACATAGCACAAACAGATAAACATTCATACCTGCAACACCAAGAACTTCCACAGTAAACTTGACAGCCTGTCTCTGTGGATAATTGAGGTGCACAACATACAGAGCTCAATTTATCCATTCTAATCTACTTCAAACAATGGGGACTGAGTCACTGGAATAAAAACTGATGCTTTCATTCAGTCTACCTTTAAAAAAAAAAAAAGAAAAAAGCCAGGCTATTTGACACTATGGGCTGAAAAAAAAGACAAAATGTCAATGCATACGAAAACCTTTCAGGTCCTAAGATTGTTCACTATCCTTACTATAGCTACCTTTGTTATGAATACTTTTATAAAACGGGAAAGTTACCCCTCCTTTAAAAATAAATCTTCAGGGCTTCCCTGGTGGTCCAGTGGTTAAGAATCTGCCCGCCAGTGCAGGGGACATGGGTTCGAGCCCTAGTCCGGGAAGATCCCACATGACGCGGAGCAACTAAGCCCATGCACCACAACTACTGAACCTGTGCTCTAGAGCCTGCAAGCCTCAACTACTGAAGCCCGTGTGCCTAGAGCCCATGTTCTGCAACAAAAGGAGCCACCGCAATGAGAAGCCTGCGCACCGCAACGAAGAGTAGCCTCCGCTCACCACAACCAGAGAAAGCCCACATGCAGCAACGAAGACCCAACGCAGCCAAAAATAAATAAATAAAATAAATTTACTTTTAAAAAAGATCTTCAATAACTACTTTTGGCATACAAACTATAAAAAAAAATTGTATTAAGTGAAAAAATCATTTACTTTAGAGTGATAAAACCAGAATTTCAATCATGGTTCCACCATTTTCTCACATTTGGTGGGAGGATTCAATGATTCAATGAATATATACATTTCATATACATCATATATATATAATTAACTGTTATGTTATAGGCAATAAGCATATATTAATTATCTCCCGTTTTAAGCACAATGTTTAATATAAAGACTGCAGTACACTGGTTAAAAGCATGGAGTCTGGCGCCACGACTCTGGTGTCTGCTTGGGTTTGAATCCTGGTTCTTTTGACTTTGTGTCTCTGTTCCACAGTTTCCTCTTCTGTAAAACTGGGTTAATAATAGTATATACTGCATAGGATTGTTAAGAGGGTAAACTGAGTTCATTTATTTGTACTGAGGAGAAAGGGCCTGGGAAATCAGCCAAGGTGAAAGGAGGCCAGGAAGCTGCATGGAGTACCAGCTCTTCAGAGTAAAGCAGACATTGCCTTTAGTCCACACAATTGAGCCACAGGGGGAAGATGAGATTGGAGCCTCCAGGCTAGTCATGGACCAACTAATGCAGGGCAGAGCTTAGCCTCAGAGGAAAAGAACATGAGCAAGACACCACCAGCCAGAAGATGAGGCAGCATCTCTCAAGAGCTAACGATACCTGAGGGAGCTGCTTAGGTCTGAATGCTGCAACAGTAGGGCCAGTTGAGGCTACCAACACCCACATATGCTGGGCCCTTAGACAATAATTTAGACCTGCTGTGATGACAAACAGAAAGAGGAAATGATGTCTTTGCAGGCACTTGTACGAGGAGGTAGACATCTGTTTTTCTCTCCCTCCTGCTCCAATACAATGGGCATAAATCTCAGGAAGAAACTTAATAAAGTACTATCTCCACACTTGAAGCGCTTACAACTAGTTGGTTAGACAAACATGCAAACAAAGAAATACTGTACAATTAACATGAGGACTTCAGAACAAGGTATTGTTTGTGTTGGGTCCTGAAGGATGGGTATAAATTCTCCAAGCAGACAAGGGAGACAAAGGAATCTAGAGGTAACATTCGATGTGAATATCATGAAGAAATTCTCAGAGGCATGGAAGTGCATGATATGTTCCAAAAGAGTACTTAATTAGAATTATGGTTACCAGGGAAGGAATGGATGAGGAAGAAGTAGGGAAGAAGCTAGAAAGAAGAGCTCCAAGGTAGAAGTCTGGAAAGAGTTTCACATTAGATATTGAAGGGTCTTCCCTTTATGCTAAGATAAAGAGTAGGAGATTTATTCAGTAGGAAATTAGAAACTGGCAAGAGTTTGAACACAGGGGAGTGTGACATGGTCAGATTTACATTTTGATCTGTATCACCAATAGTAATATAGAAAGTGCACTGGAAGGGAGAGGCTGTGGCATAGAAAAGAGGTTCAGTAATGCAGACCACCAGAACTATGTCCACAGCAGTTACAGTTACCAAAAATGAGACAATAAAAAAGGATGGGGACTTTTGAGTCCCAAGTATCATAAATTCTCTCCCTTATTTTTTTAACAAGACATGAAAATCAACTGGTGGGGAATAATTGTAAGAGTAATACCTGATATAAGAAATTTTAGTAACGGAAATAAACACTATTTCAGGGTTGTAAAAGATCATGTTTTACTAGACCAGAAATCTCCGTAGGCATTAGGAAACCATCACAAACCGTTAATTTCATGGTTGTCTACTCTGTAAAAACCTATGGCTGATTTGCTTCATAAATACATACATACATACACACATAATATATATATATAATATATACATAAGATATATATATTGTGTGTGTGTGTATATATACATACACACACACACACACACACATATATACATACATAAATGGAACAGACCACACGAATACCCCCAAAACATCTGATGCTGATAAGTAAATATTGTCATTTACTAGAGGTTCAACTCCATATCAACCCCACTTTAGCTCTCTATTTGACCCTTCTTTTCCAATTGGGAGAAGGAAAGTACAGTAAATGAGCCGTAATTTTTGGCAATGCATATTTAAAATAAGGCCTGCCAAGTTAAAAACTGAAAATGCAGCAGCTGTTTGCATAGAACATAGGCCAAGAAATTCCTGCATGACTGACAATATGCTTTTGCTTCTGGCCACACAATCTCTGACCAGGTATTCATTTCAGCAGCTGTCAGCCAAACCTTGAGAGGAGAGTTTTTCTCACTATAGAGGAGAAGATCCCTAAAAGAGAAGGATTAAGTGTTGATACACAATAATGGGAGTGCTTCTAAGGAGGAAATCTGTATATTCAACAAGGAGGCAATCTACATGGGAATGGAAAAGCAACCATTCTCACAGTGTAGGCAGATTAAACACGGCACATATCCTGAATATTTGGAGAAGTGTCTTACTTCATTTGCAGAAGAGAGCTCCCAGGGCCAGTCCATGGGGCCTGGCACTAAAAGATATTGTTTCCTAAACTGTGTGGAATGTGCCTTCCGGATGCTGGCCACAACAGGCGGCCATATCTCTGTGATAGCAACAGTGGAAGGGGCAGTGGCAAACACTGAGAAAGTGTCTAAGGCAGCACCATCTCCCACATCAGCCTGCAGCTGTGATGGGACCAGGGCCAAAGGCATTTGTGGAAGCAGTCCAACAGGGGCAATGGCTATTGCCTGGCAAGGGGGCAGCCAGCAGGTGGGGGAATAATGCCTAAGGCTCAAATTGTAAAGAAATTCCACAATGATAACTCCAGTTAATAGCACCAAAGACACAGCAATAATTTAGAAAATGAAAACCTGGGGGAGTAAGGGGGCAAGTAAATAACCCTTTCACTTTCCATGTTCAACTTCATAACAGAGGGAGGAAAGTCAGACAGATGGAGATACAATTATCACACTTACTACTGATAAAGCTGACTGCAGAATGTGGCTCAAGATCTGCAGTTAAATGAGCTTGTTTACACTTCATCCTAAATTAGACACTGGCATAGCTGGACAACAGCGAGCAAGAGGCAGACTTGGTGGAGAAAATACCAGAATTTAATGCCCTGTGGGCAAACAGGCTCTAAAAAGTAAGAAGGAGTTGGACTGGGCACATTAGGAATTGAATGTTCCTAACATAAACTTTCCTAGTCTTTTATCCATGGGTAGGAGTGAACAGAGAGTGAAAAGAGGCTCTTCCCCTAATCCACCATAACTTTTCCTCTAGGTGAGTGAAGTGCTAATTTTCCATCCTTTTTGGAAGTATGAGGAGGGGGGAAATATTATTACATTAACCATAATAATAATGGCAACTATTATTTATTAAATATTTGTTGTCTTCCAGCACTGTGCTTTGTGTATTATCTAATTAAACCCTCACCACAACCTCACAGGTAGGTATTGTTTTTAAACCTCATGTTCACACATAACTACACAGAATCTGAGGATTGGTTCCCTGCCCAACGTTACATAGTTATGAAGAGCCAAAGTCTGGAGTTTGTGCTTCAACCCCTACACCCTTCTGCCTCCTGCAAGTGAGGGCTGTGAGCTCCTAAGTACTCCGAAGAAAAAAGAGAAAGTAAAGAGACTGGATAAGGAATGAGGTGAGCTCAAGTCCCATATATTACCAGAAGGACAGGGGAACTAACAAAGGCCCTCGGCTTAGCTGTAACCTACATCCTCTGCATGGTTAGTTCTACTGTTCCACTGTTAAACTTTTTTAAGCATGTTCTTTCTTCTTTTCCCCACAGCTTTAATGAGGTATAATTAATATACAAAAAAACTGCATGTATTTAATGTACATAATTTGATGAGTCTGAACATAGGCAGAACCTGTGATACCATCACAATAATTAAGGTAATAAACATATCCATCACCTCAAAAAGTTTTGTGTCCTGCTTTTGTGTATGTGTGTATGTGTGTTTGTTAAGAACACTTAATACGACATCTACACTCTTCAAAAAATTTTGTGTGCTTACCACATTTTCTTTATCAATTTGGCCATTGGGTTGTTTCCATGTCTTAGCTATTGTGAATAATGCTGCAATGAACATGGGAGTGCAGATATCTCTTCCAGATTTAATTTCCATTCTTTTGGCTATATACCCAGAAAAGGGGTTGCTGGTTCATAAGGTATTCTATTTGTGATTTTTTGAGAATCCTCCATACTATTTTCCATAGTGGCTACATCATTTTATATTCCCACCAACAGTGCACAAGGGTTCCAATTTCTCAACACTTGTTACCTTTTTTGTTGTTGTTGTAATAGGCATCTTAACAGGTGTGAGGTGACATCTCATTATGTAGATAAACTCTTCAATGCAAAAATATAGGTATGTTTTCTCACAGAAGCTAAGAATTCTTTAATCATATCATATACATGCAACACATGGTTCTATATTGTAAGCACATGTCGAGAAAAGGTTTACAGATATTGATTTTGGTTGTGGCCAACTTAAATAAGCCTACCATCACCATCCTTTTACCTATATCTACAGCCTCTAAATATTGCCGGTGAGAGACACAGCAGTCTATTTACAAAAGCAAATTCTTTTGCAAGTATAGAGCAACGTCATGCCAAACAGAAGTACTCATGGTCCAAGATACTTAAACTGCCATTAATCTATAAAAAGCAAACCAAAATAGATTTGCATTAAAGCTATTATAATTCTTAACGTTTGGTGGTAAAGAGCAAAAATAGGATAAAATACCTATTTTCACATGTGATTTGAATAGTTAAGTCAGAAACAGAAAATATTGGGATATTTTCATGTCTCTGTAAATTTGTTCTCATACTAAATGGCCTTCATATGCTTTTCAAAACAAACCCAAACTTTTTTCAACATCTGAGACATATAACAGTCTACTAAATAAACACTTAAGGAGATAGTTAGAGCACTATTTGCATTATTTTGGCAGAGTAGGAAAATACAATATAAAAATAGCATCTCGAAGGAAGATTAAATTTTTTACAAAGGTGCCAATAATTCACCAGTGGTCTTTGGTTTCCCCATTTGTCAACCTTGCTATCTCTGTTCTACCCTTTCTGCTATTCATACCCCTCTCCAGATGTGCATGGTATCACCAGACCAGATTTCTTCTATCACAAAGAGAAACTATCTACTTAATAAGTTGATATACGTCCCTACGTAAAAGTATTTTTAAAGATGAGTCTACAGCATGATTGCAGAGCTAAAACAAGGCAGTAGATTACTATATGTGGAATTCCTAACACAAATAGAGAGAGGAAAATCTTGCTGGTTCTCTTAAAATTATACCATATAGATGACACCCTATAGCCTCCCCTCCCCGCAAATCAAAGCTGATTCCAAAAATATAACTTGTGGAAAAAGGATTTAAAGTGTGTAAGTTCATGAATAAACAGAATAATAGAGTCAAGTGGCTCTGGGAAGGCCTCCCCTTCCTTCAGTGGCTTCCATACACAGCTGATTGCTAGTCAAAATTCCAAAATTAGTTTCATTTTGTTGTCTTTTTTAAATGTGCATATTCCTAAGATAGCATTTTAAATTTACTAAAGCATCCAAGCAACATTTTCTAAAACACTTCTATGTGCCGGACCATGTGCTAGGTACTAAGGACACAAAGACATTTACGAAAGGAGTTCAGTAATCAGGTAGGAACCCAGGCCATGTAAGCAATTAACTAAAAGATGGTATAATAAGGGCTGTAACAGATAAATGTATGCAGAGCTGTGGGAGCATGGAGATGAGAATGATTGAGTTACCATGAAAAAGTCTCAGAAGACTTTTTATAAAAGGTGACTTTTTAACTGGATCCAAAATGAGTGTAATTTTGATCAAAGGAAGAAGACAGCAGGCATGAAGCTGCAGAGAGTTGAAAAACTCTACAAGGAGAAGAAACAGGATGTGTGCACAAAATAATCTCTATGTACACCTTCTTTTAGGTCACAGAGAAAAAGGTAACTATGTCTAAACTCACAGAACATTTATGCATCTCCCCCTAGTTAGAGCTAAAGACATATCTGTGCATTAATAAATTTATATGCTAAAATGTGAGCTATTTTCACTGAGAAAATATGTACTAACAGAGATATAGGTAGAAGTAGAAATGATTAGATATGTCAGCAGACATCCAGCTAGAAACTTTTTAAATTGGGATTTTATCATTTTTCACCTAAATGAGTCCAGCTGTCTACTTACTTAATATTACTGAATGCTTACCAGTTGCCATGTGCTTTTCAAGGCACTGGGGATTCACTGAAGAATTAACCAAAGTAAACTGATTTCACAGAGCTTATAGTCCTAAGAAAGACGGAAAACAAACAAGAAACTAATATGTAATATAATTTGAAGTGTGACTAAATTGAAGAATCTTGCAAGCAGCTAAGGTGGAATTACTTGCAGAAACCAGTAGTCCTCTCAGGAAAAAGTAGAAGAGCCAGGTAAAAGGAAAATAAAGAAGCTTTTGATTTAAGGCATTAGAGACTGGCTGAAGCTTCTAGAATTCGAGGAGCCAAAATCACAGAGACACTGGAACCACAGAGAGGTGAGCAGACAATCTGTTGGCCATTTCTTCTCTCAGGCAATTCTTGGAGTGAGACTAAATGTCAAGAATTAAGTCAAGGGACTACACACCCCTCTGTGTGTGCAGGTGTCAACTGACGCTCATTGTGTCCACATCTGAGTGATAGGGTGTGGAAAACTAAAACTAGAAAATTGTGCTATGACACACTGCTAAAAGAAACTGTCCTTGACTCTGACCCAGGAGTCTCATGACTTCTGTTAAGGGGCAGAGAAGTCAAAAGAGCTTTGAATAATCTCATGGGACAAAAGATACAAAACCAGTGAAATGCAGGATGAATTTTTCTGTAATCTTCCACTGCTAAGGAGAGAGAAATTGTTGTTCAAGACCATCGAAAAAACAGGGGACCTAGAAAACTCCCAGGCTCTCAGTTTCTCATTTGGAACTTCTGAAGAGCTACACATAAGATATAAGAAGAACCAGAGTCTACAGAATTTCAACCATCCCTAAGTCATCTCAATCCAGTTAGGAGACAATTCTCCATGGGTCTCTTGCATTTATTCACATCTTATAAGCAGAGGAACTTACTGTCTTTGTTCCATACTATCTTTCAAGAATGTTTTTATAGTGAACAGCCATGGAGGAGAGAGACAGTGTCTTTCTCTGGAGCAAAGGGCAGGTTGTTTAAACGTTGTGGATGTATTCTAAATATGGATAGAAATCTACAGAGATCTATAGATCCATTCAGGTTATTCTTCTTGAGTGATCGTTGGCAGTTTTTATCATTCAAGAAATTTGTCCATTTTATATAAATTGTTGAACTCACGTGCACTGAATTCTTTACAGTAGTCTCTGCTTATTCTTTTAATGTCTACAAGGTTTGGGGTAACGTACCCCTTTTCATTCCAATATTTACAATTTGTGTTGTCTCTCATTTTACTTGGTTAACCTGACTAAAGGTTCATCAATTTTACTGTCATTTTCAAGAAACTGGCTTTTGCTTACTATGCTTTTCTCTCATATGTTTCTGTTTTTAATTTCATTGCCTTCTGCTCTGTTATTATTTCTTCTATGATATTTGCTTTGGGCTTAATTTTCTCTTTTTTTTTTTTTTCTAGTCTCCTGAAGTGGAATCTTAAATTGTTGATTTAAAACTTCGCTTTTCAGCAACCTAAGTGTCCATTGACAGATGAATGGATAAAGATGTGGCCGATATATACAATGGAATATTACTCAGACATAAAAAGAAACAAAATTGAGTTATTTGTAGTGAGGTGGATGGACCTAGAGTCTGTCGTACAGAGTGAAGTCAGTCAGAAAGAGAAAAACAAATACCGTATGCTAAACATATACATGGAATCTAAAAAAAAAAACAATAGTTCTGATCAACCTAGTTTCAGGGCAGTAATAAAGATGCAGACGTAGAGAATGGACTTGAGGACACAGGGAGAGGGAAGGGTAAGCTGGGATGAAGTGAGAGAGTGGCATTGACATATATACACTACCAAATGTAAAATAGATAGCTAGCGGGAAGCAGCTGCATAGCACAGGGAGATCAGCTGGGTGCTTTGTGACCACCTAGAGGGGTGGGATAGGGAGGGTGGGAGGGAGGCGCAAGAGGGAGGGAATATGGGGATATAGGTATACATATAGCTGACTCACTGTTATACAGCAGAAACTAACACAACATTGTAAAGCAATTATACTCCAATAAAGATGTTAAAAAAATTGGAGTTTTAAACTTTGGACCACATTACTTTTGAGGGACCCCTCCTGTTCCCTTTCAGTTATGGTTGTTTTGTTAAACTATTCTAAAAAAGCATGGCAAAATTTAATACATTCTTTGTTTAGGGTTTCAACATGACTCACTATTTTCTGAGCATTCCATCTTTTAAACTTTTATTATAAAATATACACAAAGAGAATAATGTGTAAGAAGACAGTTTGAATAATAAAATGAACACCTGTGTATTCACCACCTAACTTAATTATTATCAGTCCCTTGTAGCTATTTCTCTGGATTTTATTAATAATCCCTGTGCTTTTCCTCATTGTTTCATCTCATGTGTATGTATCCCTAAGAAATATAGCTCCACTTGCCTGTTTTCTAAATGTGTAAACTGGAATATTTTACGTATCTGTGGCTTTTTTTGTTTTGGCTCAATGTTAATATTTTTTGAGATTCATGCATATTGATGCATATTATCTGTGGTTTGTTCATTTTCTTTGCTGTATACTATTCCATTTTGTGACTACATCATGATGTCTGGTAGGGAAAGTTCTGTTTTGCTTTTGTTCAGGATCATCTCAGCTCTTTGCATTTCCATATAAATGTAGAATTCACTTGTCCAATTCCATGAAAATCCCCATAGGGAGTCTGGATGAAATTACATGTAATCCATAGGACCATTTTGGAGGAATTAACATCTTAATGATACTAACTCTTCCTATCCATGAACAAGTTATAGCTCACCATGTATTTAGATCTTCCTTACTGTATTTCAACAAAATTTTATAATGGTCTTCATAAATGTTGTCGACAAATAATAAACAATCTATAATAGGAAAAAAATCCTTGTAAAGCAACTATACTCCAATAAATATTAATTAATTTTAAAAATAAATTAAAAAAATAAAAGTTTGCTTTTCAAATAAAAAGCATTAAAAGCTATAAATTTAACTCTAAACTTCTTTAGCTACATCCCACAAATTTTGACACATAGAACTTTTATTTTCATTTGATTAAAAACATGCTTGAATTTCCCTTGTGACATTCTCTTTGAACCATGGGCTATTTTGAAGTGTTTATTTTCAAATGTTTGGAAATCTTTCAGATATCTTACTGTTGCTGGTTTCTAGTTTAAATCCCATTTGATCTGAGACCAAACCTTAAATGATTTTGATTCTTTATTGGTCTATCTTGAATAATATCTATCTTGGTGAAAGTTCCATATGCTCTTGAGAAAAACATATATTCTACTGCTGTGATTTGAAGTGTTTTTTATGTATCTAACAGATCCATTTGGTAAATAGTGTTGTTGAAATCCTCTGTTTCCTTACCAACTTTCTATTTGTTTAATCTAATACTTAAAGTTGAAGTCTCTAACTCTACTTGTAGATTTATTTTTCTTATCAGTTCTGTCTGTTTTATTTCATATACTTTAAGCTCTGTTGTTAGGTGCATACATATTTAAGATTACTATTCTTTTATTGAATTGTCCCTTTTATCACTATGAATACTGTCCTAGTACTATTCCTTATTCTGAAGTCCACTTTCTCTGACATTAATATAGACACTTTAGTTTTCTTTTGATTAATGGTTCCACACTATATTATTTTCATATTTTTACTTTAATCTATTTCATTATATTTAAAGTAGATCTTGTTGTCAGGACACAGTTGGGTGCTACTTTTTTATCCAATCTGAAAATCTCTAATTTTTATTTGGTATATTTTCACAGTTTAAATTTAATGTAATTATTTAAATGATTGGTTTTAAATCTACTAACATCTCCAATTTGGGGTTATTATTTAAAAGTTTTACACACCCTAATGACTGCCGTAGAGTTTACAATATTCACATTTAATTAATTGTGCACTATAAGGAACTTATAACATTGTAATTTAAATTCCTTTCCTATCCTTTGTGCTATTATTGTCATGCATTTTACTTTATATATACCATAAACATGTAATACTTTGATATAATGTTTGCTTTTCATAGCTATCTTTACAGAAATTCAAAATAAGAAAACTAAATTTTAAATTTTCCTTCATGAATGCCATTTCCAGCACTCTTTCTTTGTGTAGATCTTAGTTATTGTCTGGTATCTTAGTCCTTATTTTTGAAGAACTTCCTTTAAGGAATAAATAATAGGTATGCTTGTAAGGAATTCTCTCAGTTCTTGTTTTTTTCTGCAAGTATTTATTTCTCCTTCAATTCTATAAAATATTTTCTTTGAGTATGAAATCTGGGCTGACAGGTTTTGTTGTTGTTTTTCCAGCACTTTAAGATGTTACTCCCTTGTCTCTAGATTTCATAGTTCATGATGAGAAGTCTGTTCCAATCCTTATTTTTGTTTCTTTGTATACAATGTGCACTTTTTATCTGGCAGCCTTCAATATTTTCTCTTTATCTTCAGGTTCCAGAAGTTTGAACAGTTATGTTTCTAGGTGTGTTTGGAAGTATTTATTGTTTGGTGTTCTCTGAGCTTCACAGATCTATAGTTCTTATAATTTACTGCTTTTGAAAAATTCTTGGTCATTATCTATTCAAACATTTCTTCTGCTCAGTCTCTCTTCTCTATGATTCCAATTCCATTTATTTTATACTATTTACTATTGTCCCTTAGCTCTTAGAAGAACCGTTATGGTTTTTTGTTTCATGCTTGTCAGTTTGGAAAACTTCCCTTGACCTATCTCCAACTTTACTGTTTCTTTTTTTTTTTTTTTTTTTTTTTTTTTTACTGTATTGATTGTACTGATAAATTCATCAAAGGCATTCATCTCTTCGATAACCATGCTTTTAATTTCTTCCATTTCCATTTGGTTCTTTATCATAGTTTCCATCTCTCAGCTGAGATTCCATATCTATTCATGCATATTGTCCACTTTTTCCTCCAGAATCTTTGTCACATTATTCAGCTATTTTAAATCTAAAATATGAATCATATTTGATCTGGTTCTGTTGATTGTTTTGTCTCTTGACAGTGTATTGTTGCTTTTTTTCCCCCTTGCTTCTTTGTATGCCCTGCATTTTAGCTGAAAGCTGAATATCTTGTGTGGAAGAGTAGAGATGATTGTAAATAGTATTTATGCCTGGAAATAGGCATGCTTTTTCTCTTTGGATTATAAGAGTTTGTGTCAGTCTAGTCAGGAATTGAGCTGAGTCTTTTTTTGTTGTTGTTGTTATTTTGGCTTCTATGGTTACCCTCAGGGCACCACAAAATTCTCTGGTTTTAACTTGTACTTAGAGTGAGGAATACTTTTTCAGAAGATTTTTTCTCAAGGGCTGCTCGCCTCTCAGTTTTAGGTTTTTCCTTTGTGCCTGAGAAAAGATCTCTCTCTTCACTTTGCCCTTCTCCCAGCATTATACATATGACAACTGCTATGGGTCACTTGCCAGCCTGATAAAGAAGAATGGAAGAGGGGGAACAGGGAATCATTTTCTGTTGTTCTGGTTCAACCTCAATCTGAGGAAGGCACTGTGTGTCCAGATCTTGGATATGAGGCCTTTTTTGTGGTCATACTCCTCCCCCAAAGGTAGAGCTCTAAGTGGTCTAGGCTCAGGGTGTTTTTCTGTCCCTCCCCTAAAGGCAGATGGTGTTTTGTTATTTCCTTCACCTAATTGCAATGCATGTTCACTTCTGGCCTGAGGGTGACAATATCTGCTGTCCTTCCCACATCAGCTTAAGCTTTTACCCCATAAAGAAGGTAAGAGAGAAGGTTCTAGGTGAGGCTTTACACCTTTTCCACAAGAGCTGTTGTTCTCTCCCATACCTTCACCAAAATAGAGGCTTTCTCAGGTCTCCAACCCAGCCCCTAATCTCTCTTATAAGTACATACATAGTCTGTGGAGAAGATCGTGTACATATGGGCAATTTCTCCTTGTGACTGCAGCTCCCAAGAGATTCTATACACTCATGCCGGTCCACAGTCTGAAGTAACTCGTCAGAAATTTTAGCTGAATTCTCATGAACAGCTTGCGTGGGGTTTAGCATTTACCCCAGGAAAGAAATTGCTCATATTTTCCTTCTCCTTCCAGAAGAATGTTTTTCTTTAGATTTTGAGTTAGTTGACTGCTCTACAACCTCAGCTCTCTGATAAATTCAAGGACAACTATTAATTTGCAGATTATCTCTCTTTTTCATTGTAAGGGTAGTAATGATGCTCTTTCCAGCTTTCTACATCCTAAGTAAAAGCCAGATCATCACTTTATCTCTTTTATTTTAACCACTGAAATACACAGTTCCTTTGTATATTGAGGAAATATACTCATTCCTGCCCATTTTTATAGCACTAGCTTTTTCAAAATTTATGCATTACTACAAGAATTAGTCTAATAATGACAAAATTATGTGTGGGGAATAATCTAACACTTATTGAAATGTTGAGCCCATACCTGTGGATTTACTCTATGAAAATACTTCAGTCCGCTGGCATGTACGGCTTCTATTATGGTCATATACAAACAGATGGCACAGAAGTGTCAGTTCTCACATCATAAACTCATGGAGTGACAGACAAGTTAATGAAACACGTCCTTTTTTCTGATATTAATTGCACCACCATATGATAAAAGACTTTAAAATTAAGCTTTATAAGATTCTATTTGCCATGGCAAATTATTTACTTGGAAGAAAGTTGTCTTTCAATGAATTTCATCAAATTAACTAGAAGTAAAGAAATTAAATTAGCAAGTACTCCTAAGTTAATATCAGTTTATGTCCTAAATAGTAAATAAGTAACTCATATTTGGCCTAAGTAGTAGGTCATGGGATTTAACCTATAAAGATTAGGTGCATTTAGTCTGAATAAATAAGCTTGGAAAAAAATTCTTCTTGAAAATCTTGGAAAATAGAGGGTTTTGGGGGAAATTTGTTAAGCACAGGTCAATTTCCTACCAGATAAAAAGGCATGTTTATAATTAATCTGATGGTGATAAAAAGGCTTTTAATTAGATTTCCAATGCAAAATGGGAAAGGATAGGTTTGGAGTCAAACACAGAAGAGTTGAGCCATCTGCTGTCAACCAGCTCTTGCCAACATCTGATTTGCAAGTTAAATTATTCCAGCTGATGACATATGACATTTCTTTCTTCTTTTTAATATCTTACTCAAAATGAGTTTGCTGCTCTGCCACTTGATTAAATATTAAATGCTCTCAAATGCTGAGGTTGGACTTTCAGAAGTCATAGCCGTTGCCATAATGTTCCTCAGTAAACAAATCTAACTAAAGAAACATAGATCTGAGTTGCTGGCTCATGTATTATTGTTCTGTGACATGATTTTGAGTTAGAGAAATTTGACCTCTGAGATATTCACATTTGTAATTTACAAACTCAAAAGTTTCTTCACAGTTTTAGGGTAATGAGGCAGAGGAAACAAGAGTCACCTCTCTAGGTTTTGATCCATATTTGAGCAAAAAGGGAAAATGGTTTAAAGAAGTCAAATCCTATCTGAACTCATTGCTTCATCTCTAGCATGATGAGTTTATCACCCGGCAAAAGAGTTGAGACTTATACTGCAGAAGCTCTCAAAAATTTAAACCATAAAAACACTGCAAAACAATGTGTTCTTATTCCCTATGGCCTAAAGCTGAAAAATTCTGTTTCCCTCAAGGTTTTAGGCTTATTAATAGCTACAGTTTTGCCTTCAGAATTATTGATCCAAACTGCCTTGAATTAAGGCCACAGCTTTTTCCAAACTTTTCAATCACTTAGCCTCCACAGAAATCTCCATAAACAATTTTATCATAACCTAACTAAATCAACTTATGTATGCCAATAACTAGAATGCAAAGTGTGTGTGTGTGTGTATTTGACAAGATACCGATTTATATATCATAAAGATAAAACCATGGAGAGAAATTGGTTTTGTGGTAAAGAAGGTGAATATTCATTTCCTGAAGGAAAGCCCAAACCATTGGCATATGAATTCCTGACAGAAAATGAGCACCCTCAGCCAGTCAGGACACAGATTTCTCTACCGGTGAACCACGTGTTCACCTGTAAGGCAAGGACTTGAGGCAATTATATTGGAAGTGATGGCGCCTATGGATCACAGTTTTCGTCCCAGTTGCTTGTGCCCCCTATGCACTCATAAATTTTTAATCATGACTATCTAACTTACAGCTACCAATGGCAGTTTTCTTTAGAAAAGACACAGTCTCCTGGCACACTTGCAACATTTCTTTTCAGATTCTGTGCGTTCTATCATTACAAAATCAAATTTTAACACCTTTTTCTTAATATATTCATCTGATATAAAGCAAAGACTTTATAGCTTCCCTAAAACGAGGCAACATATCTTAAAATTTCCATTACTGTTTGATCACAAGAGGATGTAAAAGTTATGTAATCAGCAAATCAGTAACAACTTAGGTGGATGAATAAACACAAGCAAAATAAAACGCTAGTGGAACATGAATGGTCATTGTGGGTTTTCCTGAGGAGCCAAAGATGGTGCTTAGCAATTGGGATTTTAGAGAAAATGAATGGCAAGACCACTAACAAATGTGAACATAAGCTGGTTTAGAGTGCCTTGGTCCCGGAGGCCCCTGCCCGTGTTGAGACTCAACACTTCCATTGCTGGATTGTGGCAAGAGGCAGAAGTGCCTTAAGCAATAAGGGGTAGGAGGAAACTTGAGAGACTCAGGAAAGTTGCTATATATAACAGGTCCATCCAAAATCATTTTATATTTTAATAGAAGATATGGCTATATGTTGTACAATGCTGAATGTTAGTCCTGGTCTATAGATTTGCTTCCAACATTCTCAACAGTGGATTTTTCTAACTCTTATGGTTTCAGAAAATGAACCCTCAGAGTTCTAAAGGATATGCTAAATCCTGAAGTTAACTCTAGCATGTCTCTTCATACCACCAACTTCGATAAAGCACAGAAAAACTGTGTACTTATTCAAGGAGGAATGAATGTAGGCTGTGTTTGTGTACGTGCATACACTGGTACTGGCAGGTAAAATTTGAGCACCTAATAGTTCCAAGTGCTTAAATACGTAATTCAAATACTTCAGCATTACCAGCCCTTGAACACAGCTATTGTCACATTAATAGTAAAGCCTTATTTCCTGTATTTAACTCCCACCTTTACTCACAGGTATTCCGGATGCCTATCAGATACCCTCTACTGTTCTGAGCATTCCTGAAGAGTGTCTGTCATGTGCTCATGAAGCAGGGGCCACATAACACCTGTCACGCTCTTACTGTCTTTTACTCTCCTACCTTTTTATTGCTCTCTGTACATAAGATTCCTTGAATGCGTATTGGATGCTGCTGTCGTTGTTTTGACGACACTGCTTTATAAATTGTACGGTTTCTGCTGCTGCCTGACCAGGACTTTAGGTGCCAAACCCTCTCTGTGATGAAGAAGAAATGCTCCATTCCTCAACAACGTGCAGCACTCTGTCACCAAGGCCACAAGGTACCACTACTTTTGCCCTGTCTCAAAAAGTTGGTCTACTTTTGCTTTAACCACTACTTGATAACTATTTCTCTCAAACTCGAAGCAATTCTGGAAGACAGTGAACTGAATGGCCCACAACGGGATGTGACTCAGGGTGGACCATGAGTGTCCACCCTCCTGCACATCATGACTTACCTCAACAAGGCCAATTCGAATCCTTCTCAGGGATGGATAAGGCTGCTGAAGAAGAGATGGTTTTCTCTCCTTCTGTGAGATCGTATTATTTGAGGACCAACTAATTCTGCAGTTTCCAGGAGCCACTGACACCACATGGAGACAGCCTGAGAATAAAGCCAAGAAGAGGCAAGCAGAGCATGATTTAGAGTTGTGCCCTATACCAGGGCAGCCACCGGCCACATGTGGCTTTACACTTGAAGTCATTAAAATTAAGTTAACACATTCATTTCCTCAGTTGCTATTAGCCACACTTCAAGTGCTTAATAGTCACAAAGGTTATCATATTGGACAGTTTAGATATAAAACATTTCTGTAAACACAGAGCATTTTACTGAACAGCATAATCTAGAGGAAGAAATAGAGCCCTAATTTCATCCTTTAAATATCTGCATCCCACCTCGCCCTAAGCTGGATCCACCTTAAATTCCATTTTGGTTTAAGCTAAAATAATGAAAGCTGTTTAAGTTATATTTCTGGCCTTTGAAAAATGTATGAGAAGAAACTAACCCTCAAGCCTATTCCCCAGAGACAGTCAGGAAACACACAACAGCCTTCTCACATTTTCCCAATTTCTTCCCATGACCTTTCCTGACAAGACTGAACTTCACTCTCTCCTTCGGAAAACACACACACACACACACACACACACACACACACACACACACACACCCCATTAAAAGAGACCTGGGGGCAGAGGTTTGGTAGGTGTTACCACAAAGCCAGCTTTTACTTCCAAAGAGAAACAAAGCCAGGCATTAGTTAGAGTGATAACAGATTTTATTCAGTAAATACTGACAGTAGGGGAAAGAGCTGAGCTCCATTCTGATTTGCACAGTGGTGACTGGGATTTTAAAGGCAGAATGACGGTGTAGAAAAGGGAAGCGAGCAGGGACTCAAAATTACCAAGGGCTGATCGGTGTAAACATGATTAGGCCAGCCAGCTGACTCTGCTACCTGGCAATTCTTAAAGTTAGGATCCTATCTTCCCAGAGTGTAGGAGATAGAGCCCCTGGCCTTCCTGATTATTACATTTCAAAGGAATGTTTTTCAGGTCCTTGAGAAAGACACTTCTGAGTTATGGAAGATACATCTACATCTTAAAGGTTCAGAGGAAGGATTCACAATTGCAAGACTTTCTTAGTAGATGCTCTAAGAAGAGACCTGGTGTTGGCTAGAACAAACAGTAAATTCTTCTGACATCCCTGAGCTTTTCAAAACAAGAACTCCAAAGGGGGCTCGTTGTCCCAGGGACACGAGGTCTTAGGCTGCTAGAAGCCATGTTAAAGTTTGGCCAAGTCTCTGAGGGCCGGGGTTTGAATGGTGTTTTCGAGCCGAGAGTTCTTTGCAATTCTCACTACCTAGATTTTTCCAGAATGCACAGCCAAACATAAATTATGTAATTTAATCCATAAAATAATCATCTGATGTAAATATCATTATCCCCATTTTACAGATAAGGGAATCAAAGTTCTGAGGACTTAAATCACTTGTCCCGGTCACATACTAAAACGTTAAAAAGCATACTGAAACCCAGATTTCTCTGACTAAAGACTGTTTTTCTTCACATCATCCATAACTCTGTCTCCCTACTGGTCTCCCTAATTTTTCATACATGTTTCAGTAACAGTTTTTACAGAAATGCCCTTGCCTTTAAATGACAAAGCCCATAAGATATCAATAGGGAAAAATATATCACAAAATGCCAGGAACTTGTGATTAACAGGAAGCAGGTGTACAAACAGAAAGTGTACAACTCACATCCATTGTCATCTCGGCAAATGGCATGGTCCCAAAGTTGCTGAAGGGGGAAATTTGATTATCTTTTCTTCCCCTGAAGGCTGATAAATCGAATTCAGCCTGCTATTGTTCCAGATACAACCTGAATCTTCCATAGGATTTTAATCAGCAGCAGAATTATGTAGCATATGGGAGCTATTTGGCTGAAAGGAGACTCCAACTGTTACTGGTACATCCTCCCAACATGAAAGGAAAATAATAATATGGAATAATCGGACTCTCTTATCTATGCAACAGCTTCCCTCTGAGAAACTCCATGGTTTACTGTACTCCATCTTCCCAACATGCTGTTTGGTGGGTCAGAGAACTACTTGACTATAATCCTGGATGCTTACTGGCTGATTCCACCAACATGTTCATCTCTTCCATAGCTCTCTCTCTATCTCCATCTATAAATCTTATTTCCTCTCACCTTGCAATCTCTTCTGTTCTCTAATGATTAACTTTCACTCATTCCTCCCCATCTACACTACCCTGCCCTTCATTCCTCTTTCTTGCTACTAATTTCTTCCTTTTCCACCCTTATTCTGTAAAAAGCCTAAATGGGAGAACAGGATTCATACGTGATCAAGTCTATAGTTCAATTACATCATCCTATTATACTACAATGATGGTCAAATGTAGAGGTCACTTCACTTATTCACTCCCTTAGCCACCAAAACTTTATTGAATGTGTTTGTTTCAAGATTCAAAGGTAACACATGGTCCTTTCCTTCAAACATGGAAGACAAACAAATGACAATGACAGGCAATGACAATACAACGTGAAGTGTCATCATTTTATTGAGCCCACTAATGTATAGGAAAAACAAAGAAGGCTAGCAGCATGGTCTCTACGGTTGCTGGCACTGGTCCCTAGAGCTTTTATTTTTGTTTTTGTTCTGTTTTTTAACATCTTTTTTGGAGTATAATTGCTTTACAATGGTGTATTAGTTTCTGCTTTATAACAAAGTGAATCAGTTATACACATACATATGTTCCCATATCTCTTCCCTCTGGCATCTCCCTCCCTCCCTCCCTATGCCACCCCTCTAGGTGGTCACAAAGCACCGAGTTGATCTCCCTGTGCTATGCGGCTGCTTCCCACTAGCTATCTATTTTATGTTTGGTAGTGTATATATGTTAGATCTGGTTCCAGAGCCAGGCTCAGAAACCAAATATCAGGCTTCTTTTTAACCTCCCTCTCCCCTTTCTTGACCTTTCTTGACATGCCTCAACCCCTACTCACTCAGAAAGGTTATGAAAGATATTATCAGGGATTGTTTAACGCTCTTACACACACCTGAGAATGGCATTGACCAAGCTTACCTGTTAATTCGCATTTTAAGTAACCCAGGAGTCAAATCTAAAGCTCTTGGCATATATATTTTCCTATAGCAGGAAATGCAAAGAATGAGCCACTGGTGCTATTGGGAAGCAAAACAAGATTTTGAAATAAAGTGTCAAGACCTTCTTGACATCCCTGTACTTGTCCAAAATGTGAATTCCATAGTGGGGAGCTAGTAAATGTCATTTTTAAGCCCTCAGATACAAGACAGACTTTATCAGATGGCAGAGAGAAGAATGGTTGAAAAAGAACTGGCCAAGAATGACACACTCTTTCAGTCCTGGACCATGTCAGAAGATGTGATTTCCTTCTTCTGTCCCTAGACCTAGTTACCCAACAAAGACTCAGCTTCTAGGAGTGATGGGAGGTGCTTTCTTTACTAAGGTATTGCCATCAAAGTTCTCAAGCCATGAAAAGGAATGCCTAAAGTAATGGGTGCTTGCAAAAGAAAACCTATACTGATTTTGTACAAGGGTGGGAATTCAGTAAAAGAGAATTTTTCCTTCAGAAGGAATAATGAAAAACAAACAAACAAAAACTCTTCCACTACCATCAAACTCTAGGAAGAATCAGGCAACAGAACAATTCTGGGTGTCTCAGATAAGAACTGAAAATGATTCTAATCCCTTGGAACCCTGAGAAGAGTGGTAATGTTGAGGTTTTACACTGAGTGTAAAAATTAAGTAGTAAATGGGCTCAGGATAAGACTGTAATATACCATTAACTTTTTAAAAGTATATTGAAGATAACTTTTTTCTCTTCTTCTTTGTTCCTAGGACAAAATAGATGCTAAATAAATGTTTGTTGCATCCATGAACGAATGAACAAATGAACAGACATTTTCGAATGCTCTAAAACAGTATTAAATATTACTTGCTTAAAGAATTATAAAAGTAAAAAGACAATTATATTCAAAAGCCATATAGAAGGAACTAATGAAAAAACTGTGCATAAAAAGTCCCAAATCCAAATAATAACCTCCCAGCAAGTTCATTAATCTTGATTTGCACTGATAACACTGTTATTGCAAAATTGATACATATTAGGATAACCGGCTAACTGCTTCAACAAATACCCCAAACAACTTCACTGTCTTCACACAATGGAATTTTCTTTCTGGTTTACATAAGAGTCCAATGGCAAGAGTGGGATTTGGGGGCAAGAAGCTCTGCACCATGAAGTTATTCAAAGACCCTACTCTTTTATTGGTTCTTCCATCCCCTATCACCTCCAAGTTCTCCACTGGATTGCCTACATTCAGTCAACAGATGATGGAAGAGAGGAAGCATGTAGTGTGGAAGGTCTTGTGGTCCAGGCATGGAGATGGGCACTCTGGCCACACTCTGCTGGCCAGAACTCAGTATTTGACTTTAAGTTAGAAGGGTTGAAAAGTTTCATTAGGATAAATAAATAATAGGCATTGTCAGGTTTTAAGCAAAAAAATGACATGATGAAAGTGGAGAATTATACTGGCCATGCTGAATAGAAGAACCTAGTGAGGGGATAAACCAGAGACAGAGGGACCTGTTACGAAGCTATTGCAATAACATGGGCAGGGAACGATGAGGCCCAGACCAAGACAGTTGAGAAAGAATGACAAGAAAATAATCAATATGAGGATATATTGACTGATTTGCTGAGTGAGCAGAAAAAAACAAATGCTAGTCTTGGGCTTTATATATTTATATGTATATATAATCACATTTGGGTGGTCTTTTGGTTAACTGATGCATGCTATGTTGGTTTGTTCACTTTTTCCCACAGGAATTAGGAAAATAAAAATTTAGATGTGAAGAAAAGTGAATAGAATGCAGTGTCTGTGGGAAGTCAGGGAAAGCTAACATGGAATCAAGGAAAACAAACAAATGAAGGGAATGTTTTGGGATTCTGAGTGTTTTGAAGTCAATGTATGACAGCAAATTAAGTGTCAAAAGAGCAAAAATTACGTCCAAAACATTTCCCCATATTTGTTACGTTGCTATTTCCCACAACGGTCAAACATTCAGTTGCAAATAAAATACTTGAATAATTTCATTTTTGGATGTGGCAACTGGTTTACAGTGTGCATTTTTTAGGATTCTGTAAAGATGCTATTTTTAGTGCTTAGAAGTGGAAATTTGTACCTGGGGAGGCTAACTGGTAACCAAGTAATCTGACAAATGATCTAGTGCAAATCAGCTTTAATCACATTGTTGGCCTGCATCATAGGAATTAAGTAATGCTCAATAAGTTTAAAATATACCATGTAAGATCCATTACTTAGACAAAGGAGGGTGCCATTAATCCCTGGAAAAACAAATATCTACTTTTCTAAAGACTTCCTGCAGCCTTTCTGCAGTTTGAGAGAGATACGGACACAGCAGCTGGGCTGGGCACACAGCATTTCCGTTAGTGGTAATAACAGCCAGAGTGAGGAACTGAATGTGAACTAGCATTTCAGTCTCCTCACACAGGTCAGCCCCTCTTCTTGAATCACACCTAAGCCTGATTACCAGAGAATTCCAGAATGTTCTCCCTGTAGTGAACCAGTCAAGGTACAAGGAAAGAGACTTTTCTTGGGGCCTTCTACACATCTAATTTTTTTTATAGGAAGAAACAAATCCACACATAAACCTCAGTTGTTCAATGCAACATTTGTAGAGATACTTTCAAGCATCTGTGTTGTCTCCAGGCAACAGGAACATTTTAAATAAAATTTTCATTAATTTCTCAACAGTTACGCAGTAATCTACATGTGCAAGTACTCTATCAAAATGAATCCTTTTATCATACATATTCATACATATCATACATATTCATAAAGTAGAACTTGAAATGTTTAAGTACACACATTTACTATACTCTCAATCACAGTAATAGGTTTGGAGAGCAAAACGGAACAGAACAGCCCCTAAACAAGAATATGTAATTTCTACCAAATAACACAGCACCAAACAGTATGTAAGCTACTATGAACCAAGCACTCTCCACTTAATCTTTCCACATCCAAGTGAGGTACTAACATTGTTCTCAGTTGAGGAAACTGAGGCACAAGGTGGGAAAGTAACTGACTGTAGACACACAGTTTGGAAGTGGCAGAAAACATGTAGGGCTGGACCGAATGCAGGGTCTACCCTCTTAACCACTTGACTGTATTGAAGCAAGAGCACAGAGTATTTTACCAACAGAAGTGACATTGGTGGTTTGTGGGGTTGGTGGCAGGGTGTGACAGAAAGAAGAGCACAAGAGATGAAGCAGAAGTGATAAACAGAGATCATGCAATGAAGAAACTTGGGTTAATAGAAATTATAAAGCTACTGCTAGTGATTCCAATAAAAATGGTGATAGTCATAAAGTTCTGAATTTATATGATATGTGCAAAAGGGTAATAAATAAATCAGAGTTGGAGCCTCGGCCAACTGCATCTATTTTCTGTCTTTTGAAAAATGAATACTGCTCAATAGCCCTCCTTTGACAGAGACTGGTAAATAAGAAAGGTTTGCTTAGTTGTCATTAACATTGGTCATCCTTCCTGAATTGTTGCTTAGGTGCCAAAGAATTCTGTCTACACTGTTTTCAAAAGTTTCTGCCAAGTATCATACTCACATCACTGACTGCAGTTTCCTCGGTAAAACTCTCTGCTACATTCTCAAGATTTACCGAGGTACAGCCTGTTCTACATCAGCACATGTTTCTATAAGACCAATTAGCTCATATTTTTTCTTGATAAACAAAAACACATCTCATAATCTTAAATATACAGTCAAAAAATTTGGCACTATTGCTCACAGACCCGTAATCACTCATGCACATTACAACTTGTAATGAAATAACTGATTTTTATTTCAGAGAACTAGAGAATAGGTAATGAGAACTGTTACAAGCATTTGGTATATCAAAAATTTTATAGGTGCACACATCCTTTTTACACTTTCTTAGAGTGGATGGATGGATAGCTAGATCGATAGATCAATAGATAATGAAGATAAAGATAACAAGTAGGTAGGTATATAGATAGACCCAAAGTGCCCTAGTCTGGATTCCCCAGAAGCAGACATAGAAAACAAATTTATGGTGACCAAAGGGGAAAGGGGGTGGGGGAGGAATAGATTAGAAGTTGGAGGTTAGCAGATACAAACTACTCTATGTAAAATAAACAACAAGGTCTTACTGTATAGTACAGGGAACTATATTCAATATCCTGTAACAATGCATAAAGGAAAAGCATATGAGAATATGAAATGGAGATGAGCATGCACAACAATTATCAAGGAGTGCTTTTAGGATCAAGACCTGTGGAAGTAGGGGGAAGGAAGCAGTACTGAGCAGGGGGAGAAGTAGAGCTGGGATGCAAGTATTACGAAGGCCACAGGTGACCACACATCTCAGGACTGGGATAGCCATTGAGAGATGTCCAAATTGATAAAAGGGACTTTCTTATGCCCATGTTTGATTAGTCATTGAATATAAGCTGCCTCTGGAAGATGTGACCAAGGGCAAGTCAGGTTTCTTTAACTGGGGCACTCCTCCAAATGGGATAAGGGTCTTCTTTTATTAGCACTCTCTGCTCCTAGATGAATAAACATTTTATTCCTAAAAGAAGATCTGAATGGCATATCACAGTATTCTCACACAAAGGTACAGCAACTCTATAACATATCAAATTAAAAAACACAGGAATATATAATATATTATATATGTAAAATACACATATATTATATTAAATATGCATTATATATTAAAACAATGTATATATATAGTAAAACCATGAATGATGACCAATTTTTCAGTATTTTATCTTGCTTAGAAATTATTCAAGTCCAAAGAACTATCAATTAATGACAAGAAAATATAAATCTGATATTTTAAAAATAACTAAAATCCTGAAAAATTATATTTTCAGCTGTTGCATCCAGAAGATAATTACTATTGATATAAAAATCATTGAAATTAGTATTTAATTTAAAGAATATGTTTTTCTAAAATTCTTTTTTATTGAAGTATAGTTGACTTACAATGTTGTATTAGTTTCTGGTGTACAGCAAAGAGATTCAGTTATACATATGTATTTCTTTCTCCTATTCTTTTCCATTATGCTTTATTACAGGATATTAAGTACAGTTCCTGGTACTATACAGTTTATTTTATACAGAGCAGTTTGTATCAGCTAATCTCAAACTTCTAATTTATTCCTCCCCTGTTACCCTTTGGTAAACATAAATTTTTCTGTGTCTGTGAGTCTGTTTCCATTTTGTAAGTAAGTTTATTTGTATCATATTTTAGATTCCACAAATAAGTGATATTATATGATATTTGTCTTTCTGCGTTTGACTTACTTCACTTAATATGATAATCTCTAGGTCCATCCATGTTACTACAAATGGCATTATTTCATTTTTTTTATAGCTGAGTAGCATTCCATCATGTATATATACCACATCTTCCTTATCCATTCATCTGTCAATGGACATTTAGGTTACTTCCATGTCTTGGCTACTGTAAATAATGCTACTATGAACACTGGGGTGCATGTATCTTTTAGAATTAGAGTTTTCTCTGGATATGTACCCAGGAGTGGTATTGCAGGATCATACGGCAACTCTATTTTTAGTTTTTAAGGAACCTCCATACTGTTTTCCATAGTGGCTGCACCAATTTACATTCCCACCAACAGTGTAGGAGGGTTCCTTTCTCTCCACACCCTCTCCAGCATAACTGTAGACTTTTAATAATAGCCATTCTGACTGGTGTGAAGTTAAACCTCATTGTGATCTTGATTTGAATTTCTCTAATAATTAGCAATGTTGAACATTTTTTCATGTGCCTATTGGCCATCTGTATGTCTTCTTCGAAGAAATATCTGTTTAGGTTTTCTGCCTATTTATTGATTGGGTTGTTTGTTTTTTGTTGTTGACTTGTATGAGCTGTTTGTATATTCTGGAAATTAAGCCCTGTTGGTTGCATCGTTTGCAAATATTCCTTCCCAGTCTGTAGGTTGTCTTTTCATTTTGTTTATGGTTTCCTTTGCTGTGCAAAAGCTTATAAGTTTGATTGGGTCCCATTTGTTTATCTTTGCTTTTATTTCTATTGCCTTGGGGGACTAACCTAAGAAAACATTGCTATGATTTATGTCAGAGAATGTTTTGCCTATGTTCTCTCTAGGAGTTTTATGATGTCATGTCTTTAAGCCATTTTGAATTTATTTTTGTGTAGGATGTGAGGGAATGTTCTCACTTCACTGATTAACATGCAGCTGTCCAGCTTTGCCAATGCCACTTGCTGAAGAGACTGTCTTTTCTCCACTGGATATGCTTGCCTCCTTCGTCAAAGATTAATTGACCTTAGGTATGTGGGTTCATTTCTGGGCTCTCTATTATGTTCTATTGATCTATATGTCTGTTTTTGTGCCAGTACTATGCTCTTTTGACTACTGTAGCTTTGTAGTATTGTCTGAAGTCTGAAAGGGTTATGCTTCCAGCTTTGTTCTTTTTACTCAGGATTGCTTTGGCAATTCTGGGTCTTTCGTGGCTCCATAGAAATTTTAGAATAATTTGTTCTAGTTCTGTGAAAAATGTCACAGTTACTTGGATAGGAATCACATTAAATCTGTAGATTGCTTTGGTCAGTATGGCCATTTTAACTATATTAATTCTTCCAATCCAAGAGCATGGGATAGCATCCTATTTCTTTGAATCATCTTCAATTTCCTTTATTAATGTTTAATACTTCTCAGCATTATAGTCTTTCACCTCCTTGGTCAGGTTTATTCCTAAGTATTTTTTTATACATTTATATATTTTATTTATTTATTTTTGGCTGCATTGGGTATTTGTTGCTGCGTGCGGGCTTTCTCCAGTTGCGGTGAGGGGGCTACTCTTCATTGTGGTGTGCAGGCCTCTCATTGCTGTGGCTTCTCTTGTTGTGGAGCATGGGCTCTAGGCGTGCAGCTTCAGTAGCTGTAGCACATGGGCTCAGTAGTTGTGGTGCACAGGCTTAGTAGTTGCTCCACGGCATGTGGGACCTTCCTGGAGCAGGGATCAAACCTGTGTTGCCTGCATTGGCAGGTGGATTCTTAACCACTGTGCCACCAGGGAAGTCCCCTAAGTATTTTTTGATGCAATTTTAAACTGGACTTTTTTTTAACTTTCTTTTTCTGATATTTCATTGCTAGTGTAATGGAATGCAACAGATTTCTGTATGTTAATCTTGTATCCTGCTACCTTGCTGAATTCATTTATCAGTTCTAGTAGTTTTGTGTGGCACCTTTAGGGTTTTCTATATATAGTATCATGTTATCTGTATATAAGGACAATTTTACCTCTTCCCTTCCAATTTGGATACTTTTTATTTCTTTTCCTTGTTTGTCTGCTGTAGCTAGGACTTCCAATACTATGTTGAATAGAACTAGTGTGAGTGGGCATCCTTGTCTTGTTCCAGATTTTAGTGGGAAGGCTTTCATTTTCACCATTGAGTATTATGTTGGCTGTGGGTTTGTCATAAATAGCTTTTATTATGATGAGATAAGTTCCCTCCATAACCACTTTGAAGTTTTTATCATGAATGGATGTTGAATTTATCAAGTGTTTTTTCTGCACCTATCGAGATGATCATGTGTTTTCTGTCTTTTCTTTAGTCGATGTGGTATATCACATCGATTGATTTGCGTATGTTGAAATATCCTTGTGACCCTGGGATGAATCCAACTTGGTCGTAGTGTATGATCTTTTTTATGCGTTGCTGGATTCAGTTTGCTAATATTTTGTTGAGAATTTTTGCATCTGTATTCATCAATATCGGCCCACAATTTTCTTTTTTGGTACTGCCTGTCTTGTTTTGATATCAGGGTGATGGCAGCTTCATAGAATGACTTTGGAAGTGTTCACCCCTTTTCAATCTTTTGGAAGAGTTTGAGAAGAATTGGTATAAGTTCTTCTTTGTATGTTTGATAGAATTCCCCAGTGAAGACATCTGATCTTGAGACTTTTCTTTGCAGGGAGTTTTTTAAATTACAGATTCTATTTCACTTCTAGCGATCAGTCTGTTCAAATTAATATTGTTGGTATAAGGGTTGTTTTCAGTATGGATGCCTGTCATGTCTTTCCTCAGTGTGTGCTGGCCATCACCCCTTTGATAAGGGGTGTGATCAGTGTTGTGATGACCAGAGCTTGCACTGGATGTTGAGTGGGGCCTCCTCTTTGCTCTGTGGCTGTCACAGCCCCGTCGAGTGCAGGGTCTGCTCCCTGATTGTTGGAGCAGAAGCCCCCAGAGCCATTTCTGAGCTGTGGTGTGAGGCAGGCAGGACTGGAACACTTCTGCTGGGAGAGGAACCATTGGGTATTCCTCCACAGGAGCTGTCCACCAGGAAGTGCACTCTATGGTGTCGCCTACCCCCAGCTGTGTGGGCTCACAAAATACACTGTTGTTGGCACTGCCCCTGGCCCCACTTCAACCATGGGAATGCAGGCAATCAGCCCAGGTGTCCCTCAGGCACTGTGCTCACACAGCCACCAGTGCAGATTTGTTGGCACAGATCTGCTGAAGTCAGGTACCAGGACCTCCATAGTCATGCACCTGGACCCCCTGCCAGGAGCTACAGAATCAGACCGCACCCCAGCCCTGCCTCCACATGCGTACTCCCGCAAAGCCCACAGCTGCTAACCCCGGCTCTGCCCCTGCCACGGGGGCACCAGTAATCTGCTCAGATGTCCCACAGGCACTGAGCTTACAAAGCTGCTGGCAGCACGTAAATCCGGGGGCAGCACAGCCACTAGGAGATGGCTCAGATTTCAGCCTCTCCATGTGTGGGCAACCTGCCAGTGCCTGGGTGCTCCCAGGTCTCGTAGAGGTGGAGCCATGCCTCCTGTGAGCACACCGAGAATGAGGCCGCTATGTCTGGGGTCCACGCCTCCCTTCAGCACTTGTGTTAAAAATTGGGATCCTATAGCAGACCTAGGCTCAGTCCTGCGGACGCCCCCATTGCAGCTCAGACCACACTCCAGCCCCTTCAGGTTGTCTCCATGCAGCCAACCCCAGTCCTCTCCCTGAGTCTGTGCTCTGAAGCCCGAGTTTCAGCTCCCAGCCCCCGTACACACCAGCAGACGCACACCTCAGGCTGGGGACTGCAGGGAGGTGGCCAAGACCCTCTGCACTGGTCTCTCTCTGTTCTGCCTGCCGCAATCCAGGTGCTGCACTCTCCTCTGAGCCTCTGAAGCTCCCTTTCTGTCTTGGCCAATCCTCTAGCCATTCAAGGGAGTTCCGAGGGTGAGGGAACATTTTCTCTTTCACAGCTCCCTCACAGAGGTGCAGGCCATGTACTGATTCCTTTTTCTTTCTTTTCTTTTCTTTTCTTTTGTTCTACTCAGTTATGTGATGATCTTTGTTGCAATTTTGGTTATATGAGTGTTTTTGCCAGCTTTCAGCAGGTATTCTGTGAGAACTGTTCCTCATGTAGATATACTTTTTTTATGCATTTGTGGGAAGAGGTGAGTCCACGTCCTCCAATTTTGCCATCTTGATCTCTGTCCCCTAAAATTCTTAAACATTTTGTAGGAATGATGTTATTTATCTGATTGATATACCAGAAGTATAGAATGTATATAATATGTTTAGGAAGTTTAAATAAAAATCACACAGATAAGACAAGGTAAATGCATATAGCTGTTTTAAAACCAAAACTGTCAAACCCAAAGGAGATAGATCAAGATGGTGGAGTAGGAGGACACGGAATTAACCTCTCCCCAGGAACACAACAAAAATGCATCTGTACATGGAGCAATTTTCAGTAAAAACTAACTGGAGACTGGCAGAAAGACTCTTACACAATCAAGGCTATAAGAAAGAACCACAAAGAATGGGGAAAGGGAAGAGAAGTGATCAGGTTGGGACCTGCACCACAGGGAGGGTACTCAAAAGAGGAGGGGGATTACATGGGCAGAGAACCTCCCTACAGAGTGAACGGTTTGAGCAACAGATTGCGCACACGGCCCTGGGGTCCAACACCATGAAGACAAGTCCCCTTGGCTGGTTAGAGCTGGTAGGACTAACAGAAGGGCTGGGGGAAGCCTGGACTCCACTCAGGAGGAACACATATGCTTGCTTACTCCTAAAATAGAGCAGAGGTAGACTGAAACTGCGTGGGATGCTGGCCAGTTTCCCATGACCGCCCAATGGGCGCCCCGGCCTCAGCCAAGGGCCTACTCTGGCCCTGCTTGTTTCACGATGCAGCTCCACACTGGAGTAAGCACTGCCACCGTCAAGGAGAGGGCTCCACTGTGAGGGGCGGGACCAGCACAGACACGGATCAGTTTCTGAACAGTGTAGGGGCAGCCATTACAGCGCCTAAGGAGGCAGCCATCAAAAGCAGTTCTGGGCTCTGACTGTAGCTGGGGCCACCAAAGCTCATACCCAGACCCACCCCAAGCACCTGCAACAGCCCTTATTGATCCAGCACTGCTCCCCTCTGGGACAAGGCAGCCAGTGCTGGGAGTGGGAAGAACACAAATTTTAAAGGGAACACAGCCACCTCAGGGCTGACCCTCATGGCTTCTGCTCCAGCAACTTAGAGCCCACCCCCAATAGGGTGGTGCTGGCCACTGGGCACACTGAGTAGAGGAGAAGGCCTGGCTTACACTTGACTCTGGTCCTATCCTCTCCATCCTCAGCCCCACCTCCTACCAAGGTGATACCTGCCAGCAAACCCTGGGGAAAGATATGACGCATGCTCACATCAGATCCAGCTCTCGCACCAAAGCCACTGGGTACACACAGACTATATAAGGATGCTCCCATACGAGGACACCCCTTCAAGACTGGAATAGGAAACTGTTTCACCTAATTTCATAGAGACAGAGAAAGTTAAGCAAAATGAGAAGACAGAGGAAATTTGTTTCAATTGAAAGAACAAAACAAAGGCCCTGAAAAAACAACTAATGAACATAAATAAACAATTTTCCAGATAAAGGGTTCAAAGCATTAGTAGTGAGAATGCTAACTGACTTGGGACAAGAATAGATGAACACAGTAAGAATTTTAACAAAGAACTAAAAAATATTTTTTAAAAAAGAGCCAGTCGGAACTGAAGAATAAAATAACTGAAATGAAAAACACACTAGAAGGAAATAATAGCAGGCTAGGTGATTCAGAAGAATGAATAGTGATCTGGAAGACAGAATACTGGAAATCACCAAACCAGAACAGCAAAAGGAAAAACAAATTTTAAAAAGATAACAGTTTAAGGGACCTAAGAGGCAACATCAAGCATACCAACATTCGCATTATAGGGGTCTCAGAAGAAGAGAGGAAGAAAGGAGTAGAAAATGTATTTGATAAAATTATGGCTGAAAACATCCTGAATCTGAAGATGGAAACTAATAACCAGGTCCAGGAAGCACAGAAGGTCCCTAACAAGATGAACCCAAACAGACCCAAACCAGGACATATCATAATTAAAATGGCAAAAGTTAAAGATAAAGAGAGTATTCTAAGGACAGCAAGGGAAAAACAAAGAGTCATATACCCAGGAACCCCCATAAGGCTATACACTGATTTTTCTGCAAAAACTTTGCAGGCCAGGAGGGAGTGGCAAGATATATTCAAAGTCCTGGAAAAAAACCTGCAACCTAGGATACTCTACCCTGAAAGATTATCTTTTAGAATTGAAGGAGAGATAAAGAACTTCTTAGACAAGCAAAAACTAAATTAGTTCATCAATACTAAACCAACCCTCAATGGTCTTTTCTAACTGGAAAGGAAGGGGATATAACAGTAAGTATCTGTAGTAAAGGAAAATTCCCACTATTAAAGGCAAATATATAGTAAGGCTGAGGATCAACCACTTAAATAAGCTAGTGTAAATATTAAAAGAGAAAAAACTATAAGATCAAGTATAACTATAATAATCAGTAAAGTTATAAACATGAAGATGTAAAATATGACACCAAAATTTTACCTCAAGGGGAGTAAAAAATGTAGCTCTTTTAGAATCTGCTTGAATGTAAATGACTGCCAGTTTAAAACAAGTAGATATAGTTATAGATCTGCATACACGAACCCCACAGTAAACACAAATCAAAAACCTACAATAGATACACAAAAACTAGAAAGAAAGAATCACAAGCATACTACTAAAGAAAACCATCAAATCACAAAGAAAGAAACAGAAAGAAGAACAGAAAACAACCAGAAAACAAGTAATAAAATGGCAATAAGCACATACCAATCAATAATTACATTAAATGTCAATGGACCAAATGCTCCAATCAAAAGACATTGGTTGGCTGATTGGATAAAATAATCAAGACCTATCTATATGCTGCTTACAAGACACTCACTTCAGAGCTAAAGACACACAAAAAATGAAAGTGTTCGAAGATGAAAAAATATTTCATGCAAATGCAAACGACAAGAAAGTGGAGTAGCAATACAGTAAGTCCCCTACATACGAACGAGTTCAGTTCTGAGAGAGTGTTCAGAAGCCCAATTTGTTCGTAAGTCCAACAAAGGTAGCCTAGGTACCCAACTAACATAATCAGTATATACTGCTGCTTTTACGCTTGCTCCTGGACATCCTGAGCTTGAAATAAAGATGCTATACTACTGTACTCTATACAGTACTGTACAGCAAAGTACACAAAATCACAACCACTTGTAGAGAACGCACGCACGTGACAACGTACACCAGACACGTGAACTAATTTACATGACTGGACATGCAAACACATGTTTGCATCTCTGAAGGTGTATGTAGGGGACATACTGTACTCATATCAGACAAAATAGACTTTATTTATTTATTTTTATTTTTTATTTATTTTTTTGTGGTACGCGGGCCTCTCACTGTTGTGGCCTCTCCCGTTGCAGAGCACAGGCTCCGGACGCGCAAGCTCAGCAGCCATGGCTCACGGGCCCAGCCGCTCCGTGGCATGTGGGATCTTCCCGGACCGGGGCACGAACCCGTGTCCCCTGCATCGGCAGGCGGACTCTCAAACCACTGCGCCACCAGGGAAGCCCATGTTTGTTTTTTTGATATTGAGCTTCATGAGATGTTTGTATATTTTGGAGATTAATCCCTTGTCAGTTTTTTCATTTGCAAATATTTTCTCCCATTCTGAGGGTTGTCTTTTTGTCTCATTTATGGTTTTCTTTGCTATGCAAAAGCTTTTAAGTTTCATTATGTCCCATTTGTTTATTTTTCTTTTTATTTTCATTACTGTTGGAGGTGGGTCCAAAAAGATCTTGCTGTGATTTATGTCAAAGAGTGTTCTTCCTATGTTTTCCTCTAAGAGTTTTATAGTGCCCAGTCCTACATTTAGGTCTTTAATCCATTTTGAGTTTATTTTTGTGTATGGTGTTAGGGAGTGTTCTAATTTCATTCTTTTACATGTAGCTGTCCAGTTTTCCCAGCACCACTTATTGAAGAGACTGTCTTTTCTCCATTGTATATTCTTGTCTACTTTGTCATAGATTAGGTGGCCAGATGTGTGTGGGTTTATCTCTGGGCTTTCTATCCTGTTCTGTTGATCTATATTTCTGTTTTTGTGCCAGTACCACACTGTCTGATAACTGTAGCTTTGTAGTATAGTCTGAAGTCAGGGAGCCTGATTCCTCCAGCTCCGTTTTTCTTTCTCAAGATTGCTTTGGTTATTTGGGGTCTTTTGTGTTTCCATACAAATTGTAAAATTTTTTGTTCTAATTCTGTGAAAAATGCCATTGGTAATTTGATTGGGATTGCATTGAATCTGTAGATTGCTTTGGGTAGTATAGTCATTTTCAGAATATTGATTCTTCCCATCCAAGAACATAGTACATCTCTCCATCTGTTTATGTCATCTTTGATTTCTTTCATCAATGTCTTACAGTTTTCCGAGTATAGGTCTTTTACCTCCTTAGGTAGGTTTATTCCTAGATATTTTATTCTTTATAAAAGAATAAAATAAAATAAAATAAAATATTCTTTATATTTTATTCTTTATACCAGTGGCATATTTCACAGAATTAGAACAAAAATTTTCACAATTTGTATGGAAGAATATACAATGGAGAGAAGACAGTATCTTCAATGCGTGGTGCTAGGAAAACTGGACAGCTACGTGTTAAAAAATGAAATTAGTACATTTTCTCATACCATCTACAAAAATAAACTCAAAATGGAGTAAAGACCTAAATGTAAGAGCAGAAAACATAAAACTGCTAGAGGAGAACATAGGCAGAACACTCTTTGACATAAATCATAGCAATATGTTTTTGGATCTGTCTCCTAAGGCAAAAGAAGCAAAAGACAAAATAAACAAATGAGACCTAATTAAGCTTAAAAGCTTTTGCATAGCAAAGGAAACCACTGACAAAATGAAAAGACTTACTGAATGGTAGAAAATGATTGTAAATGATATAACTAACCAGGAGTTAATATCCAAAATTTATAAATAGCTCATGCAACTCAATATTAAAAAAAAAAAAAAAAAAACAGCCTGATTAAAAAAATGGGCAGAAGACCTGAATAGACATTTTCCCAAAGAAGACATACAGATGGCCAACAGGCACATGCAAGGATGTTCAACATTGCTATTCAGAGAAATGCCAATCAAAACCACAATGATATATCACCTCGCACCTTTCTGAATGGCTATCATCAAAAGGACTGCAAATAACAAATGTTGGCAAAGATATGGAGAAAAGAGAACACTAATACACTGTTGGTGGAAATGTAAATTGGTGCAGCCCCTTTAGAAAACAGTATGGAGCTTCCTCAAAGAACTAAGCTTAGAATCACCATATGTTCCAGCAATTCCACTCCTGTTTATAAATCCAAAAAAAACCAAAAACACTAATTCGTGAAGACACATGTACCCCAGTGTTCACAGTAGCATTATTTACAATAGCCAAAATATGAAAGCAATCTAAATGTGTATCAGCAGATGGCTAAGGAAGATGTGGTGTACACACACATGCACGCACACACACACACACACACACACACACACACAGAGGAATATTACTCAACCATAAAAAATAATGAAATTCTGCCATTTGCAACAATGTGGATGGACCTGGAGGGCATTATCCTTCATAAAATAAGTCAGACAGAGAACGACAAATACTCTATGTAATCCTTTATATGTGCAATCTAAAAAATAAAATGAATGAATATAACAAAACAGAAACAGACTCACAGATATAGAGATCAAACTGGTGGTTACCAGTGGGGAGAAAGAAGGGGGAGGGGCAAGATAGGGTAAGGATTAAGAGATTCAAACTATTATATATGAAATAAATAAATAACAAGGGTATATTGTACAGCACAGAGAAATATAGCCATTATTTTATAGCTTTAAGTGGAACAGAATATATAAAAATGTTGAATCACTATGTTGTACATCTGAAACTAATTTAATATTGTAAATCAACTATATTTCAATTAAAAAAATAAAGTAACTGAGGTAGGTGAAAAAACATTTTCAAACTAGTCAGAATTGTCTAAAAATTTGTTTTAATTACGGAAGTCGGGATTCTTGTGTATTTTTTTTAAATGCTTTTAAACTGGCATTTTCAGTGAAAAGTGTTCTTTTGGTATTTTTTGTTTTTTAAGAGTTCCATATTTAAAGCATTAGATATTTAGTGTCTTTAATTCTCTAGGAAATTGTATGTTCCCTTATATTAGACTTTTATAAACCTTATTTATAAACCAATCAATATAGAACTCCTTAATTTACAAGATTTTATATCTAATTAATTTACTTATTTTTCCAGAAGTAAGAGAATATTTCTAACACAAAATGAGAGATAAAGACTTTTTTGCAATTACAGACACAGACGCACAGCTTGTAGCTTTAGTTCTATACCATTAGTCATAACTTAAAATAAACATGGAGAACAAAAGCTCACAAAACTGCATGTCGAAATGCTCTTAACCTTTTCAGTGGAAGGCTGATGTATTCTTGAATAAACAAGGAAACCAACAAACAAAATTTTCTGTCATCTCTCACCCAACAGGATAGGTCTCTGCCTGATAAAGACCATCAAATAGGCCATAAAACCAAATTCACATACATTGGTGGCAAATTAAGAATAACTTCCAGGGCTTCCCTGGTGGCGCAGTGGTTGAGAGCCCGCCTGCCGATGCGGGGCCACAGGTTTGTGCCCCTGTTCGGGAAGATCCCACATGCCGCAGCACGGCTGGGCCCGTGAGCCATGGCCGCTGAGCCTGCGCGTCCGGAGCCTGTGCTCCGCAACGGGAGAGGCCACAACAGTGAGAGGCCCGCATACCGCAAAAAAAAAAAAAAAAAAGAATAACTTCCAGGTTTTAGGAAACCAGAAGCAGAAACAAAAGCAAAAGCACAGAATCGGGGTGTGGGGTGTGGAGGAGAAACAAAGAGTCAGTGAAGGTAAATAAAGTTATATTGGTCCTTGGGATTTGCTTCGGGAGCCAAGGAAAGAAGATGTTTATTCCCTCGCTACACTGTTTAAATGGCTCTGGAATGTATTTACTTGGAAATCTCTGGTGTAACCTCCAAAGCAATCAAGCTACAATTTTCAAAATTTAAAAAGCTGAGTTAGAATAAAGTTGAGAAAAAATGTGTTTAATTCATTGATGAAAAAACCAGGAGGACTGTAAAGCTGGTTCATTAATTCTATCGGTAAAAAAATCAAATGCCGCCTAAACCCAGATCTCCCAAGAGGCAGTATTTCAGCTTTGCCAGATCCAACGTCAGAGCAGGTTGTTCTTCCTCTGTGACCATCTCAATGAAAGCTATATTGGCTAAGAGATCCACTTCTATCTACTCTATTGATGCCATAAGTCATTCTACTCTGTAACTGCGGTATCCTCTATCCATGTTGAACTGCCTTTCTGGTTTGTTCAAGTTATCTCTTAAAATACCTATCATTGTTTTTGTTAGCATTTTGGTTAGAAATTTTTATTTTAATTAACTCTACTTCTCTCAAAATTCACATTCTTCTCTTTTGCAGAATATGTAAATTTCTAGGAATGCATATAATGTGTTATGGTAGAAACACTTCATTTCTCCTCCTTCTTTGATTTGTTTGTATATGAAAAGTAGAAACGAAATGGCTAAACTCAATCTCTGATGGGCTAACACAAAAATTTATTCAAATTTTATTCAAAATGTATTCTTGAAAGAACCAAAAATCCATGAGCCTCTTTTATCAGGTGTCTACTTTGATGAAAAATCACCCATGCACGATGACTTGTCTTTCCTCCATTAGTCTTACTCTGACAAATCAGAGCAATACTTTGGCAACTACGCAAAAGAACAAATATTAAAGCAAGGAGTATTTTCAGACTTTTCCTCTGTTAGTTGCCTAGGGGATTATACTCCTATAAATAATAAAGCACTCTACAACTTACTCTAACATTTTTTCTGATTTAAAGTTTCTGACACAGCATGATATGGCTGATTATGCCAATGAATTTCCCCCCTTAAGTCAAGAAAAACTGCACAACAATAATTATCTAATTAAGAGTCACATAATTATGATTACTGAATTCCAAGAGAACTGTTGTAGTAACAGTAACAACTTATCTAAGGCCAATTAGGTTGTATTTCCTTTCTGCTTTAATTTAATCCAAAAGAGCAATAAACAGGATATGTCTAGTTGATGATTTAATTAACTACAGTAAATTAAGAAGTTAGAAATTGTTATGATGCTGAAAACCTCAATGCCCTTCAAGGCTGGAATCTTTATTCCTTATTCCCTAAAAAGTTTAGGATTTTCACTAATTTCATAAGTGAGGCTATATCCCAAATTAAGATCAACACATAAAAAATGTAATGATTCGGGGTATTTAATAACTGAGAAAGGGGGAAAAAAAAACCCAGGGCACAATCACTTTTAGTGAAGTGGAAAGGATTATTTTAATGTCTTTGAAAGTCATATTGGAAAAGAACAATGCAAAGTTGAAACCCCATTTACTTTCTGAAATGGACAGAGCATTTGAGGGCAAAGGAAATAGGATCAAAGAGAAGGTGTGAGATAGATTTTATTCAAGGTCTTTGATTTATGTGGTTTGAAAACATCTCTAAGACTATTCTTGAAGAAAAGAGTAAGAGAAAACATATGTTAAAATTTTCAATGTGTTCCACAGTCCAAAATCAAAAGTTCCGAACACAATTAGAAAAGAAGGAAAACCTCAGAGAAATATGGAACTAGAGAGGTCTGATTATGATAAAAATCTGAAAATGTTTTTTCTTATTCTTTTTCTATGATCTTAGGTTAAAGAATGCACTGGTTTCATAGCTGCCAAATAAGTGATCACATAATTATTCATGTTTTATAACAGCAATACACAGCCTGAGAAACTGTGAATATCTACAGCTATTCACGCTTGGTTCAATCTTCAGTTCTTTTTCTCAATATTTCTGACCACAGTTAAGTATCTAATTCTTCATTCATCCATCTTTTACCTCTTTCTTCATATACCAGTTAATTCTCTTTTAAGAGATAAACTGGCATAATTCTTTATTTCCTTTCACTTTAAGAATTTTCGACCTCTATGTGGTGGTACATTAAGTTAAAAAAACCACCGTCAAAATTTCCTATTAAATTCAAGAGAATTGCATTTACTTTCTTTAGAACCATCACTGTTTAACATTTCGAGAGGATGATGGGTTCACACAGTTTTACAAACCTGTCATCCATGACATTTTAAAGAGATTTGTCCTGAGGATTTCAAACTATGAAAAAACTTTGATATTTAACTCAAATATCATGAAATGGAACTTGCTTTAATTTCTGTTATTTTTTAAAACGTCTCAGATCTCTCTAAGCATTTATTTTCTATTTAGTATCCCTCCATAGCAGTAATTATTTTTTCCCCTTCCAGCACCTGTTTACATGCACAATAAACACAGATCCAGTTATTCCAGATTTTGAAGATGAGCTGTAGATAGACTTGAGGGTATACACAATTGTTAATATGGGTTAACTAACTTTGTTGTTTTAACAACTGTTAAAAACAAACATGTGGGAACTGATGTAATTGATTATTACCATTGGAATCTAGCAAATGTTTACTGCCTCTCACAGAGAAGCCCTACCCCCATTTCTTCTCCCCCTGATATTTTAACTCAAAATATGTCAGAAAAATGGAATACAGTCATCTTTCCGTATCCACCAGTTCCACATCCATGGATTCAACAAACCGGGGATGGAAAATATTTAAAAAAAAATTCCAGAACGTTCCAAAAAGAACTTGGATTTGCTGCATACCAGCAACTACTTACATAGCATTTACATTGTATTTATGACTATTTACAGAGCATTTACACTGCATTGGAAATTATAAGTAATCTAGAGCTGATTTAAAGTATACTGGAGGATATGTGTAGGTGCAAATACTGCACCATTTTACATAAGGGACATGAGCATCCTCAGACATTGGTATCTGTGAGGGTCCTGGAAACGATCCCCTCTGGATAACGAGGGACTACTCTACAAACTGAAAGAGGCATCCTCGCTGCTTCCCCAGGAAGAAACCTCTTTTACAGATAAGTAAACTGACTTTTAGAAACGTAAATTACTTGCCCAACATTGGTAATACAGATTTTAATTAAAACTAAAATGCCTTTTCCTCCACTAAGCTGGTCTTTATTATTTCTTTTATTTTAAAGATGCCTTAGTATCCTGGATTCCTTTCTATAGCTCTTTGTTACATTTACTTAGTGACTTTCTCAAACCTGAATGACTCTTATTTGTGTATTTATAAATAAAATTTTAATATTGAATAATCTTCATCTACAGTGGAGTAGTATTATTAGGAACAATTATTTGTCAACTGGAAAAAAATGCACAACCTATAAGTTGAGAATTATGTTTTATTCAATGGACTCTGAGGACTTAAGTCCAGAAGACAGCCCCTCAGGTAGCTCTGAGGGACTGCTCCGCAGAGGTAAGGGAGGTCCCTGGATATATAGGAGTTTTTACAACAAAAACCAGGTAGTTAGAACATCGAAAGATCACTGTTAACTTAAAAAAAAAAAAAAAGACACGTTAAGTTAATGAATTTAGCCCTTTTCTATGTATGGGAAGATGCAAGAGTCTGGGCTCAATGAAATCATTCCCTTGATGTGCACCTCAGCTATCTAGGGCCAGTATCCTCTTCTTTCCCATCCTGAGTCCCCTCAGGGCTCACCGTGGGGGGAAGCTGCAGTGGCTGATGACTTGAGGGCCACAACATCCTTTGTTTGCTGATATGGTGGGTGGCATTCTTAGTCCACATATTTAACATATATGAAGCATTTTGTAAATGACCAGATTATAAAAGATTAAATGTTAAGTTATGTGGTTAAAAGTCAGTAACCCACACCACTTTTTATGTTTACTTTGAAAGGTTTTCTTGTTAAGGAAAGAACTTCTGAGTGTTTACTGTAGTTCCTTTCCCCAAGGCAACCTCTTATTTGTCAGGACCTCTGCATTTCTTTCTCGCCTCAAGGAAACAATCTTAACTCTGTGACTGTACAGAAAAACCTGTGATTAGAGAAGGGAAGTGAATAAATCATCTGCAAAACAGTTACAGAGTTTCAAGAATGATTACTCTTTTGGAACAGTTTTTATGTTGGAGCATATTTTTTGTAGCTCTTTGTTTTGCATTTGAACTTAATATCTTTCATTTCAAACTTCAAATCAAAGGAAATAGGGCACCAAAGAACACAGATGTTCAGACCTTAGCAGTTTTAACATACAGAGTGCTTTCATACAATTTAGAACTCTATTTATCTCATAAAATTTAAAAGTCCAATTTAAGATGTGTTTAAGACTTACAGAAAAGGATACTATTGAAATGAAGATGCAAATTCTGAACCTTAACTTTTTCTAATTATTGTAAGAACCAATGGTATTTTGTCTTATGAAAGGACTCTCAAAATGGAGTATTGCTAATAGAGCTCTCGAAAATGGAGCAGGGAGGCCACTCAGGAAGTGTGACTATCATACAAGTCCTTTATGCCTGGATAGAATTGGACCTTTTGACCACTACTGTCCTAACAAAGGCATCCAGAATATCTGCCAGAAACTCATAGTTATCGGGCCCTTATCCCAAAATAACTCATAATTCCTTAAGGCCAAATATTTCCCAACTTGTGTCAGAGTTGACCACAATTATCCAGGCAACTTTAACAACCTTGTGGCTTTTTGTCTTTATTGGCCCCTGACTCTTTCTCTTTCCAGGAACATGCTCTCATTTTTTTCCCCAAGTTGCAATCCTTAGGACCCCAAATAAACTAGTTTCTTTTTTTTTTTTTTTTTTGCGGTACGCGGGCCTCTCACTGCTGTGGCCTCTCCCGTTGCGGAGCACAGGTTCCGGACGCGCAGGCTCAGCGGCCATGGCTCACGGGCCCAGCCACTCCGCGGCATGTGGGATCTTCCCGGACCGGGGCACGAACCCGCGTCCCCTGCATCGGCAGGCGGACTCTCAACCACTGCGCCACCAGGGAAGCCCTAGTTTCTTTTTGAAGCCTTCTAAAATTAAATTCAGCAAGTGTTTCATCCCCATTTTACAGGTAGTCACAATTACATAGTTGGCAATTCCAAATTAGGTTTGTCAGTTCTAAAAACAACATGGGATTTTGTTTATATCTTATCACAGTAAAGTTCCTTGATAAAGACAGTAAACAGTTAAAGCTCTCAATGTTAAAAATATCAAAAATGTCAATCCATCAATGAAACATTTGCATTAATACTTTATCTCAAGAGATATTAAAGATTATATTCGTTCTTTTTCTCTCTTCCTCTCTTTTTAAGAAAACATGAGATCTTACACTCAAGCACGTTTCTATTTTTCAAAGAAGATTTACAATCCCTCACACACAATTAGTATTTCATAAAATATTGTAATTTTTTACTTCTTCTTTCATCAGATAATTAATGAATGCCTAATACAAACTCTGTATGTCTGCCCTCACAGTGTGTACAGTCTACTGCTGATGATGGGCAGTTATGAAAGGGCATGAGGGTAACCTGAAACAATGTACAAGTGTTAGGTAGTTAGATATCTGCAGCAAGAAGGTGACAGTGGCGAGAAAGACAAGAGCAAGCAATCAAGTCACACCCAACCATCTGGGGACTCTCCCCTGACCCCACTCACAACAGGCGAAACTATGGTTGTGTAGTGGGCAGCTTATCCTGATAAAGAGGGGCACAGTAACACAAGGGAACGTCCCCGGGCTGCGCATGCCCAGACCAGACAGGCGTAGAACCTATAGTAAACCCAAACTCATTATACCATCATTATAATAAAATCTACATGTGGTTTTGCCCTCCCCGCCCCCGTGGGCGTTTCTTAGCGATTCAAAGGTGAGAGCATGTGCAGCAGTAAACTTGTGCCATAGCTCGAGACGGTCAATGAAATAACGATCCCCTGTCACGCACCCCTGCTTCCCTGCAAAATGCTCCTTAATAGAGCCCTTAAGCCTGTACAGGAAGGTTGTTTTCATTTCGTGAAAAGAGCCGCCCGCTCGCGCGCTCTCTCTCTCTCTCTCTCTCTCTCTCTCTCTCTCTCTCTCTGAGTGTACCTTTGCTTCGATAAACTTTGCTTTGGGCTTGCTTCACTTCGCTGAAACTGCCTGCTCTCAGAAACAGCCCACTCTCTCTCTCGCTCTCTCTCCCCCTCTCTGAGAGTGTATCTATGCTTAAATAAACTTTGCTTTGTGCTTAAGCCTCAAGTGGTAGTTTGCAATTCTTTGCTTACTATTGTGAGATGGAGATAACTGGTCCAGGTCTTCCGTTGACCTCCTCGGTTGAAGCTATTTTGTTACAATGCACGTCAAAGGAGTACTAGTGTTACAGGAGCCTTTAAAAAAATACATTTGACCTGAAGTCAGGGCCAGAAAATGCTTCCAGGAAGAGTTGGAAAACTGAAAAGAAAGTAACAGTTAGCTAGGTGACAGGAGAGAAAAATATCTTTCAGACAGAAGAAATAGCATAAACAGCATATAGGAGGCTCAGGAGGAAAGACAGCTGGTAGAGGCCAAAGGAGAGAGAAAGAGATATTATTAGTGCCTGTAAAGAAGTAAAATAATACAATGAGAGATGAGACTAGAGAGAAAGCCAGTGAACTCACTATATAGGAGTTTTGACACCAAGTTGAGCACGTGGTCTCACCTCTATCCTAACATCACTGAGAAGTCGTTGGACGGTTTTAAACAGGAATATCATAGGCTGCAATGTGGAGAACAAATTAGAAGGAAACAAACTTGGATAGAAGACCGTTTGGGAACCTGTTGCCAAAATATGAAAAAAAGACGAAGGAACCTAAATTGGGGAGTGGCTGTGCATGTGGATATTTATAGAGGAATCAAACCTATGTGGTTTGTGGACTAATTGATTTGGGGATATGAGGCAGATAGAGGAATCAAGGATAATCCCTCTTTGATTTAGGCAAAGAGTGCATAGAGGTGGCAGTCACTAAGGGTGCAAAATGGTTCACCTTTGATGGTACAAAACTGATTTCAGTTTGAGATAGGCTATATCTGAGGTGTTGTGTCATTTGTATGAAATTTCAATAACAGAGTCAGAAATATAGAGATCTTTAGGATTCACATAGAGGATGATCTAAATTGCCCAGGAGGAGATAGGGCTAAGAAGAGAACCTGAAAAGACCCAATAATTAAGGAAAGAGTAGAGAATAAAATCCTGGAAAGGAAATTGAGAAAAAATGGCCACTTATTTAAGAAATATAAATCAGGGCAGTATAGAGCCAGGGAATTCAAGGAAAGCCATATTTGGTAGGTAAAATAATGCCCCCCCAAAAAATGTTTGGGCATTAATCCTCAGAAACTGTGAATATGATACCTTCACAAAGGGCAAAAGTGACTTTGCAGGTGTGATTAAGTTAAGGATCCTGAGATGGGAAATTTTACTGTATTATTATCTGGGCAAACCCAATGCAATCACAAGGGTCCTTACAAAAGGGAGGCAGAAGGGTCAGAGTTGGGGAAGGAGATGTGAAGAGGAAGAGGTGATAAACAGAGATAAACCAAGGAATACCAATGACCTGTAGAAGCTGGAAGACACCAGCAATTGGATCCTCCCCTAGAGAGAAGGAATGTGGCCCTGCAGATTCATTTCAGACTTCTGGCCTCTAGGACTGTAAGATAATAAATTTATGTTGTTATAAGCCACTAATTTTCTGGTAATTTGTTACAACAGCAATGGGAAACTAATGCACTATGTAAGAGTTGAATTTTGCAATACAGAATTCACTGATGACTTTTGAAAGAGGGGTATTCTTTAGAGGAAAAGTCGTGAGATTGCTTTTTTTGGATCCTTAATTATGTCTCTGCCCTTGATGTTTCAGGTTGCTTGCTTCTTCAGCTCCAAGTCTGGGATCTATGAGGCAAGAAGAACACCCAAGGAGTTCATCACTATATTGTTTCTTGGGTCTCAAAACTCCTGGGTCATCTGCCTTCCTCTTTCCACCTTTCAGAGTTTTCTTATGTTTGTTTAACATTTAATGTCCAGGGTTTTAGCTGTACTTATCAAAAGGAATAGGGGGAAGTATCCCAAATGATATTTTAATTTTTAAGTTCTTCTTTATCTGTGTTTTCCAAAATTTTTTACTGGATATGAATTACTTGTGTTTCATATAAATGTGTTTTTACAAATATAATGCCTAGAACAGCACTTTATATGTCACATAGCAATCAATATACAAAGTTAAATTTATTTTGCAAAAAAACAACAAATCTGAAACAATTTAAAATAGACAAATAACTGTCTCCATTATAATATGATTTTAATATAATAATATATTAAAATCCTATATAACATTTAACTCATCAGTGACACAACCTTTCAAATAGCATTTTCTAAAATATATTCTGCATAATGTGATTTAAAAATACTGAGCAACTGGTATGGACCAGGCAGAAACCAGTAAGAATGACTGCCCAGAAGTCAGAAAGGACTGTCTAGAACAACATAGTGGGCATATCAGCCTTTAAAACCCTAGGAAAAAGTGTTCCATGGCCAAGTACTTTGGGAAAATAATACTATTTCCTCTTCTTGGGAGTTCTTGTCAGGGAAAAAAAAATATCCTCAACATCATTAAATGCAGACTTTTATCATAAAATTATTTTCTCATGAAAAACTTTTTTCTGGCAACACCTATTCACAGCCTGTAGAATATGCTCTGTCAAGTGCCTTTATGCTAAACTATTATTCTGCTGAGCCATTTCTTATCCATATCCTTTTCTACCACTTGATAATTATTGCCACTCGAATAGAATGCGTTCTGTAAAATGGCTTATTCTGTAGCCTAATCTGTTTAAGAAAAGTGACACATGTGAAATTAAACCATGTGAGATATTAACATTTCCCTGGACCTTTGAATACATTTATTTGTTAGATGCATATCAGCAATAAATAAAAGCAGCATATTAGGAAAAAGGTGAAAGGTATAGGTTTAGAGCTAAAATCACCTATCAGTTTTCTACAGTGTCATCCCTTATCAACTGGTAGGTGCTCTTTGTGGAGAATTTTGCAGCTGGATCTTGGCTCAGATGGAAACTACAAAGTTTAACTAGTGATTCCTGCCATGACCACAAGATGAATAAATAAATGAAGACCTGCATGCCAAGTACAGTATTTTGTGTCTTTTTATGAAATAAGGCTGAATAAGAATTATATTGCATGTTGATCTAATTCCTCTTTCATATTTGAAATGATGTTTTGTTTTTAGAAAGAAAACACAGTTTAGAAACTTCCTCAGTCCCTTGGCTATTGAAATTCAGATAGGAACCTACTTCTGCCTGACAATAAAATCTTTTTTGCTTTCACTATATCATATTGCAGTATTTAGATAACACACGAAATAAAGTTATCCAAGGACATATAATGAGATATCTCTAGGGGATATTACATTGAAAAAAGAGAATTTGAAATATTTTTTTAAAAAGTAGTACGCAATTTAAACTTTTACTGAACAGCAAGTACAGTCAATTAATTTTCATCACTTTCAAAATAATTTTATTATGTATCATAAAAATAAGCATTAAAGATTCCTATAAAAATGGTTTATACATGGCCCAGGATATACATGTTTAAATCAACTATAACTAAATCCAAATGCCTTCATAGATATTAAGAAAATATTTTTGTGAACAGGAAATGGAAGACGAACATCAAGAGGCAAGTAGTCCTCAAGCTGCTGGTCTCCTTGCTCTGAGTCCAGTAGCAGGAAGAAGCACCAGGGCATAAGGTGGCCAAGGTAAGAGGGGAAACCTTAACCAGGTTTATCGCTTAGAAATGAGCCAGGACTGGCCTTCTTGGTGCCTAAAAGGAGGCTGATAAACTGCTCCAGAAAATGTAACTGAGCAGGACCCTCTAGTGCCTTCCCGGGACAGATCCCTCCCCCAAATCCTCTGCTTTAGTTCCTCTGTGAAGTACGCGGATAATCTCTCATGCATATTTCCTGAGTTTTTCAGAGGCTAAAAACCACCACCAAATGGAAGAAATTAACTACAGTAAGTCCCCTACATACAAACCTTCAAGTTGTGAACTTGAAGAGGATGTCCATGCATCCTCTACAAGTGGTTGTGCTTTTGTGTACTTTACTGTACAGTACTGTTGCTGTGCAACACGAAGAGCTTCCTAATGAAGATCTGATGGAATTGGAGGCCCAGAGAAAGGATGAAGAGAGACAAGAGGAAGAAGTAACTGAAGAACCGAAAAGATTCACAATGCAGGAAATGGCAAGGAAATTTTTTTTTTTTTTTTTTTTTTCGGTATGTGGGCCTCTCACTGTTGTGGCCTCTCCCTTTGCGGAGCACAGGCTCGGGACGCGCAGGCTCAGCGGCCATGGCTCACGGGACCAGCCACTCCGTGGCATGTGGGATCCTCCCAGACCGGGGCACGAACCCATGTCCCCTGCATCGGCAGGCGGACTCTCAACCACTGCGCCACCAGGGAAGCCCCAAGGAAATTTTTTTTTTATTTGAGGAGGCACTGTTAGTTTTTGAGGCACAGGACCCGAATGTCGAGAGGTACAGGAAGGGTGCAGCAGCCGTTCCAAATGCAATCCAGGGCTACCGTGTCAACTATCATGAGAAAAAAAGAGCTACTACCCAGACATCACTGGATCGGTTTTTCAAGAGGGTAGATAGAATCGAATCCAGCAAGGAACCAGAACCTGTGTCATCAACGTCAGGTGTGAGTGAAACTGCAGCTTGCCCTCCGTCTCCTATTGCTCACGATCCTTCAGCTCTACCATCTCCCACCTCCTCTTCTTCCTCCAGTCAATAACTCTTCTTGCCTGTTCACTAGATGCCAGACCCTGTATGCCAGCTGTTGTACAGTACTACTGTACTTTTCAAGGTACTGTACTATAAGATTAAAAATGTTTATTTTTTGTGTTTGTTTGCTTTTTACGTATTATTTGTGTGAAAAGTATTATAAACCTATTACAGTACAGTACTATATAGCCGATTGTGTCAGTTGGGCACCTAGGCTAACTTTGTTGGACTTAATGAACAAATTGGACTTACGAACGCACTTTCGGAACGGAACTCGTTTGTATGTAGGGGACTTACTATACTTGATGATGATGAGTACGTAGTTCCCCAGACTTACTGGCACCCAAGGACTGATAATGTTAACTGCCCTGTTACTTCAACATCAACAAATCAGAGAACTGTGTACAAGATGATCACATACCCTGCAACGCCCTCACCTGGCCTTTAAAAATGCTTCGCTGAAACTCTTCACGGAATTCAGGGGTTTGGGGAGCATGAGCCCACCCGCCTCCCTTCTCCTTGCTTTGACCTGCAATAAACATTTCTCTGCTCCAAACTCCAACGTTTTGCTACTGTCTGGCCTCACTGTGCATCAAGCACACAAACTTGTGTTCAGTAACAAAAACTGAATGTGGGAATAGCTTACATAAAGCTACCAACTTAAGAAGGAAGGTCACAGCTTTAAAACTGGATCCTAAACCAAGCCACGCACTGGACAGGTCGCACTGTCTATGAAACTCTCCAAGAGCCCTCACAGCAAAAAAACTCGGAATTGCTGAAGTGAGACCCCCTTAGTGGAAGACGATCCAGAAGCCATGTGGTGGCAGCCACAAAACTACTAGCCAAGGACAAGAGCAAGAGAGAAAATACAATATCTCATTGAAGACACTGTGCAAAGTAAAACTGCAAAATACATGAAGATAAATAATGCTACAAATAACAAACAAACAAACCAAAAAAAACCAAACACTTTTAAAACAGATATTATAAAACATGAACTGGTAGAAATGAAAGGAAACCAATCAACACTTCTTTTTTTTTTTTTTTTTTGAAATTGACAATATGGTCACTGAAATTAAAACAATAGGTCAGATATAATATTATTGAGTTAATGAATTATTAAATTTGAAGAGAGTGATATTCACTATGAACATGTGCAGAGGGTAAAAAATATTTAAAAAGAAAGAAAAACAAAGGGAGGAAGGGAGAGAGGAAGGGAGGGAGAAGGAGAGTTTCTAGACATGGAGAATAACTGAAAGTCTCCAAGACAGCTTGAATAGGAATTTATCTACCCCCTCAAAAAAAAGTGGAAGAGAAGCAATATTAAAAGATATTATGGCTGACTGTTTTTTCCCAAAGTAAAGAAGGAAAAGAGACCTCAAATCCAAAGGACTTCCAATTACCAAGCTGGAATTTAAGTCTACATTTGAAATGGCATAATAAAATATAAATTTTAAAAGTTACCAGAAAGAAAAGTTGGTTACTTACCAAAAAATAATAATCACATTGGCAGAAAAATTTTCATTAGCAAAAAATAAATGCTAGGAAATAATGACATGACATCGTCAAAGAGCTGAAGGAATTCTGTACTAGTTCAACCATCCTCCAAGAGTAAGAGTGAGGGTTCTCCATCTGGCAGTGTGGCAGACTGAATTCTCTGAGAGATTCTCCTACAATAAATCAACTAGATAATGGATAACATAGTTCTCAATGCATGCAGTGCTTGCAAGGAGCAGGGAAGTCTGTCATCCCTCCCTCAGAAGGAACAAACTATGAGTTGAATGTGCAAGCAGGGAGAGGCAATCAAGTGGGAGAAACATACCCCTTAAGAGCAGGTACCCATAATACGACTCTAATTGTACTACATTAAACATTGGGCCAGCAACCAAATGAAGAATTTAAAGCTGACACTTAAGAGACTAATGGAGTCCTAAATCTATGGTCCCCCAGGGCTCTCTTCAGAAACAAAAGGTGAAGGAAAGCATTCACAATTTAAGCCCACGGTATTCTCAGATTAAGATCAATCAAGTGTAAATTTCTAATATCATTAAGCAGATGCTTCCTGAGTGAGGCAGCAGAAACAAACAAACAAAAAAGGTTTAATATACCAAAAACCTTAAGAGAGTGGAAATGTCAAGTGCAAAATATAAAATGGAAAACGTATTTAAAAAAATGATAAATTCAGAAATGGAACAAGCCTCAAGAGATTTTCAGAAATGATCAGGCAATTCTAGAAAAGCAATTAAATGGAATTTCTAGATATGAAAAATGTAATTGTTGAAATGAAAGAAGTGCAATAGAATGGGATAGAAAATATAAAAATGAAATATATACAGGCATACCTCGTTTTATTGTGCTTTGCTTTACTGTGCTTCACAGATATTGCATTTTTTACAAATTGAAGGTTTGTGGCAACCCTGCATTGAACAAGTCTATGGGCATCATTTTTCCAACAGCATTTGCTCACTTCATATCTCTGTGTCACATTTTGGTAATTCTTGCAATATTTCAAACTTTTTCATTATTATTATATTCATCATAGTCATCTGTGGTCAGTGATATTTGATGTTACTATTGCAAAAAATTACAACTTGCTGAAGGCTCAGATAACGGTTAGCATTTTTTTTAACAATAAAGTATTTTTTCAGTTAAGGTATGTACATTTTTTTAAGATATTATGCTTTACACATCTAATAGATTACAGTGTAAACATAACTTTTATATGCATTGGGAAACCAAAAATTTCATGTGACTCACTTATTGCAATATGGATCTAATAAATTCTAATTGGAGTCATAGTGAAACTGAGCAGGACCTTGTGGGGATCTTCCCAAGGACACAACCTTCCTGTGTCCTCCACGCTTCTTTGTAGAAAAGTTTTAGCTTCCTAGGCCTTTTCCAAGTTCTAAAGAGCAAATAGTTTAACCAGAAATGAGAAAATGTAGAAATAAAGGAAAACAGTGAAGCAAGACAAAATAATAATAGTTTAGCCACAAAACAAGTCAAGAAACTTTAGTTCCCCCTCAAAGGCTACAGATAATATCCTGAGCCATATCCTTGTTTTGTTTTGCAGATACTAGAATTCCCATCAGGTGGAAGAAGTTAACTGCTGACCACCAGCATGTAGATCTCAGGCAAATTAGAAACAGAAGGTTGATGATTGAGATTCCTGAAACATCACCAAGTTACTTTACCACCAACCAATGAGAAGGATGTCCATGAGCTGATCAAGCATCCTGTGACCCTCTCCCTCACCTTGTCTTTAAAAATCCTTCACTGAAAGCCATAGGAAACTTTGGGTTTTTTGGGCATTAGCCACCCATACTCCTTGTTTGGGCTCACAATAAATGTTGCCCCCTTTTTTTTTTTTTACAACTTGGTGTCAGCAGATTGGCTTTACTGTGCACAGGTAAGAGGATCCAAATTTAGTTTACTAGCACTAGAAAGAGAGAGAAGAGAGAATAAAAGAGAGGCTTGTCAATAAACTTATAAACTCAGCTAAAATTGACAAATTCATAAAAAAACAGAACTGAAAACTCAAGACAAAGTACAAAGTCTGAAGAGTCCTAGAATTATTATAAAAATTAATCAATAACTAAAAAGAACAATATTCCAGGTTTGGGTGATTTACCATGCAATTTCTAATATGCTTTCAATGATAAAATCTTTCTAATTTATACAAAGTCTTCCAAATAATGGGAAAAAAGGACAGGTGCATATTGCCCAAACCAATGAGAATGGTACACTGGTCTTAAAGTTTTAACTGTGATATATAGATTCAATAAAGATATTTAAAACAGGAAAGATAGAAACTCCTTTAGGATAAAAACTCTAAGCAAAATAGCAAGAGAAATGAACTTACTTAACCTGATAAGTCTAATAAAAACATATTGCAAATGTTACTGTTAAGGGTGAAATTTAAGAGGCATCTCTTTCGAAGTCAGAAATTTGACAAAGATTCAACTGCTTCAATTCAACGTTTAGTGAGAATGTCTAACTAGTAGCATCAGGCTTGACAAAGAATAAGGGATTAACGATTTGAAAGGAAGAGACAAAACTCATTACTCATAGATAATATTGTACAATCAAGAAAATGAAAAAAAATCCAAAGTTTGTAGGAATTGATGAGAAAACAGTCAAGTGGTTGGTTATAAGATTAATATACAATAATTATGTACATTTTTATATCCCATCAACAAGCTGGGAAAAGCCTTGTAAAAATAACATTTACAATGGCCAAAAATACTGTAAGTTTCCTAGAATATATCTAACAAACATTGTTTCACAACCCAGAGAAAATTATACAAATATAAAAAACATCCCAGATGATAAAGTGATGAAAACATATGTCATATGTGTGATGAAGAGGCATTTTTTAAAATATCAATTCTCTCCCAACTGACCCAAAGATTCAGTGCAATCCCAGTCAAAATCACCACAGGATTTGCTGTAAATTTTGATAAGCTGATTCTAAAATGTTCACAGAAGAGCAAAGAGCCAAGTATACCCAAAACACTTAAAAAGAAAAAGGCGGGCAGACTTGCCCTCAGCAAAAACAGAGCTTAGTATAATGCCAGATGAATTAAGACAATATGATGTACGTTAAGGGAAAACCAAATTGCTTGATGGAAGGAACTAGAGAGTCCAGAAGCAGATCCATATATAAATGGAAACAACAAATGAGAGAGGTGGCATTTCAGATCACTGAGGAAATGTTGTCTTTAATTTATGGTGATGGTTTTCTACACACAAATCAAATCACGTGAATTCATGACTTAAATGTGAAAAGCAAAACTTCAGCAGTTTTGTAAGAAAATATAAAAGAATATATTTATGTCCTATAATTCAAAGATAATTTTTGAGGCATTATGATATTAACTGTAAAAAAATTAAAATTCCACATTATTTCATAATGAGTCATTCAGATGTATACATACACTAAAACCAATATGGTTTGACCAATATGGTGGCTTTTTACATTACAAAGCAGGCAGTTCATAGACCACAATGAGCTGATTTCAAAACATTTTCAATAATAAATAATCTTACAGGGAAAATAAACTCAACAAATAAAGTATCTATGAATATTCAATAATTATGTCTAAAGAAAAAAATTAAATTTATTTTAGTGGCATGTGCATAAAATAATAGAAAAAGGACTAGCGTGAACTAGAACTGATATTTTTCTTTCTTTTTATTTTTTTATTTTTGTTGTCCTGGCATCAAATATGTACTTTCTTTTCAGACCAATTTTTTCATCTCAAAAAACTCCAACTCTGTAAATAAAATCCACCTCAACCCAAAAACTACTCTTGCAAACAAGCCAAAAATCTAAGCAAGAATATAATAGGAGACCAATGATACCTACCTACTTCTTCCATTGTAGTCAAAGCATTTTTCTACATTATCAACTATTATTACTATGAGACTTGAATCTTCTTTCATACAAGTCCTTTTGCCTGTGCATTTAGCCATCGTGTTGGTTAAGGTAAATGAATTCCTTTAGTTTTTTAGAACTTTCCTGGGTTATTCAAACCTCACTGACCACAATCATTAGTGCTGGATAACTTGACATCCAGTCCCTAGAAATAAACCTAGGTAGTATATGTATACATAAGTTGCTGCTGCTGTCCTTAATGTTACACTGACTATTCCTTACAAGTAATCAGAGGGAACGTGTTGGAAATAGATTATCTCTTGTTGCAAACTCATGAGTCATTATCATTAGACATCTAATTAGTTTTGTAAGCATTTGTAGAATGTATACATACGCAATTGCAACCTATCGTATTTGTTTTCTGCTTTTTTAACAGTCTTCCGAAAGCAGCAGATGGTCAATAAATGCTCAAATAAATGACCTTATGGATATTTGTTTTCAACCTATTAATTAAAAAAGAAGAACACATACCAACGAGTGTGCTTAACTCAAAAATTAGTTTTTAGAAATAATATTCTCAGCTGTAATGCATTTTAGTAACTTATGTTTGTTTAAAATTTTGCCATCTCATTACTTATACCAAAATCAATCTAAAAATATAGAGACAGCATTCATCTTTCTTCCAGCGGTGTTGACAAGTACTTTACTGCCATTTGCAGCAATGTGGATGCACCTAGAGAATACTATGCTTAGTGAAATAAGTCAGACAAAGACAAATACTATATGATATCACTTATATGTGGAATCTAAAAAATAATACAAATGAATGTATATGCAAAACAGAAACAAACCCACAAACTTCTGGTTACCAAAGGGGAGAGGGAAGGGGGATACAAATTAGGGGTATGGGGTTGACAGATACAAACTGCTATATATAAAATAGATAAGCAACAAGGATTTAGTGTATAGCACTGATAATTATACCCATTATCTTTTAACAACCTATAATGGAATATAATCTGCAAAATACTGAATCACTATGCTGTACACCTGAAACTAACACAATATTGTAAATCAACCATACTTCAATTTTTTTTAAAAAAGAGTAAATTAAGATCCACACAACTAATATTTCAAAATGCTGGTTATTATATTAATCTCATGTGCACTTTGCCTAATGATTTTCCAAACATTAAAAACCAAATGGGGAGACTTCCCCATTTGGTTTTTAATGTTTGGAGGTGCAGTGGTTAAGACTCCACACTCCCAATGCAGGGGGCCCGGGCTCGATCCCTGGTAAGGGAACTAAATCCCACATACATGCTTCAACTAAGAGCTCCCATGCCACAACTAAGGAGCCTGCCTGCCACAACTAAGACCTGGTGCAACCAAATAAATAAATATTTAAAAAAACAAAAAAACGAATGGGGTTGGTGAATTGGTGGTCATTACAACACCCACCAGTATTCCTATAAACCATCTGCCCAGCTTTATGTTTTTACACCAAGCAAAAAAGTAAATTCTGCATGACTCTTCTCTTCCCAATTAGATCACAAAGTTCTCAAAGGCAGGACCATCTTCTTCCTATTTTACGTCCCCTGCAGTACCTTGTACCCAGTTGGCTCTACATATAATTAACTGGAAAAAGAAAACTAAAATAGAAATTAAAGTTGAATTGCGACTTAATACAGTACATAGTACTGACATTTGTGTGGAACTCTCTTTTCTCCCTTCCTCTTCAATTTTTCCATATGCAAATACACTAAATTCAATGCATTTAAAGAAGCACCCCCCCCCGCCCCCTGCCAAATACAAATAGCTATTCTCTTAGGCATGTTATGACCACCAAATGAAATATGTCTGTGGCTTTGTTTAAAGTATCCAAAAATAACATATTTGGGGACTTCCCTGGTGGTGCAGTGGTTAAGAATCCGCCTGCCAACGCAGGGGACATGGGTTTGAGCCCTGGTCCGGGATGATCCCACATGCCACAGAGCAACTAAGCCTGCGCGCCACAACTACTGAGCCTGCGCTCTAGAGCCCGCAAGCCACAACTACTGAAGCCCACGCGCCACAACTACTGAAGCCCACACGCCTAGAGCCCATGCTCCACAGCAAGAGAAGCCACCGCAATGAGAAGCCCGCGCACCGCAACGAAGAGTAGCCGCCACTCACCACAACTAGAGAAAGCCCGCGTGCAGCAACGAAGACCCAACGCAGACGAAAATAAATAAAATTAAATCTTAAAAAAAAAAAAAAAATATTTGAAGCAATTTTTAGTTTCTGTTTCTAAGATGAGTGCACAAAGAAATTTGATCAAATCATTTGAGTTATTGTGACCCTTTACAAAAGAGTCACAGAGGCATGGTTACATATTGAACAATTACTTGACTAAAGGCTGTTTGGAGCTTTGAGTCCTTTTTGAGACAGGTTGCTTAATATTTTAGGTTTCATTCTTTGTGGCAAATAAGGATGTCCTCCCCCCCTTAAAAAGATAAATTAAGTTTTGTTTCCTTTGTTTCACATCTTGCAGCAGTACATTCAGAATAAAAGCTGTTACTGCATATTTTTACTGAGTGATAAATCACTTGAGCTTCCACCAGTGGATCTGTGCTTAAGCAAATACACCTAAATGTAACGTAGCACTAGTGTTAGCTTACCTAAAAGGCACCCCCTCTTTATAATTTCTAACATCTTCAAATGAAACACAGATACAGAAACTAGAGCCTGTAATACTCAAAAACATAGATTTTGCCTTCCAGACTTGAACATTATGAATTCTATAGACTCTTCTGTATCAATAGCTTTAAAAAAAAAAAAAAATCCCTCCGTGAATAGGGTGACAGTGAAAGCTTGCTTGCTTCTGTGACTACTCGACATAGAATTCATTAGCTTCTGGTCTGCATTCTTTCAGCATCATTTACAGCTACAGGAAAAACCAACAGCACCTCCAACAGCAAGGAAATGGACCGTGAACCCTGCAATTCATCTCATGTTTATTTTGATAAGAGACCTATACTCATTTCAATGAAATTTTGACGAGAAGCGGCAGCAGCAGTGAGTTCATCTCCTTGGTTTTTTTTAACCTAAACAGCCTAAGAGCTTACCCTTTCACAGAAAGACGTTTCTTTGACCATTTTATTAAATTTTAGCTAGGAAGCAATGTTTCCTATATTTCATACGTGTAGAGGAACAGCTTGCACAAAAACAGCTTTTCTGAGGATTAATTTTAATGAGTCATCTTTTACTGTTGCTCCAAGAGCTAACGTTAGTGTTCATATTTTTAAGTCATTTTAAGTATTATCTGCTAATTAACATTGAGTGTATTCATGTAGAATTTACTAAATCATTCTTTATTTGATATTCAAGTATTTCTTTCTTCAAAGGACAATGTAAGACACATTGATATTTCACATTTTAAGTATCAGGAGAAGCTAATACTTCAACAGAATTGCCTGCTTTGATTCTCTAAAAATTATTTAGAGAATATCCCTTTAATGGCATCACATTTGGTATTGAATCTGGAAGAGAATTTAAAAGAGGAAAAAAAAAAAGAAAGAAAATAACCGAGAGACAAGAGATGTTTGATAAGTACAGAACTTTTCAACCTGAGCTTTGAATCATCCAATTTGATATGTTGCCCTCAAGAAGAAAAACAGGGAAACACAAAAAAACTATTTTCAATAAGTGAAGGCTCTATGATATAAAGTTAGAAATTTCTAAAATATTGAATAGAGTTTCAGTGTCCTCAATATATCAATCATTGCAAGAAAATGTTTCAAGTTAGTTCTGACAAAAAAAAGAGTAAATGCTGTTCATTTTGCTATTATATCCCACAGCCGAAAAAGTTCTGATGCTACAATTTGGAGTAATTATTTATATTACATTATTTCAAGTTTATGAAAGGATTCATAGCAGGGTTATTTTAAATATAGCATACCCCACAGTGCATTAAATATTTGCTTAAAGATTGTTTCCTATTTTGTCATGGATCAGATAAAACTCTAATAAGAATCACTGACAATTTATTAAAAGTAGAGATCTAGCAACTTAGAAAATATGCAGTTATGGTTCAATTCCCAATTTCATTTACAGACACTTTTCCTCAAGAGATTTACCTCTGTGAAATGTGTCAGAGTACAGAATACAATTAACTATTTAATTGTACTCTATATTTAGTAGGATAGGCTAATTTAAATGTTATCATTTTTCATCTAATAAAAAGAACAACCACTATGGAAAACAGTATGGAGGTTCCTTAAAAAACTAAAAATAGAACTACCATATGACCCAGCAGTCCCACTACTGGGTGTATACCCTGAGAAAACCATAATTCAAAAAAGACATGTACCACAATGTTCATTGCAGCACTATTTACAATAGCCAGGGCATGGAAGCAACGTAAATGTCCATCTATAGATGAATGGATAAAGAAGATGTGGCACATATATACAATGGAATATTACTCAGCCATAAAGAGAAACAAAATTGAGTTATTTGTAGTGAGGCAGATGTCATACAGAGTGAAGTAAGTCAGAAAGACAAAAACAAATACCATATGCTAATGCATATATGTGGAATCTAAAAAAAAAAAAAATTGGTACTGATGAACCTAGTTGCAGGGCAGGAATAAAGATGTAGACATAGAGAATGGACTTGAGGACACGGGGTGGGAGGGGGAAGCTGGGGTGAAGTGAGAGTAGTATCGACATATATACACTACTGATATAAAATAGCTAGTGGGAAGCCGCAGCATAGCACAGGGAGACCAGCTCGGTGCTTTGCGATGACCTAGAGGGGTGGGATAGGGAGGGTGGGAGGGAGGCTCAAGAGGGACGGGATATGGGGACATATGTATGCATATGGCTGATTCACTTTGGTGTACAACAGAAACTAGCACAGTACTGTGAAGCAATTATACTCCAATAAAAATCTATTAAAAAAATGCATAGAAACTTCAAAGATACTCATGGAGTACCTACTATGTACTAGGTACTAAATGGGAAAAGTTGAGATACAGAGGTGAATAAAGTAAATAAGACATGTTGGTGTTGCAGTTTAGTGGAAGAAATAGACAAATATTCAATACCTAATATACAATGTAAAAAATGTTCTTTATATGTGTTATGTGAGTACAGAATAGAACAGCAGTCAGGTAAAGCTTCACAAGAGGGACTGTTTTTAGCTGGACCTTAAAGACTGAACTCTCCACCAGTGGAAATATGGATGGTGAGATCCCTATTGTGAAGTTGTTCATATATAGAGTGGATAACCACTCAGTGGGGATGCTGGAAAAGATGTGAACATTAAAAGTGGGGTGAATTGATGCCTCCAGTGACACTTTGATATGTCTCACCACATCTATGCCTCAATCCAGAAGCTTCCCTATGGAAGGTATGCGGAACCCATATATATTCATACTACGCTTTCTTAGTCACACCTCAGAGAAAAATGCCAGTGTTCTACAGGTTGTTTATGGCCTTTCCACTCTGAAAATAGTCTGGGCCCCTGACATAGACTTTCGCCAATGCTGTCAAAATGAATGGCCATGTATGGAACACCTACTATGTGCCATAGTGTTTGTTAGTTTTATTTCATACTTAAAGTGTGATGAGTAAAGTCACATTTAATCATGCGTATTTACTCCAGAGTGGCTTGCTGCATGTATCATGACCAAGATACAATACTACCCTTCTAGAAAATCAGTGCAACATCCCCATGAAACCATCCTGCATAGGTAGGTAAATCATGCTCGTGGTTTGCGAACAGTTCCGCATGATGATCACTTTAAGTCAATCTGGGATCTTGTCCTAATAACTGCAGAACTGGGCCAGGGAGATCTTCCAACATCAGAGACTGAAGTGAAAGTGCCAATCCACATCTGGGGTCTGCAGTGATGGAGGATGGAGGATACTATCATTCAACATTATTTGTTTAAACTTGCTGGCAAACACCATACAAACAGATGCTGCATACACAGCAATCTAGTGAAGGGCATGGGCTATTTTTCTGAAAGGAATACTGTCAATTTCGATTATAACTCCTTGGCTAGTAGAGAACATTTAAAAAATATATAATCGGGAGACACATATGATTACTTATAAAATCTATATGACACAAAAAATCATTCAATAACACTCATGTACCCACCTCCCCAGTTTAAGCTGACATTTTTTTCTCCTAATATAACTGTGAGAGTCTGAGAAGTGCCTTGTAGGATGGCTCTGATATATGAGTCTCCGAACACAAGACTGAGTCAATTAAAAGTGGCCAAGACCTTGTGTAAAATACAGAACAAATGTATCTGTGCTGACCTGTGTTCCATTCCTCTTACCTATGACCCTACCCTATTTCCAAAATCAGCTCATCTTTTAAACACAACTTATAGCTGCTCAATAGAATAGCCCTTTTTGTCCTTGTGTGTATGTGGGTGAGAGACGCCTCTATCTACGCCAACCTAGTCTCCGTATATCAGACCTACTGTCAAGCTCCCTGGTTGTGGATTCTCCCCATTCGATATTCTATCCCATTCTCTAAGTTCAGCAGTGCCAGACTGCAGCAGTAATACCAACAGTAATGGTGAAACATCGGAAAATTACAGAAGAAATAGGAACTTATTCCATTCAGGCTACTACAACAAAAATATCAGACTGGATGGCTTAAGCAAATATTTATTTCTCATGGTTCTGGAGGCTGGGAAGTCTAAGGTGAAGGTGTCAGCAGATCTGGTTTCTGATGAGGGCCACTTTCCGGTTCATACGTGGCTGTCTTCTCTCTGTAACCTCACATGGCAGAAGAGACAAGGGAACTCTCTGGGGTTTCATAAGGGTAAGAATCCCACTCATGAGGAGTGTACGCTCATAACCTAATCACCTCCCAAAGGTTCCATCTCCACACTGGGAGTTAGGGTTGCAACATATGATGGGGTGGGGGGGAAAACACAAACATTCCGCCTATAAGCAAAACCCTGGCCCCAAAAGTATTTAATACATAATGTCTCTGATAGGGGTTGTATTAGTTTCCTATGGCTGCCATAAGAAATTGCCTCAAACTTGGTGGCTTCAACTGATAGAAATGTATTATTTCACGGTTCTGAAGTTCAGAAGTCTGATATCAAGATGTCCACCAGGGCCATTCTCCCTTTGAAGACTCCAAGGGAGAATCCATTCCTTGCTTCTTTCAGTTTCTGGTGGATCCAGGCATTCCTTGCCTTGTGGCCACATCACTCTGTAGTCACCCAGCCTTATCCTCTTGTCTCAAAACTCCCTCTGCCTCTCACTTATACTAATACATGTGATTGCATTTAGAACTCACCTGGATCATCCAGGCTTCACTCCTCCTTTCAAAATTCTTAACTTAATCATGTCTTTTGATGTAACAGGTAATGTTGATAGGTTCTGGGGATTAGGGCATGGACATATCTTTTTGGGAATCATCATTCAGCCTACTGCAGAGGACAATCATTTGAATGCCTAAAGTAGAATCATTAACTAACATCAACAGAACTCTAGCCAGTCTTCAGACACAAAACTTAGAGAGAGCTGTTAGACTTCCATCCTAGGACCTCCCAAATCCTCTCCACAATCTGCCACTGGAACCAATCTCTCCCCCAGATAACTCCAGCATGCTGCTGCCATTAGTAGTAAAATAGCTCTGTTTTTTGCTATTTTAAAATAGTAAAATAGATCTGTTTTTTTAGGATAATCTCACTTTTCAAATACCTCTTCTGTCTGGCTTGGCATTTTGTAACATAAAGATAAATCATAGGCTTTTTTTTGCTCAGAAAAAGTGAGTTCATTTCTGTGATAATAATTATTATTATCATGATTACTAAGTTACTCATCTATTGATTAATGTTAGACACAATGTTTTTAAATTAGTTCTGCTGTTTGAAAAAGCATTTAATCTCTGGGCTTCAGTTTCCTCAACTACTAACACCATTCAACTCTATGCTTTGTTATGTTACAGGAAATATATAATAAACTAGTTTGTGGGGGAAAAAACATAATGGCTGAAAATAAACCACAGTTAATGGAAAACATAGAGTCATATTTAAGAATACATATAAAACATAATATTTTGAAATAACCAGACACTAAAACAAAGAAAACATCTTAAGAGCACCCAAAGAAAAAAGACAGGTCATCTGCAAGCAAACAAAAAGACTGTTAGAATACTGCTCATTAATAGTAATAGAGGAAGGAGACAATGACTCTTCCTACTGCTGAGTTAAAATATTCAAACTAAAATTCTATGCTTAGCTAAACTACAATTCAAAAAAGAAAAACATTTTCAGATTTTAAAAACTTACCACTCACATGTATTTATTAAAGAAATGATTAGAAGACATAATTCAGGAAGAAGGTTAGAAATTTATGTTAATAAAGGCAGGAGTAGGATGCAAGAAGCAGTGGTAGGCAAAGAAATGAGCAAGCATGAATAAATCTAATCAAGCATTAATTGTTAAAAAACTAACAATAATTACTAATCTGAGGATAAAAATTTAGGAGCAAATAAAATATGAAGAAGTGATAGCTAATGTATTTCCATGTACCAGAAATTCTTTAAAAGTGTTTTTATATATATCAATTAGTTTAATTCTCATAACAAATCTATGGGATAGTTCGTATAATATCCTCACTAACAGATGGAGAAACCAGGCCAAAGTAGACTAAGCAACTTGCCTAAGAAATCACAGCTGGCAAATAGGAGACCCAGAATTTGAACCTGGGGAGTCTATGCTCTTCATTAGTACCCTGTACTGCCACTATGAATTAGTAACATAGAAGAGATACCTGAGAAAATTACAAAAAATATAAATAATAATAAAATGTAATATGGAGAAGAATGATTGGAGTTAAAGTTTTTCAATTTTCTTGTACAATTTTGGGAAAGATTAGAGATCCTGATTAAAATTAGACATTACTAAGATAAACAGGTAAAACAAACAAGGTCTCTTATGTGTTGCTGGCAGAAAGTGGTGTGGTATTATTAGGTAAATTTGAAAATATGTATATCCTATGACCAAACACTTCTGCTCCTAAGTATGTACAAGAAACTCTGGTGTACTTATGCACCAGGAGATAAATACATGTATATTCATGGAAACAGTGTATGTAATAAAACAAAACTATAAACATTAAAAATGCCTATTGCAGGGAGAATGGAATTAAAATTTTGGTATACTCAAATAACACAATGTAATTCTGCAGCAAAAATAAAAGAACTATAGCACCCACAATAATAGGGATAAAATACAGTACATTAATATTAATTAAATAAGATGCTTTATGAGACTGTTATAATTTTGTTGGACTTTTAAATAATTAAAATTAAATAATTTCTTATTTAGGCATATACATTAGGATAAAACTATTGAAAAAAATTAAGAGAAAGACAAAATTAAGATATGGAAATACAATAAAGGGAGGAGCACATAAGTAAATGAAAGCTATTGTCAATGTTCTAGCTCTTCAGTGGTTTGACAGTTTCACCATCATGAATTGGTTGGTTCATTACCATTGGTAGGTTCACTCATTAATGAATAAGTCAATCAGGCAATGCAAGTGCCCGTGATGAGAGTATGTTAATGACAAAGAATTCTGATTTTTTGAAACCATGAAAATACATTTCTTCTTCACAGTAAATATAGAAGGATGAGAAGCCATGAGTAGTTGGTCACTTATATAAGGAGGACTCATAGAATAAGGGAAAAGCAATAAAAAATGAGATAATATTGGGGCTGGGTATTAAATATTACATTTTCTCTTTATTCATGGAAGTCACTCTATTAAGCACTGGTGAAAGAAAAATGAGTTTCCTGGATTCAATTTTCAATTCTGCTACTAAATCACTCTATGATCTCATGGACATAAAGGGATAATTGTACTTCATGGCTGTGCAGTGTCTTTCAGACATGTCTATTAATTCATAATCCTCATAATATTACACCTGTGAAATTACAGTATAGTAACAGATCTTACTACTATTACTAAGTACCTAATAAGTACTCAATAAAACTTAGCCATTATTATTATCATTAATAATGATGTCATTCAGTGTATTTTTTTAAGTATGAGAAAGTTACTATCTATATTGTGTTGGTTCCCAATATTGTTTACCATAAGAATTTCCTGAGGGTCTTGATAAAATGCAGAATTCCAGGACTCATCTCTGGTTATTCTGATTCCTCTGTTCTGGGATAAGGGAGAAAAAACCTACCCCGACAATTATTTCATATGGTCCTCAGTCAATACTTTGAAAAACATATAGGAGGACCAAAGCATACACCAACCAGTTAACCAAGAATTTCTGGGTAACCTTATACACTTACTAATCTAATCATGTGAACCAGGCCCTAGGCATCTCTAACCCATCACATTATGATCGAAGTTCTGTTCAATTTGGAGAAAGTTCTGAGGTGTCTATACTAGAACCTTGTAATGCATTGGACACTGATGACTCAGCCCCTTTTCCAAAACTTTCAAAGACTCGTAACAGAAGATAGGCAGGTAAGCCAGCATCAGTCATCAATCATAATAGATGTTATCATAGATGTAAAGCTGAAGATCAATTGGGACATGTCTAATTCCAGCTTTTCAGAGTTAAGAAGATTTCACAGAGAAGGTAAATCTTGAACAAGATTCATAAGATAAATGGGAACTTTTATCTCCTAAACTAGAAGAAAAAGAAAAGCATAATAAGGGGTCATGGGGTACAGGACACCCAATGCAAAGACCTGCATGTGACAAAAACCCCAAAATGAGAAACAGCTGGGTGCTAGGCCCACTTTAGAATCCTCAGTACTTAACCCAGCCCTCTGACTAAGCTCATCACCCTGTTACGGTAAAATCTGGAAGCACCTCTGGACAAGTACCACTCCCCTAGAACTTAGCAGGATGGAGCATAACTTTCCAATTTATTCAAAATATGTATAAACTAAAATAAAAATTCATTTTGATTATCGGCTCACAAAAGAGTTGTCTATTACTTGTGCTGCCTTGTTTTTCTCTCTTTTCTGAAGTCAAACACATGAGTATTTTTAAGTGGTTAATCTGATCAAAATTAATTTGATATAACTTTTGATACTGCCAACATCCAGGAGAGAGTAAAATGAACCTCCAGATGCACTATCAAATCTGTGACCTTTTCCCTATGTATAAGACCCACACCCCCCACTGACTCTTCTACCCTTAAAATGGTGAAACAGTCTAACGGGACTCAGAGATCCGTGTGGCGCTTGTGCACGCGTGCTGTCTTCACTTTATGCTCTCCCACTCCTCCACTGGTGAACTGTCTGAGGACTGTCCTGGCGATGGCAGATGGAGGGGGACACCACAAATGCAAGTTGTATTATTTTGCCCTCACTTCTGATCTCCTTGAAAGTTATTATATTTTTGAAGGAGGAAGAGAAATATGGAAGAATAAACTGATTTAGGATTTGGCTGTGAGTTTTTTTTCTAAGTTCATTGGGTTTTTTTTTAATTAATTTTTATTGGCATATGGTTGCTTTACAATGTTTGTTAGTTTCGTCTGTACAGCAAAGTGAATCAGTTATACGTATACGTATATCCACTCTTTTAGATTTCTTTCCCATTTAGGTCATCACAGAGCATTGAGTGGAGTCCCCTGTGCTATACAGCAGGTTCTCATTAGTTACCTATTTATACATAGTAGTGTATATATATGGGATGAATTTTCTTTTATACATAGTAGTGTGTATATATATATATACATGTAGGACAAATTGGGAGATTGGGATTGACATATATATACACTACTATGTAAAAAATGGTTTTATTATAAAGAAAATGTGGAGCACATGGTCAATTATTGAAGCCACATGGAAGAGAAGACCATAAATGGCAATAGACACCAAGCTGCTGAAAAGTAAGGAAGCTGAAAGGATGCCAGAATCCATCTCAAAGAGCAGCTTCCTTCTTAGTGAGCCAAAGACCTGGAGAAAGGCAAACAGGATACACTTGCTACTTAGAAATAGTCTAAGAATCCCAAGATGACCCCAGGGCTCTTTACTTACGGCTCAGTAAAAAGGGTACATTTCTGTTTACTATGGGACAGGTCTTGTTAATTTCTATTGTTCCTGCATAATTATTCATAGTGTTCCCTTTCAACCACCAAAAGTGTCCCAAAGTGGATGATAAATTATATGGTCATTCTATGAATAAATACTTAACAGAAACAGCTAATAATCATTGAGCATCAATGTGCCAGGGGCTATTATAAGAGTTTTGGCTCAATCACTTATACATCCCCATGTTCATTACAGCATTATTTACAATAACCAAGATACAGAAAAAACTTAAGTGTCCATTGACAGACGAATGGATAAAGAAATACTGGTGTATATACAGGCATACCATGGAGATATTGCAGGTTTGGTTCCAGATCCACAATAAGGGAAATATCGCAATAAAGTGAGTCACATGAATTTTTTTTTTTGGTTTACTAGTGCATATAAAAGTTATGTTTACATTGTAGTCTATTAACTGTGCAATAGCATTCTGTTTTTAAAAAGCAATATACATACCTTAATTAAGAATACTTTATTGCTTAAAAATGCTAACTATCATCTGACAATGCTGAGTTGCCCCAAACCTTGATTTTGTAAAAAATGCAGTATCTGTAAAGCACAATAAAGTGAAGTGCAATAAAATGACGTATGCCTTTATAATAATAGTGAAAAGTTTGAAATGTTTTGAAAATTACCAATATGTGACACAGAGACATGAAATGAGCAAATGCTGTTGGGAAAATGGTGCCAGTAGACTAGCTCAATGCAGGGTTGCCACAAACCTCCAATTTGTGAAAAACACAGTATCTTCGAAGCCCAATAAAACAAGGTATACCTACATACAATGAAGTACTATTCGGCCATATAAAAGGAGAAAATCCTACCATTTGCAACAACTCGGATGGACCCTGAGGGTATTACGCTAACTGAAATATTCAAACAGAGAAAGACAAATGCTGTATGATTTCACTTATATGTGGAATCTAAAAAAAAAAAAAAAAAAACCTCATAGAAACAGATCAGATTTGTGGTTGCCAGAGGAGGGCATTGGAGTTGGGGGAATTAGATGAAGGTGGTCAAAAGGTACAAGTCACCAGTTGCAAGATAACTAAAGTCAGGGGATGCAATGTACATGTGGTGACTATAGTTAGCAATAGTGTATTATATATTTGAATATAGCTAAGAGAGTAGACCTTAAAAGTTCTCATCACAAGGAAAAAAAACTGTAACTATGTGAGATGATGGATATTAATTAATCTTGTATTAATCATTTTGCAATATATACATATATCAAATCATCATGTTATATACCTTAAACTAATACAGTATTATACGTCAATTATTATATCTTAATAAAAGTGGGGGAAAAAAGATTTGACTCACGCCTCACTTCTTACGCTCAACCACTCATGAAATAGATACTATTTTTATTCTCATTTCACACGTGAAAAAACTGAGGCACTGAAATGTTGAGTGACTTGCCCAAGGTCACAGAGGTAACAAGTGGAGAAGCCTGGATTTAATCCCAGTAGATGGTTCCAAAGCCCATATTTCTAAGTACTACTCAGACTGCCTTTCAACTATGAGGTGTGTACAAAGCAATGTTTTTCAACTATGAAGAATGAATTATTATTCTCCACATTTTACAAATGAGAAGATAGAGAGAGGGAGAAAATGCATTTTTCTAAGGTCATAAACTCAGGCAGTCTGACTGTAAAGTCTGTGTTCTTAATCTCCATTCCATACTCTACCCTGAAATATTTCAGGAGCCCTTGGAAACTGGAATTTTCAGGAGGTTGCACACACATAAGACATCAGCAGACCATTCTTTTTCACTCTTACGATGAGTATTAAAATATCACAATAAAAACCTCACCCTTCTGTAAGAGAGCACACAGTCTTGCATTCTTCACAGCTATGTTTCAAATAATTCAATAAGAAAACTTTGATGCTTGGTGTTATAGGATGTGGGTTAAATTTGGACCTTAGGCAAGTAATTTGGGGAGTGCCTTTGTCTTTTCTTATGTGAAAGTAGAGGCAATGCTAGGGAAATGATACAGTCACTCTAGGAGAGTCTCAAAGCCTGTGGATATTCTGTAGGGTATGCCTCTAAGAATCTTAGGTTTGTCGACTAATTTATCAGTACTGCAACCCAAGAACCCAGGAGCAATAACAGGAGGGGTTAAGATCTCCTCTCTACTCTAATTGGTCTCTAATAAGCACATCCTTCTACAGCCATACCTGGAAGCTGCTGTAAGCAGACCAACTGTAATATGTGACCCATTGTATTTACAAACTAGAAATGCAAAATATCCACACATTCCTCCAGACTTTTCTTCGCTCAACACCTCGTCTTCTGCATGTTGTGAAACTGGTCATATTCTGCCAATTAGGCTAAGAAAATTTAACCCAAACAGCTGTTTAATGTCTCTCCTGTAATTTTCTCACTCATTATTCCCTGCAGGGAAGAATAAACCAAGTGCAGCATGTATAAAAAACAAGGAGGCAGACTGTGGGGACATTCAGAAACACACACACGCATGCACGCATACATACACCATATACTATACACTGCAAATCATCTGAATAACGTATCAGCTGACATATATTAATGTGCCATATGCTATTAGATTTGGAGAAAATTAAAGGAGTCATTTCATTTGTGTTACATGGAAGTATTCATGTAAAAGGCCAAAATAAAACTGTTATTTTATCTAATGATGACATTGACATTAAAAAAAAGTCAGCATGTGTTCCCCTCTCACACGTGGCACAAGTGACGACAAGATTCACAGTAGGAACACCTGGCTCACCCACCTCCATGCCCTCTCCCCAAGCAAATTTCTAAGACACATTCTCTTTTTCTAACAATCAATTTGATTTTTATCTTAAAACATCTTGTAACTTATATCTATCTCCAGTATTGACAGTCAATTTAATTTTAAAGGAAACAACTCACTTATCACAAGCAAAGCAAACTAATCAATGAAGACGCAGCAGAGACCAGAAAACGGAGAAGAAAATTAAAGGGGAGGTTTCTCTCCACTTTAGATCTATTTCCTGTTATAGTTTAATGATTATCTCTATTTTGTAAATTCATTAAATATAAAAGTTACCAGATTAAAACTGGAATATGTTCTTATTGTGAAAGAAGGAAAAAAGGAAGGAAGGAAGGGGAAAAGAAAGAAGAAAAGGAAGGTAAAAAAGAAAAAACATGATTTTTGCATGCTCCAAAGTGTTCAGAAATTTGAATGGATCCAACTTCCTAATAAATATAGTTCTATATTTTTACTTCTCCCCCTTTCTTTTTCTTCCGTTGCTGGTTTAGAAAATCTTGTTTCTTCCCCCTTACAATCCACAGGAGGAACTAATCTACACACTGATGCACAAACACATAGCCCAGAAATACTGTGCCACTAACTTCAGTGGTATAACCTACGTCTCTAGTTCCTAGAATGCACTTCCCACACCCAAGCTTAAAGATCTTTGTGGGGAAGGAACTGCTATGGGGAGTTCCAATGCCAGGTTTACTCAGAAGTGGTTGATTCAGAAAAGGAAAGGTAAAAACAGAAGGAGGAGTTAGAGGAGGGAATCTATGTGGGTTACAGCTCTCTGCAATATAAACTGTTTTTACTATTCAGTCAGAGACAGCATATTAGAATTAACTAAACCATCACAAATTATACCTTGGCAATGATTTAGTAGAAAAGACTTAGAAAAGTAATTGGATCCAGTGTTACAATTTACTGGTTGCATGAACATGGAAAAACACTTAATGTCTCTGAGTTTAGTTTATAATCAGTGAAAGGGGGATAATAATACAATCTATATCACTGAGACATTATTTAAACAATAAGGGTTGAGTGAGACAATATATGTGTAAGTGCTTTATAAACTGTGATATTCTAAAGATACTTGTTTGTGGCCATTCTTATGCATTGTTGCGTGTTTTTCAATAAAATGATTCAATTAATTTATTTGTAAACCTTTTATTTTTAATCACTCATTGAGCTTATTCTTGAGTTGCTTGATAAAATATAAATGTATTATTTAATTATTGATGTCACTATTTTTTCACATCCCCCTCCCCCCTTTTTTTTCTTACTGTTAAGGAGAACAAACATGCTGACTCAAGTACTGTGAATCCCAGCCTGAATACTAGTTTAGTCATCACTTAATATGTAGGTATCACTTGGAATGAGGCACAATTCCTTTCTAGGTTTTGTAAATAAGTTATATAATTCAAAAAACTGAAGATTTCTTTGGAGGTAATATACATGCATTGCTTGTGGGAGAATAACAGGTATGGATTAAGCCCCTTAAACATATACAGTAGAATTTCGACACTACTAATAAGCAATTACTCCTGAAACAAAGCATTTATCGTACGAACTCACTAGCTTTTTTGCTAATTCCTCTAGATAGCCTGCCTTTAGTCTCCAAGTTTCACTTTGCTTTTCTTTCACTCACAGCTTATATAAGGAGCTATTTATGTCCTTTGATAACCTAGCCACTTTGATGGAAAGGGCTGGCTTCCTGCTAGTGTCACCAGAAAGACATTCTCCTCAGGAAATCAGATTTCCATCTCCGTTGCACTCAACTTAATGCAAATAGAAGCCAGTAAACCTCTGCTCTTTTAATCCAGCAGCAGGACCCCAGCAGCTGCTTACAAACAGCCCACTTGGCTGCCCTCAGCATCAGTGCTGCTTACCCACTCCACTAAGAAGTAGAACAGTCTCTGCTTTTCTTTTTTGTAGTACTTAGTGTTGTATAATAGGCATTTCCTTTTTCTCAAAAATATTGAATTTCTTTCAATAAGACAAATATGTAAAAGAATTAGGGATACACTTTTTAATTATTTATTTTTAAAATACAGTCTCTACCCTCAAACTGCTCATTGTCTGAGCAGAAAAATAAACAATAAAAAACATTACAACAAAAGGGAGTAATAGGTACATGCACAAGGGAGAATAATAGCCCTGGGTTGTTGGTGGTGGTGTTTTGCTTTGCTTTGTATTTGTTTTTGAGGTGGGAGGGTTGTCAGATATCCCAATGAATGCAATTTTTAAATTTCAATTTGCAATGTATATAGGAGTTTTTTATGTAGAGAGGGGAGTTTCAAGAAAATGTCTATTCATGATTCCAACTGATTCACTAGAATAAAAGAACAAGAGAGTCCAGGTTAAAAGTACTCACAGAGAACTCCCATACAATATGGTTTGAAAAGAGTTCACATCTAGACACATATCACAATGTCTCAGGAAACTGGCAACAAAGAAAAGACACTGATGTACCCAGAGAGAAAGAAACAGGTCACATACAAAAGAAAGGAAATAAAAATGACACCCAGCTTTCAAAATGTTTTAGGAATCTAGAAAACTATTTGAAGGAAAATAATTTCCAACTTAGTATTCTATACTTAGCCACAATATCAACCATGATGATAGGATTAAGATATTTCAGATATATAAGATGTGGAAAAGTTTAGCCATCTTGCACCATATCCTGGGAAACAACTGCAAATCCACTTCACTGACTAAAGAAAAATAAACCAAGAGAGAAGATGCAGGATCAAGAAAGCAAGGGATTCAACACAGGAGAGGGAATCCAAATGATGATGGTAAAGGTAGATCCTATAATAGGGAAAAACAAATCTGACTCCATATTAGATCTGTTCCTTTTACTTTAACCCTTGTACTTTGTTGCCTGTGCTTAGTCATGCTGGCTCTGCACCTTTTGTAAAAGAATGTTGCCTACAGCCTGAAATATATAGGATAGCCTATTCTCAGGGTTCTGACCTTTAAAAGAGTCCATTTATATAGAGATAAAAAGTTGCAGAACAGAGAATAACATTTGTCTTGTTGGAGGTTTACAAGAACATCATGAGCTGACCTTCAGTAGAAAGTTACAAGAACAAAGGATTCTGACCTCAAGAAGTTTGCAACAACTAACCACACCCCTCCCTCACCTTGCCTTTAAAAGTGCTTAGCTGAAACCCTTCCAGGAGTCTGGCAGTTTTGGGGGCATGAGCCACCCGTCATCTTGAATGGCCCTGCAGTAAACCTTTCTCTGCTCCAAACTCCAACATTTCTGTTTGTGTGGCCTCACTGTGCATCGTGCACATGAACCTGTGTTCAGTAACAATCCCAGGAGAACAGATGTGCAGTAGGCCTGCAGAACAATCAGTACATACTGGAGCAGGGAGTCAGAAAGCTCCAAAGGGATACCTCTAAGGAAAAAGAAATGAGATGAAGAGATACACTGAGATGTTTAAACATACTGAAAAGAGACTGAGATTTCTAACAAAGTGTTTGTAAATGAACTTGTGACGAGTATTCAGAAAATTAAGCAAATAAAAATTCAGACTACTTAACTTCATGAAAACAAAATGGCTCAGCTGTAAATAATATGTACATTCCATAGTAACGCAAGAACAAGCAATACTGATCAGAACAAAATTACCACTTAACTGTATTGGAGGGAGGGGAAGTGCACAGTGGCACAGGGGATATATAACAAAGCACAATTCTCATCTTTCAGAGTTGAAAGTAAATATGCTATATGTAAAAGTATTTTTTTTAAAAAAAAAGGAAGGATAAGAATGTATTCATAAACATTCGAGGAAACGTAGAAAGGAACAATGAAAAGCATTAAAAAAATTGTTCCTAGGGAGTAGAAACAAGGAGTAGGAAGGAAAGACAGAAGACTCATTTAGTAGTAAGATACATAGAATGATTTAACTCAACATGTATAAGTTTTATAACACTAAATGTTAAAAATAAGTATTATTGGAGTTACATAGAGAAGGAAGCCATCAGAGAGGTAGCAATCAGGCAGTGAAGAGCTTTGTATGCCAATCCACTGCCTTTACAATTTAATTGGTAAGTGATGGAGAGCTACTGAACATTTTTAAAACGGGAGAGACTCATGGTTATATTTGGATTTTGGAAAGAGCACTCCAGTAGTGATACCAGAAGGGACAAAACAAGAGGCAAAGGAATCAACTAAGTGTAAACAAGCTAGGAAAAAACATATGTAAAACATGACAGATAAAAAAATTACAATGTTGTTAATAAACCAGGAACTCTTATGTATCACTGGAGGAAATGGATGAAAGTGTACAGATTCCCAGTTATAAGATAAATAAGTTCTGGGGGTATAATATACAGCATGGTGACCATAGTTAACATACTGATTTGTATATTTGAAAGTTTCTGACGTGAGAGAGTAGCATTGACATATATACACTACCAAATGTAAAATAGACAGCTAGTGGGAAGCAGCTGCATAGCACAGGGAGATCAGCTTGTGCTTTGTGACCACCTAGAGGGGTGGGATAGGGAGGGTGGGAGGGAGGCTCAAGAGGGAGGGGATATGGGGATATATGTATACATATAGCAGATTCACTGTGTTGTACAGCAGAAACTAACACAACATTATAAAGCAATTATACTCCAATAAAGATGTGGGGGGAAAAAAAAGAAAGTTGCTGAGAGTAGATCTTAAAAGTTTGCATCATAAGGAAAAAAGAAACCTGTAACTAGGTAAGGTGAGGGATGTTAACTAAACTTACTGTGGTAATCATTTTTCAATATATACATATATCAAATCATTATGTTGTACACTTTAAATGAATACAAAGTTATACATCGACTGTTTCTCAAAACTGGGGGGGAGAAAAATCAATAGAAAAAACAATAGAAACACTGGCAAAAAAATGTAAATAGAAAATTCACAAAGTAAGAAATAGGAATGGTTAAGAAAATAGGAAAATATAGTAGAAGATATTAAACTCACCATTAATCTCAAACATGGAAATAGAAACAACACCATTTTGACCAAACAATTAGCATAAACAACAACAACAAAAATGATGGACAGTCTGGTTTTTATGAAGGTAAGGGAACTCTCAGACAGTTGCAGAAAGTGTAAATAGCTACAATCTTTTCGAAAGATGAGCAAAATTCCTAAAGTCAAGAGATTCCTTGTGGTGCAGAGTGCATTCCTCTGTTTACCCTCAGTTTCTGCCCTTCCACATGGCTTTGCACATGGCTTTGGCACAGCAGTGCAGTAAACCTACCCCATCTTAAGATCTCTAACTGTAGCTCCCTTTGGCTAACTGGCTCTTCTATTGTTCCAATTCCAAATTTTCTGGATATGAGTTGATCAGCATTGTTTGTGAGATATACATTCCTGGTTGAACCTCTTATGTGCAGTGGAAGGAGGTTACTTGATACAAACCTGAGCACCCACCCTTTCAGCTTGGTCTGTGGGTTGGGAGAATTTACCAACCAGGCAGCTGAGGACAGGTGTTGCCTGAAATAGCACTTGGAGACTATGTATTATGAACGTGTAGTAGTTAGGGGGACAGACTCAGGGGCCAAAGGTTTCTACCGCTTACTAGCTGGGTGACCTTGGGCAATACTTAACTTCTCTGACCTATTTCCTCAGTTGTAAGTGGGAATAATAATATCCATCTATATATATATGATAGCATTGTTGAGAGAACAACTGACATATAATAGGTGCTTTCCATCATTTTTACTATAAACAGTCTAAGGGAAAATGATATTGGTCTGAAATATGGTGTAGGAAATGGAGAACAGAGAGCCTGCAGAAAGGAAAGCTTAGCTGGGGCCTTGGCCCTCCTTGTTTTCCTTTATTTTAAGTGTAGTTTTAAAGTATTCAGACAAAAAGAGGAGTTGCTTCATTTGGTGCCTAATATTTATATGTATGTTTATAACAATTCTCAGGGGAGTATACATTTCTGAGAACACAAACACATGAAAATTCCCTCAGGAGTTGATATTTTGCACATCTATATTCTCCGTAACCTGAAGTGATCTCTCTTGAAATATTTTAGAGTCTTCAAAGCCTTCAGTATAACTTGTATCATATTGCTTTTGTAATGTTCAGACTATGTGTTACTGTTGTTCTTAATTCACAGTTGGCCCTAAAGCTTGCTCAGCCTTCAGAAAATGGTTAGTCACGCTGACACTTTTAGAAGTTTCCCCTATTAAAGGGACCAGAGGGCAGAGTTTGATCCTAAATGAGAAATAATATAATGCAAACTTCGTGGAGGTTTCTATTTGTGAATTCTCCCACTCCCAATTCCTACCAATATTTCATTTATTTTCAGAGTTAGAACAGTCTCCAATTTGCCTTCAGGTCCTGGCACTCCTGACATTTCTTTTGACTCCATTCTCCCCTATCTCTCCCAGTCACAACTATAAGACTTGGCCCAGCTGTACCCAAAGTTCATTACCCCAAGCCTGTCAACTTCCTCTGCCTCAAGGCCTCAGGCATCCATGTATTTCTCCTGAAAGGCATCTATGAAGATTATCTTAGAGTAATCATTTTTAAACTGTTGTGGATAGTTTAAAATCATTAAGATTGTGGAACCCTTTTAATGCTTGGCTTCATGAAGTGTCAAATGCCATTGGAAGAAACTTGGAATAGCATTCACTAGAAACAACTGATCACTTGATGTCCTTTGCAGTTCACTGGAAGGAAGGTGTATTGATTCAAATTTTGCATGCGTGTGTCTCAAGCTGTAGAAACCCACTCTAGCCAATATAAGAAACCTAGGCTACAAGGACGTAATATACAACACAAGGGCAGAGAGCTCAGCAAGCCTCTGAACCGAACAGGATTCTTTTAACCTCTTCTTTCTGCCAGTTTGTTTTATTTCTTTCTCTCATACTTGCTGACTCTCAGTTTCCCATCCACCCCACCATCCCAACTAGCTATCACTTTTGTAGACACAGTGGAAAATGTGGCTATCAAGGACCATCCAATACTGAATACCCAGAGAAGGGTTACTGATGCCGCAGTTCCCACCTTGTGTCAAAGAGAGGTCACCGGGATAAGCCGCCAAGGTCAAATGCAGGAAAAGCACTGCTGCTTAGGGCAGCACCTTTAGTGAGTGGGGCAGTGGTGAAAGGGGCAGCACTCAGGAAAGAGTGGCTGAGAGGCAATCAACAAGAAGGCTGTACCCCTTTCTTTAAAAGAGCTAATAACCATTTGGGAAGACATTTTGCATCTGGAATGTGCAGCTATTGGGTTGGCTGCCCTCCTCTACTGATACTGTCAAATTCTACATAAAAGAAAATTTTTATTTTTTAGAAGGAAATATATATATATATATAAAATATTTCCTGCATTGACTTTTAAATTGTTACTAGAAAAAATAAAGCTTTATTAAATAAATAAAATGGAAAAGAGAAAGATTTCTAAACTCCAGAATAAAATGACAGACTGAGAACATGTACTTTCCTTTCCAAGCTCTCAAAGTGTTATAAAGGGCATCCATAACCACAGTAAGGTTTGGAGTGGAGAGGTCATCCATAGACCAGATGTGATGGCAGATAAACTATGCAGGACAGCTGAAGCCATGGTTCAGAATGTGAAGAGAGGAACAAGTGTCAGCAATTGTAGAAACTGTTCTTTTAGAGAAACTGAGAAGGCTGAAGCTAAAAATTGGCAGGCCTAGAGAGTAAGAAAGAACTATGGAGAAGCAATCAAAGGAAATAATTAAAAAGCTGTCCACATCACTGCAACTTGGCTCCCCCCAGCAAACCCCCATTCCCGCGTGAATGGTGAATGATAGGTCTTGAATGTTCAATGAGTATAAACCAGAGGACTGTTTTCTAAAGAAATTGAATCAGTTGCTTGGAAACAGCAAGTGTTCCATGTGTGGGATTTTGTGCCCAGATTAAAGCTGTCCTTACTTTCTCTGGGGGTATCCTGAGGGCAGTATACCTGCCTGCTTCTCATCTTCTCATCTCCATACCTTAAAATGAAACTTGTGCATTGCCAATAATACCACACACACACACACACACACACACACACACACACACACACACACACACACACAGAGACACACACACACATTGAGCCCTGCCCTCCAGGATAAGGAAAATGATGGTTTGATAAAAAACAAATCTACAGCAGAAGGAACTTATTCTAGCAACTTAAGTTAATCAATATTGTATTTTATTCACAAAGATGAATGGAAACCTAATTATCATGAGACAGTTGGGAAAAATCATCATTACAAAGAAAAGTATCAAGAAGAACAAGCCTGGGCTTCCCTGGTGGCGCAGTGGTTGACAATCCGCCTGCCGATGCAGGGGACGCGGGTTCGTGCCCCGGTCCGGGATGATCCCACATGCCACAGAGCAGCTGGGCCCGTGAACCATGGCCGCTGAGCCTGCGCTCCGCAACGGGAGAGGCCACAACAGTGAGAGGCCCGCGTACCAAAAAAAAAAAAAAAAAAAAAAAAAGAAGAACAAGCCAAATCACTGATCCTGGATCCTGGAGAAAACACAGATAATAGGGAAAGAATGGGAAATTAAACATACTATTACTGAAATTGAAAGTTCAGTGGAAAGGCTGGCTCATAAAGTTAAAGAAACTTCCTACAACATATAGCAAAAAGACAAAGAGGGAAAATACAAAAGATCCAATTGCTAACAAATAAAAGTTTCAGAAAGAAAGAATATAATGGAGGAAAGAAAATTATGTAGGAATTCAAAATCCCAGAGTTAAAAAGAGATATGAGGCTTCCTACTTAAAGGGGTCACCAGTGCCAAACATAATGAATTTTAAAAGAGCTACACCTAGACACATAATTATAAAATTCTAAAATACCTAGGATGTAGACAAAATGCTAAAAGCTTCCAGAAAGAAAAATAAGATGTGCTCGCAAGTAACAAGTTTCAGGGTAGCAGATGTTTCCAGTGCCCCCGCCCCCCAGTTACATCACAGCCCACTGCCTCAGTCTGATTTCAGTTGCATCTGGAGAGTATATTCCATGGGAACTGGGACACATCTCACAGAGACAGCATCCCAACTGAAACACACATTGTGTGTCTTTTCTCTTTCTGCCCCCAAGCCTTCTCCAAGCCCACAGGAGCTCCTGTGCTCAGGCACAAGCACATTCCAGAGTATAAGAGAGTTATACCCAGGAGCAACCTTACCAGCAGAGGAGCTGGTAAATAAATGATCCAGCTCCCTGTATTTCCAGAGGCTAATTCTGGTGGCATTATATGTGATTCTCAAAAGATCTTAGCAGACTCAAGCCCCTGTGTACCACAGTAGTGACCTCATTAATGCACCTTAAGATTACCTTTTCCTCCTTCTTTGTCTCACTTCTCTCCTTCCTCAACCCTGTTTCCTGGGATCTCACTGCAAATAAACTGGCCTGCACCCAAGTCCTTTACTCAGACTTAGTTTGGAGAAACATGAACTAAAATTTTGGTGCTCACATGCCTGGTGACAACAATGAGTGAGCAGTTTCGGCAACCACAGCCTGACAGGAGCAAGAAGTAAACCCTAAACCTTCCTGGCATTAGCTTCCTGCTGACTATTCAATCGGCAGAAGCTGGAAAAGTCTTCAGAAGACTGTTCGGGAAACCTGAAAGGACCGCGAGGAAGTTGTTAGTGAAGGTTTGAATACAGTGAGGAAAATGTTATTGGAGGCCAAAGAAAAAGGGCATTTCTTATGTAGTGGTAGACAATTTGGCAACACTGTCACCTGCATTAATGAGGAAACTAGAAAGAGTCCCCAGTGGAATTGTGGATGCCTGGGGAGATTTGAAGGCAAACTTCCAAACCTCAACTGGCTTCTTTCAGCTGCCTGTGATAAAATAGAAGAGAGAAATAAAATAAAGGAGAAAATCTTTAAGTGTTTTTTTTAGCAGAACTTAAACATAAAGGGTCAAGCTTTGGGGGATCAAAAATAAGACTTTTTTTTTATCTCCAGTCACTCCAGAAAAGATTCTTATAGTGCGAATTTCTTAAAAGCAAAGATCAAATCATGTCCGAGTGTAAGTTCCTTGATAAACCTCAGAAAGAGCTAAGACGGTAACTGAAAGACAATTTCAGACAAAGGGCTTTGTAGACCCTTTGTGGTAAAACATAAAGGCTTCTAATAATCTTAAAGACATTGTCCCACAGGGGACCAAAGGTAGAGAAGACCTGTCCCCAAAAGAGTTATGAGTGTGGCTGTTGTCTGAAGCAAGTATCTGTACGTTGGCACTACTAACATTTTATGCCAGATAGTTCTTTGTTTAAGGGGGCAGGAGGAGGTTGTTCTCTTGTCCAGGCACTGTGCGAGGTATAGCAGCATCCCTGGCCTCTACCACGTAGTTGCCAGTAGTATCCATCCTTGTATTCTTTTTGAATTTTATTTTGTTTGTACAGCAGGTTCATATTAGTTATCTGTTTTATACCTCCTTGCATTCTTGACAATAAAAATTGTTTCCAGACCTTCTAAATGACACCTGGCGGAGAGGAGATCATCTTCATCTCAGAACCACTGATCTAAAGCACTGGACTATAATTTGATACACAGGAAGTCCACAAAGATTTTAAAAGAATGATATCAGCTTGGACTGAAAGGGAGAGAAACAGGACAAAATGAAATGAAAATCTGTCTTTGGACATCTACACAAGAATCAGCCTAAGAAAATTACTTAGTTGCAAACATGGGTTATTTCTATGAAAAAGACAATCCTCTCACCAAGAGTAGGGTTTATGCCCAACCCCTTAAGATTTGGGTAGGCTCTGTGATTGCTTTGACTAATAAAATATAGTGCAAGCTACACAATGCCGGGGTTCCAGGTCGTGGCCTCAGGAAATTGGCAGTTTCCACTTCCTGTCTCTTGGAAAACTTACTTTTGAAACTCAGCTGCCATATATGAGATGCTTAAGACATATGGAAAGGCAATATGTAGATGCTCCAATCAACAACCCCACCTGAACATCCAGACAACAATCAGTAACTACTAGCCATGTGTTTTAGCCATCTTGAACATCCAGGTCAGTTGAGTCTTCTGATGATGCTAGCACCAGCCTCTATCTGACTGAAGCCATAGGCGAGATCCCAAGGAAGAACCACCCAGCTAAGCCTGGTCAACACAAAGAACCATAGAGATAATAAGGCATTGTTATTTGAAGCCACTAAATTTTGCAGTGGCTTATTATCCAGCATTAGATAATCGGCAATTAGGGAAGAAGTTCTGGGTAATCACACTGACTTTTCAGAGATTAAGCTTTTGGTTATATCACCAAGCAAGCAGTTTAGACCAGCTGAGGTGCTGGCCAAAGATGAGAAAAATCTAGAATGAGTCCTAGAGGAAAGAGATAATAAATATCCATCACAGCCTTGGAAGCAGTGGTTGCACTGGGGACTATAGTTTGTTTCAAAAAGACACTAAATATGAAATCTTATAAAGATTCCAGCTGCTCATCACCTTGAAGCATCAGAAACAGAGTGGACTTAACGTGGAACATAAGGAAATCTTTATAGTGCAAGGAGTGGACCAGAGAACTCTGGTGCACTGGTCACATCCCAACAATCCACATGCGATTTCATTCTCAGCTGCAGTAGACAGTTCTATGTGGGATCAAAGTTATCTAATGCCGACAGCATCGCACATCAAGAGTGCATCCTTTTGTATGCTGCCTCAAAATCTTCTCTAACATTGTAAGAAATTGGAAGAATTGACAGAACAAGTGGCAGTGGTAAGGGGAAACTTAATGCACCTAGAAAGAAACAACCAATGAGGAGTGATAGCCTGCATATTAAGTCTCCAGCCTCCTGTTCTGCAGGTGAAAAAATCGGTGCAATATTATGTACATTTTTCAGGAGATACTACAGGAATTGAGCCCTGTTGCCCTCAGTAGCTCCCTTGAGAAAGTACCCTTGTATTGAATTCTCTTCCTTACCAATCTCACTCTCCCCCTTCTCTCACTTCTCATACTTTAGATTGACACTGAAATAAACTACCTGTACCCAAGCTTTTCTCTTACATTCTGCTTTGATGAGGAACTCAAATTAAGACAATCAGATTGATAACAGACTTGTTATCAGCAACACTATCTACAAGGAATGTTGATTTCTATACCTAGCCTAACTATTATCAAGCATGAAAGCAAAATATATTTTCAGACATGGAAAGAAATGTAAGAGGTAAGAAATATATTTCTTACCTCTTATGCACCTTTTCTCAAAAAAAAAATTAAAGAGGTAACCTAGGAATTTTAAAAAGTATTCTGAGAAAGAAGACTTGAAATCCAGCAAACAACACAACTGACTCAGGAGTGTAAAAGTAAAGAGATTCTGGATCATAATACAGACACATATCAAGTATTCAGTCAAAATTAGAAATTTTTAAAGCCAAGGACCCAACAACTGCTTTCAAGAAAAAAATAAATCCCACATAACACGTAATATTATTAAGAAACTGGAAGATATTTGCAGTATTATATAGTTATATTTTATTTTAACTTTAAGGTAAAATTTTAAAAGGCAATAGAAAATTATGGGAAAATGTTGTAAAAGAAAGTTGTGCTCCAGATCTGAAGAAACTAATATATGGTATGATTTATTTTACTTTACCTTATTTTTTAACAGAGTATAATTGGCTTCTTGTCCACGTACAGTTCTTTGAGTATTAACACATGTTAATACCACTACCATCAGGATACAAAACAGTTCTCTCAACCCCCAGATCTCTATAATGCTGCCCCTCTGTAGTTGCACTATCTCCCTATGCCTAACCTTTGGCAACAACTGATCTTTTGATCATTAGATAGTTTTGCCTTTTCCAGGATGTCATATAAATGCAATCATACAGTATGTATGTAACTTTTGAAACTGGCTTCTTTAACACAGCATAATGCCTTCAAGATCCATCTGTGTTGATGTGTGTATCAACAGTTCATTCCTTTTCACTGCTGAGGAGTATTCCAGTATTTCAATGTGCCATAGCTCATCTATTCACTCATTGAAAAACTTTGGATTATTTCTAGGTTTGGGCAAAAGAAAAGAGCTGCTATAAACATTTGTCAACAGGTTTTGTGTGCACATAAGTTTTTGTTTCTCTAGGGCAAATACCTAAGAATGGGATTGTTGGGTCATAATAAGTGTATATGTGATTTATAAGAAACTGCCAGACTGTTTTCCAAAGTAGCTGTGCTATTTTGCTTTCCTACTAACGAAGTGTGAACACTGCAGCTACTCCACATTCTTGTCAGCACTTTAGATTGCCATGTTTGCTTTATTTTGTTTTGTTTTGTTTTTCAGCCATTTTACTGTATATGTAGTGGCATCTCCCTGTGGTTTTAATTTGCATTTTCCTAATGGCCAGTAACATGGAGCAATTTTTCAGATGCTCATTTCCATCGCAGTATGCTCTTTTGTGAATTGACGACTTATTTGCTCATTTTTAAAACTGGGTTGTTTGGCTTATTACTATTGAGCTTTGAGTGAGCTCCATATATTTCAGACTTAAGTCCTTTACCAGATTTGTGATTTGCAAGTATATTCTCTCATTCTGGAGCTTATCTTTCATTATGACTTGATTTTGAACATGTATTTGAATATCCACTGACCTGTCTCTTGCAAGATTCTCATTCTCTTTGAAATGATATAGGATTACACACATTCTCTGTAGATCTATTCAGAATATTTAATCCTGTAGTAGATTATATATATATATATATATATATATAAAATCATTAAATTATAGGAGCCCTTTATTCATTTGCCATTTTTAAAACCAACCTATAAGCAAAGCATTTTAAATTAAATTTTAACTGAATTCTATTAATTACTCACTTAATAGAACATAAATGTTACAAACTGAAAAATATATAAGAAATGATATGGTATACAAAAGTGAATAGTGAGGGTTGTGAGGGGTAGATAGTGATAAGGGAGTCTTAATTTTGTCCTATTTCATAGTGATGTATTTTGAAATAGTTCTGAAGTTGATGAAACAAAAAAATAAAGATTTAAGTATTTTAGTAAACAGAATAATTGAAAACAATAATATTGGTAGCAAAACTCAGGAGGTGATGAGAGATCAATGTTAGTAGACATGAGTTAATTCCTCATCAAATGAAAATGTGAATAGAATGTGCAGTCCCAAGATATTGTCTCAATAGAAAAAAAACTAGCAATAATTTTTTACTTGACATGTGGTGCTATTTTAAATTGTTCAAACTTCTATGCGCATGTGTTAAATAAATATGTACACATATATTTATATTAAAATATAGTTCTACATTACAGACAGTTAAAGGAGTATGAGAAAGTGAGACTTCCTTGGCAGTCCAGTGGTTAAGACTCCACACTTCCGCTGCAGGGGACACGGGTTCAATCCCTGGTCAGGGAACTAAGATCCAGCATGCTGCATGGAGTGGTGAAAATAAATAAATAAATAAAATAAAAAATAAATAAATATTTTTAAAAAAAGGAATGTGAGAAAGTAAAAAACAATAAAGAAACAGGAGTTTTGCGGGGAGAAACACAGAGAAAAAAATGCAAAGAAAGTGAAAGAAAGACAGGCCCAGGCAGATAGAGGAAAAGAGTCAGAGAAAGAAATTTGGACTGACAGAAACAGTGAAAAAAGGAACATCAGTAATGGAAACTGACCTCCATGGAACAATATTGTCAACTTGTGGCCTTTTAAGATATTGCAAGTAGAGATCTTTCAAACATTTTGAAAAATTGCAAAAATCCCATAAAATGTTTTGTGTCTGAAGAAGCAAGGATCCAACCTTCTTTCAAAGTGAGATGCCACTGTTCTCGAGTGACTGTTTTCAGTTAAACCAAAAAAAAGGAATATATCTAAAAATCCAACCTTAAGAATCAAACACTAGCCAATTTACTTATTCAACCAGAGCATTTAAGTTATTCAGAGAACAGCACAATCAAATACTAGAAAATTCCTCTGAATACACAAGACACTTGACTAGACTTTTTCTGCATAATTGTTGTGATAGGAGCCTTTCTAAATATCTCTATCTATTTCTAAATATCTCCTTTGTAACTGCAGGCAAAGAATTCCACGGACACATCTCTAAGTTCATAAATACTTTCCATATCTCTGACAAGTACCTGCCTCTCAAGCTCCAGTAGTCCTCATCAGTGAGGTATAGGGAAAAAGAGAGATAATGGTAACTTAATTTTACCATTTGAACTAAATATTCAGTATCTTTCGAACCTAGAGCTGGAGAGTGGATTTGTGGTACGCGTTGGGAGGAGCAGGGAATGAGAGGGATGGTAGGGAAGAAAAGGGAAGTACTGTTTAAGAGCAGGTGACACTAATGTTATAAATACTAACTATATGGATTTGTGCGCCAAATGGAGCATCTTAGGCCCACTGTGAAACTTCTGCCAAGAGTCACTGAGTTATCGTTAGTGAACACCTGGCATCAGATGACTAGTCTAACTAGAGAGCTACATTACTCATTTCTATTTCCAGTACAAGAATTTAAGCAGTTGTGAAAGTGTAATTGAAAAATCATGGGAAGAAACTCGAGCTTCCCAAATCCACTAAGGGAGAAAGCTGCGTAGTTGGGGATCTTCTTAACCTCTATCACTTCCTATTATCTCATGGCAAAAGTGGATCACTGGCCTAAAGATCAGTGGTAAATTACCAGAACTCCATGAAACAAAGAATAAATAAAACAACTAAATGTTGATAAGTAGAGACCCCCAAATTTGTATTGCTTTTTACTCTCCTTGAGGAGGAGGTTAAATTATCTATATTAGATCAATCTACTTAATTTCTAGCTATTTTCAAGCTTGTTTCAATTTGCTCTCAATTGTACATCAATGAGGAAATGTGTTACCTACATAGAGTGGACTGATAATTAAGTATTTCAAAACAGTTTCAGAGTTCAAGGGTTAGCTTTATATTTTTCCTAACATTTTTCAGCAGATTATTGCTCCAAACTTTGATCAACTATCTGTGATGATGAATTGCTCTAAATTCTGAAACTGGGAAACCTATCATAGCATTTCAAAAATAGATCATAGTAGGTCTTTAGAATGTGTTTGTTTTTTCCTTTAAAACTGTCGTGTGAATGATTAGGGTTAAAGCCAATGCCTCCACCGAGAGAACAGGAGAGATCCATATAAAAGAAAAGATATATTATGGACCAGCAGTGAATTAATAAATTATTTTTAACTTGCTTAAATACATACAAACATACAACAGTATAAATCTCTCATGTGCTTAATACTCTCCCAATCATAAAACCAAGCATTTATATCAAATACTAAAAAATTTAAGAAAATAAAAATTCAGAGTGACAGCATTAACGGGATGAATGATATTTTGTTGAAGCTATATTAAAATTCACAATATAAATATGGTACTGAATGCTGTAGTGGAAGTTAGCTGAGTTTCAGCAATCTAGTGGTGGTGTGATGGCACAAACTCCTTGCCACTTTTGTCTATTTAAACTATCATATGGCTTGTGTTCCTTTGTGATATCACTTTACCTTTACTAGGTGCAAACATTACATTTGCATTTTAAGTCAACCTCTGTTTTCCTATTCTCAGTCCACTACAAGTGGTACATTACTCTACCTCAAAGTTCTTTCATAATATCAGATCCCAGTTTTTATGTAGCTTAATAATTTAAAGTTTCAATGTATGAAAATGTTTTCAATAGAAATGTATAACTATAAATTCATCTGTAACTGTTAAAAAGTCAAACATGAAAATTGTGTTAGATATCACACTTTTGATATAAGGATCCAAAGTAGATCCTTATGACAAAAATTCAAATGTGAATATAGTGACAGATAGTAATCATTTTAACATTAAGAGATGCTAAGATAACTGTGGATATGCTCAATACATTAAAAGATAATTGCGGATATGCTTAATACATTATCAATTATGGTAACCACTTATGCTGAATAAAATCACAAAAATAATACTAAATTAACAACTAAAATCATTTGGGAATACTCAGTTTTAATCTGATCTTTGGGTAATCCAGAATATTCTTAAATTGACAAAGCCATATTGAAATAAAAAGCCAAATTTCAATGTTTCCAATATTTTAGGATATGTGAATTATCAAACATTCCCTGGCAATGGATATATGCAATTTTATTTGAGAAACATCAGATTAAACAAAGCAAATTTTTAGGAGCCACCTAAAATGAGGAAAAGATCTTAGAGTCTAAAGTCAATGAATTACTTGGAGATACATGCCAACAGTTGGAAACAATGTCTCCACAGATGTGAGAATGTCACTTTTTCTGACTTAGTTTTTATCAGTTATTTTTTAATTTCCAATTGTGCTGAAATAAAAAAATAGTAATTCACTGATATGCATATTCTGCAAAATTAATTAAAATCATGTGGTAATAGCAACTTTAAACATCCACATGGATATAACTCTCAGTACTTATGACATCTTCTTTAGAAGTAAAAAATACCAGAGTTTCTCTAATCATGATATAATTCATATTCTATATTTAACACAGTGTATCAGTTCCAATGAGGTTCAGAGTGTAATTTAGTACTCTAACTATAACTCTGTAACTCTGCGTCTGAAAAGAACTTTCCCATATATGCAGAGTGAGCATGATGGAGTTTAGTACAGCTATATGTAAACACACCCTGGAAGGGAGCTGAACACTGTCTTTGACGTTCTGTTAGAAGACAGTCTCAGAGAGAAAATTTCAAAGCCGATATAAGTATAACATAATGGAATAAGCATGTTTAAAGTACAAAGACTTAGATTTTAGAAGAGCTATATATTTATTTATAAGTTCTGTTCCCACCACTCACTAGTTATGCAATCCTAGGCCAATGCAGAAAGTAATGAGAATTTAATGTGTATAAGGCATCCTTTTCATATTAAATTGCAAAACTTAATTTTGATTATTGTTCTTTATGAGACAAAAATGGTGATATCACAATGTTATATAATTTTGAAGTTTAGACTGTAGGCAATTTAGGAAAGAGTAGTACTATTACAAGAAGTGCATAAGAAAAGAGGTCAGAAATGCAAGGGAAAAGTCAAGGAGAAATCATGAGCTGGTGAGTATTCAGAGAAGGTCATTACATTGATATTTATGATAGTTTTAAGAAAATTTACAAGAACTGAGGTGAGGGCAGGAATTCAGAATGCAAAGAGTTTAAGAATGAAAGAAAACTATTATTTCTGGGATAATTTATATGAGACAACCTCAAAAACGTCCCCCATAAAGAAAGGAAACATAATGAATAAATTTTAACAATAGTTTTCAATGCATATTTCACTCTGCCAGAAAATAATGGAAACTCCATAAGCTTAAAAAGAAAAATATGTTGAAAACCTGTGTTGGAAGTGGGCACTTAACCTGTGGCTACCATGGGGCATTTACATTCTGTGTTACTTATTGCCTTGCATTCTAATAGCCACCCAGAGGACAAGACATTCTGTCTTGAACCCACAAAGTAAATATTCCTGATTTAGACTGTAGCACAGAACACAAAGGACTACATTCTCAGTAGACAGTTTGACTAAAAAAGAAGGAAGCTAACAAAATATATTTGGGTTGGTCTTCACTCTAATTGCGGACTAAAAAAACCTTTCCTTGGGCTTCCTGGTGGCGCAGTGGTTGAGAGTCCTCCTGCCGATGCAGGGGACACGGGTTCGTGCCCCGGTCCAGGAGGATCCCACATGCCGCGGAGCGGCTAGGCCTGTGAGCCATGGCTGTTGAGCCTGTGCGTCCGGAGCCTGTGCTCCGTAACAGGAGAGGCCACAACAGGGAGAGGCCCACATACCACAAAAAAAAACCAAACCAAAACAAAAAAAAACACCTTTCCTTGTAATTATAACCAAGAGCCTGATTTTATGTGAGTTTGTGTGTGAATTTACTCTGTCCACATGATCCAGGAAAACTAAGCTGAGAAATTCAGTTAAAATTGCCCCTGTGTTTAAGCACCCTAGGAGTTTATTTAAAGAAAGGAAAGGCAATCTAAAAAACTTAGGTGGTATAGGATTATCCTGGATAACAGCAACTCTTCAAACATTTGCTCACAACCCACAGTTTCAAAACACATGAGGAAATTAACAACCATGAGTAAGCAGAAACAATCATAACAGGTTTAGAACTCAAGGGTGTCAAATATTTAAGCTATCATAAAAATTATCATAAAATAATTATGCTTAAAATGATAGACATAAAAGATAGTTGAAAACATGAATTATAATAATATAGTATAAAAAGAGAACAGACATATTTAGAACAGGAACCAAACACTAGTTTAGAAATTAAATATAATATATTTCATTGCAATTAGAAACATAAAGTATAGGAAAAAGGGCAGATCAGACACAGGAAAAGAAAGAATTAGTTAACTGAACTAAAGAATGATCTAATGTAATTTCCTAAAGTACAGTATAGAAAGACAAAGTTATGGCAAATATTAGAGATAGTTTAAAAGTGTGAAGGAAAAAATGTTACCTGTCACATCAGTAAACAAACCAAGGGTGTTGCAGCCATCAAGCTACCATATTACAGCCACCCCTGATGAGACTCAGGATGAGAAAGCACAGGATACTGGCCCCAGGTATCTGAGGTGCATATCAAAGGAATGATTTCAATGAGCCCGTATTTTTGCATGTTCCCATACATAGAGAAGCACTAAATTCAATAACTTGAGATGTCTGGTTTTCTTCAACAGTAATCTTTAGATGTTCCGACTACCTGGTCTTTGTTGCAAAAACTCCTTTATATCCTGGCTCCTCCCTTACATCTTCAGAGCAGTCCCTCAGACCTGCTTGAAGTCCTCAGAAAGTCCCACCAAATAAAACATAACTCTCAACTTTTAGGTTATGCATTTTTAAAAGCAATGAGTGATCAAGTGTAAAAACACCAACTTACAGCACTAAAAGAAGGAAGAGTACATGAAGAAGCAGCAAGATTTTGGATTGGAAGAATCAACATTGTGAAAATGACTCTACTACCCCCAAAGCAATGTACAGACTCAATGCAATCCCTATCAAACTACCAATGGCATTTTTCACAGAATTAGAACAAAAAATTTCACAACTTGTATGGAAACACAAAAGACCCCAAATAGCCAAACCAATCTTGAGAAAGAAAAACGGAGCTGGAGGAATCTGGCTCCCTGACTTCAGACTATATTACAAAGCTACAGTAATCAAGACAATATGGTACTGGCATAAAAAAAGAAATATAGATCAATGGAACAGGATAGGAAGCCCAGAGATAAACCCACGCACCTATGGCCACCTTATTTTTGATAAAGGAGGCAAGAATATACAATGGAGAAAGGACAGCCTCTTCAATAAGTGGTGCTGGGAAAACTGGACAGCTACATGTAAAAGAATGAAATTAGAACACTCCCTAACACGATACACAAAAATAAACTCAGAATGGATTTAAGACCTAAATGTAAGGCCAGACACTGTTCAACTCTTAGAGGAAAACACAGGCAGAACACTCTATGACATAAATCACAGCAAGATCCTGTTTGACCCACCTCCTGGAGAAATGGAAATAAAAACAAAAATAAACAAATGGGACCTAATGAAACTTAAAAGCTTTTGCACAGCAAAAGAAACCATAAACAAGACCAAAAGACAACCCTCAGAATGGGAGAAAATATATGCAAGCAAAGCAACCGACAAAGGATTAATCTCCAAAATATACAAGCAGCTCATGCAGCTCAATATCAAAAAAACAAACCACCCAATCCAAAAATGGGCAGAAGACCCGAATAGACATTTCTCCAAAGAAGATACACAGATTGCCAACAAACACATGAAAGGATGCTCAACATCACTAATCATTAGAAAAATGCAAATCAAAACTACAATGAGGTATCACCTCACACCAGTCAGAATGGACATCATCAAAAAAATCAACAAACAATAAATGCTGGAGAGGGTATGGAGAAAAGGGAACCCTCTTGCACTGTTGGTGGAAAGGTAAATTGATATAGCCACTATGGAGAACAGTAGGGAGGTTCCTTAAAAAACTAAAAATAGAACTACCATACGACCCAGCAATCCCACTAATGGGCATATACCCTGAGAAAACCATAATTCAAAAAGAGTCATGTACCACAATGTTCATTGTAGGTCTATTTACAATAGCCAGGACATGGAAGCAACCTAAGTGTCCACTGACAGATGAATGGATAAAGAAGATGTAGCACATATATACAATGGAATATTACTCAATCATAAAAAGAAATGAAATTGAACTATTTGTAGTGAGGTAGATGGACCTAGAGTCTGTCATGCAGAGTGAAGTAAGTCAGAAAGAGAAAAACAAATACCGTATGCTAACACATATATATGGAATCTAAAAAAAAGAAAAGAAAATGGTTCTGAAGAACCTAGGAACAAGACAGGAATAAAGACACAGACATAGAGAATGGACTTGAGGACACAGGGATGGGGAAGGGTAAGCTGAGACGAAGTGAGATAGTGGCATGAACATATACACTACCAAATGTAAAACAGATAGCTAGTGGAAAGCAGCCACACAGCACAGTGAGATCAGCTCAGTGCTTTGTGACCACCTAGAGGGGTGGGATAGGGAGGATGGGAGGGAGACGCAAGAGGGAGGAGATATGGGGATATATGTATATGTATAGCTGATTCACTTTGTTATAAAGCAGAAACTTACACACCATTGTAAAGCAATTATACTCCAATAAAGATGTTAAAAGAAAAAAAAGGAAGAAGCAAGATTTAAAGCTAAGAGTTTTTCAGACACTTGGATTATCAAGTAAAAGCATAATTATTTCTTATATAAATCATATGTCCAATCACTATGCTAATGAACAAAGAATACTCCCATGAGGAGACAGTGCTAATCAAATGATAACAGGCAAGAGTGTAAATAATATTCTCATAGAAAAGAACAGTGGTCCAGTCTACCAAAGTGCGCTCTCCCATGGAAGAAAAATAGATACGCTACTCTACAATATATTTTATGTGGTGAGAAAATTTTGATTAAAAAATTAGACATAGGGCTTCCCTGGTGGCGCAGTGGTTGAGAGTCCACCTGCTGATGCAGGGGACATGGGTTCGTGCCCCGGTCCGGGAAGATCCCACATGCTGTGGAGCAGCTGGGCCCATGAGCCATGGCCACTGAGCCTGCATGTCCGGAGCCTGTGCTCTGCAACGGGAGAGGCCACAACAGTGAGAGGCCCACGTACCACAAAAAAAAAAAAAAAAAAATTAGACATAGACACCAACACAAGATTAAATTTTAGCCCAATATTTTTGACGGAGATGGATACAGACATTCTAAATAAAATATTATCAAGTCAACTCATTAAGCACAGAGAAGCAGAATGTTTAACATTAAAAAATATATTAATGTAATTAACAAAATAATAGATAAGAAAACTACATCTCGATAAATGCAGAAGATGACTCTGGCAAAAACCCCATCATTCATTTGTGATTAAAAACTCTAGAAAATCTATTTTAGAAATTGAATCAACAACTAATAATATTCCAAAGTAGAAAGCACCAGGCCCAGATGGATTCACTGGTGAATTCTAGCAAACATCTAAGGAAATAAATACAATTCTCTACAATGTCTTTCAGAGGATAGAAGCAGAGAGAATATTTTCTAACTCATTTTATGAGGCCAGAATTACCCGAATACCAAAACCAGACACAGTCATTCCAAGAAAAGAAAACTACTGGCCAATTCCTCTCATGAATACAGATGTAAAAATCCTCAACAAAATATTAGCAAGTCAAATCCAAAAAAGTACAAAAAAATTATATACCACAGCCAAGTAAAATTTACCTCTGGTATATAAGGCTGGTTCAACATGAGAAAATCAATTAATGTAATCCATCACATAAACAGAAAAAGAAATCACATGATCATATCAATAGATGCAGAAAAAGCATTTGACAGAACTCAACAACCATTCACGACAAAAACTCTCAGTAAACTAGAAACAGAGGGAAACTTCCTCAATGTGGTAAAGAATATCTAACAAAAAACCTACCATGCTAAAGTTTAAAACACTTTTTAAGAGACATGAAGTGTCAAAAGAAATTCACAGAGGGGCTTCCCTGGTGGCACAGTGGTTGAGTATCTGCCTGCTAATGCAGGGGACACGGGTTCGAGCCCTGGTCTGGGAGGATCCCACATGCCGCAGAGCAACTAGGCCCATGAGCCACAACTACTGAGCCTGCGCGTCTGGAGCCTGTGCTCCGCAACAAGAGAGGCCGCGATAGTGAGAGGCCCGCGCACTGCAATGAAGAGTGGCCCCCGCTCGCCACAACTAGAGAAAGCCCTCGCACAGAAATGAAGACGCAACACAGCAAAAATAAATAATTAATTAATAAACCCCTACCCCCAACATCTTGTAAAAAAAAAAAAAAAAGAAATTCACAGAAAGGAAATATTTGCAAAACATATGGTGAATTAAAACAAAAAACAAAGCCAAAATACAACACTATACCAGTTGCTTAAACACATTAGTCTTGTGCAACAAGAAGTTTGAAGGTAGAAGCGTTTGCGATTGACTCAAAGATACCATCAGAGATCTAGGCATTTCCACCTTTCTTCTCACCATTATCAGGACATATATCCTCATGCTGTGGTCTCATGGCTTCAAGACATCTGTATCGTTAAAGGCCTCACATCCATTTGGAAGAAAAAGGCAAAAGGCAGAGAGCATATTGCTTTCAGGTTCGGAGGCTTTGCGTTTTCTTCTGAATGGGAAAGCCCTTCTCTTACATTTCCACTGACACCTCATCTATGAGAACTGTATCAAACAGCTACCTGTCACTGCAATGGTGATTGGGAAATGGAATATTTTCAGTTGGGCTCATTACTGCCACAGACAAAATCAGTTGTTAGTAACAAAAAAGAGTACATGGATATTAAGTAAGGATGTAATAATACCTACCACATTTATTTGCCCAAATATATGAAGGACTCATGAAAACCAATAAGGAAAAAGAACACAAATCCAATGTAAAATGTCACAAGATACAAACAGGCCATTGAAAGAAAAGAAAAATCAACTAATAAATTTTAAATACAAATAGATGTTCAACCAAGTTAGGAAAGAAGGAGGTAAAAATGAAAACCAACTTTAGATATTACTTCACATCTCTGAAAATACTGCTTTGGCAAGAATAATAAATGAGAATTTTACATTCCACCAATAAAGGCAACTACTTTTAGAGCAATTAGCATTATCTAGCAATTCTGAAGAGATTATACCTACTACTCAGAAGGCATACTTATAAGTATATAACCAGATAAATGATCACACATATTCATAAGTAGATATGTCAAAAAATAACAGCAAATTAATTAACAACTTAATGTCTATCAAAAGAACAGGCTAATGAATTCTGACATAATCATACATTAAAATATTAAACAACAATGAAAATGAATTCACAGCAAGTGAATACTCAATACGGATAAATCACAAATATTTGGGACAAAAACCTACATACTCAATGACTCCATTTATACAGAAATGAAAATATGCAAAATGAAACTACATACTATATAGGGATATATATATATTGGGCAAAAATATAAAGAAATAGATGATTTACTCAATTTATCATTGAGTAAATTGATAAACATTAAAACTGAATTAATGGTTTCCTTTACTGGGAAGTAAACATGATTTAATTATTTTTTAAATTATTTATTTCTTAAATAGATAGAACATGCATGTTCCATGCACATATCTTTTATAAAATTCTACATGTCTATAATATTTCATAATAACTTAAATAAATGAATAGAAATTTGGTATTTTACATGAAGTTTAAGGTGAAATGAAAAGTGAAAATGAAAGCTGTGGAATAATGAAAAAAGTGGATGGCTTAGCCTCAAAACCAGTTTCAATCTCACCTCTCCCTTTGCCTCTGAAATCTTGTTAACATTTTTTGTTACCTGCTTGTTTTTAAATCTTGGTAAAGTTTTTTACCTCTTCAGGCCTATGTAAGAAGACCTGTGAGGGGACAAGATCAAAGCACAGGCAAAGGCTTTAGCTTTTGATGTAAGAAGATATTCTTTAAGGAAGAAAAAAACAATTTTGAAACATGCAATTTTGAACTGCCCAGTCTACTATTTTAACTTGCTGAATAGAAAACACAATGAGAACATGTCTTAAATAAATGGCTTGCATTATTCATTTCAGTATTATTTTCATTTTGCTGTGATGAACTTCATGTGTGATTACTATTTCTCACTCTCTAGGTCTGCAGTTGGTACTGCTAAGTCAATTTGTGGATTTAAGTAGCAGGTCAACTACATCAAATACTGCTGGGGCATTGAGTAAACTGAGGAGACAAAAATGTCCATTTGGTTTGGCAACACGAAAGCCACCTCTGACCTTGAAAAAGCAGTTTTTTGGTTTTTGTTGGTTTTTTTTTTGCGGTACGCGGGCCTCTCACTGTAGTGGCCTCTCCCGTTGCGGAGCACAGGCTCCGGACGCACAGGCTCAGCAGCCATGGCTCACGGGCCTAGCCGCTCTGCGGCATGTGGGATCTTCCCGGACCGGGGCACGAACCCATGTCCCCTACATCTACATCGGCAGGCGGACTCTCAACCACTGCGCCACCAGGGAAGCCCCGAAAAAGCAGTTGTGATAGAGCGGTTGGGTGGGAAGCAAAACTGGAGAAGAGCTGAAAAGTAAAAAGAAAGTGAATGCAAGGAGATATGTGAAATAAGTTTAGCTACTGGAAGAGCAGGAAAAAGTATAAGCTGGTAGCAAGAGGGCTATGAGAGATTCAGGGAGGACTTCTTGTTTTATTTTTAATGGGAATTAGAAGAGCATGTTTTGTACTGATCCAGTATAGAGAGAAAAGGTGATGACGTGGATGCTCCACAACTCTTTCAGATTCAACATTTCAAATACTGAATTCATCATCCCACCGCTCCCGCCTCCCTTCAGTCAGCATGCCCTGCTCTTATGCTAATCAATTTAGACAAGCTCCACTTACTGTAATCTAAACCAAAAGTCATCCTAGACTGCTTTGCCTCTGGCATTTTCTACATGCAGTCCATCACTGAGTGCTACAAAATTTACCTCCTAAATTATGAAAGTCCTTCTCTTCCCCATCTCACTACCAATGTTCTGATTCAGACAATCACTGTCTCAGATGGACAATTTTCACAGCTTCTAGTTGATCACTCTGGCTCCAGTATTACACTTTAATATTTCCTGTCTATAATGCTGCCAAGTCACTCTTTAACACACATGCCAATCACCTGCTTAACACCCTACGATGGTTTTCCAACAATAAAACCTAATTCCGAAGCTTAGTTTCTTGGAACTTTGGACCAGTGTTCTTAAGCAACAGTCCTACTTATGTATGCTGGCTCATAATATACTACTTCAAATCTTCAATTCTTGGCTAAAATTGCCCCATTTGACCTTATTATTACTCTTTAAAAATTCAGCTCAGCCATCATCTCACCCTGGAAGTTTTCTATTCCTCGCTTCACTATGATGAACCCTTCCTCTACACTCCTGTGGTAGGTAGAACCCTAAAATAGTCCCCCAAGATTTTTCTGTCCAATTCCCAGGACCATGAATGTGATGAGAATTCATTCAAGTTCTAATTGTGTCAATTAATAAAAGGGATTTTACAGATGTAATTAAGATTACTAATTAGTTGACCATGAGTTAATCAAAGGGGAGATTATCCAGGTAGGATATATGAGCCCTTTAAAGGCAGAGTTTTCTCTGCCTGGTAGCAGAAGAGGAAGTTAGAAAGATTCCAAGACTGAGAAGGATTCAATAGACCATCGCTGACCAGAAGATGGAATGGGCCACATGATGAGGAATACAGGAGAGGCCCGTGACTGACAGCCAACAAGGAAACAGGAACTTCAGTACTACAACCATAAGGAACTAGATTCTGCCAGAAACTTGAATGGACCTGAAAGTGGATTATTCCCTAGACCCTCCATATAAGAGCCCAGACTGGCTGACACCTTGATTTTTGGCCTTGTGAGACCCTAAGCAGAGAATCCAAATACGCCTGCCCAGATATCTAACTGATAGAACCGGATGCTGTTTTAAGTTTGCTAAGTCTGTGGAGATTTGTTTTGCAGCAATTGAAAAACAAAACTCCATAGTTATCGATCCATGCTTATGCTGGCTCCCTTGCATTTCTTATTTATGGTGCTCTCTCCTCAGTCAGCTTGTGAGCTGCTTCGGATGAAAAGTTATGTTTAAACGATGTTTGTATTCCCAGCATCTAGCACATTACTTGACATATGGGATGGGAGATGTTCAACAAGCATATATTGAATATCTTAGGGGGATGTTACTATGTCAGTTGAGTCCAATGAGAAGCAAACACTGAGAGTTAGGAGTGTGAGGAATTTGTGGAGGTATAGAGGGATTCAGGCCTGTAAAGCTAAAAGACAGGGAAGCTGAACTGGTCATGGAAAGATTTCAGACTTCAATGCATATCTGAAAAAGTCATAGCCAACCCAGAGCAATGAATCTGGAGCTTCAGACCAATAAGTACCCTTAAGTGGAGTCCCATGTTGGGCAGAAATGACCAGGCCCAGTACCTCCAACCTGCACACTCGTGGATCAGGGACTGCCTAGGGAAACCACTACCTTGGCCTGAAAGCTGAGGTGTATCCTGATGGTGGCAAAACTAGAAGCTGTCAGTTAACTGTACTTCTTTCAGGTGAATAGTAAGTTCTTACCGGAAGAAAGATCTAAACAACATCTCTCCACAGCCACCATACTCTATGAAAGATCACTCTCTCTGAAGCAAAACATAACATAAGCCCTACTCATCAAAGTGGAGCTATGAGTTTTTCTTCCAGAAAGAATGCAATAAAGAAAGGACTCCAAAATAATAGTGTCCTAAAATTTAGTTAAAAGTCAATCCACTATTTTACAATGAAAGTTGTAATATAAGGAAACCATAAACAAGATGAAAAGACAACCCTCAGAATGGGAGAAAATATTTGCAAACGAAGCAACTGACAAGGGATTAATCTCCAAAATTCACAAAAAGCTCATGCAGCTCAATATCGAAAAAACAAACAACCCAATCAAATAATGGGCAGAAGACCTAAATAGACATTTCTACAAAGAAGACATACAGACTGCCAACAAACACATGAAAGGATGCTCAACATCACTAATCACTAGAGAAATGCAAATCAAAACTACAATGAGGTATCACCTCACACCAGTCAGAATGGCCATCATCAAAAAATCTACAAACAATAAATGCTGGAGAGGGCATGGAGAGAAGGGGACCCTCTTGCACTGTTGGTGGGAATATAAATTGATATAACCACTATGGAGAACAGTATGGAGGGTCCTTAAAAAACTAAAAATAGAAATACCATATCACCCAGCAATCCCACTCCTGGGCATATACCCAGAGAAAACCATAATTCAAAAAGACACATGCACCCCAATGTTCATCATTGCAGCTCTATTTACAATAGCCAGAACATGGAAGCAACCTAAATGTCCATCAACAGAGGAATGGATAAAGAAGATGTGGTACATATATACAATGGAATATTACTCAGCCATTAAAAGGAACAAAATTGGGTCATCTGTAGAGAAGTGGTTGGACTTAGAGACTGTCATACAGAGTGAAGTAAGTCAGAAAGAGAAAAATATCGTACACTAACGCATATATGTGGAATCTAAAAAATGGTATAGATGATCTTATTTGCAAAGCATAAATAGAGACACAAACGTAGAGAACAAACGTACGGATACCAAGGGGGAAGGAGGAGGTGGGATGAATTGGGAGATGGGGATTGACATATATACACTATTGATACTATGTATAAAATAGATAACTAATGAGAACCTACTGTAAAGCACAGGGAACTCAATGCTCTGCAGTGACCTACATGGGAAGGAAATCCAGAAAAGAGGGGATATATGTATATATATAGCTGATTCACTTTGCTGTACAGTAGAAACTAACACAACATTGTAAAGCAACTATACTCCAAAAAAAAAGATTACACATGCTCCTGATATTGATGGTTGTGTTTTTCTCAAAGCAGAGAATTATTAGTCAATTATAACTTCCTCAAGGTTTTGGCAAAGAAAAATATTTTCACCTCAAGGGTGTATCTTCAGCTCAGAGAAAATTGTTTAAATAAACACCAATGATAACTTTTAAAGGAGTTTAGTTTTCTTAGCATTGTTAAAATGAGATTTTTAAAGAGAAAACTCTATTTTCTTAGATTATTCTGTCTGAATTCATATATCTTTGTTCTTAGACTGTTTTTCTTATTTGTTTCAACAGCTTTTATTTGGAATTGCATAGGCGTGAATTCTAAGTAAAACTATGCAAAGCTTCTATTATCATTTCCCAAGTGTCAAAAAGAACTAGACATTGCCCTTTTTTTTTTTTTTAAGAGGACTGAATGTTTTAGAGGAGAGGAAGTCTGGCAAGGTACTAAAGGAAGAGTTATCTTCAAAGGCAGCTGTCAAATCATGTTTTTTGATGACTCTCATGTTTGAGAGTATCAATATCACATCAGGGGAAATACGACGGTTAAGGATACATTTTTCCCAAACCTTCTACATTCTTGTTTATGTATATGAGTATAAAAATTCTCAATACAACTGTTCTCAGAAATATAGTTTTAGATGTAATTATATCAAATAGCATTTTCCCAACTGTAAGCCTGGATGAATATCTTCTCATATCCTTAGTGATATTGGTTTTCTCCTCACCCAGCTTCTGGCTTGGGGATTGGAACATATCCTAATTGTCATATTGAGGTTTAATTGTATCATATTCGATTCAAAGATATGACCATAAAGTTTTAGTGGCATTTGTTACATTAACACAATTTTTAGAGGTATAACAAGTCTAAGGAAAATCCACCTTTAGTCTCATTTACCAGAATTCATTCTAATTCTGACTTCAATTTGCTACTTTCTTACTAATCAGCAAAAAACACCCCAAAAAATTATAACGTCAATTTAAAGAAAAATCTAACTCTTTTCCATATGCATAATCAATAGTAAAGACAGAAGCCCAGAGCTGTGTGTCCCTGACAAGAAGCCTAAACTACCCTTCTATGCACCACATTTTCTTAATCTTTTTCCTTTCCACACCTGGATGACCATATCAGTCTTCTCATTCCTCAAATCCTAGCTCCTCCTTATGTGTGCTCACTTTCAGCTTATGGTCTTATTTCCTGTTATTCAGAAGAGCAAGGCCATCAGAAGTGGTTTTTCGCATGCTGCCATTTCCACAGCTATCAACATGCCTGCAATTGAACCCTTGTACACACTGCCTTCTCTCCCATTGCTATAGAGGAACTGCCTTACTTAGCTCCTCTATGAGGAGCTTCCACTGATGCACTAGCTCCCTTCCCCACTCGTATCCTCAGGGACATAGTTCCACAATGCTTCCCTTTTCCCTGTGACCAATTTCTTTCTTCACTACATCATTCACATGAGCATAGAAATTCAACGTTTTATTTGCATCTTTTTTTAAGGCATCTAGACCTCACAACCCCTTCTGGAAAACACTCTTTCCAATAGGAAAACTCCTAAAAGCATACAGCTATCCTCCCTGTCTACCTTCTCTCCTTTCTTCCTTTCCAATCAGACTTTTGTTTCCACTACACCAAAATGGCTCTGGTGAAGGTCAGCATTGTTAAATCAAATAATCAATTTTCAGACCTTATTCTATAAACAGCATTTGTCATAGTTGACATTTTCTCAGCCACTTCACTTCTTTTCACTTCTTTTCCTCTTTCTTGTTCTCCTCCCATCACACTAGCTGCCTTGTCTCAGTCTCTTCGCCATTTCATCTCCATCTCCCATGTTTCTAATGTTCGAGTACCCAGGGCTCAAGGCCCTAAATATTCTCTCCTTTTCTATCTATACACATTTCTTAAAATATCAACTATTTTTGATGCTATAAATTATACCTACTGGGACTTCCCTGGAAGTCCAGTGGTTAAGATTCCACGCTTCCAATGCAAGGAGCACAGGTTTGATCCCTGGTCAGAGAACTAAGATCCCGCATGCTGCGTGGCACAGCCAAAAAACAAAACAAAACAAACAAAAAACCTATACCTCCTGTCCAGATCTCTCTCACTAAACTCTAGACTATTATGTCCAACTGCTTACTCCCCACCCACACTTAGATGTCTAATGGGAATCTCAAATGTACCAGGTATAAACTGAATTCTGATCTCCTCCCTTCACGAAAATTGATCTTCCCTAAATCTTCCCCAGTCTAGTGCATGGCAACCTCATTGTTCTACTTGTGGCCAAAAAACCTGGAGTAACTTTGATTCTTCCTTCTTTCATACTCCCCATTAACCCATCAGCAAATTCTGTTGACTCTACCTTCAAAATATATTCAGAATCTGCCATTTTTTACCACTTCAATTGCTACTATCTTAGTGCAAAGCTACCATCATCTCTCACTTGAGTTATTGCAATAGACTTAACTGGTCACCCTGCATCCACTCTTGAACGTCTGCAGCTTATTCTCAACCTAAGAAAGATCATATTTCTTCTCTGGTCAAAACCCTAAAATAGTTTCCCATCTCACTTGTATCTGTCAGGGTTCTCCAGAGAAAACTGAATCAATAAAACAGGACAAATTGTACGGAGAACTGGAACAAAATAAAGAGATTTCTTTAAGCAATTGGCTCAGGTGATTGTGCACGCTGGCAAGTCTGAAGTCTAGAGAAGGCAGTCTAGCAGGCTAGAAACTCAGGCAGGAGTTGATGTTGAAGTCATGAGGCTGAATTTCTTCTTCTCTAGGAAACCTCAGGTTTTGTTCTTATGGACTTTCACTTGATTGGATGAAGTCTACCACATTATTGAGGAAAAACTGCTTTAAAATCAAGATTATAGGTGCTAATACATCTACAAAATACTTCTACAACACCTAAATTAGTGTTTGATTAAATACCTAGGTACTATAGCCTAGCCAAGTTGACACATGAAACTGATAATCATATTCCTCCAAGCCAAAAATCCTTAAGATTGCCTTAAAAGCCCTGTGTATTCCATCCCTGTGTTAGCTCTGACCTCACCTCTTTCCACTCTCTCTCTCATTCACTCTGCCCAGCCACTCTGGTCTCCTTGCAAGTTCTCAAGCTCATCAAGTACATTCTTTCTTCAGGAACATTGTTGTTCCCTCTGAAATATTCTTCCCCAAAGGCTTAAAAGGTGCCTCTTCACTTTGCTCAGATTTTGCTCAAATATCATTTCCCTTCATTGCTTTCCTGATTTATTATTCTCCGCAGCACTTATCACAATCTGACATCCACTGTACTTCTGTGCTTATTTGTTCATCGTGTATCTCTTCCCACTAGGATAAGCTCCAGGAAGGCAGGGATCTTTATTATATTCACTGAGAACAGTGTCTGAAACACAGTAACTATTCAATAACCACCTTTTGTTTTTCAACACATCATAGGAATTTCTATAATGATTACTTTGAAGTTTTTCCAATGAGTGCAGTGAAAAGGATTGGATTGTAGATTCATAGGCCTGAGCTCTAATGTGGCTCTGCCACTCACCTTACTTCCTCTCTGATAAATCACTTCACTATTGCAGGACACAGACTTCCCCAAATGCAAAACAAGGGTTCTGAATTAGGTTCTTTCCAACTGAGAAATCTCACCTTGTTTCTTTCCTCTATATCTTACTTTGTTTAAACAGGACCTCAAGAAATATGACAGCTCAACAAGTTGGAAAAGTCTATACATCTCCTGTCATAAAGCATAAGGGAATTACTCCTTAACTGAAGAAGCATAGATGATATAAATTAAAACAGACATGGTGTAGGGACTTATTTATGCCAGCAAACTAAAAATACCTTCTAGATGTTACCCACCCTCACTGCAATGTTATAAGCACAGGTCCACATATTTCCATAATTGTGTGCCCACTTGGAGGGCCTACTACATACTCCAGAAGCTGAAGACAGATGCTGCAGGCTTTGGCAGGTCCATCTCTTCATAATGACACCACTTCTTCTTCCTCCAAACTTGAGAACATTCTGCTCTCCTGATTTTATATTTTGTATTTTAGTTTCCCCTCCTCATGGTCCCTAAGCACCTACTGTCTTTCTGGAATAAAGCAGCAGCTACATATAAGTAATTACTTTGTTTAGAGCTACCCCAAAGCCTTGTGAATTCCATCATCAGAGCCCTGAAGGTCTTACCTGCCTTTCTTTACAGAAAGTAATGAACAGTGTCACTAATCGGCAGCTTCAGCAATCTTCAGTGACCCACTTTCTCTCCCTCTCTCATTCAGACACAGAATTATGAGTATTCATTGTCCATAAGACTTTAAATCAATGTAGTCAATACTGCACAATTCTGAACCACAATCAGTAAGAGAGGCTTGGACAACACTGCAGTGCATTTTCTCTTGCCTGGGAAATTTTCCTTTCTTACAAGAGAGAGAGAAAATGAAGAATCTTATACAATCAATACCACAGATGCTGAGTTTAATCCTTTCAAGTCTAGAAAAGGAGCCATGTCAGTTATAATCATCGTAAGAATTTTTACAGGGTTTTACTTTCACTAGCTTAATAATGGATTAAATTTTTAAACTATCCAGAAAAAAGACTCATAGCTAAAATTCAGCGTAAGAAGTTGCATTAGTTCAGCTTAGTTCTAACTGCAGTAGTAGGCACAAATAAATTGCTGCTAATGCAAAAGAAATGCACAGAGAACAATTAAAGGGAAAGTCGAAGAATGAACATAGCCACAAAAGGCTTTTATTGAAGTTAATCTCACATTAAAGAAAACCATTATGTGAACAAGGCAAATTGAAACAGTCATTAACAATGCAGATGTGCTTGACAAGACAGTCTTAGCCTTTCAGGCAATGCAGACCAGTCCTACAAACTCTTGCCTCTTTTATCTCCATCACGCCATTAAAAAAAAAAAAAAAAAAAAAAAGTAAAAATGTATATTTTAAGGTTGAAAGAATACATTGCTAATTCTAAATTATTTTTCACTTTCACCCTTCAAACTTACATGGAATTAGTAAAAGGAGGCTCTAGAGAAATATTTTTAAAAGCTGAAAACTAACTCAACTGTCTCTAGTGCCTCAAATGCCCTCAACACTACTGCAAATTATTGGCCATTTTTGGATGCCCACTAAAGTCAAGGCCCTGTCCTAGACCCATTATATACATTATCTCAATTCAATACTGCAGAGACCCTGCAAGGTAGGCATTATTATTCACATGTTATGGATTAGATACTAATATTCAGAGATGTTGACAGTCTACCCAAGGCTATACTGCGAATTCGTGAGAAAGCTCGGATGCAAACTTTGGTCTATCAGAATCCACAGCTGATGTTCTTTCTACTGCTCTGCATAAAAATGAGTTTCAGTTGAGATTCAGTGAGGGGTAGCTTTTTTTTTAACTATGGGGTGTTTGGGACTCTCGTGGAAGGACTGCAACTGAAAAGCCTCTCACCTGCTTTCCCGGATGACAGGGAAGCAGTGCCCAGGGCCTGGCTGAGGGCACAGTGAGATTGGCAAGAAAGTCAGAGAAAACCTTCCCAGGTCTAGCTATTGAGGACAGAATTGCTGAAGGGGCAGAGAACAACTGAAAGTGACCTTTTGATCACGAAAATAGGCGTCATTTTTCCCACGCATGTGCATTTCAACATCTTGCATCCATTTTATTGACAGTGTAAACAAGGGAGAGCTCCAGGCAGAGTACTTCAAAGTTCACAAAGTGTTTAATCAAGGACTGCCTCTCCACACACTCCCAACAGTCCTGGAGTCTGGCTGGAAACAGGACACGCTTTTCAAAAGTACTATCAATTTTTGAGAACCTACCATGTACTAACTACTGTCAATTGAAAGAAAAATGCACAACCTAAAAGTTTCAAGTTAAGTTTTATTCGGGGACCTTAACTGAGGACTACAGCCCAGGAGACAGCCTCTCAGTAGATCCAAGGAACTGCTCTGAAGAGGTAAGGTAGGAGCCAGGATATATACGAACTTTTTTTGCTGGGAAAAGACATGTAGTCGAACATCAAATGATTACTTCTAATCCAAAAGAACAGACATCTCAAGTTAATGGTTTTAGTGCTTTTCTATCTATGCGTGGGAAGATGCAAAAATCTGGGGTCATTGAAATTATCTATACAGTAAGTCTCCTACACACGAACCTTCAAGTTGTGAACTTTCAAAGATGCAAACATGAATTCGCATGTCCAGTCAAGTAAGTTAGTTCACGTGTCTGGTGTACAGTGTCACATGCGTGCATCCTCTGCAAGTGGTTGTGCTTTTGTGTACTTTACTGTACAGTACTGTATAGAGTACAGGAGTACAGTACTATCTCCCACCTCCTCTCCCTCTTCCAGTCAGTAACTCTTCTTGCCTGTTCACTCCATGCCAGCCCCTGTATGCCAGCTGTTGTACTGGATTATGGTACTTTTCAAGATACTGTACTGTAAGATTAAAAAGGTTTTCTTCAGTTTTTGTGTTTTTTTAATGTATTATTTGTGTGAAAAGTATTATAAACCTATTACAGTACAGTACTATATAGCCGATTGTGTTAGTTGGGTACCTAGGCTAAGTTTGTTGGATTCACGAGCAGGCTGAACTTTTGAATTTGCTCTCGGAACGGAAGTCATTCGTATGTAGGGGACTTACTGTATCCAAATATACATCTGAACTGTCTGGGGCCAGTATCCAGAGCACAGAATGCCTCCTGGTTTTCTCCTTCCTGAATTCCCCTCAGGGTGTAATGTTGGTGGGTAACTGCAGTGACGAAGGGCTTGATCCTTGAAGAACTGGAACAGCAGGCAACGTTCTTTTCTTTACACTACTCTAGTGGGGGATGATACATTGCCAAAGTTTATCTTCAAAACACCCTTTAGACAAGGGGAAACCCAAGTGTGATTTTAGTTTCCTCCAAATCAAAAAGCTAGTAAAGTAAAATCAAAGTAAAAATAAATGAATAAAGAAATAAATAAGAAAAAGAAATAGTACCTTTATTTTTTACAAAGAAAAATGATTTGTCATGTGGAGACTTGTTGTCGATACAAGTCTCCCAGCTCCCCATTTCAGTCACATTACTGGCCTTAACCACCTTCTACGTAGAACTTCTGGGCTCCCACTGAGGAGAAAAGGCAATCTACGTTTGATTTCACATCTAAAATTAAAGTTAAATCAATAGCATCTGTGTTAGTTTCCTATTACTGCTATAACAAATTACTTAAAGCAACACAAATTCATTATGCTACAGTTCTGAAGGTCAAAAGTCCAAAATGGGCCTTACTGAATGTAAAATCAAAGGGGCAATAGGCTGCATTTCTTTTCAAGGCTCTAAAGAAGAACCAATTTCCTTGCCTTTTCCAGCTTCTAAAGGCCACCTGCAAACCCTGACTCATGGTTCCTTCTTCCACCTTCAAAGCCAGCTGGATAGCATCATCATCCAATCTCTCTCTCTGCCTCTGACCACCACTTCCAACTGCCTTTTCTTCTTTTAAAGATCTTTGTGGTTATGTTGTGCCCACTCAGATAATCCACGAATAATCTCCCGGTCTGAAGTTCCTTAGCTTAATAACATCTACAAAGTCCCTTTTCCCATATAACCTAACATTCATTCACAGGACACGGACATCTTTGGAGGGCCATTATTATGCCTACCACGGCATATTTGTCTGGAATTTATACTCACTGATCTGGAAACAAAGACTTAAAAGAGTTTATAACAAAAGATTCTTTGGCCTCTTTTGTATAAAAAATGATGATGAAAGTACTTTTAAATGTCAGTTAAAGTTCTTAGTATGATTCCAAGGAACAAAACTCTTCAATGTGACATCTAAGAAATGGTTCACATGTGGGCTACATAATGCAATAAACCAAACATCTGTGATGAGGGGAGAAGAAATTCTACTACTGTATGGTAAAAATAAGTATAAAATTGGAGGCCGAAAGATATGAGCGGGGTGTGTGTGGAGCGGGTGGGGTCATCTATATCACCACTGAATGACCCGCCAGCTGGAATTCTAGGCTCTTCTGCTTACTAGCTAGGTGACTGTAGGTAAGCTACCGAAGAAATCAATGCCTCAGTTTCTCACATGTAAAATGGAGACTGTTTCTGTATTATAGCCATGTTTTAGGGTGGTCGGGAGAATTGAAGACCATGCCCCTTAAGTACCTATCACAGAGCTTGGTCCAGGGGAGTTACTATTTACCTAGCAACTATTTACTATTTACCCTATGCAAGGATGTTTTCCATTATTTGGTTAAATGTACAACATTTGTATTCCTGAATGGAATCCAGCTTCAGAAGAATTCCTGCAGAGCTATAACTTCTTTCATGATAATACTTTATAAAACTCCCTGATGAACTGCCCAATAACAAATTAAAGAAATGGTCAAGTTTTGACAATTAAATTACACAAAGTTCCAAATGCCACAGTCACAAAACTGAAAACAGACAACACTGGAATGCTAATTCAGCTGAAGGAGCACCAACAGACGGAAGTACTGTCTGCAGGCTATCACAGAGGACTTAAGTTTCTGCCTTGAGTTAGAGGTCAGTTTAAAAAATAAAGAGCTATATAGATCTTACATTGTAAATATAATTGCTAACCTCTTTCTGTAATTTCTTTAGGTCATTAAGTAGTTCCTGACACTACCTCCCCAAGTCAGCATTTGAAATGAAAAGGTTTCTGAGCTAGCTGACCATGACAAGTTATATCAAGCCTCATTTATGCTAGGATATACAGAACATATCTTTTTAAAAATCGAGTGCTAAATATTGAGCAGATAATACATTCCCTACAGAAATCTAAAGCAACACTAATTGCAAACAAATATAGAATAGAAAAAAGTATTTACAGTTGTTTATAAAAACTACTCTTATTTTTATTGTCAAAATGTCTAGTGTCACACTTTTGGACAAACAATTCAACAAAACAAGCTTGCTTCTAGTAGGAAATCTATCAAACACCAAAGAAGGGGACGTCATCAATAAAACAAGAATAGTTTCCTGGTGCAGTATCTGTGGCATGTATCAAAATGTGTATATTTTATTTTAAAATCTCTTAAAAATCCCACTTGTAAAGTTTATGCTTTCATTAACTAGTTATATAAATTGCAAACTCCACAAGCTTTCATATTCATGAACAAAATATAAGTATATCAAAGCAACAATAATTTGTCCTTTAATAATATTGTTTCCTATGAGGAAATTACCTTACGGTTTCCTGTCTTTTTCTTGTGAAATTTGAGTGAAAAGCAGAAAACTTTTAATGCCTTTTAAATTTAAAATTACAGCTAGAGACTAGAGACACATATATACTGTCAGCCAAGGCAAAGGAATTCTACTGTTAAAGCACCAGAGATGTTGCTTTCAATGTGTGTTGCCAAAGCCCTCCTAATTTCATCAGTGTGATTTCATCAGTCTTGCGATGAGGAATCAGAGAAAGTTTGTATTCCTTTGGCTGCTGAAACGCTGGGGTTTTAATATCTTCATAGAATTGAATCTTCGAGGGATTTACAACGGGAGCCTTTAGCTATCTACAACTCTAAGTTTTTCAAGTTGGGAAAACTATTAAAATAAGAAGAACGTAAAATGGCAAGTGCCTTGATGTGAGGCCTTTGCAGCAGGATATGGTGTTAAATGAAGTTAACCAATTTCCACTTTGTAGTTTTGATAGATGTCCAGAGGGCTTTTTGAAAGAAAAACAAAATGAAAAAAGAACAAAAGCTGAGTGGACCCTTGGTTTATATTGTAGTTCAATTTAGGCAAGTCAATATCAGAAAACTCAAGAAATACAAAAGAGGGCTTCCCTGGTGGCGCAGTGGTTGGGAGCCCGCCTGCCGTTGCAGGGGACGCGGGTTCGTGCCCCGGTCTGGGAGGATCCCACATGCCGCGGAGCGGCTGGGCCCGTGAGCCATGGCCGCTGAGCCTGCGCGTCCGGAGCCTGTGCTCCGCAACGGGAGAGGCCACCACAACAGTGAGAGGCCCGCGTACCGCAAAAAAAAAAAAAAAAAAGAAATACAAAAGAACTTCTCCTCCTCAAAACTCATTTCATCTCTCATCCAAGAGCATACCCTAATGTGCATTTCATCAGTTCTCTGAAGTTATACTCCTCTTGTGTTCCCATCCAAGAGAAAACATTACTGAATCCACCATCTACAGAAGCTTTATTTCATGACTTTAATACACAAAGTGTGTTTTGCATACACCAGGTCAACTTAAAAATTGAATTAGTTTACCAAAAAATATTTCTGAGTATCTATAATGTATTGTTACCTATGCTAAGTTCTAAAAATAAAACAATGATCCAGATGGGTATAGTCCCTGCCTGCACAGAATTTACAGTTTACATGTAGGAAAAAAAAAAAAAAGCAACTAATTATTCATTTTAGTGTGATAAGCATTGTGAAGCAGAACAGGGTATTATGGGAGCATTTAATAGATTTGACTAATTGGAGCTTTATAGAATGATTCATTGGATATATGAGCTAATTTTGAAAGATGAAGAGAATTAATAGGGAAAGCAGCTGGGAACTAGTTGTGGGAGAAGGAAAACTATTCAGGCTAACAGGCCCCAGAGTGGATTGATGTGTTGAAAGTTTGAGAACTGAGAGAAAACTAGAATGGAGACAGCCAAGAGGAGGTAAAAGCATGGCATGAGGCAGAGGGAGAAGTAGGCAGATGTCAGATCACGCCAGATTTGGAAGCCACATCAAAGATTTTACTTTACCCTGATAACGATAAGAAACCGTTAAAAGGTGTTGAGCAATACATTGATACAATCACTCTTATGTTTTTAATTGGTCACTTTGGAGAATGGATGAATTACTACTAATAGAGCAGTTATTTCTCAAAGATTTATGGATTCCCCACATCACACAGCAATAGTGAATCAAAGGAAAATGAATGCAAAAAGTTAATGAAAAACAAATATGCACCAATAAATCTGAATCCAGAAACTGTAACTGTGATTTGGTAGAATATCACAAAAAGTGTCTGATTCAAACAACTACCTCTGTCTTTACCAATAGCATACAAAACTCCAAGACTACATTCATCACCTGCACTTTGTCCATAATTTATCTGCAGCACCTGAAACTGTGGTTGGCAACAGCAAATCCTCAGTAAATACTTACTAAATGCATGAACAGACAAAGAAGTAAAAAAAGTATCCACAATCACTACACACCAGTGGTAATTACATTCCCCATTCTCCTCTTGATGATTTCGATAAATATCTCCTCTTGATGATTTCGATAAATATCATCTTTCTATAGATTCTTCCTCTTCCACCAATCCTCCAATGTAAGGCAGAAGAAGGTAGTAGGGTTCAGTGACAAGAGGAGCAAAGGGCTAAGTGGTGTCAAATGATAATGCAGTAGCCTGAAGAAAAGATAAACTAGGGAAGCATAAGATACAAAGAGAATGAGTTAGGTTAGGGCATTAAATCATTCACCTAATGAGGTTCAGGACCCATTAGGGCCTGGTGACTCATAGCTACTGATGACACCCTGCTATGGTCTGGGTGTTTGCACTACCCCAAATTCATATGTTGAAACACTAGCCCCCAAAATGATGGTATTAAGAGTTAGATAATTTGCGAGGTGATTAGGTCATGAACGCGGAGCCCTCATGAATGGGATTAGTGACCTTATAAAAGAGACCCCAGAGAGATCCCTCACCTCTTGGGTCTCATGAGGTTACAGTGAAAAGACAGCAGTCCAGGAAGTACTTCTCACCATGATCTCGTACTTCTCAGCTTCTCTATAACTGCGAGAAGTGAATGCTGTTTATAAGCCACCTAGTTTATGTACTTTTGTTGTAGCAGTCTGAAAGGGACTAAGACACACCCCTGTCTTCAAGAGTTCATACTGAAAAGCTGTCTTATAGGTGATCAGCTGGAAGAGTATGAAGCTCAATTACATATGCACTATAGCAAAATAACCAAGGCATCTATGGGTGAGGTAGCACTGTCATCCTCTACTGGAAAGCACATAGGAAAGTAACGTCCAACAGCTTTAGGGTGATGGTTGAGCAGCTCTGTTCCTCCCATTTTTCACTGCAGCAACACTGAACACTTTAAGTGTATTCAATGTTCAATCAGCCAGGAGAGACAGATCCTCAAGCATACACCACCCATGCACTATACACACCCTCCACAGGCACACACCTCTACACAGAGAGAAAGGAGAGTGTCCCCCTTGGGTGGAAAGTCTAGGCGAGAGCATATGCTCCAGAGCCCTGGCAGGGCCCATAGCAACCTGTGCCCAGAGACCAGCTTCCAAGTCACCTCATACCCTAGAATTCTATAACAGACAAACTATTATTCAAAAGTGGGACTAACATAAGGAGATTTCAGATCTATAAGGGCTCATAATATGTGTCCCGGAGAGGTATTTTGTAAAAGAATTACCAAAGAAGGTACCACAGAAAGTAGAAAAATGAAGCCAGGAGGAATTATTGGAATTCAGGAAGTAACAGTAAATTAATTACTCAGCGTTACTGTAAAGTTTAAATAGGTACTGATTATTAAAACATTTAACACATATGTGTATGTGGGGGAAGGGAAGAGGTGCCTGAGGTGAGGGTGGAGCACAGAAGTGGAAATTAAATGATGCAAACACCTTTGTTTACGTCTTTTAGGGTATATATAGATGTTCAATAATTTAAATCTTTGTTTTTAAAAGTATAAGTTCTAACACCTGCTAAAGTCACAATGGAAACATTAAAAGCATAGAAATAGCAGTAGCATTTTCAATTTAGAAAGAGATACCATGGTGAAGAGAAAACACAAAGCAAGACATCAGGTTTCAGTGGACACAGTAAATATAAATGTGTTTAAATTAGCTCATCTTTTGGAAGACATTTTCAAATTTGTTAAAACAAACTAATTAACCATATTCTATTTTTAAATGATGCACTTTTTATAAAAAGGACACAAGAAAGTTGAAAATAAAGGTAAATGCTAGCAAAATAAATCTGCATTGGCAATAGCACACAAAAGAGAATTCAAAGCAAAAGCTTTGAAAGAGTTTTCAAGCAGTTCATGACATACTGATAACACAACAATCTAATCATAAATTTTAAGCATCTAACAACAGAAGTACAAAACTTATAAAGGAAGAACTGATACTTCCAAGGAAAATGGATAAATCCATAGTTCACAGTAGGAGAATATAACACATCTCAGAAATCAACAGATAAAATAGAAAAGCAGGGCTTCCCTGGTGGCGCAGTGGTTGGGAGTCCGCCTGCCGATGCAGGGGACGCGGGTTCGTGCCCCGGTCCGGGAGGATCCCACATGCCGCGGAGCGGCTGGGCCCGTGGGCCATGGCCGCTGGGCCTGCGCGTGCGGAGCCTGTGCTCTGCAACGGGAGAGGCCACGACAGTGAGAGGCCCGCATACCACAAAAAAAAAAAAAAAAAAAAAAATAGAAAAGCATATTAGTACAGAGGATTTTAATGCCACACTTTAAAAGTTTGATCTACTACACACACACACACACACACACACACACACACACACACACACACACCCCATGAGGAGTTGCATGAAAAAGAACAGATTCTTTTTTAAGCACACTTACACAACAAAAAAAATGATTTTCTATCAGGCTATAAAGATGACAAGTTTCAAAAAATTGGTATAAGTCTCACAAGGCTTATTCACTGATCCTATTAGAAAAAATTAGAAATCAACAACAAAAATAGCAAGAAACATTCATACATCTTAAAATTGAAATTCACATTACCAGTCATTGTACTATGTAGGAAATTAAATAACAAACTAGTTATCACAAATATGCCCAAGGAGACATGTAAAAGATGTTTAGTTAATTGTTGTTTTAAACAACGAATAAAATTTTAGGGAAAAGTCTGTTCTTTAATAGGATAAATAAAATTGCTGAATAAAACATGGGACACATACCATGGAATACCAATTATATCTGTAGATACTACCATGGACCCATTTCCAAAATGTATCACTGAAAAAAGCAACTTGCAAAATAATGTGTAGTATATGAGGATATCAATAAAACACAACACTTACAATCTACATGGAGCTTGTATATATTAGTCCATAGAAAAACATCTGACAATAAACACATCTAACAGAGGAGAAGGGAAAAGACACACATTTAGTTTTCATGGTCAAAGAGGACCTCAGCATTTTCTACAATATTTTACTTCTATAAGGAAAACATAACCATGCAAAGATTTGGTCTGAAACAGATTATAAATTAGTTTATAACATATTGAACTTTGAGCAATTATAGATAGTATGTAGAGAAAAGAGAATGAGAGAGAAAGAGAGAGACAGACCGACAGAGAAAGAGACTTAGTGAGGATGGCGGAAGGGTTCTTCTTTAAAGAGGGTGCTAGATGAGGCATCTCTGAAGAATTAACTTTTGAGCAGAGCTCTGAATTAAGTAAGGAAGTTGACTATTGGGAAAACAGGGAGAAGTGTGTGTTAGGCAGAAGGAACAGCAAACACAATGGCCCTGAGGACAACTTGGTATGTTAGAAGAAGAGCAAGGAGAGGGGAGAGGTAAGCAGTAACTATGTATTTTGGGACTTTGTAGCCATGGAAAGGAGTATACATTTTATTCTAAGAGTTACAGGAAACAATTGGAGGATCTGAGCAAGGAAAGGACACGATTTACATTTTGGTTTTCTTTAGTTACACTTTTTATTTTAAAATAATTATGGATTTATATACTGTTGTAAGAAATAATACGGCGAGATCCCATGTACCATTTACCCAACTTTCTCCAATGGTAACGTCTTGCATAACTATAGTACAGAATTACAACCAGGATATGGACATTGATACAGTCAAGATATAAAATATTTCCATCACCACAAGGATCCTTCATGCTGCCTTTTAGAGCCACATATCCCCTCCTTTTGACCTGGCAACCATTAATCTGGGCTCCATTTTTATAATGTTGACATTTCAAGAATATTACAGAAATGGAATCATATAGTATGTAACATTTTTGGATTGCCTTTTTTCACTCAGTACAGTTCTCTGGAGATTCATATAAGTTGTTGAGTATATTAATAGTTTGTTTCTTTTTATTGCTGAGTCGTAATCTATGGTACTAGAGTTTAACCACTCCCCTCTTAAGAATTAAGAGAACTAAAATTGGGTCATTTGTAGAGATGTGGATGGACCTAGAGAGTGCCACACAGAATGAAGTAAGTCAGAAAGAGAAAAGCAAATATCGTACAATAACACATATATGTGGAATCTAGAAAAACGGTATAGATAATCTTATTTTCAAAGCAAAAATAGAGACATAGATGTAGAGAACAAATGTATAGATACCAAGGGGGAAAGGGGTGGGGAGGGAGGAATTGGGAGACAGGGATTGACACATATACATTATTGATACTATGTATAAAACAGACAACTGATTGGAACATACTGTATAGCACAGGGAGCTCTACCTAATGCACTGTGGTAACCTAAATGGGAGGGAAGTCCAAAAGGAAGGGGATATCTGTATGTGTATGGCTGATTCATTTTGTTGTGCAGTGGAGGCTAACACAACATTGTAAAGCAACCATATGCCAATAAAAATTTTTTTAAGTTATTAGAAAAATTAGAGAAAAAAAAAGAATTAAGAGAATTAAATCCCTGTATAATCCATGTAGAGGTTTTTGTGTGAATACAAGTTTTCAGTTCTTCAGGATGAATGCCCAAAAGAACAACTTCTGGGTTGTATGGTAGTTGCATGTTTAGTTTTTTTAAGAAACTGCCAAACTCTTCTCTGGAGTAGCTGTACCATTTTACATTCCCACCAGCAGTGTATGAGTTAGCAAATTTTTCTACATTCTTGTCTGCACTATGTGTTGTCACTGTCTTTATTTTAGTCATTTTTAGACATTCTGATAGGTGCACAGTGATATCTCATGATGTTAATATCCATTTCACTAATAGCTAATGATGATGAACATCCTCTTTATGTGATTATATGCCATCTGTATATCCTCTTCAGAGAAATGTTTGTCTCTTGCCCATTATCTAATTGAGTGTTTGTTTTACTATTGAGTTTTGAGGGTGCTTTATATATTCTACATACTAATTCTCTGATGGATATATGGTTGGTAAATATTTTCTCCCAGTCTGTACCAGTCTGTAGTTTATGTTTTCATCCTATCAACAGTTTTTTTTTTTTTTTTTTGCAGAATAAAGGTTTTCATTTTGATGAGGTTCAAGTTATCAGTTTTTCCTTTTATGGATGGTACTTTTAATGTCAATTTTAAGAACTCTTTGACTAACTGTAGAGCTTAAAATTTTTCTATATTTTTTCTAAGAATGTTATAATTTTACATTTTCAGTTTAAGTCTGTGATCCACTTTGAGTTGACGTTTGTGTAAGATGTGAAGGTATGAGACATAAATCAAGGTTCTTTTTTTTTTTTCTTAATGGATATCCAGCTGCTCCAGCTACCCTTCCTCCACTGAATTTCTTTTGCACTTTTGTCAAAAATCAGTTGGGTATACATTTGTGGGCATATTTCTGGGTTCTCTATTCTGCTGCATTGATCTCTGTGTCTATCTCTCCATCAATACCACACAGCAAGGACTCTGATAACACAAATATTCGATTTTTTGTTTTAGTTCTACAGATCTCTGAAGCTGTGCTAATTTTTTTTCAGTCTCTTTTCTCGTCTTTTTCCACATTGGGCAATTTCTATCGTTCTGTCATCAAGTTCACTGATTCCTTTGTCTTTTCCCACCATTCTGCTGTTGAGCCAATTCATTAGGTTTTTTAAAATTTTGGTTACTATATTTTTTAGTTCTAAAATTTCCACTGGATTCTTCTTTATATCTTCTATTTCTTCCTGAGACTTTTTGATTTCTTTGCTGAGACTTTTTTTCTTCGAGCAAGTTAATAACTGTTCATTGAGGTATTTTCATGATGGTTGCTTAAACACTTTTTCAGATAATTATTATCTCTCTCTCTGCTTGGTGTTGGCACCTATTGGTTATCTTTTTTATTTCAGTTTGAGATCCTCCCTGTTCTTCAAATAAGGCGTCATTTTTATTGAAACCTGGACATTGTAGATGTTACGTTATGAAACACTTTATCTTATTTGTCTCCTGCATTAGCTGGGTTTCTGAAACCACTCGGCAGGGCAAGGAGAGGAGCTGACTTTTACAGCCAGGTGGAGGCAGACGCCCAGGTTCCTCACTCAGCCTTCATATATACCCAAGGTGGGAGCTAACTGGTACTGTGGAGCAGTGGCTGAAACTCCATCCCCCGAGCAGGACAACGGTGACAACTCCCTAGTTGAAAAGATACTGCGTTGCTATTGTTGTCGCTCCCATCCTGGCCTCTACTGACACTGTTTCCTGTTTCTCAGGGCATCCACGAGGGTCAGATTAGAAAATCCTGAGCTACCAGAAAGTCCCCAAAACTCAAGGAAGAAATCTCCCTTCACTCATAGTCTTTTGAACAGCTTCGTGCTCGACTCTGGCATGCCCCTAAAATGATCTTAAAATCAAAAGTTACACTGAGCTCAGCTCGCTGCCAAGCAAGCACTTTCCCGAGGCAGGTCTTAAAATATGCTAATAGAAATGTAAAAACATTAAATTTATTTTACATCCATAAGATTCACACTGGAATATTTATCTTCAGCTATGGATTCCTATCTTAATGTTTAATTTAATGAAACCAAAGGCATCTGAATAAAAAGTTGCTAAATTTATAATAAACAACTGCTTGTCAAGACAATTTATTACTGGTACACTATATGCCTGCGGATGTGATTTTATGCAGTTTAGATGCAAACATCTAGAACTATCTTTCATATCTGTAAGTATTATCTACTCTGTCTTTGCTCCTCTCCTGAGATGATTTCCTGAGCCCTTTGTTCCCTGAGCAACTGTGAGAATGTGTAAGGAGCTGATACCCTCTTACTGCTTAGTCCTCAACTGCAGACTTAACTTTTTAAAGACTCAGCAGGTCTGGTAGAAAACTAAGGCAAAGCAACATACCTCAAGAAATCTCCTCACTCCTCAGTGGACATGGAGTCCCAGGAAAAGAGAAGTAGACTATCAGGCTATCCTTAACTATCACTCACTCAGAACTAATTGCTGGGAACATTTTCCCATCAACACTTCTTTCTCTGGTCATGCACTTGCCTCCTGGACCGATGTGAGGTGTAGTCAGTTCAGTTTCCTTTTATAAAAGTTGACGAATATAAAGCTCAGTCTCATCACCATTGGAATATAACTTAGGTATGGCCTTTTAGGTAATGCATACCACCCTAGAGCAGGGAAAGAGGACATTGCTCTTGCCCTCCCCCACTCGCTCCCAGCATACAAGGGGAGGAGTCTATGGGGCCATGGGACTAGGCCCAACCAGATACATGCTCCCAATTTTGGGCCACTCTCTTTATACCTAGGACCCTACTATGTCCTCTCCAATTGACCCAACCTTCTTTCAGGGCCTGCACAAGCACTTCCAAGGGTCTATACTCCTAAGGTTATATCAACTGATATGAGCTTAGGTGTAGTCAAGGATGGCTTTTTGCAGAAGATGTGGATGGGGCAGTCCAATAATTCAAATTTGAAGCTGGCCTTCCAGGCAATTATAAAAGTATATTTGTCAAAGAAGGAGGATAGAATATATTTTATCTACCAGTCTGTTGGCTTGATTTATAACTTCTAAATATTTAGACCTATGGCAAATGGGCCTCCATCTCTATATTTCTTGCTGAGATCTTGTAACTATTAGAGTTAAAGCCTAGGCTAAATCTGTGTGTAGTAAGAGTAAATGTCTATAATTATTTGCTAATTATGAGTCAGAGGAGCTGGTTCCGAAGAAAGTGCCAGTATAAAAATGTTACAACTGTGTATCTTTAAGATCCTGGGAAACAGGATAGTTAAGAATGGAAGAGATGGAGGCAACTCTATAAAACCTGGCAATCAGAAAACGCTTTAAGATCATGGGAGTAGCATTCTCCAGAAAGGATTCCTTCACCCCCAGATGAATGAGGTGCCCGCATCCATGAGATCACTGTATCCTGTCCTACCATAGCACCGTACTGTAATTACTTACGTGTCTACATCCCCCACTAGACTGAGTTCTGGGACAGAGAGACTATTAATTTGGTTTACTACTTTATCCTTAGTAATCTGACATAATGTATAGTAGGTGTTCAATTAACATATTTTGAATGACCAAATCAAAAAATGAATAAATTGTGCTATCCTAACTGAGATGAAACAAAAAATGAAGAACCAACATTTCCAAATCTTCACATACTGGGCAATCCGAGAAAAGCTCTCCTCAGAAAAATGGATAAGAACAGGTTATAACTAGTAAGAAAATATAAATTTGATTCATCAGAAAAATAAACTCTGGATCAAAAAGTCACAGTATTCTGATAACTAGAGAGAAATTTTCCAGTTTGAGAAAGCTTTATGAGTTCCCTAAGGATAAGACTGGAGTCTAATCCATCTCTGTATCCCCAGAACTTAATGCAGTGTCTGTAATATAGTAGGTGCTCAAAAAGAGTTTGGTGAATGAATAGATTAAGATACTTCCCAAGAAAAAAATGTACTAAACTCTATTTCAGCGTTATATGAACATTGTTCAGAATATATGCTCTAATAAGTATTGAAATTCACTCAAAAGATACATTTTGATTGTGTAATTGTTACCTTTAAATGTACTGGATTGTAAACTCCATGATGTAGCTCATGTGTATAAGGAGTATGAGTACAAAGATATAATTTGTTTCCAAGAATCATTTAAATAAATGATAGTGTTCCAGTTATCTACAACTGTACAACAAATCCCCCCAAACTTTGTGGCTTAAAACCATAATAATCATTCCATTACCTCTTATGGTTTCTTTGGGTCAGGTATTTGACCAGGGCACAGGGGGAACAACTTGTGTCTTTTTTATGACGTTCGAGGTCTCAGCTGAGAAGACTTGAAGGCTGAAGTAACTGAATGGCTGGAGGACAAAATCATCTAATAGCTCATTCATTCACATTTCTGAAGGTTGTTGCTAACTACTGACTTGGACCTCAGCTGTGGGTTTATTAGGGTTATCTGCCAAAATACTTAGCAGTAATCTCTCACGGTTTTTCTGTTTCCTTAGAGCATAGTGAGAGGGTTCTAAGAGAAAGTATCCCAGGAAGAGCAGGCAGAAGCTCTATCACCATTTGCTGTTTAGATTCAGAAGTCATATAGCTTCACTTCTACCATAGTCATAGGTCCACCCAGACTCTAAGGAAGAGTGTCAACATCACATTATAAGAAAAGCATAAAGGGCAGGCGATATTATTGTTGCTGCCAACATGGAAAATACAATCTGCTACAGTCGACTCTCTCTCAAACATACAAACCACCTCCATTCCCACCATCAAGACTACAAAGTCTCATTACATTACAGCAACAGCTCAAAGTCCATGAGAATCATCTAAATCAAGCAGATGGGGCTCCTTAGCTGAGATTCTTCGACTACAGCTCCTTAAGCACCCTTCCTTTCCAGCTGGAGACTTATGACATTAGGAGACAAGTTAGGCATTAACAGATTATCAGAGCAGCGTCTTTCCTACAAATGACTCAAGCAGCGATAGTGGACAGGACAAACATTCAAAAAGGGGAAAAGCAGGAGGCACATAGCAGTCACAAGTTAACAGCAATTCTGAAATGCATCCTAACATATATTGCCAGTTCCTTAATTACTGCCCCTAGGAATGATTCTCTGTGACTCTTTGTTCTGTCTTATGAATTATCTTTCCTTTTATGTATAAATCAGCTCATGTTTGCAGCTGAGTAATTTTCTCAAGATGTGTCTTGTTAGTAAAACTTGTGGGGAAAGGGACTGGAAGTCTCTTTTACTTGTACGCTCTGTCCCTTTCAGTCCAAGCTGGTGGTGCCTCCATGAAATTAAAAATTCCTTGAGATTTTCTACGACATTTTTTGGTGTTCATTCACTTCATTAGGCAAAAGTCATTAACCACAAATCTCTTCTGGATGAGCTCCTCTACCTAGTCTTCCTTGAAACACTGCTATGGTTCAACAAATGTAAGAATCTTGAAGCCTTATTACTTAACAGAGATCTATAAGGTACACCCATAAGGTCCTTAGAGAGGCTTTAGTCTGTCTAAAAAAGTCGATGAAGCACCACCTTAAATCTTTCTGAGGTCTCAAAAAAAAGACTATACAGTCATATTCCTGGCTTTTTCTTTAGACCATGTTTTCCTGACAATGACGTGGATTTGACATATATTAGGAAGTCTTTTCTTAATTTTAGAATAATTTTCCATTTGGAGAGGTGGGAATGAAAAACAGTTTTGTTTTTACATGTGTTTCCTGGCTCCTTTATTTTTAACAGTTTGTTTTTTAGCTTATCTCCCTGTTTTCATATTTTATCATGGGTGCCAAGAAGTTCAGTGACACTTTCAACATTCTCCCTGGAAAGTTCTTTAACTAGATCATGGAATTCATTAGATACATATACTATTTTCCATATACTGTAAGTGTCAATGTCACCAAACTTTTTGCCACTATATAACCATGGTTCCTTTACCGCTAGTCTCTAATAACATTTTTCTTACTTTCCTTTAAGGCTTCACCAGTAGCCTCCCTGTGGCTTTTAGGTGTCCACTAACTCATTCTTTAGGGTTCTTTAGGCTGCCCTTGACAGTCTTCTCAAAGTCCTTCCAGCTTCCATCTGCCATCGAAAGCCAAAGCCACCTGTTTTAATTGTTTAGCTGCTCATTTCCAGCACCCAAATCTGTTCTGGCTTTTTGTTGCTGAGCAAAAATTACTCCAACACCTTATGGATATTTATTATATCTCACAATTTCTGTGCATCAGAAATTTGGACAGGGCACAGAAGTGACGGCTTGCCTCTGCTCCACAATGTCCGGAGTCTCAGCTGGGAAGACTCAAAGGCTGGGGGATGAAATCATATGATGCTTTGGTCACTCAGGTGCCTTGAGGTTAATGTTGGCTATTAGCTGGGCCCTTGGCTAGGGTTATCAGTCAGAACACCTACATATGGCCAATCCATATGGTCTCTTCATCTCCTCACAGCATGGTGATTGTGTTCAAAGAACAAGCTGTATTGCCTTTTATGGCCTATCTTTGGAAGTCACATAGTATGACTCTTGCCTTAGTCAAAGGCATGCCCAAATTCAAGGAAAGGTAACACAGACAACCTTCCTCCTTTGCCCCAACATTTCAGTGGGAGAAATGCCTATAATATATCATAAGAAGTGTAGGTAGAATAAGAGAACTTATTGCAACCATTTTGGTAAATATGATCTGCCACACATACTATTAAAAGAAGACTGAGATGTCTATGCTTACATGCCTCCAAAATTCAAAGTGTAATGATATCTTAAGTCTTGTATCTTAAGAATAAGTATTTGAAATCTATACATTTTTTTCTGATTTTAATGCTATAAAGAGGATTTAGTGCTCCTCTACAAAATACCCCAAGTTTACAAATAAATATAGTAAGGCACAGAGAGTTAAAATAACTTGTCTAAGTCACTGAACTAATTAATAGTCTTTTAACTTCCAATAGAATTATCTTCCCATCATATATCTTGTTACATTAAAATGCTTAAAATGCTCTCTCCCTCTCTCATCTAACATGGTATCTATAATACCCAAATCATCAACAATACTGCAAGTCTTTATGAAAAGTTTTAGAAATACAGGTGATGGCTAAACCTATACATATATGAACAATTAATTTACAACAAAGGAGCCAAGAACATACAATGGAGAAAGGAGAGTCTCTTCAATAAATGGTGTTGGGAAAACTGGACAGTCACATGCAAAAGAATGAAATTAGACCACCGTTACACCATAAACAAAAATTAACTCAAAATGAATTAAAGACTTGAGTGTAAGACCTGAAACTATAAAACTCCTAGAGGAAAACATAGGCGGTAACCTCACTGACATAGATCTTAGCGATGTTTTTGTGGATCTGATTCCAAAGGCAAGGGAAGCAGGAGCAAAAATAAACAAATGGGACTACATCAAACTAAAAAACACAGCAAAGGATAAACCATCATCAAAACGAAATGGCTACCTACTGAATATAGGTTTTTGCAAATCACACATCCAACAAAAGGGTTAATATCCAAAAAAAAAAAAAAAACCCTCATACAATTTAACAACAACAACAAAAAAAACCCTGATTAAAAAATGAGGAGAAGATCTGAATAGACATTTTTCCAAAGAAGACATACAGGTGGCCAACAGACACTAAAAGATGTTCAACATAAGTTTTATGGAGATGCAAATCAAAACCACAGTGATATCATCTCACACCTGTCAGAATGGCTATTATCAAAAAGACAGCAAATAACAAATGTTGGCGAGGATATGGAGAAAAGGAAACCCTCATACAACGTTGGTAGGAATGTAAATTGGTGCAGCCACTATGGAAAACAGTATGGAGCTATTCTATGTCTGGGTATTTATGCAAAGAAACAAAAACACTTAATTTGAAAAGATATATATACCCCAATGTTCATAGCAACATTACTTACAATAGCCAAGATATGAAAACAATCTAAGTGTCCACTGACAGATGAATGAATAAAGAAGATGAGCTATATATACATAATAAACTACTCAGCCATAAAAAAGAATGCAATCTTGCCATTTGCGATGACATAGATGGACCTTGAAGGTATTATGTTAAGTGAAATAAGTCAAAAGATGAAAAACAAAAACCATATAATTTCACTCATATGTAGAATCTAAAAAAAAGAACAACAACAAATGAAACAAAACAAAAACAAACTCATAGACACAGAGTACAGGTTGGTGGTTACCAGAAAGGAAGGGGGTTACGAAGTGGGTGAAATGGATGAAGGAGGTCAAGCATATGGTGATGGATGGTAACTAGACTTTTGGTGATGATCACTACAACAAAGTTGTAGTGAATACAGATATCAAATCATAATGTTGTACACCTGAAACTTATATAATGTTATGTACTTATTTTACCTCAATAAAATTTAATTTTATAAAGTTTTATCACCTTATAACTTTGTAATAAGAATACAATACAAAGTCACATTTCCTGTATGCAAAAAGCTAGAACTTAACTAGTATCTCTGAACAAGCTGCAGGTTAACAAATAAAACTTGCTTTGAACAGAAAGGAATATAAACATTTCACTCATCTTTCTTTCTCTTTCCTCAGTGCAAACTCTGGGTACATGTGTTTCATTTTACTGTCTGCTTTTAGGACTATATAGGCATTTTTCCCTCTGGTAGTACCGCTGAGATGTTTTAATTGGAGAAAGCATGGGTGGGGCCAGTGTTGCCTAACTGATTCCTGAGCAAAATCTTTTTAAAAACACACAATTAGTTGATTTTTCTTTGTGGACTACTACCATCAATAATCTAGAATTGAATTATTCATTCTCGAAAATAATAAAAATAAATAAAAACATACCTACTGTGAAAAAGAAAGAAATACAGGATTCCTTTTTTTATAAAGTAATTTCTTTAAGCCCTTGTGAAAATTGCAGGAACTTTTAAATATTACAATAAGCATTCAACTCGAGCAAGACCCTCAGGTGTGTTAAGCTTACAACTCCACTTAAAGTAACAGGGGCATGCAAGGCAAAAACATAATTACTCCAAATTTGTTTTTAAACATTTATTGACCTTAAGAGTTCAGAGCCTATAATGTTGTTCTCATCCAAAACTAATCACCGACACTTCATAACTCAAATGCTGACAAATTTCCACTCAGCTGCTGTCAAAGATAGCATAATTATACTTAAGGTACTTTTTTCTGGAATGTTTCATATATTTTGGATAGCAGTGTTGGAGTCTCATTTTAAAGGTGTTCATTTGTCAACAGAATATTTTTAAAATTCTAATTTCTGAAAACACTGATATATGAAAATTAAATGCAGATAAAACCCATTAACATGTAATACAGCCTTCAGTCTTTAGAAAGCAACATGCTACTTCTCACTCAGAACTGTGCCTTTAACAGACCTGAGGTCAGACTGTGAACTACAAAGAAAAACAGTTTTTATTTAAAATTTGACAAAAATAAATAAAAGTAAACCAGCTGACAGTTATAACTTCATATATATTGCTGCTTACCCATAAACATTGAACTATTAACCTATTTTTAGAAAACATTATTAAAAATATTTTATTAAAAATATATTTTATTTATATTTTTGCTTTAAAAATAAAACAGATGCCAGAAAAAATACCAGTCTACACTGTTACATAACACAATTTTAATGTAATTAAATTAGTCATCCAATATCCACATCAGATAATTTTTTAGACCCTAAACCAAATTAAGAAAAATCATTTACTTCATGGAGAAAAAACCATCTTATCTGTATCTATGAACTACTCACAAAAATTGATATAAATCACAAAGAAAGGTTTAATGTACTTAAAAATGAAGAAATCATACAGTAACTGAGTTGATTACTCTGGAAAAAAAGTACCGTAAAGGTCAAATACAGAAGTTTAAACAATATATCTACAATAATATGGAGATTAAAATCACAACATAAAAATTTTATAATATGACAAATTATTATTCTTATGTAAAGAACTGATGCAAATTAATAAATAAGTAAAAATGAAAGACCCTCCTATCTGTTTTGGAAAAATAACAGTTGAGTAAGTAGTTGAAGAAATAGCAAAAATAAATGTATAATAAACATCTGAATAAATGTTTAACATCACTAAGAATCATTTACATGCAAATTAAATCAATAGAATCCAATTTTAATTGATAAAATAAACAATGATTAAAAAATAAGAACATCCAGTTCTGGAAATGGTGCATTGAAGCTAGGCACTCCCAACCACAACTGATAATAGTCTAAACTGATACAATTTTTATGAAGAACAACCCAGTTATTAGTTGCTTGAAAAGTATCCAAAACCTATGACTAAGTGATTCTACTTTTGAAGGTCTGTTTTATGAAATTAAATTTAAAAGAAAATTTATGTCAACACCACATATTATTGCATTGTTTATTACTAGTAAAATGGTGGACACAACATAAATATTCAGCTTTAGGAAATGATTAAATCCAATCCCTATATACTTATATAAAGATTTTACAAAGGTTTTTACATATTGTGAACTGCATATGATATAATATTAATAAGAAAGGGTACAAAAATATTCATTATATTTCCCATTACATAAAATGTATATCAAAGAAGCCTGGAATACAATATTCCAAAAAGTTGGGAGTAACTCTGGCTTTACGGAAGTACTATGAGAGATTTAATTTGTTTTTGCTTTCCATGTTTCAAAAACAAGTCTGTATCACTTACTATTAGAAAAAGGTAAAAAGAGAGAAAATGTTTAATCATTTAAGAGGGAAAAATTTAAAAAGAAAATATTAGCTTCTGGCAATCATTAGTATAACAACAGGTAAAAATAATGTTTAAATCTTGGTTGAAAACTTCTATTCATTTTCTTTCATATAATGATTCACTGATTTTTCTCTTAAAATTCTGTACAAGGATTTTTTTTTTTAATACGGAAAATCCGAGTCATTCTTTTTAAAAGACTCTGATGATTATACACCTGCTTGTTTTCCTTTCATCCTTGTCTACCAGGAAGTGCAGGGTCAAGTGTCCTTCTGAGAAAAACAATCATGTTACTCTATTTTCCTAACAGACATCTACCTGCCTAGTCAACTGCCATTTTCACTTACATCTACAGCTTTTTAACATGTCTTACGATAGATCTGTTATGGCAGATGCTGCCATACTTTTTCTTAAATGTGTATAATGTAGAATATGTGAAAACAACTTAAAAGAATTGCATGATGATGAAAAAATTTGCATAGTTAATTAGGGACAGAAGTTTTCAAATTAATGAAGGTTTAAAAGTAAAACTAAATTTAATCAATGTTTTTTACCTTAAATTTTGGACTCTAGATAAATCCTGGGTTTTTAAGTATAAAGGTTATGAGGGTGACTAGAAAGAGAAGCCAGGAAAACCATTTTCTCTGCAAGAAAAATTAAGCTAATTGCATGAATGCAGGGCTTGTCAATAGGATTAACAGCTGAAGTGCTTCTGATTATATTATTTGTCTACGCATACCATTACTCTGTGGCAGCTTTCTCTTTTAAGAAATTCTATTCTTTATATTAATCCTTCAACAAGTCTTCTCTCTCTGTGTAAAAAGCTTTCTACCAAATAAATAAGTGAGCCATTGAAACATAGAAGAATGGGGTGGCTATATTTCATCACCTTCCTGGTTGTACTGTGGGTCTGTTTTCTGTACAAGGTGATAAATTATGGATACCAAGGCTCCATTTCCATCAATTCTCTTCTGGAAATGAATCTTTAGGAAATAGTTTTCAGACTGTGTTATCATCATTGTCTGATACCAAAATGAGGCTTTTTTTCTATCATAATTTGATCACTTCTAAATTACAGCACATTTTGAATATTCTTGCATCTCTGTGCTACAAATATTGTAATAACATTTCCCTGACTTCTAAAGTAAAGCTATGAATTCACTTTCAAAAATGCTTTTAAAAAATCTTCCCAAAGTGGAATTAAATATCTGCTTGTATTGCTCTCAACAAATGACAATAATGTTTTAGGAAGTTATAGATTTATCCCTATGAATATGTACATGCTTTGAAATACAAACTCTAGAAAATGTCAATGTGGCCTGGAAGTTTAACATTAATCTTGTCAAATTCTGCAAGGGACAAAAAAGAGAGGGTTAGCTAGTAGATGAGACTTAGGTGCTGTTGGACACCCATGTAAAGTATAAAAACTTTGGTGCCTTATTAGTGATAACTTAGTTAAATGGTTGTAATTGTTTTTCCAAAATGAACATTGGTTAGAGTGCTTGGTTGTTATATGAACTGGCTTCAGTTACTAATATCTAGAGCTTAGAATTTAGAAAAAATATTTATGTGAACTTCTCATTTTACCTTTTTTAATACCTTATATATAAATTGATTAAAATAATTTCAAACACACATAACACATATTCTCCCTGTGCAAAATTAAGATGTGAGATTAAAGAAAATGTTGATACTAACTTAAATTTCAGTCTCATCCCCAGAGGTACCCAACATTATCAGTTGAGTGTGCATCCTTCCTCCTCCTTTTATCACATTTATGTATAACTATTAAACATAATATATAATAATATATATGTAAAATAGCATATACTTTAATGTGTATGTAAAAGTACATAGTATTTTATATACACTACACATACAAACACAAATCCATAAAAATTCCAATAGCAATGTAGGAATATACCTATTACCACTGAAAATGAGCTTTTTTTCTCATCTTCTATGAATTACTTATACAAGTATTTCCTCCATTTTTCCTATAAGGCTATTTATCTTTTCCTTATTGATTTGTGTAGCTTTCTGTGTATTCTAAATATTAACGTGTCTCTTGCTGTATTTAAATTTTAATTGTAATATCAATTTCTTCAATTTTTCCTTCATAAGTTTGGCTACTTATTTTAGAAATGTTTCTCCAACCTAAAGATCAAATATACATTCTTCTATATTGTCTTCTAATAGTTTTATAATTTACTTTCACATGAATATATTTAATCTATTTTTCATTTATCTTATGAGTTGTATGAGTAAGAAATCATATCTTAAAAATTTTGTAGAACACACACCAACTTTTATCTTATTTACTGAATAACCCATTCTCCATACTGACTTAAAATGTCTCCTTTACAATTTATGTCAAATTCGAAGAAAGGAAGAGAGAAGTAAACACTTCTGGGCTCTTTACTCCATTTACCTATTTGCTAATATCTTTTTCAATTAATAATTACTTAATTCCTACTTAATTACTATAATTTTTAACACTTTATTAGGGCAAGCTTCCACCATTGCTTTTCTTTCAATATCGTCTTGGCTATTTTTTCACATTTACTTTTACTTATAAATTGCCATCAGCTTCTCAAGTTCATTGGAAAAAATCTATTGATTTTGAATGGTGTGAATTTAAATTACATATCTAGATTACAGATTTGCCTTATGGCAACTGAAATATTTAAAATGATAAATTTCCTCACCCATAAAATTTTCTCTCTCTCCATTTTTGCAGCTCTTCTAATAAAACTCCTTAAATAACATTTTAGATATTTTAAAATTTTAATCCTGAGTTCCGTGGACAGACTTGCTGGCTTTCTTCTTAAGTGCTTTATGGTTTGTGTATTTGTTGTTGCTATTAGCTATTTTCATTTGGATTATTAACTCTGTATTCCCTAGTTTGTTAAGTTCACATATATGAAAGTAATTACTTTTGTATGTTGATATTTTATCTAGCCACCTTGTTGAACAAGCTTGGGTTCTGATAGTTTGTCAGCTGATTCTCTTGGATTGTCTATGTGACAATCATCTTCTGTAGGTTATCCGGTTACATTGTTGTTGTTATTGTTTCACTGACCAGGCCTCTGGTGCCCTGTTAAATAGATACAATAATAACGGACCTTCTTTATTGTCCCTCTTTTCAATGGGAATCCTGAAAGTACCATTTAATGGGATATGTATTTTTATAGATTTTTGTAAAACACCTTCAAGATAATGATAACAACCTTTCTAGTCCTTGTTTGTTAAAGAATGAATTTAAGTTTTATTTAAAAAGTTTTTCGTATCCTCTAGTATGTCACTATTGTGTATTGCATTGACAGACTCTGTGTTGCTGAAACATTTGTTATATTTCTGGGGTAAACACTGGATGTTCATGATATATTTTAATTTCAATGCACTGCTTGATATTTATAAATATTTTATTTAAAAATTTTGCATCTATGTTTATATGTTTTTTCTGTGAACCTATGTATTGTTTTCTCTTTACCAGGTTTTTAAATATTTGTACTCCCCCTTTCTTGCCTTTTATTGAATCAATCAACTTTTGTTTGTATCTTTTATTTTTACTAATGGGTAAAACATCTATTTTCTCTTCTTCTAGTAGTAACTTTAATTTTTAAACTACTCCTTTATAATGAATTGTAATTCTACTGTTTCTAAAAATGGCATAAACAAATTTTCTCACTAAAAGTTAAGAACTGTAGCATGTTTATGCTTTTCTTCACCATCCCATTTGCCTTGTTGATATAACCTGGAAATTTTTAATTATAAATAATTTTAGAAAAAATAGTTACAGTCAATATTTATTTAGGATTTATAATAGTTTTGACTAATTTAGTTGCTTATCAGTGCTTTAGTATCCTTATTCTTCCTCTTGGATCCATATTTGTCTTCTTGCAGGAGAACATCCAACAGTAATTCAACCTTGTCTATAAGTGATACATTCTCTGAACCATTCTATGTACAAACCAACCCTCTTTCTCTCACACAACTGAATGATCAGATAAAGAATTATACAAAGTTATTTACCTCAAATGTACTTTCCCATTATCTTCTTGCATCTATTTAACCTAGTGAACTTTGAGGTGAATCTAATTTCAATTTGACCATTATTTCCTAGTAAACAATCTCTTCTACTTTCCTTCTCTGGAAGCTTTTCGGGTTTTGTCTTTGTCCTTGGTTTTGTCTTTGTCCTTCTAAATTTCATTAGGATGGGTGGTGCTCTGATAGCTTTCTTCAACCTGAAGACAGAACTTTTCCCAATTCTAAGAAATTTTTGACAGTTCTTTCATTTAATGTTATTAATTACCTCCACTCCACTCTCTTCTTCTGAATCTTTTAGAATGTGAAGTTTGAGACAGGAGATTACCTTACCTTTAATACGTTTCATCTCTTTTTTTTGTTCTGGATTCTGTAAGAATTCCTCAGTTCATATATATTTTTTTTAGTATGTAAATTCACTTATCAGCTTCAGGGCTCATTCTGTTATACTTAGTTCATCTATTTTGCTGTTGTTTGACTAACCAATTTTTATTTTCCATGTAAAATAATTGATTACTTTTTAGGTATCAATATCCTCTTGCAACTCCCTGTTCCTAAAATATAATTTGCTCTAATAAGAAATCCTTATTCTAACAGCTCTGTTTCTTTGGGTTTAAGTTCTTCTGTTTATCACCTTTGTTGTCTCTCTTTCATGGCAATGAATTTCCCTGAGTACTTGGTGATTTTTAAATTCTGTGCTCCTTTTAAAAGGGAAGATTCTCTGTTAGGATGTCTGCTGTAGCACTTCACTGTTTTTCTTTGCTATACCAAAATCCTGCTCCTGCACTAGCAATGAGTTTACTGCTAACTTACAGAACAGCTAATAGAAAGATTAGCTTTATTGTGTGATTCACGTGCTGTCAACTTTAGCTTTCTAAAGAGAAGTTGAGTATACTTTTGGCCTTTAAATGAAATAATAAGATAGAAAAGAATATTTATTCTACCTGGAAGACAAAAACAAATAATTTCTTAGAGAACTTTGGGTAGAATAATATCACCAACAGATTCTAGTACAAAAATAGCAGCTCCAAAAAAATTCTGCTATAAAAGGAAAAATCATGGTGGGATATTTCACTTCAGATAGAAGATTTTTATTTCAAGAGGTTGTTTTCTTTAGGCTACTCCATGAAAAGAAGTTTGGTAGGAAAAATGTAACCCAGGGCATTCAGAATCTTAGCTGCTTGCAAAGTCATGAGTAGAAAAGCAATTTCAATATGAATTGTTCTAAAATTAGATGAGATTTAACTTTGCAAGAGATACAAGATCAAGTCATTTAACCTCTGTGATCTTCCACTGACATTTAGAAACTGAGATTGATCATAGTAACACACATATCACAAGGTTTTGAGAGGACTAAATGGATGAATATATCTGACTTTATATTTTATAAATGGTAAAATCTTCTAAAAAGTCATTTGCCACATATGCAGGCCCTCACTATAAAAGAAACTACACGTTATTCATTATTATTAAGCCAATTTGTAATAAAATAAAATTTTGAAATTTACTTTTGCTTTTTTGTGTAATATCTCTTCTTATCCTATCCCTTTTTCATATATAGATGAATAGTTAAATAATATTCCCTTGATGTCCTTAATATCCCAATCTGAAGATTCAATTATAAATCATGTTTCCCCTTCATGTTCGAACGGAAGAATCTCTTGAGTTGCTTGTTACATGAATAATAAGTTCTAGGGCTTCCTCTGGTGATTCAGATTCAGGAGGGGCCCAGACAAATGTTATTTCACAAACACCCAAATTAAAATTTGTCATCAGGAATATCTGGAAAACACTGGCTTAAAGTAATGAGCTGTAATGGTTTTCTAAGAGTCACAATTCATCTTCATCTAGTGCTAATGACAAATGGCGAAACATTATAATCCAGAAATAAACCGCCCCAAATGTGTCTAAAGTCCTCCGTATGCTCTCACCCTAATGAAAAATAAGTTAAACTGCTTAGAAGAAACCATTTTCAGGTCGTCTAGTCTGTGTTCCACTTATATTATCCCAGGTAGATGAGAATAAATCCTATTTCCTAAGACTTCCAGGTAAAAAACATTTCCCTCCTTTGTGACAGCCCATTCAAATATTTTTTCAACTGTCCCAAAGCTCATATTTTTAAATCGGGCTTAAATATTTAATGTATATAAATTCATTGTTAGTAGATTAGCATTGCTACTGGAATGCAAAGACTTATATCTCAAACCTTACTAAGCTTACAAAATGTCCCCCAAATTAAAAACTACTCTTCATCATCCAGAAGCTAATTTCTCACTAAGAGAAGCCAAAGAGATCAAAGAACAGAAAAAGAAAAAACCTGTAACCTGCATCCACCTAAACACCTCTGTGAATGTGCTGTCAGTAATACATGAGGCGGCGGGGGGGGCGGGGGAGGAAGGGTATGTTTTCCAAGAGACAAATGATTAGCATGAATGCATCATGCTCAGACCTTTTGGATAACAGAATAGCTGGGGTCTAGAAAAAATTGTGCAACTGTTTCTGGAATGCTTTTATTTGTAATTTCATGGACAGTGCATTGTGCCAAAAAACATCAGTGGAAGGTATTCATTCATCTGCATGATTGTCTTAGAAGTCCTGATTGCCACAGTGATCACTAATGAATATGCAGAACATCTTTAAGGTTCAGCAGTTTTCAGATAGGCTAGTGACAAACAACCGTGACTAAATTTGCTCTGAAGGCTCTTTTTAGAGGGCTAGGGCCCCTGACATGGTGCCAGTCGTGCCAGCACAGGAGAAAAACTGCCTTGATTGTGCTCTTGTCTGCTAAAAAGCCTAGGCAATTGTATTCAGCTCCTTTCTCAATAGCAGCCTCTTCAACAGCTTGGTGTGAACCAGCCATTCTAAGAATGCCTGTTTAAATCTTAGAATGATGAAAAGAGAAAAGTAGACTGATTTGGCATTGAGACTTATGGAACAGGAGGCAACATTAAAATTTAAAGTATTCATGGGTATGCACACATAAAATTTCAGTTCATGATTTTGGTTACTGCAGTTTTGGTCTTTTAGTTGCAAATCTCTTATACAGTTAAATATGTAAACTCGCCATACACACACCGAAAGATCCATGCTTGTGGCCAGTATAGCTATTCACTTTTTAAAACTGTTTTGACTGGAACAAAAACAGAAACATAGATCAATGGGAAAGGATAGAAAGCCCAGAGATAAACCCACGCACATATGGTCACCTTATTTTTGATAAAGGAGGCAAGAATATACAATGGAGAAAAGACAGCTTCTTCAATAAGTGGTGCTGGGAAAACTGGACAGCTACATGTAAAAGAATGAAATTAGAACACTCCCTAAAACCAGACACAAAAGTAAACTCAAAATGGATTAAAGATCTAAATGGAAGGCCAGACACTATAAAACTCTTAGAGGAAAACATAGGCAGAACACTCTGTGACATAAATCACACCAAGATCCTGTTTGATGCACCTCCTAGAGAAATGGAAATAAAAACAAAAACAAACAAATGGGACCTAATGAAACTTAAAAGCTTTTGAACAGAAAAGGAAACCATAAATAAGATGAAAAGACAACCCTCAGAATGGGAGAAAGTATTTGCAAACGAAGCAACTGACAAAGGATGAACCTCCAAATTTTACAAGCAGCTCATGCAGCTCAGTATCAAAAAACACAAACAACCCAATCCAAAAATGGGCAGAAGACCTAAATAGACATTTCTGCAAAGACGATATACAGATGGGCAACAAACACAAGAAAGGATCCTCAACATCACTAGTCATTAGAGTAATGCAAATCAAAACTGCAATGAGGTTTCACCTCACGCCAGTCAGAATGGCCATCATCAAAAAGTTTACAACCAGGGCTTCCCTGGTAGTGCAGTGGTTGAGAGTCCGACTGCCGATGCAGGGGACGTGGGTTCGTGCCCCGGTCCGGGAAGATCCCACATGCTGCAGAGCGGCTGGGCCCGTGAGCCATGGCTGCTGAGCCTGGGCATCCAGAACTGGTGCTCCACAACGGGAGAGGCCACAACAGTGAGAGGCCCGTGTACCACCAAAAAAAAAAAAAAGTTTACAACCAGTAAATGCTGGAGAGGGTGTGGAAAAAAGGGGACCCTCTTGCACTGTTGCTGGGAATGTAAATTGATACAGCCACTATGGAGAACAGTATGGAGGTTCCTTAAGAAACTAAAAATAGAACTACCATACGACCCAGCAATCCCACTACTGGGCATATACCCTGAGGAAACCATAATTCAAAAAGAGTCATGTACCACAGTGTTCATTGCAGCTCTATTTACAATAGCCAGGACATGGAAGCAACCTAAGTGTCCATTGACAGATGAATGGATAAAGAAGATGTGGCACAGAAATACAATGGAATATTCCTCAGCCATAAAAGAAACAAAGTTGAGTTAATTGTAGTGAGGTGGATGAACCTAGAATCTGTCATACAGAGTGAAGTAAGTCAGAAAGAGAAAAACAAATATTGTATGCTAACACATATATATGGAATCTAAAAAAAAAAAAAAAGTCTGAAGAACCTAGGGGCAGGACAGGAATAAAGACACAGATGTAGAAAATGGACTTGAGGACACGGGGAGGGGGAAGGGTAAGGTGGGACGAAGTGAGAGAGTGGCACGGACATATATACACTACCAAATGTAAAACAGCTAGTAGGAAGCAGCCGCGTAGCACAGGGAGATCAGCTGGGTGCTTTGTGACCACCTAGAGGGGTGGGATAGGGAGGGTGGGAGGGAGACGCAAGAGGGAGGGGATATGGGGATATATGTATATATATAACTGATTCACTTTGTTACAAAGCAGAAACTAACACACCATTGTAAAGCAATTATACTCTAATAAAGATGTTGAAAAAAACACCAAAACTGTTTTGTATTACGATATATAAAATACATAATGAAAAGTGCAAAAAAATACAAATGTACAGCTCAGTGAGTTATCACAAAACCAGTTCCTGTGTAACTATCACTAGGTCAACAAAGAATATTGCTAACCCTGCAAAAGCCCTCCCTTCATGGCCACTCCCAACCACATGCTTTCCCATCTCCTCAGAGGAAACCACTATCCTGACTTCTAACACTACAACTTAGTTTTCACTATTTGATACAATTTTTTATCAACGAAATTACATAGTATAGACATTTTTGTTTCTGACCTTCCCAGCAATATTATAATTGTGAAATTCATCCCTGTTGTTGGCTGTGATGGTAGTTCCTTCATTTCCATTTTTAAACAGTATTTCATTGTATGACTATAACACCCTTATTTATCTATACTACTGTTCAGTGGACATTTATGTTTTTCCAGTTTAGGATCATAATGAATAATGATGCTATGAATATTCATTTGTATGTCCATTGGTGTGTGTGTGTGCATGCGCACACACACACACACACACACACACACACACTTTTCTGCTGGATACCCCTATCCAATTTCACTAAGGAGTGAAATTGCTGGGTCATAAGTTATGCAAAAGATCAGCTTTAAGAGATACTATTAAGTATTTTTCCAAAGTGATCACACTAATTTATAGTCCAGTCCTAGCAGCAGTATAGGAGGATTCTTGTTTCAGTCATGAAACCCAATACAAAATAAATGTCAAAGTTGAGAAGAATTTCTGCTATTATAAAAATTTGAGCACATGGAAACTTTGAGAGAAATGTTTCATTAGATATCTGAAGGCATGCAATAATACTAGTGGCTAATGCCTATATATAGGACTTACTTTGTGCCAGACACTGTTTTACTGTTCTAAGAAGTACCTATGTAATGTAGTCTTCACAACAACCCTATGATAAAGGTACTATTATTATATTAGTATTCCCATTTTACAGATGAGGAAACTAGCACAGGAGGTTAAGTAAATTGCCCATGGTCATCTAGTTTGTACGTATTATAGCTGGAATGTGAACCTAGGCAACACGTCCCCAAAACCCACGTTCTTAAACTACTGTCTGGTACGTTAATAATGGAATAATTCACAAAAGTTAGTGCCCCTGTAACTTATATCAACCATTAACAGCACATGTTTGAAATAGGAATATATGAATGTTAGTGTTAGTATTTTTCATAATGGCTCATAATGGCTAATTGAAACAGAAAGCAGACATCAGTGAGCTGAGGCCAGTCTTTAAGAAATATTTTAATTTTAGAACCCAGGTATGGAGTTTTTGTACTGCTTTTATAAATTCCTTTGTTTAGGCTTTCAAACGTTAAATTCAAAGTTAATGCTACATTTAACATTAAATTTAGAAATTCCTTCTTTTAGACCTGCAAATGTACATCATCTAAAAATACAGCCTTTGTAATCAAGAAGACATAAAAATAAATGCACTTGATTTGACAAGCTAACTGTAATAAACAGTAATAATAATAATAAAACTCTAGGACTATGTCTATCTAGTGCTGCTCAGGAATCAGGCACACACCACTGCAACATGACTACCTGGATATCCTCAGTCACAGGTGATGATACCCTCTGAGGGGGCATAACCACCATTTCCAGTCAAGCTCTTATATACACCACACTGATGAAATGGGTCTGTGTTGTGAGTCAGCCAAGCAAGTGGCAGTGCTAAGTAGGAGACACAAGTACTCAAATAACCCTGGCTCTAGCTAGTTTGACAACCTTAGTCTCGCCATGCACTAACATGTTATTCAAATCAGACTGCCACTCATTTGAGAGCTCCAACTACACCATATCCCCCAGTTCTCTCTGTTCCCCGGGGTACATTCAGCTCTCTGATGGTAATCAGCCTTATAGTTTCAACTCCACGGAGGCCCAAGGAGATCAAATACTGTCCAAGAAGATAGGAATTCTGACAAAATTCTTGAGCTCCTCTAAGTAAACTAACAGTAAATGAGCAAGGGGAGAAGGTTTCCTTGTGTGGAGCTATCTTCATCTGAGAGGTTGTGACTCCATCTGTATATATGCCTTTCTTTTCCTCTTTCTATTCCTTCCAATTTAAAACAGCACCATTTCTAGCCAGCGTGTCTGAAGAAAAACATATGATTGTAAAATAATTTGCAAAAATATATATTGCTGTAAAATATTCAAAGGGATTTCCTTTCTTGCAGAGTAAGTCCCTATTGTATATGCAACAGGATATTTCAGATACATTTTGTTGCATATTTAGCACAATTTTGAATATTCATATTGCCCCAAAAGCTACTTACTAGAGCCTTCATAATAATACTTTTTAATCTTCTATACAACAGCATAAACCCCAAGTCTTCTTTATGAATTCACTAAAGTTGTATTCAGATAAGAGTAATTATCCTTAAGTATATAAGCCTAAAATATGTAAAGGATATTTATGTATTAAAGCTGGTAGGTTCTCATTGCTTTTATTTTGATGGGGAGTTATGAATCCTCTACATTTAAAAGAAAATGTGTTTTCAAGCCCCAAAGCTAGAAATCTTTTTAAAACACATTGAAAATGAAGTCATATTTCCCTGGTCTATTTCAGCATACAGTACTTTGTAAAATAAATACTACAAAGTGGTTTGACTTCACAACAATAATTGCTTAAAAACTGCCCCAAGGTTAGGCTTGGCATTGAAGATTTTGTCTGGTGGCCAATTATTATGGTTCTGTTAATGCTCTAAAACGCTGTCTATAATAGAAATGTCAACTTCTCTGTAGTCCATATGAATGAAATATTACAAATTGAAGTATGCAGTTGATGTGCAACTTCTCCTATGAAATACGATAATTGCTATTTGCCAGTATATTTTCAAAAAATATATGAGCAACAATTGGTATGAATGCCTAGGGACTACAATTAAAAGTATTGTTCAATTCCATACAATCCAATCTTTTATTATATTGTTATATTCAGTGACTAGTTCATTATGAGTTACATCAGAAAGTAAGACAGCCTTCCCTAACTCAGTGACATACCATACACTATAATTATTTATTAGGGGCTTGTGTACACCTACTAACTCTGTGATTCTTGGTAGACATTTTAAACTGTAATTTATAAAGAAAGTAGAATTTGAAACAGAGATAGTTTATCCATTGAGAAAAAGCAGGAATACCCAAAGCACCATATCAAAAGCCTGCTCACCCATTTCAAATTCTGAATAGTAATAAAAGCATGTCCTACCACCTGCTCTAGCAGTCCTTTCCACAGAATCAAGGACAAAAGAAACAGGAAGATTACTGGGGAAACAACATCCTATGCAGCTTCCACTTGCCTCTTCTCCCTGCTATCTCTATTCTGCCTGTTCCACGGGTGACAAGATCAAACCATGCATGTGTTTAAACAGCATTTAAGTAATACCAATAAGTCAGGCGAGCACTTTGGTTTACACTGTGTTGTAGTCAAAGGGCAGAGAGTCTTAAAATTCTGGGGAATAATTTATATAATATTGCATGTGCTACAATTATCACTTACATGAACAGCATTGACCTGAATCTTTAACTCTTTTCTGGAAACATACTTTCCACATTGAAGAAGTGCCTTAAATCACATTATAATTTCTTATTCTTCAAAAAGTTGTCAATCAAGAAGGAGCTAGTCATCATCAAATATATTCTAGTCACTGTGGAGGTTTAAAAAAAAGAGTAAAAAAAAAAAAGAGTAAAATATGTGACCTCTACCGGTGAAGAATCATATCTGGTTGTTTTAAAAAAAGACATACAAAAGTTACTAGAAAATAAAGTGTAGTGTGTATTACAACACACTAGAACGTTTTCAAACTATACTTGCTTTGGGAATTTAGCAAGGAATGGAAGAGCTTGGTCTCAAACTGTCATTGAAGGAAATATATGTGTTGAACTGATTGGTGGAGAGGCAAGAAGATATCTCATGTGGAAAGGAGACCACTTGGAAAATGGTACAAAATGGGAATGAGCATGTAGAAGACAGAGGTTAACCAATGTGATTGATTCATCAATGAGATGTTTATCATAGTACCTGGTTAATGGAGAGTGTTAAATGGCACATGTGAACCTGTAGGGACAGCCACCAAAAGGACTGAAGTAGGAAAATACAACCTGTAAGCTTTTGTCTTAGAAGATTCATCAGGAAGCAGTGGTAAAGTAGGGTATTAAGAAATTAATGATTGCATTGAACACTTTAATGCATACAACATACCGGAAACGAGCTCCAGATTGAGTGTGTCTTGACTGGACTCCCAGCAACTCTACTTACTGAGGTACCCAGAACTGCTGCTGAAATCCTTGGGCAGCAGTTTTCTCATCTAAAATTTTGGTATAATAAAATACCTAGCTCATTGGGTTATTATGAAAATTAAATGGATTAATACAGGTTAAAAGCTTGGAGTAGAGCAGGTACATCATAAGCAGTCAATAAAACAATGCCATTATTATTATTGGGAATTACATGTATATGTTGCATATTCACACACACAATTTTTTATATTAATTCTCTCATCGTGTAAAAATTATTAACTTGAGGATAAAGGATTATGAATTTTTCAAAACTACATCCCACAGCAGTTTGCAAGGTACAAGTCACAGAACAGGCATACAATAGATATTTCCTAAAGAAAAAAAAATATGGAAAGGGAGAGATAGGCTAATATTGGATATTGATTATTAAGCTAATAGAAAAAATTCATGAGGGTAACAAGACTGCATCAACTACTTTGACCCCCTCAGAACTTAGAGAAATGCACTGAACGAATATCCACAATGTGTTCCAAGGAAATGTCGGAAAATTTTCTGAAATCATACACAAGAGCAAACTGACAGCTTCATCATTCTAGGTCTCCCCAAAAAGATGCAGAATCGCATGTGAAATTTAACAGGAGTCAGGAAAGCTGACTGGTCTGGGAACTAAGGATCCTGCATGCCGCGTGGCGGTGGCCAAAAAAATCACAAGCAAAAAGCAATTCCTTAGAATTTTTAATATAGGACCTCTGTTGGCAGAGTTGATCAACCCACAGATTACCTATGCATACAAAGAGCTAAATATATAATGAAATTATGTTGGAAAGATAAGTCTAAGCCAGTAATCTAATCATTCTGTAGATGCTACAAATTATGACTTCACAAGCACTGTATTTGCAATTGGTTCCCTAAAAAGAAAAGAGAGGCTTTGATGGTGATGGTCTGGTTGAGAAGGGAGAAGTTGAACATATCCTTATTTAAATATTACAATGTCATCTCTTCAATGAGGCTTTCCCTATACACTCCTATAGAAAACAGATGCCCAGCACTCACTCTATCACAGAGCTTGTATATGCATTAATTACGCTTCTTAATTTTTTACTTGGTTATTTTCTTTTTCACCCAATGGAATATAAGGTCCATGAGACAGAGGATAGTAACGATTTTGAAAGGCCACACAGTATAAAGATTAAGAGCACAGATTTGAGGACTAAACACTAGAATTAGAGTCCTGGGCACATTGCTTAATGTCTCCATGTCTTGGTTTCCTCACCTGGAAAATACAGTTAATAACAGGACTGATACACTTTAAAATATACAATAACAAATATATATTTTATAGATATTAACCACTATATAAGTCTTGGCTTTTATTGTTTATGTTCACCACTTTCCTCAATGCCTAGAACAGCAAATGAATGGATAAATATTCAAACACACATGTACACATATACATTCTGCACATCCTAACTTTCTACTGAAATGTGGAATATTCATAATCAGGTGTTTACTTTTAAATAATTAAAACTGTTCAAAGTACCTGTATATGTCAAATATATACAAGTAACATGCAGTGTTACTGTGAAGCTCAGAACTGCATTTGGCACCACAAGGACCCATGCTTCAGCCAAATTCAAGGCTTCCCAACCAGTGGTCCTCAGAGTTACTGCAAAGCATCTTCAAGTCCACAGTGCACGAAGAATAGTTGATTGACTACATAAATCTGTCTTGCATTTCTTTGACTATCTTTCAGATATATGCATTGTCATTAATAAAATATGAATGCATTTAAAACTACTACTGAGTTCAACGGAATTAGCATTGTTTGGTAGTTCCTCATTGTTTTGTAGTTCCTTCATTGTCTTAAAATTCTTTGGCAATTGATTCAAAAAAATACAACTAGTGTCTTTGGGGATTCTGAAAAGTTTGACATTTAAATGGGAATCTTAAACGTGGAAAGGTTGAGAATCACAGGTCTAGGTCATGCTGCACCACCAAAATGTCATCTTGCCCTCCCCAAGCTCCCCGGCAAGCAGCAAAGGGCACTTGAGTCAAGGAATACACAGACTAGAAGTGCTCCTGTTCAGCCTTCTCATCTAAACTGCTCTAGGCATCATTGCCTGAGATTGTCTACATTTGTGAATTCTGTTTCAGCAGAAAGGTCAGGCCTTTGCTCAGAAATAGCTTAAACCGTTGTGGATGAAACATGCCTTCTTTTTTAATATAGTTAAGTTGAGACTGAGAGAAGGTAGTAGACCATAAAACTCACACTGTTACAATGTTTCAAAATTTCAGTGGTGTCTTTCTAAATATTTACCTCCATTGAGAGGCTTCTCAAGCAGGTGATAAAATATTAGTATCTTCACCCATTAATCATCCATAATCACTACAGCCACATTTCAACATCCCTGCCACAAGTACAGATGCCTGGACCCTGTGAGAGACACTGGAGGGAAATGATGAAGATGGGAAACATGATAAAGCAATTGTGGAACTCCTATATCAAGAGGAAGGCTTTGATGTCCCACTGTATTACAGTTTTCTGGAAATTTCTAAATAAAGAATACTACTATCAGGAAGACATAAGCTCTGTGTTACCCTCTTTCTGTCTATAAGCATAATAATAAAAGATAATGTAGCAGTCCTTCAGTTATTTGCACCATGACCAGTGGTGGAGATACAGCACAGGCAGAACCAATGCTGTGGGTTCATGAAATCTCATTTCATTTTTCTTCTGAAAATGCAAGAAAACCACATTTCCAAATTGCCCTTGCTATTAGGTCAGGGCTGTATGATTAGTCCGTCTAGCAGTATGTAAATGGAATTCATACACGTAAATTCTAGTCAGAAGTTAAGGGTGGGTATATATCCTCTGCCCACTCTCTTCTGAAACCATTTGAGACCTGCTGCTAAATTTCACATGAATAAGAAACAGGGAATTCCCCGGTGGTCCAGTGGTCAGGACTCAGCACTTTCACTGTGGAGAGCCTGGGTTCAATCCCTATCCCTGGTCCAGGAACTAAGATCCCACAAGCCATGCCATGCGGCCAAAAAAAAAAAAAAAAAAAAAAAAAAATTCCATATTACATCACTGTTACTGCATGTTCTAATTTGTTACACTGCATATCCTTGCCTAACCTAATACACAGTGTGTTCTAAACAAGTTACTTTCCCAATTAAACTGAAGATTAGTTATTAAACAGAAGTACATTGGCTTTGGAGTCTGATAAACTTGGTTTTAAATACCTAGTTTACATCTTATGATTGAAATCTTTAGAAAGTTAAATGACTTCTAAGTCCTAATATGCTTTTTCTATAAAATGCATAGAATATCACATGCTATGCAGTTTTACTATACAAAGTACTATACAAAGTACCTTAGGTAACTAAACAAGTGAATAAATTTGTGAGTGTATATATGTGTTTGCACTCCTTGGAGTACAAAAACAGCTCAGTGAATATTAATTTCGTGTTTTGTATTATTTCTAAAAAATATAATTTGACTAGAAATGAATTAGATGCTTAGAATAAAAGTTTTAAGGATAAAAGGAACCTGAATCCATCCCTTTATTTTGCAGATGGGGCAAAATGAGATAGAGGTTAAGTGAATAGCATTGCCTGTAGTGAAATGCTCTTCTTTCCATCTAACTATCTGCTGTTGAATTAGATATAATTAGAAAGTATTAAGAAATTTCATAACTTACTTTCCCACATATTAGATACCACGGCATCAAAATATGGAATTGAAAGAGTTATTCATCTGCAAGTTTTATAAAATATAAAATAACTCCTCAGTCTTGCCCAACCATGTGGAAATAAGAGGCACAGATGTTTCGAGCAGTGTCAAGGATGGTGACAGTGAAGCAGCGGTCTTTCCTCTACCCAAAGCCAACTGGCTTCTGTATAAACTGACTGTACAACTGTGGCTTCATCCGTGAATACTTAAGTTAATTTGTACAGTAATGTAGCAGAGAGGTTCAGAGCATCAATGCCTACCAGATAAGACTTTGGCCCGAATTCCAGTTTCACCACCCTCCAAGTCTAGGGCCCTAGGCAGTTTAACCACTTGTTAGCTCTCCGTTTCCTTATCTGTAAAATCAGGATAAGAGCATTTGCTACAAAGAAGTTTTCTGAGTATTAAAAGAGTTAACGTTTGTAAAATCATTTAATACAATGTCTGACAACTAGTAAGCACACACTAATGATAATTATCATGATGTGCGGAAATCCATTCCTCTCAGTACACTGTAATCACACAATGGATATACCTGCATATAAATATTCATACCCACATATACATTATGAATGAAAACTTGTTACATCTGCTAAATCACTTATATTTGTACCTGTATGGAAATGTTTGTAATTGAGTTACCACAGAGAATTCACATTTGCAAAGCATGAATGGGATCTGATATTATATAACACAAATGAAAGATTAAAATTTGTAAAAACGGGGCTTCCCTGGTGGCGCAGTGGTTGAGAGTCCGCCTGCTGATGCAAGGGACATGGGTTCGTGCCCCGATCCAGGAAGATCCCACATGCCGTGGAGCTGCTGGGCCCATGAGCCATGGCCGCTGGGCCTGCGCGAGAGGCCGCGACGGTGAGAGGCCCGCGTACCGCAAAAAAAAAAAAAAAAATTTGTAAAAACAGAATTTCAAAAGATATTTACAATGTTAGTATAGCCTCTTTTTTTAATAAATTTATTTATTTTATTTATTTATCTTTGGCTGCATTGAGTCTATGTTGCTGCGCGTGGGCCCTCTCTAGTGGCGAGCAGGGGCTACTCTTCGTTGTGTAGGCCTCTCCTTGTGGTGGCCTCTCTTGCTGCGGAGCAGGGCTCTAGGTGTGCAGGCTTCAGTAGTTGTGGCGCGCAGGCTTAGTTTAGTTGCTCCGCAGCAGCAGGTGGGATCTTCCTGGACCACGGCTCAAACCCATGTCCCCTGCCTTGGCAGGCAGATTCTTAACCACTGAGCCACCAGGGAAGTCCCAGTATAGACTCTTAAAGCAACTCATTAAATAGCAAATTTTTTCTCTGCCTTCTTATGTACAATATAACCAAATTTCACATTTTATCAATTACTTAGAATTATCATTATATTAATTATACATGCCATAGCTGCTCCTGATGTGGGATATAGGGAGTAAGGAGTATGGATTTAAAGACATTCTCAAACACTTGCTTTCTATATAAAGTAGATGATTAGCTTGCTTTTTGCTCATCTGCACTATTCTTATGAAATTGAATATGTTGAGCTGTTTGTCCTTCAGGGCAACAGAACACCATGAACTCTTTGAAGAATAGATTAATAAATTAAAGAGTGAAGTAATCATCCCTGAACTGCTTTACTTGCCTGCCAGAAAAATTATCTTCTTTGCTTGTGCTTCCAGTATCTTTTGAGTTGTCAGCACCATTCAAAACATTTCTTAAGATTCCACCATGCATGTCATTTCAGATCGCCTGTGTTGTTTCTCACACTGTCCTCTCCACGCCCAAACCAAATGAACAAACTTGACTGTATAATTTTGGATTAGGGTCTGCAATAACTGTCAGCCCTGTAACAGGTGTGAGTTCCAAGATGCTTTTGTGCCTACAGAGCTATTGCTTTCTCCACTCGAATGGAAAACTGTTTCAAGCGCTGACTTATATGCCAGTTTTCTGACTAGGATTGGATCTGGTTTCTCAGTTTCAACAATCCTAACAGGGTTCTAAAACAAGCCTACTTTCCCTAGGAGTTGGACCCTCTGTCCCTCCTGCCAACAGCTGGCTGGAATCCTGCTTCAACCCAGATGGACTCCCACACTCCGGAAACCACACAATCCCCATCCACCTGTCTCCATGGCACTACTGCAGGGAAACTCAGGCTGAGGGGCCCCCACCACCTGATTTGAATCTCAGGATATCAATTCAAGTCCAGATGGAGAACAAATTTGCTGCATCAACTTGGATCCCAAATCGGATTCCTGCCACCATCCTCACAGGCAAACCCTCTGCTGAGAAGGTTTCCCTAGTCCTGGCACTGCCTGTTCCTAACTTGTTTTTCTCTTGCTCCAGGCCAAACAATTGAGGATTCATCATGCCACATGACCCATCCTACAAAGTTTATTACGATAAATACCTTTGGCAGCCTAATGCTCTCCTTCTCTCTGGCATCTTTCATTAATACGCTGTCAATGAAAAGTACCCTCAGATGTACCCAGTACTTTTCTAGGATACTTTGGGCTCATTACTAATGCCTCACCAACAAAATAAAAAGAGATTCTCTACAGCTATGATACTGAGTTAAAACAATGAAATTTGTACAGTTTACGCTGTATAAAGTCTGTTTGTGACACACTGTATTAGTTTACTCCACCTACCATAATAAAATACCACATACTGGGTGGGTAGCTTAAGCAACAGAGAGGTACTTTCTCACAGTTCTAGAGGCTGGAAGTTCAAAATCAAAGTGTTGGCAGGTTTGGTTTCTCCTGAGGCCTCTCTCCTTGGCTTGCAGATGGCTGCTCTCTTGCTGTATCCCAACATGTCCTTTTCTTTGTGCAAGTGCATCCCTGATGTCTCTCTCATGTGTCCAAATTTCCTCTTATAAAGGATACCAGCCAGATTGGATTAAGGCTCACCCTAATGGTCTTATTTTAAATTAGCTGCCTCAACAACAAGGACCTACTATGTAGCACAGGGAACTATATTCAATATCTTGTACTAACCTATAATGCAAAAAAAAAATCTGAAAAAAGAATATATATATATGTATATATATACATATATATGTGAATCACTTTGCTGTACACCTGAAACTAACACATTATAAATCAACTAAACTTCAATTTAAAAAATAAATAAATAAATAAAATCAATAGCCTCATTAAAGGCCCTGTCTCTCAATACAGTCGCATTCTGAGGTACTGGTGGTTAGGGCCTCAACATATGAATTTCAGAGGGAAGGTGGGACAATTTAACCCAAAACACATGAAATAATATCCTCTTCACAAGGTCTTAGTATACTGCTTTGAAGAATGAGTCACCCATAGTAGACCTCTTTTAGAGGTTATTAAGTGGATGAAAAACTATTTCAAACTTTTAATCTTGACCTCACTAGGAACCTGTGAGATAATACTCACAGGCAAAATGAGTAAAATTTTACCATCAAATCTGACTTTCTGAAATGGGCTGGACAACAGTGAAAATAGTTACTGTACCTGATAAACCTCTAGTCTCTAAGTTGTCTTTAAATGATGCTTCAGAAAGAAATATCTTGGTCTATCCATGTACTAGTATGTTTTGTTTACACTACAGTCAATTATATTCCTCTAAATGTTTTAATGCACATTTCAAATTGCCAGATGTTTTATGTCATGCTAGCCTGGAGTATGGACAAACAGAAGATGGCTCCCAGTAGCAGTGTGTTCACTAACAACTACCACTGGTATAAAATTTGACAAGATCTGAGAAAAAAAGGCTCATTTTTTTTTTACTGAAAAAATGATCAGAAAATGGTCACTATTCAAAAACAAATTCTATGTAAAGACCCATTTTCATTCTGTGGTTTTTAAGGATTGAGTTTTCTCCCCACTGGCTATGCCACTTGGAAATGCCAAAGTTTCCCATCCCTCAATTCAATCCTTCCAGTTAGGGCACTGGCTAATCTTGGATGTTGAAACATTTTAGAATCCACGCAGTGGGGAGGCTCCTGTAAGGCAGCTGGCACTGCTCAGCTGCGTCTGTCACCACTGCCATGCAGCCTGCAGGGATACCTGCCTGGCACACAGCCCACTGGGGACCAAGAAGAAGCGGGGAGCCCGCACTGCTGGCTCTTCTCTCCCACGCTGTTCCTGAACCTTGCTCCATTATTAGTGCTGCTCCCAGCTCCTGGGCTCTCCTGTTCCCACTGCTCCTATCGTTCCAGCTCTCTGCTGGGCTCAGCTTCTCTTTTTCTTTCCATCCTCAGGCTGCAATGAACATTTTCATAATAGAACTTTGCACCCTGGTGAAAGTCTATCTGTAGAACAGATTCCTTGAATTGGACTTGTGGGGAATGCTCGATACTTTTTTAATGCGTAAAGAAGAAGCAAAGGTGATGCACTAAGAAAACCCTTTGCTTTCCCATCACTGTTGAAAGAGCACAGGTTTCTATATTATTCTAAGTTTTGTTAAGAGCATTTGTGGCCATGGGAGGGGTGAGAAGCAGGGAAGAGTCCAGAGAGGAAGAAAAGAAGGAAAAGAGAGAAAAGAAGGTGAGAGGGAACTGGAAGGTTTTCAGGCAAATGAGGGGAACAGTTGGTAGGGAGGAAAAAATTTAAACTATGTCCAAGCACAGTGACGTTCACTTCCAAAATTAAAATTGTCTGCTGGTTATGGCTGAAAACCCACAATTCTTTTTTTAATCTTATTTTCACCATCATAGTCTTCTCAGGCTGACATAATTACCTTTTGGGGTTTCATCAGCATTTGGCAAAATTACAGCATCTCAATTTCAAAAACGTTTTATTTCCAGAAAGGAATCTAAAGCCTCTTATGTTTTAACACATGGCAGGTGCTTAGCTGTTAACAACTAACTTTTTACCTAAAGAGTGACATAATTAACCCAAGCATGTTACGTTCCCATCACTGGATGTTGTATCACTAATTTTATTTTTTAGAAATCAGGCTTCATTTAATAATAAACTAGCATTTGAAATTATTATTAGCATCATGGCAAATCTACCCAAGGTTACCTTTCACAGAATAGCCGCCTGTTGTTCTCAGTAGGTTTTGCCCTGCAGCAGGTGACAGATGGTCCATGTGAGGATAAACACTGGAGAAAAGAAAAAGGAAAAATATCAAAGCGGATATACTGTGTCTTTTTTGAAAGTAATTTATCTTTTGATTTCATGTTCACATAAGGAGGCAAAAATTTATGGCTATCCTGTGATAAGTGTGGTAAAGTAGCAGGCTCCTGATCTCAGTGATGATGCTGGGCAGGGAATGGCTCATTGTGGCTGCAGAGGAACAGGTGGTCCTTAGATTTTTAGACTCAGAAGTTTAATTGTATCAGCTCAGTTGGGGAGATCAGGCCTTGGCAAAGAGAGAAAATGTAACCAAATTCTGAATAGGCTGCTTTATAAACCTGTTGCCAATTGGTTAACTTACAATGAGAAACATACTTTTGAATGAAAGAATAGTTTTCTCCAGAATGAAGGCTTTAAAAATATATATATTTACCAAAATGCAATTATATGAGCTTGGACTCAGAGCAAAGGGGTTAACATGATAAAAACAACAGCACCTGCTCAGAGTACAGTCTCTGTAACAGCTACTCAACTCTAACTTTGTAGTGTGAAACAGCCATGGATAGGGCAGGTAAAGAAATGGGCAAGGCCATTTCCCACTATAACTTCATACACCAAACAGGCAGCACGCAGGCTTTGGCTTTGGCTCAGGTCTGCACTACAAGTCATATGCATGATCATATATGAGAGATTTATCACAACTCTGCGAGGTTAGCGTTATGTATTTCATGGGTGAAGAAACTGAGGCTCAGAGAAATTAATCGACTTATTACCTGAAGTGACACAGGTAATAATGCTAATGAATTTTTCAAACCAGGACTTCCTATTTCAAGTCAGATTCTGTTGCATCAAAGTTGGCTACTCTGGAGGTAATTCCACTGAGGTAATAGTAAAGTCATTTTTCTTAATTCAAAATATTTGTATCGGTTGAAATTATCATTTTCCCAAGAGAAACACCAACATTTTAATCCTCAAACTCCATTATTTTTCTAAACTCTGTGAATATTTTAATATTTACTCACTGTGATTGAGCTGCACAAAGAAAATAGCTTCTTAAATTCTTTAAATCTGCATTTATTTTTTTCACAACCTCTAACCATGGGTAGGAAGATTTTTTTTTTTTTTCAACTGGTCAGTTAAAGTATTTCTGCCTCTTCTTGTTTCAACAACCCTTATTCAGTCTTTCCAAAGTTCAACTTCCTATTAGGGCTTTTTAAAATTTGCCTCTTTCAGAGAATTTAGTCTTTTAAGGTAAATGTCCAGTCTTTCAGATTTACCCCCTTAGTCCTCTCAAGTTTATATGAGTGTGTGAGGGGGTCTGACCTTGTCCTCATAGAAGTAGGTGAAGGACACATGAAAGGACGGTGGAGAGATTCATTCCTCAGATCCATGAGGTATCACCTGGATCTCTATATTCTCTTATACAGCATATATGGAGTAGTCTCCTCCCCAGATTGGTGACTGCTGATGGGCAGGTGGCTGGACCAGGCTTTTGGGGTGACATGCTGGCACCACTGCTAGGACCCATAAGGACTTTTCACCCAGTCTCAAAGTCCTTACCTATGGTGGCCACTCTGTCTTGATCCCTGGTCTCTGCTACCTGCCAGCAATTTCAACATCTCTTCATCACTTCATTGGAGAAATTCTGGGATCCCAGAACGCCGTACAGACCATCTACCTAGCTGCCTTACAGCAAGGATATGCATAACCACTCCATGCCAAGCTGGAAGTATCTGAGGGATAGAGGCTCAAAGGCTTCCATTCAGTCTTGCCAGGGAAGCATGACCAGCCTGAATGGACTCAGGCCCCGCATATCCATGTGAATATATCAAGTCAACTCTTTTTTTTTTTTTTTTTTCCAATTTAGGCAGATAGTAAGAGCCCTTATTCCTCATCTACTCACTCTCCTCTCTGTCCTCTCCTCTGCCTTCCTCTCCCCACAAACTACCAAGACAAGCAGCAGTTTTTCTCTCCCTCTCTCTCTCTGCCCCTGCTTGATAAGGACCACCTGAAAATGGAACTGCAGTCCAGTTTCATCAGCCTCACTCATGTTATGCTTCATGAAGAAATAAAAGAATGTAGAAAATCCTCTGTTTTACCAAAGCCAGGCTTTTAAGTCTATTGTCTTCTGTAAACTTCTATCTGTATAGTGTCAGAAACTGAATATTAATTCACTCTCTTTGATTTCCTCTTCTGGCATTCTTAATCCCTACCTGAGATAGATACACTTCTAAAATTGGCTAGGAAATTGAATGTGGATATCACACACACACACACACACACACACTTAAAAAATATAAATTCTATTATATACCATTACAGTATAATATTAAGTTTCCATATTCCTAAAACATTTTTCATTGTTCAATGAAAGTTGTGTGCTTCCTGAATACCCGAAGAAATAAACCTGTATTTATTTCCAAATGGAAAGCTGTACTTCAGAGAGAGTACAACGTTTGAAAATTTATGGATTCTTTTAACAGCAATAATAGAGAACTGCACATTTTCACGTTTTCAGTAGACTGTATTTGTACCCTAGTCCTCATTCCATAGACTTCTGCAAATAAGAGAGACTTTTGCAGATAAGAGGAAGGGTGTGTCTAGAAACTATTATGTAAGCCCGGGCAGCATAATAAGAAGTTCATTTGCGGCCTTTATTAGAATTCCCACACCTGAGAACCTAGATTAGAATTCAAGCCACTGAATTAACACATGGCACTTCCATAAAACCTAAAAGGCAAAATTTCAGGTCTCTGAGGGGCACGAGGTCTTAACTTCTTGTGGTAAGAACCTCTTAACTTTCTAGAGTCAAAACTAAAATAATTTCCTCCTACTCTTGGCATCACAACAACCATCTTCTCTGATCCACTCTATCATTTGACTATTTTATAGGTAGAAACTTTACTCTGTAACTTTAATTTTTCAAATCCCTTTTCTGAAAGCATGTTAATTTAACCCACTAATGCTTTATTAAATGAATAAACCAAGTATAATCTCCATGTATAAATGAGGAATCACACACATGTTTTATGATATATCCATGTGCTACAAAGAACTGGAATTAGAATAGTTTCCTAAGTTTTAGAAGAGTTCACTGCCATTATCACAAATCATGCATCTTCTTACATTGCTTCCACAATTTGTTGGTTCACCACATAAAGAACTATTATAAAGAGTTATTAAGTCTGCTCTTATCTTTCTCTTTCCAAGCCCAATTTCAGTGCTAATGTAGGGGATAGAACCATTACTTTATACGCTAAAAATTTTATAATTTTATTGTGAAGTTTTCTTTGGGGAGTCATGTGACTGTGTTATATTCAAATTTGTGATATGAGGTGTGGTAATGAGGGGTTTGTTCTCGTTATATTTCTAATTAAAGTTTTCTCTATAGCTCCTTTTTTCTGACCCTTTGATCATTTTTGTGATATCTGAGCCTTTCCAACATTCCTATTAATTAGATAAACTCGACAGTCTAATAATGTTTTGAATATTGCTTCATATTTTGCCCAAATATGCGGACTAATCCCTGATTTTATTTTTCCTTTATTACTCTTTTCCTGCTTGTTTTTGAGATGCTTTTGTTGGACTGTCCATTAATTTCTACACCAAACTTTATCATAATCTCACATCTCACATCATATGTTTACTCCTGAATTTACATCTTTCATTGTATCTTGAAAATATAACCAACTATTTTTAAATCCTAGAAACAAAAGATACGACATCAACATTACACTTAAGCTATCAATGATTAACTTATTTTTGGCTTAACTCAAATTATGGTATTTGGAGAATTCATGTTGCAACACAAAATTTTTGAATCTGTGTATGTAGAATGACATATCAAATGCACTGTTTTTAAGACAGTTAAGTGTCTCCTGGTCATGAGATACAAGAAATACATGGTTAGCAAGTGTTACTTGCTATTGACTAGCTAAACTGCCTTATTAAAGTGCCAAGAAGAACAGTAATTTCTTGGGAGCAAATACAGTTGCACAGAAAGAAATTCCACTTTCTGAGGAATCCTAAACACTTTTAGACCCTGCTGTTCTTAACAAGATACTGAAACACCTGACCCATCTCTCACTCTATTCCATAGTCCTTCTCAGGAACCAGGACTTATGAGATGAGATAGCACCTGCCTTTTTCCCACCTTCTTTTTAGAGTTCTTTTGCACTTCCCACAGTAGTGCATCCTTTCTGCCTTGTTAATCACCTCAGACTACTCAAGCAGACAAAGCTCTCATCTTCTTAGTGAACAATGGGTAAGCATTAACTGGAATTACATGAATATCTGTGTTCATTTTTTCTATGAAAGCAAAACTAGAGGCAGTCTTTTCCACCACTAAACTGCCAATGCCTAGCACAGTGTCTGACTGTGTGACATCTACACACATGTTTGTTACATGCTTCACATAGTGATGCTATTCACATGCAGAAGAGACTCCTCGAATTTTCAAAAGATTAATTTTGATTCATATATACATGTATATGCTCTATGTTCCTCTTTTAATAAAACTAGATGTTTTTATTCTTAACATTCTCAACATTCTCATTTGTAAAATCTCTCTTACCTTTCTTTCCCTTGATGATATGATTTTATAAGCTTGCTGATTCAGACTCATGCCAGTTTCCGTTTTCTCATCAACAAAATGGTGAGCGAACAAGAAACAACCTCTTCCTCACAGTATGGTTATGAGGATTAAATGCAACAATACATACAAAGCATTGCCCCATAGTATATTTATTCAAAATGCCTATAGGGCATTCCCAATGCTCAGTAAACATCAGCTGCCTTTTTTCTCCTTCTCGTTTTATTCCAGCTACAAAAGGAAATGCCATCTTTTCTACAACTATCTCATTAAGGTAAAATGAGATTCTCTATTTAAACAAAGCCCTTCCTTACCTAAGAAAGTAACCAAAGTCGTCCGGTTGTGCTAAACACACACAGCAGTTGTGTAGGTGATGGAGAGCTGAAGTCAGTTCAATAAATCATGAAAGAATACAAAGTTTAACAAAGAAGAGTTTAATTGGGAACTGTAGTACATCCATCTGCTCTACCATCTTTTACTGAGTCCTAGTTATTACTGCCTGAGGCAGATAAGCTTTAGACTAATCTGAATGAAGTGAGATGTGACATTAATTGTTACATTTGAATTCTTACTAGATTAGAAATTGTGCAGCTACACACATGGCACATAACAACTTCCAGGTCCCCTTTTTCTTTTCTTTTCTTTTTTTTTTTTTTTTTCTATTTTCAAGAGATTATTCCATCTAGGGTGTTGCTGTGCTATTAAAAAGTAAATCTTGCATAGGATAAAGTGTTCCCTGAGACTTTGTTTCATGTGAGAGAAAGGGATATGGGCTCTACCAGACTAGTAACAGCCAGATGCAGTTCGTGTTTACCTTCTGAAATGCAGATTACAGACAGATTACTGTCTTTTGCCGTGAAAAGAAAAAAACAAAACCAAACAAAAAAACCTGTCTTTGGAAGAACTGATCTCCAGGAACAAAAGTAAATTCAGACAAAAGGGAAAATTAACCAACATTTAGAAAGCATGAGGTCAGCCACAAAATTCCATTGGTAGGAATTTTTATTCATATTTAATAGATAAATAGGCTCATGGAGGTTAACTGGAAGTCACACAGCTAGCAAATGGATGAGCAGAGATTTAAATTCAGCTGGGTTGGGTTATTTTCCCTTTCAAACATGGTTCATTCTACTGCTGCTCCCTGTTTTATGAGCAACAAACTCAGAGGACCGTGTTTAGGGTCAAATTGATACTGTAGATGAAATGTGCTTTGAGGGCTGAAGGATGGAGGTGTCTAGTAGGCATATGGACATCCCCTGATCCAGTTTCCCCATCAGTAAAATGTAATGTTGTGAAAATAAAATTGGAGGAAGTTTTAAGGACACTTTAGAAAGTTAAAATACTATAGTGTATCTTTATTCTGCTCATGCTTGTTTATAATAAAGAAGCAGAAAGCCACATGCCTAGAGACCATCCTTCCTTCCCTCTTACCTTTCCTCCTCACTGCTCTCCCCCATCTCCTCCTATCACAAATTCTCATGTACATATACTTGAAGACAGTGAAGTCCTTAAAAGAAATTTCCAAGAAAATAAAAAGAGAAGGTGAAGAGAAGGACATTTAAAGTCTTCGAGGAGGAACCAACCTGTGTTTCATATCTTGGGGCAGTGTTCTCAGAACTCTTTCAGAATTACAATAATATCATTACTTATTTGATTTACAAGCTCCTTAAGCACAGAGGTGGTATCTTAAGGTTCTTTGTATTCCCAGTATCTAGCACAGTAAAGAAAACTTAATAAATATTTATTCTTGATAGGGAATACATGCGTGTGTATGTGCGCGCGCGCGCGCGCACACACACACACACACACACACACACACACACACACACAGACTCATGCATTGATAGCGAATTCCTTGTCTATAAGAATTTTGTTGTACCCATCTTGGGATAACTGAGGCAACTATGGTAAGTTTCAAAAAGCATGTTAGAAGCCCTTAAAAAAAAAAAAAAAAGCATGTTAGAAGCCCTAGATTTAGTAGGAGGAAACCAGAATTATAAATTCTAATGAAGAGACCAACAGGTAGGGAGAAACCAGAAAATATAAAGACAAGGACACAGGGAGATCAGCTCAGTGCTTTGTGACCACCTGGAGGGGTGGGATAGGGAGGGTGGGAGGGAGGGAGACGCAAGAGGGAAGAGATATGGGAACATATGTATATGTATAACTGATTCACTTTGTTATAAAGCAGAAACTAACACACCACTGTAAAGCAATTATACTCCAACAAAGATGTTAAAAAATTAATTAAAAAAAATAAAGGCAAGGAAATATTTTTATTTCAGGAAGAAAATAGTGTCAAACTCTAAAGTGAGCTCAAATAAAATATATAAGGAAAAGTGTCCAATATATTAAGCAACAAGGAGGACATTGGTAACCTTCTCAAAAGCAGTAAATTGATTCAGTCTTTGCTCATATGGCTATAGTTTTACTTACTGAAATAATGTCTAAAATGTCTAAATCATCTCACAACTGATTTAGGTAGAAAACCAAGATGCCATAATGAATGCATTCACCCATTCAACAAACATAAACCGAGCACTCACTAGCTCTGTGCTGGGCACTAGGGATAAAATATAGATAAATATCACGGACTTTCAGGGCACCATTCATTTAATTTATCATTTTCTTTTCAAACTTCTATTTGCATCAAAATAAGTTTGAGGAGCCTTTGGAAAACATATATTCCTTTGGGTTTTCCCCATGAAGTGAGTGAATCTGAATCATCTATTTTAAGACCAAGGTATCTATATTTTTATAGGCTTCAAAAAATTCTAACGCACATCAGTGTTTTAAACCACTAATACATCATCCCTCTAATAGTCATAATGTAAAGCTAAACTTATGGTTTCTGTTCGTATTTCAACAAGATGGAGAAATAAGATGGCCTAAAAAATCTCCAGCTCAAACATCAGATAGAATATAATACACAGCTGACCTTTCAAGAAAGAGCAAAAGACTTCTGCTTCTGGATAAAATGTATGGGATGAAAAAGACCTTGATCCTAGTGGTAACAACCAGAAAAAAACCTAACAAAATAAAAGTCATATTTTCAATGTGACAAAGGAGTCTTGATAAGCTGACAGCCTCTATACCTGGAGGTGGGTATACGGTCTAGGTACAGCTGACTAAGGAGAGAGATGCTAAAGATGAAACAATTACGTGGGAACGGGAGAGGTCAGACAAGCCCTGAATGATAGTGTAGACTGAACTGGAGTATAGAAAAGTCCCAAGTACAAGAGCAAATTGCTGAGCCTGACAATTCTCTCCACCAACTCTATCCTTAAAATTCTGCAAAGAGAGCTTCGGTGGAGAAAGGAATAGAAACATAATCCATGCATTCTCACGGTGACTGGACTGCTGAGTCATCCAGGTATAGAATCCAAAGACTAACCAACATATTTGAAGCTGCAGCCAACTGACTCCCAGCTCACATATTTATGGGATTTAAAGGGAATGAACTCAATCTAATAAAAGCTGTGACCTAGCCTCAGCTCAACACAAGAAAGGAATTCAGCTCTCTAAACTACATAACGAACAATATGACACTTCAATCTCTACTTTTTATGCACAATATCTGGAATAAAATTCTTAAAAAATTCAAGCAGGAAATTCAGTCTAAGTAACAAAGAACGGATGGTTTAAACAGAAAATAAATAATATGATGATAGACTTACACCAAAATCATACTGATATCTATGTTAAATGTAAATAGACAAAATATTCCAAGTATTAGTCACACATTGTCACACTGGATTAAAAAGAACCAATTGAATGATGTTTGCAAGAGACATACTTTAAATTTAAAGATACAAATAGATTAAAAGGTAGAGAAAAGATAAAATAATCATAAGAAAACAGAAGTAGCCATGAATATACAAAGTAGACTTTAAAACAAGAAGTGTTGCCAGAAAAAAAAAGCTCATTTTGTAGTGATAAAGGTCAATTTATCGAGAAAAAAAAATTCTAATGATATATACACCTAATAACACAACTTCAAAATATATGAAGCTAACAACTGAGAGCACAGGGACATAATCTTGCCAGTGGACAGAGCAAAGGTTCCAAGGAACTATAAGTTAGAGCTGCTGCTAGGCACTTTGGAATTGTTGTGTCCAGGGACCAGCAGTCAAGGAGTTACTACCATATTGTCCAGGGTAATTAACCACGATCGACAGGAGGAGTAGAGATGGTTTTGCACAATACGGAAAGGGAAGAATACATGTAGAACCCAGGTGATCCACTTGGATGGCAACTGGTACTCTTTTGTCCACTGTAGCAAGAAATGAACATAAGCAGCAACTCTGGCCTGGAAATAATTCCCAGAGTTTCAGAGCCCTCTGAAAGGAAGATTTGGGTCACACCACCAGGTAAGCTACTAAGAGCCAACACGGCATTAGCAGAGGGTGAGGGGAATTTGGAATGGAGAGTGGAAATGGTAAAAGATGAGAATGGTTTTAGCCCCAATATCAACTGCAATTATTAAAGCTGTAGCTTATCTCACTAATCTGCTAAGTTTCCTCTCAGAAAGATAAGCCCGGGGCTTCCCTGGTGGCACAGTGTTTGAGAGTCCGCCTGCCAATGCAGGGGACACGGGTTCGTGCCCCGGTCCGGGAGGATCCCACGTGCCGCGGAGTGGCTGGGCCCGTGAGCCATGGCCGCTGAGCCTGCGCGTCTGGAGCCTGTGCTCCGCAACGGGAGAGGCCACAACAGTGAGAGGCCCGCATACCGCCAAAAAAAAAAAAAAAAGAAAAAAGAAAGATAAGCCCGTAGGAATCATGGAGAAACTGATCCCTGAACTTATATGGAGAAGCAGATCTGTGTGATGTAAGGGATAGACTATGACAGTCATAAAAAAAAGTACCACTCAAATTTCCAACTGTAGTGACTACAAATGACTGACACTCCCAGCTGCTATGCTTTGAATACATCACTGTATCCTGGCCAAGGGCATGCTTCCACTGAGCTGCTCCCAACCAATGACTTAGTGCAAAGGGATGTTATGGCAAGCACACCCCAGTGATTTGGGACTCCTCTGACAGACTATTCTGGCACAGAGACTCTACATTGGCCTTGCCAAAACATTCATAAAACGGCACTGCAATCTAAGGCTTTCTTTCTTCCTTCCTTCTTTCCTTTTCTCCTTCACAGGTGTCAGACAGCAATCAGATGCTCGCCCAGCCTCCTCCAGCTCCCTTCTCATTTTCCCTCACAGAGGGAAATCTCCCAATGAAGCTCATGAATGACCAATGCCATCTTGTCTTCTGTTTCTCAGATGACTCAGATTAATGCTTAATCTTTAAAATAATGTTTATATAAAATTTTGTTCAATTAAATCGAATCATAAGTTTGATCATTTTTATACCAATAGTAACTAGGTTTTCTAGTGTGCCAGCTAGACCTTAATTTTCAAGATCTTTAGGTACCATAATAACTTATACTAATATCATCTTGAGTTAATAAATAGGTAATTACCCATTGATTTCTATGGGAGATGATTTCTATGAAGGACTGATTACTGGAAGATTGATCACTGAGCATAAGAAGGTGTAAAGGAATATAAGGTTTCTTCCTTTATTCATGCACTTTGGTACTGTTAAAACTTCTTCTATGTTACAGAAAGTTCTCAATTATCTACCATTTAGTTTTCTCTGAGAAACAGAAGTTAGCATCAAAAATATTAAATACATAAAATAAAAAATTTTTTACATGTGCCGAAGAGCTCATACAGCTTAATATCAAAACAAACAAACAACCCAATCAAAAAATGGGCAGAAGACCTAAATAGACATTTCTCCAAAGGAAACAAACAGATGGCCAAAAAGCACATGAAAAGATGCTCAATATTGCTAATTATTAGAGAAATGCTACTCAAAATTACAAGATATCACCTCACACCAGTCAGAATGGCCATCATCAAAAGTCTACAAATAATAAATGCTGGAAAGAGTGTGGGAAAAAAGGAAACCCTCCTACACTATATGTGGGAAGGTAAATTGGTGCAGCTACTATGGAGAACAGTATGGAGGTTCCTTAAAAAAACTAAAAATAGACTTACCATATGATCCGACAATCCCACTCCTGGGCATATATCCAGAGAAAACTCTAATTTGAAAAGATATATGCACCCTAATGTTCACAGCAGCACTATTTAGAATAGCCAAGACATGGAAGCAACCTAAACGTCCATTGACAGATAAATGGATAAAAAAGATGTGGAATATATATACAATGGAATATTACTCAGCCATGAAAAAGAATGAAATAATGCCATTTGCAGCAACATGAATGGACCTAGAGATTATCATATTAAGTGAAGTAATCAAAAAGGATGTAAAAATTCCAATCCAAAAATCCTTATAAATATTTTAGGCTAAAGTAAATTCTTTAGACTTAGTTGCTCGTCTATACTGTATGGCTCAAGATTTGCCGAGAAAATGCAAGAAGACATATATAATTGATTAACACTATTGATGCATCTTAGTAAGGAATCAAACAAGATCTAATGAACTAGACATTTTTGTGATCAAGAATAAGCTTTAGAGATTATTCATAGTCACAGGTGATTAGAGGAAGGAATATTTTGGGGAAAAAAATACCCCACAACTTGGAAATAGTTAAAAGAGTGTACTTGGTATCCTTTCAGTGGAGTGCTAGGCATTGCCTAGAGAACCCTCTAATTATCTGATTCTATAGGAGCATGCACCTTTCATTAACTTTCTATTGACTGGGAAATTTTATAACTCTACATTGTAGTGATTAAGTTGTAGAAAACTGATAGCCATGCAAAGGATTACTAGCAACAAAATAATCCCTATTCATAACAATGTAAGTCAATTTTCTTTAGTAGAGATTATGAATCTTTATAACTCAAATTCTCATATGAACCAGTTAAAAATTCTTACTGGTTACTTCATTCATATGTTGAATAATAATCCTTGACATATGTTTACTTTAAAATGTTTTAAAATATACAGGCAATACAAAGGTTGGAAGAAATATTTGTAACATAGCTATCAAAGGACTCATATGTAGAATATATAAAGCACTTCTAAAAATCAATAAGAAAAACACCAACCAAATGAAAAATAAAAAGGCAATTAACTTGAAAATATTTTTCACAGAAGAAGATTATATATATATATATATATATATATATATATATATATATATATATATATATATATATCAGCCATTTCCAGGCCAAAAAAGCACATAAAAATGTACTAATCATTATCAGTCATCAGATAAAGAATTGCATACTCAAAAAAATTATTTAAAAGACTGAGAAAACCAAACATTGGCAAGGACGTGGGATTAATAAAACTCTCAAAATTTGTGGATGGGAAGGCAAAATGGTATAACCACCTTGCGGGAAAAAAAAAAAAAAAAACTACACCATTTGGCAATTTCTTATAAACTTAAACACATGCTTTACCCATGCCCTAGAAATTCCTAGGCAAGTCCAAGAAAAATTAAAACATATGCCCATGAAATGACTTATACATAAATTTACATAGCAGTTTTATTCGTATCGGCCAAAACTGGAAAGAGCCCAAATACCCATCTAAAGGATAATGGAAAAAACAAATTATGCTATATTCATAGTTCTCAGCAACAAAAAGCAAAACAGAAACTCAACAGCATGAATGAAACTCTCATACTGTTTTGAGTGAAAGAAGTCAGACACAAAAGAGTACTCACTGTTTCATTTTTATAATGTTCAAGGACAGAAAAAATAATCTATGGTCATAAAAATCATAACAGTGATTTACTCTGAGGAAGGGGTGAGGATTTATTGGAAAGCAACAAGGCAAAACTTTCTGGGAAGATAAAAATATTTTATATTTTGATCAGGAGATCAGAGTCTAGATTACACGAATGTATAAATTTATCAAAATTTTTCAAATTTATTTTCTATCCTTACACCAATACTGAACTACCTTGATAATTGTAGTTTTGTGTTAAATACTGCTGTGTGGCAATAGAAGTCCTTCAAACTATTTTCTTCTCTTTCAAGATCATGTTGGCTCTTGCTATTTTATGTTCTTTGTAACAGCATGAAAATTTCAGAAAAAACTGTTGGGATTTTGGTCAATATTGCTTTGAATTTACAGATTAGTTTAGGGGAAATTGACATCTTAACAATGTTGAGTCTTCTGGTCCATAAACACTTTATATTGTTCCATTTATTATGGTCTTTAAATTTTTTTTCTAAAATGCATTTGTATGTTCAGAGGAAAGGTCTAGTACATCTTTTATTGTACTTGTTTTTAGGTATTTAATACTTCATACTATTTTAAATATTGTTCCTAGTATACAGAAACAGTTTTTATATCTACCTTTTTATTCAGGAAAACTGCCAAATTCACTTATTAATTCTAATGTTCTTAGTGAATTCTTTTGGAATTTTCTATATACACACACCATGTCATTTGCATATAATAGCTGTTTTAATCTATATTTTCAATATTCATGAAATATTAATATTATATAGATACGTGAATAATAAAGTTCATTTTGCACTACTGTACAGATTAGGACCACCAGTATAATGAAGTGATAATATTCTTGTCTCATTTCATACTTTAAGAAGCAAAGCATTCAATATTTACTGTTAAGTACTCTATTAAATCTATTAAATATTCTATTTAAATGTTTATAGATATTCTTTTCAGATTGAGAAAGTTCCCTTCCATTTCTGGCTTACTGAAATTTTGTTCCATGAATATGTGTTTAATTTTATCAAACTTTTTGGTTTTCTAATGAGATAATCAGGGCTTTTCTCCTTGATTAGGTTAATTTGGTCAATGCAGTGACTGAGGTTTTCAAATGTTAAATCAACATTGCTACCTCAGAATAAACCATACTTCTTATACATGTTAACATAGTTTATGTATTACTGAATTCAATTTTCTCTTTTTTTTAAATTACAGCCAAAAAAGCCCCACATAACATGAGATCTGTTCTGAAAAATTTAGTTGTACAGCGCAGTATTGCTAACTATAAGCACAATGTTATGTAGCAGATTTCCAGAACTTCTATATCTTGCACGACTGGAACTCAAAGCCCACTGAACAGCAGCTCTCCATTTCCTCCTCCCCCACGTCCCTGGCAACCACCATTCTACTCTCTGCTTCTACTAAGATGCTTTAGAGAACATCAAATAAGTGGAATCATACAGTAGTTGTCCTTGTGTTACTGACTTATTTCACTTAGCATAATGTCCTCAAGGTTCATCAATATTATGGCATGACAGAATTTATTTCTTTTTTATGGTTAAAAAATATTCCATTATATGTATATACCACATTTTATTTATTCAGGTATCAATGAACATTCAGGTCATTTCCACCTCTCGGCTATTGTGAGTAATGAGGCAATGAATATGGAAGTGCAAATATCTTCAAAATCCTGATTTCAATTATTTTGGATAAATACCCAGAAGTGGGATACCTGGATCACATAATAGTTCCACTTCTAGAACTTTATCTTTTGATACAGTCTTTATTTTAAAAACTATTTTGTCTGATATAAAATAGCTACCCCAGCGTTCCTTTGATTTCCATTTATATGGAATATCTTTTTCCATCCCTTCACCTTTAGTCTGTGTGTGTCCTTACAAATGAAGTGAGTCTCTGGTAGGCGTACATAGATGGGTCTTGTTTTTTCAGCCATTCAGCCATTCTGTCTTTTGATTGGACAATTTATTTCATTTACATTTAAAGTAATTATTGATAGGTATGTACGTATTGCCATTTTGTTAATTGTTTTTTGGCTGTTTAGTAGTTCCTCTCTGTTACTTTCTTCTTCTCTTGCTCTCTTCAATTGTGGTTTGATGTCTTTCTTTAGTGTTATGCTTAGATTCCTTTCTCATTACATTTTTTTTTAAATAGATTTTTATTGGACTATAATTGCTTCACAATACTGTGTTAGTTTCTGTTGTACAACAAAGTGAATCAGCCATATGCATACACATGTCTCCATATCCCCTCCCTCTTGAGCCTCCCTCCCATCCTCCCCATCCCACCCCTCTATGTCATCGCAAAGCACCAAGCCCGTCTCCCTGTGCTATGCTGCTGCTTCCCACCAGCCAACTATTTTACATTCAGTAGTGTATATATGTCGCTGCTACTCTCACTACACCCTAGCTTCCCCCTCCCACCCCGTGTCCTCAAGTCCATTCTCTATGTCTACATCTTTATTCCATTCCTGCCCTGCAATTAGGTTTTTTCAGTGCCATTTTTTTCTTTTTTTAAGATTCTGTATATATGCGTTAGCATACGGTATTTGTTTTCCTCTTTCTGACTTGCTTCACTCTGTATGACAGACTCTAGGTCCATAGGACTGCTGGGTCATATGGTAGTTCTACTTTTAGTTTTTTAAGGAACCTCCATACTGTTTTCCATAGTGGTTGTATCAATTTACATTCCCACCAACAGTGCAGGAAAGTTCCCTTTTCACCACACACTTTCCAGCATTTATTGTTTCTAGACTTTTTGACAATGGCCATTCTGACCGGCATGAGGTAATACCTCATTGTAGTTTTGATTTGCATTTCTCTAATAATTAGTGATGTTGAGCATCTTTTCATGTGCCTCTTGGCCACCTGTATGTCTTCCTTGGTGAAAAGTCTATTTAGGTTGTCCACCCTTTTTTTTTTTTTTTCTTTTTGCAGTACGCAGGCCTCTCACTGTTGTGGCCACTCCCGTTACGGACCACAGGCTCCAGACACACAGGCTAAGCGGCCATGGCTCACAGGCCCAGCCACTCCGCAGCATGTGGGATCTTCCCAGACCGGGGCACGAACCCGTGTGCCCTGCATCGGCAGGCAGACTCTCAACCACTGCACCACCAGGGAAGCCCCGTCCGCCCATTTTTTAACTGGATTGTTGTTTTTTTTGATATTGAACTCCACGAGCTGTTTGTATATTTTGGAGATTAATCCTTTGTCGGTTGTTTCATTTGCAAATATTTTCTCCCATTCTGAGGGTTGTCTTTTTATCTTGTTTATGGCTTCCTTTACTGTGGGAAAGTTTTTAACTAAGTCCCATTTGTTTATTTTTTATTTATTTCCATTTCTCTAGGAGGTGAATCAAAAAAGATCTTGCTCAGCTCGGTGCTTTGTGACCGCCTGGAGGGGTGGGATAGGGAGGGTGGGAGGGAGGGAGACGCAAGCGGGAAGAGATATGGGAATATATGTATATATATAACTGATTCATTTTGTTGTGAAGCTGAAACTAACACACCATTGTAAAGCAATTATACTCCAATAAAGATGTTAAAAAAAAAAAAAAAAAGATCTTGCTGTGCTTTATGTCAAAGAGTGTTTTTCCTATGTTTTCCTTTAAGAGTTTTATAGTGTCTGGTCTTACATTTAGGTCTGTAATCCATTTGGAGTTTATTTTTGTGTATAGTATTAGGTAGTGTTCTAATTTCATTCTTTTACGTGTAGCTGTCCAGTTTTCCCAGCACCACTTATTGAAGAGGCTGTCTTTTCTCCATTGTATCTGTCGCCTCCTTTGTCGTGGGTTTATCTCTGGGCATTCTATCCTGTTCCATTATATCTTTTGTGTATCTACAATAGGTTTTTGCTTTGTGGTTACGATGAGCTTTACATAGAACAACACATATATATAATAGCCTATTTTAAGTTGATAACAACGTAAGTTTGAACACATTCTAAAATTCTATGTTTTTACTCCCACCACCCTTCCCAAGTTTTATGTTTTTCTTTTTTTAAGATGGGAAATTTATTCTTTTTTAATTTTTAAATTTTCTTTTATTTATTTTTTCATACAGCAGGTTCTTATTAGTCATCAATTTTATACACATCACTGTATACATGTCAATCCCAATCGCCCAATTCAGCACACCACCATCCCCACCCCACCGTGGTTTTCTCCCCTTGGTGCCCATACATTTGTTCTCTACATCTGTGTCTCAACTTCTGCCCTGCAAACCGGTTCATCTGTACCATTTTTCTAGGTTTCACATACATGCATTAATATACAAAATTTGTTTTTCTCTTTCTGACTTACTTCACTCTGTATGACAGTCTCTAGATCCATCCACGTCTCAACAAATGACTCAATTTCATTCCTTTTTATGGCTGAGTAATATTCCATTGTATATATGTACCACATCTTCTTTATCCATTCATCTGTTGATGGGCATTTAGGTTGCTTCCATGTCCTGGCTATTGTAAATAGTGCTGCAATGAACACTGTGGTACATGACTCTTTTTGAATTACGGTTTTCTCTGGGTATATGTCCAGTAGTGGCATGGCTGGGTCATACGGTAATTCTATTTGTAGTTTTTTAAGGAACCTCCATACTGTTCTCCATAGTGGCTGTATCAATTTACATTCCCACCAACAGTGCAAGAGAGTTCCCTTTTCTCCACACCCTCTCCAGCATTTGTTGTTTCTAGATTTTCTGATGACGCCCAATCTAACTGGTGTGAGGTGATACCTCACTGTACTTTTGATTTGCATTTCTCAAATAATTAGTGATGTTGAACAGCTTTTCATGTCCTTCTTGGCCATCTGTATGTCTTCTTTGGAGAAATGTCTGTTTAGGTCTTCTGCCCATTTTTGGATTAGGTTGTTTGTTTCTTTAATATTGAGCTGCATGAGCTGTTTATATATTTTGGACATTAATCCTTTGTCCATTGATTCGTTTGCAAATATTTTCTCCCATTCTGAGGGCTCTCTTTTTGTCTTGTTTATGGTGTCCTTTGCTGTGCAAAACGTTTGAAGTTTCATTAGGTCCCATTTGTTTATTTTTGTTTTTATTTCCATTACTCTAGGAGGTGGATCAAAAAAGATCTTGCTGTGATTTATGTCAAAGAGTGTTCTTCCTATGTTTTCCTCTTAAGAGTTTTATAGTGTCCGGTCTTACATTTAGGTCTCTAATCCATTTTGAGTTTAATTTTGTGTATGGTGTTAGGGAGTGTCCTCATTTCATTCTTTTACATGTAGCTGTCCAGTTTTCCCAGCACCACTTACTGAGGAGACTGTCTTTTCTCCATTGTATATCCTTGCCTCCTTTGTCATAGATTACTTGACCATAGGTGCGTGGGTTCATCTCTGGGCTTTCTATGTTGTTCCATTGATCTATGTTTCTGTTTTTGTGCCAGTACCATATTGTCTTGATTACTGTAGCTTTGTAGTGTAGTCTGAAGTCAGGGAGTCTGATTCCTCCAGTTCCGTTTTTTTCCCTCAAGATTGCTTTGGCTATTCAGGGTCTTTTGTGTTTCCATACAAATTGTGAAAATTTTTGTTCTAATTCTGTGAAAAATGCCATTAGTGGTTTGATAAGGATTGCATTGAATCTGTAGATTGCTTTGGGTAGTATAGTCATTTTCACAATATTGATTCTTCCAATCCAAGAACATGGTATATCTCTCCATCTATTTGTATCATCTTTAATTTCTTTCATCAGTGTCTTATAGTGTTCTGCATACAGGTCTTTTGTCTCCCTAGGTAGGTTTATTCCTAGGTATTTTATTCTTTTTGTTGCAGTGGTAAATGGGAGTGTTTCCTTAATTTATCCTTCAGATTTTTCATCATTAGTGTATAGGAATACAAGAGATTTCTATGCATTAATTTTGTATCCTGTAACTTTACCAAATTCATTGATTAGCTCGAGTAGTTTTCTGGTGGCATCTTTAGGGTTCTCTATATATAGTATCATGTCCTCTGCAAACAGTGACAGTTTTACCTCTTCTTTTCCAATTTGTATTCCTTTTATTTCCTTTTCTTCTCTGATTGCCATGGCCAGGACTTCCAAAACTATGTTGAATAATACTGGTAACAGTGGACATCCTTATATTGTTCCTGATCTTAGAGGAAATGCTTTCAGTTTTTCACCATTGAGAATAATGTTTGCTGTGGGTTTGTCATATATGGCCTTTATTATGTTGAGGTAGGTTCCCTCTATGCCCACTTTCTGGTGAGTTTTTTATCATACACAGGTGTTGAATTCTGTCAAAAGCTTTTTCTGCATCTATTGAGATGATCATATGGTTTTTACCCTTCATTTTGGTAATATGGTGTATCAGATTGATTGATTTATGTATATTGAAGAATCCTTGCATCCCTGGGATAAATCCCACTTGATCATGGTGTATGATACTTTTAATGTGTCATTAGATTCTGTTTGCTAGTATTTTGTTGAGGATTTTTGCATCTATATTCATCAGTGATATTTGTCTGTAATTCTCTTTTTTTGTAGTATCTTTGTATGGTTTTGGTATCAGGGTGATGGTGACCTCATAGAATAAGTTTGGGAGTGTTCCTTCCTCCGCAAAAATTTTTCGAAGAGTTTGAGAAAAATGCGTGTTAGCTCTTCTCTAAATGTTTGATAGAATTCACCTGTGAAGCCATCTGGTTCTGGACTTTTCCTTGTTGGAGGATTTTTAATCATAGTTTCAATTTCATTAGTTGGGATTGGTCTGTTCATATTTTCTAATTCTTCCTGGTTCAGTCTTGGAAGGTTATATCTTTCTAACAATTTTTCCATTTCTTCCAGGTTGTCCATTTTATTTGCATAGAGTTGCTTGTAGTAGTCTCTTAGGATGCTCTTTATTTCTGTGGTGTCTGTTGTTTCCTTTTTCATTTCTAATTTTATTGATTTGAGTCCTCTCCCTCTCTCTCTCCCTCTTTTTCTTGATGAGTCTGGCTAATGCTTTATCAATTTTATCTTCTCAAAGAACCAGTTTTTAGTTTTATTGATCTTTGCTATTGTTTTCTTTGTTTCTATTTCATTTATTTCTGCTCTGATCTTTATGATTTCTTTCCTTCTGCTAACTTTGGGTTTTGTTTGTTCTTATTTCTCTAGTTCCTTTAGGTGTAAGGTTAGATTGTTTGAGATTTTTCTTGTTTCTTGAGGTAGGCTTGTATAGCTATAAATGTCCCTCTTAGAACTGCTTTTGCTGCATCCCATAGGTTTTGGATCATTGTGTTTTGTCAGTGTTTTGTATCCATGTTCCTACTTCTGGGACGCCTATAATGTGAATGTTGTTGCGTTTAATGTTGTCCCAGAGGTCTCTTAGGCTGTCTTCATTTCTTTTCATTCTTTTTTCTTCATTCTGTTCTGCAGCTGTGAATTCCACCATTCTGTCTTCCAGGTCACTTATCCATTCTTCTTGCCTCAGTTATTCTGCTATTGATTCCTTCCAGTGTATTTTTCATTTCAGTTATTGTATTGTTCATCTCTGTTTGTTCTTTAATTCTTCAAGGTCTGTGTTAAACATTTCTTGCATCTTCTTGATCTTTGCCTCCATTCTTTTTCCAAGGTCCTGGATCATCTTCACTATCATTATTCTGAATTCTTTTTCTGGAAGGTTGCCTATCTCCGCTTCATTTAATTGTTTTTCTGGGGTTTTATCTTGTTGCTTCATCTGGTACATAGCCCTCTGCCTTTTCATCTTGTCTACCTTTCTGGGAATGTGGTTTTTGTTCCACAGGCTGCAGGATTGTAGTTCTTCTCGCTTCTGCTGTCTGCCTTCCGGTGGATGAGGCTATCTAAGAGGCCTGTGGAAGTTTCCTGATGGGAGGGACTGGTGGTGGGTAGAGCTGGGTGTTGCTCTGGTGGGAAGAGCTCAGTAAAACTTTAATCCACTTGACTGTTGATGGGTGGGGCTGGGTTCCCTCCCTGTTGGTTGTTAGGCCTGAGGCAACCCAACACTGGAGCCTACCTTGGTGCTTTGGTGGGTAATGACAGACTCTGGGATGGCTCACGCCAAGGAGTACTTCCCAGAACTTGTGCTGCCAGTGTCCTTGTCCCCACGGTGAGCTACAGCCACCCCCCGCCTCTACAGAAGACCCTCCAACACTAGCAGGTAGGTCTAGTTCAGTCTCCCCTGGGGTTACTGCTCCTTCCCCTAGGTCCCGATGCACACACCACTTTGTGTGTGCCCTCCAAGAGTGGAGTCTCTGTTTCCTCCAGTCCTGTCAAAGTCCTGTAATCAATTCCCACTAAGCTTCAAAGTCTGATTCTCTAGGAATTCATCCTCCCATTGCCGGAACCCCTGGTTGGGAAGCCTGATGTGGGGCTCACAACCTTCACTCCAGTGGGTGGACTTCTGTGGTATAAGTGTCCTCCAGTCTGAGTCACCCACCCAGCAGTTATGGGATTTGATTTTACTGTTATTGCGCCCCTCCTACCATCTCACTGTGGCTTGTCCTTTGTCTTTGGATATGGGGTATCTTTTTTGGTGAGTTCCAGTGCCTTCCTGTCAATGACTGTCCAGCAGCTAGTTGTGATTCTGGTGTTCTTGCAAGAGGGAGTGACAGCACGTCCTTCTACTCCAAAATCTTGGTTTCTCCTCAGGTTTTATGTTTTTGATGTCACATTTTACATCTCTTTATCTCATGTATCCCTTAACTAATTATTGTAATTAAAATTATTTTTACTACTTTTGTCTCTTAACCTTCATACTAGCGTTGTAAGTGATTAATCTACCTTTACTATATATTTATTTTTACCAGTGAGCTTTACACTTTCATGTGTTTTCTTATTACTAATTAGTGCCCTTTCTTTTCAGCTGAAAGTAGTTCCTTTATTCTTCAGCTCTGTGGCTTCTGTTTGGTATTTTCTTATATTTTCTATCTTTTTGTTGAAGTTCTCGTTGCAGTTATACATTCTTCTCCCAAGTTTGGTGAACATCTCTATAAACATTAGTTTGAACTGTTTATTAGGTAAATAATACTTATTCCCATTTCATTAAGGTTTTTTCCTGAGGTTTTATCTTGTTCTTTCATTTGGAACATATTCCTCTACTTCCTCATTTTGCTTGACTCTTTTGTTTATTTCTACGTATTAGGTGAAACAACTACCTCTTGCAGAGTTGACGTGTGGCCTCATATAGAGAATAAACCATATTGTTCAACTTTGTCTCAGTTCTTGGTTGTGTCTCAAACCTTTGTGATTATCCAAGCAGCCCATTTTATTTTTATTAGCTCCTAGTTGTTGAAGACGTGCCAAGACCTGTTAGTGCTCCAAAGAAAGGGATCTCAGTCAGCACCTAGTTTCAGGGGGACTGGAAACCAGACCCTCAGGCAACGGCTTGTAAAGTATGCAAACATACACAATCCCATGGTACCACAGCCATAAACCCCACTGGTCTCCAGACCAGACAATCTGGAGGTGTCCCTTGGGCAACAGTTGCAAAACTCAGGGCTCCAGAGGAGTGGATAAGCTCCTTTCTGGGAGGTATTAGCAAGCTGCCACAAGGCAGAGACAGAGCACAAAGATGGAGTCCCCAGCCTACATTCCCTGGAAGGACCTCCACAGGCCTTTAGATGTGTGGCAAACCTGAAGAGTAGGGGTGCCTGATGTGGGGTGTGAACACTGCGCTCTTTAGGGAGATACTCCAAATTTGTGAGTTCCCTCCCAATTGTGGGTTGCCGCACCAGGGTTTAAGGTGAGATTGTGTCTTTGCCACTCCTACTTGCCTCAATATGACCCTTTTCTTTGACGTGAAGGAGCTGTTTAGATAGTTTTTATGTCTTTTTCAGAGGGATTTGTTCTATATGTAGCTGTAGATTCAATGTGTCTATGGGAGGAGGTGAGTTCACGATCTTCCTATGTCACCATCTTGAACTGTCTTCCTTAGTTTCTTCACTTTTTCCTATTGTCTTTCTCTCTTATATTTCATTTATTTTTACTTTAATCTTAATATTTTCTTCCTTTTTATAATTTTAGTTTGTTCTTCTCTTTCTAGCTCTTTGAGGTGTAAAGCTATTTTATTTTTGATCTTTCTTCTTTTTCATGTAGGCAAGTATCACTATAAACTTCCCTCTTAGTTCTGCTTTTGCTGCCTCCCTTTAGTTTTAGTATGTTATGTTTTCATTTTCATTTGTCTACAGATATTTTCTAATTTCCCTTTTGATTTCTTCTTTGATTCATTGGTTGTTCAAGATTGTGTTGTTTCAAATGAACCTATCTATGAAACAGAAACAAAATCATGGACATAGAGAACAGACTGGTGGCTGTCAACAGGGAGGGGGTTGGGAGAGGGATGGCATGGGAGATTGGGGTTAGCAGATGTAAGCTTTTATATATAGAATGGAATATAAACAACAAGGCCCTACTGTATAGCACAGAGAACTATATTCAATATCCTATGATAAACCACAATGGAAAAGAATTTTAAAAAATGAATGTGCATGTATACATATATATATATATATATATATATATATAAAAAACTGTATCACCTTGCTATACAGCAGGAATTAACAAAACATTGTAAATCAACTATACGTCAATTAAAAAATACTGAAAAAAAGACTGTGTTATTTAATTTCATATAATTTAAAATTTTCCTTCTGCCATTAATTTCTAATTTTATTCCATTGTGGTCAGAAATTATACTTTGTATGATTTCCATCTTAAATCTGTTTAGTCTTCTTTTATGACTCAACATGTGATCTATCCTGGAGAATGTTCCATGTGCAGTTGAAGAGAATGGGTATTCTGATGCTGTTGGAATGTTTTATACATGTCTTTCAGGTCTATTTGGTCTAGAATGTTGTTCAAGCCCTCTGTATTTTTACTGATTTTCTGTCTGGATGTCCTATTTTTTTTTTTTTTTTTTTGCGGTACACGGGCCTCTCACTGTTGTGGTCTCTCCCGTTGTGGAGCACAGGCTCCGACGCGCAGGCTAAGCGGGCATGGCTCACGGGCCCAGCCACTCCACGGCATGTGGGATCTTCCCGGACCAGGGCACGAACCCGTGTCCCCTGCATTGGCAGGCGGACTCTCAACCACTGCGCCACCAGGGAAGCCCTGTTCTATCTATTTTTAAAGTGAGATATTGAAATCCCCACTATTATTGTGTCGCTGTCTATTTTTCCCTTCATTTTAGCCATTGTTTACTTTATATATTTGGGTTCTCTGATGTTGAGTACATATACTTTTATAATTGCTATATCTTCCTGGTGAATTGATTTTTTTATTATTATGTAATGTACTTCTTTGTCTCTTTTGACAGTGTTTCTTATATTAAGTCTATTTTGTCTGATGTAAGTATATCCATCTCAGCTGTCTTTTAGTTATCACATGCATGGAAAATCCATCCTTTTACTTGCAGCCTATGTGTGTTCATAAGTCTAAAGTGAGTCTCTTGTAGACAGTATATAGTTGAATCTTGTTTTTTTTTTTTTTAATCCATTTAGCCATTCTATGTCTTTTGATTGGGGCGTTTAATCCATTCATGTTTAAAGTAGTTACTGATAGGTGAAAACTCATTGCCATTTTGTCAATTTCTTTCTATCTTGTAGCATTTTTGGTCCCTCTTTACTTCTCTTGCTGCCTTCCTTTGTATTTCATTGATTTTTTTTTTTTTGTAGTGACATGTTTTGATTCCTTTTTCAATTTCTTTTATATCTTATATAGATATTTTATGTGTGGTTGCCATAAGGGTTACATAAAACACCTTATAGTTATAATGATCTATTTTAGGCTAATAATAACTTAACTTCAAATGCATACAAAAATTCTACACTTTCACTTCTCTCTCCCACACTTTGTTATCCATTTAGATATACAATATAAAATATGTAATTTATGAAATGAATAACAAAGTATTGCATATTTTATAGCTAAAGTTACTTTTTTATAGTTTTTGTCTTCTAACTTCCATACCATATTTAAAAGTGATTTACACACCATCATTACAGTATTACAGTATTCTGTATTTGTCTATATATTTACCTTTACCAGAAAGCCTCAAACTTTCATATGATTAGCATTGCTGTTTAGTGTCCTTTTGTTTCAACCTGAAGGACTTCTTTAGCAATTTTTTAAGTCAGGCCTACTGCTGATGAACTCTCAGCTTTTGTTTATCTAGGGAAGTCTTTATTTATACTTAATTTTTGAAAGATACTTTTGCTGGCTATAGTATTCTTGTTTGGTAGGGGTTTTTTTCATCCCTTTGAACATGGTATCCCACTGCCTTATGACCTACAAGATATCTGCCGAAAAATCCACTGATTGGATATATCATCCCACTCCCTTTTGGCCTGCAAAGTTTCTGCTGAGAAATTTTCTTCTAAGAGCTACCTTGTATATGATGAGTAGCTTTTCCCTTGCTGCTTTCAAAATTGTCTTTAATTTTTGACACTTTAATTATAAGGTGTTTCACTGTGGATTTCTTTGAGTTCATACTAGTTGGGTTCTGCTGGGCTTCTTGAATCTGTATGTCCATCTTCTTCCTCAGATTTGAGAAGCTTTCGCCCATTATTTCTTTACATAAACGTTCTGCCCCTTTCTCTCTCTCTCTTCTCTTTCTGAATCTGCCATAATGCATATATTGGTCCATTTGGTGGTGCCTCATATGTCCCTTGGGCCTTCTTCACTCATTTTCACTTTTTTTTCTTATTCTTCCTCTGACTAGATAATTTCAAATGACCTATTTTCAAGTTTGCTGATTTTTCTTCTTCATGATAAGTCTGCTGTAGAACCCCTCTAGTGCATTTGTCAGCTCGGTTATTGTATTCTTCAGCTCCAAAATTTCTGTTTGGTTCTTTTTTATAAGTTCCATCTCATTGTTGATATTCTCATTTTGTTCATGCACTGCTTTCTTGAGTTCGTAGAGCATCTTTATTAAGATTATTTTTAATCCTTTGTCAGATAACTCATTTATCTCCGTTTCATTAGGGTTGGCTTCTGGAAATATACTTTGTTTCTTTAATTGGGCCATGTTTCCCTGTTTGTTTATGTGTCTTGTAGCTTTATGTTAACATCCACACATTTGAAAAACAGCCTTCTCTTTGTCTTTATAGACTGACTTTGTGCAGGGAGAGACCCTCACCAGTCTATCCATCTACAGATTGTGAGGGCCTCTGAACCATTTTGGGAAGCAATTTCTCTGGGCCTGTGCATAAAATTTCTCAATTAGAGAGGTTTGCCAGTTTCTTTTTCAGGAGCTTGTAATCTCTTGCTCCCTCTGGTATCTGTCTGTGGAACTGCATGTTCTCTGGATCTTCAGCAGCAAGATAAAGCCACCAGACATCCAGAGTATGCCAACTCCTTATCAGCACCCTGAGTCAGTAAAGACAGATACCACCAGTCTCTTGAGGTATCTCTGAAAAGCTGGACTGCCAGAAACACACTGCACTCTTCTTCTTCCCTCTGAGAAAGAATCCTCAAGTTGTATGCTTTTCCCCACTGAACCAACCTTTCAGTCAACCCTAGCATTCAAACTATCCTGGTCCTCTTAACTCTCTAAGTGAGGTAAGACAGACACCAGTCCTTTGTGCAGCCCTCCAAAATCCTGGAACATTGGTACACATGTTCCATGCTCCTCTTTCCCCCAAAGTAGAAGTGGTGAGCCAGGGCATTCCCTGCTGACATTGAGCTGTGATGGCCTGAAGGAGAGGTTGATGTGGGTAAAGTGAAATTGCTCTCATCTGTTTCAATGGAGCAGTTCTCAGCTTCGGGCTCACCTGGGGTTCTACAACTTCTTAACTGGACTCTGGAAGTCTCATAAAGGTATTCTGGTTTGTATCTCATTGTTAAATCAGTGTTTCTATGGGGGAATGAGAGCATAGACCTATTCTTCCATCTTGCTGATATCTGCTCATATTTTGTTTTGTATATTCAAGAATGAGGGTAAAATTCACACATTTTAAAAGTCAAAGTCTGAGAAAATTCAGAATCCCACTCGCATTCTCACAATGAGCCACTATATTTTCATAAGAAATAATTTGAATAAAGGAAAAAATGGTTTGAAAGAAACCAAGATGAGCAAATAAACTGCCAGATTTTATGGTCAATTTGAACAAACACTGATCCTAAAAAGTAACAAAAATTTCTGTGATATAAAAACTAGATAAGAATAGTGGAAATAGTATTATATAAAATGGGAGAGGGTAATAGGAATTTCCTGAGCTGGGTGTATGGTACTGCTAAAGAATAGAAATATTGATTAAATCAGGCTGCCAATTTAGATATGCATAGGCTTATAAATGATTTAAATATCTTTCTCAAGTCATAATTCCAATTTACAAAAATATCTATTTATTCCTCTTCTGCCCACCCTCAGTTCTGGAGTTTAAGAAAGTAGTAAGTCACCAACTATTATTCTATATCTGTTGTAACTGGCAGGTTTTTAAAGATGTTTCGATGGTTATCTCCCTATTCAGAGAGCTCTGAGCACCTCACTTATCCTTTCCACCAGAAGCTAAATGTTTCCTACTCATCCAGCCTCACCTCTCCTCTTTAAGCTTGATTCAAGATTTAGTCTCTTTATTTATAACCAAAGTAGCAAAGCATAATCAGTGATATGTATCTGAATTACCTGGAGAAAGGTTTACAAAATATATTTATACTGGATTCTACATCCACATTCCCAGATGTACCTATGCAACAGGACCAAGATGAGTCCCAGGCAGGAATATTCTTTAAAGGCTTCTCTCTACTAAAGTTACTCTGACGAACAGCCCGTGATCATCAAATGAGATCCATTTGCATTTTCTAGGACACTATGCAGCAAGATATCATTTATAACAACACTCTATCATGTATTGAATCTACCCTGAAAAGTAACTTTCTGCAGTAAAATCTGAATAGAAAATTATTAACCTATAAGTTGGTATCTTTCAAGATTCCTTTTTGAAAAAATTCTGCAGCAATATATGCTCATTATAGGATACTGAAAAAATGAAAAAAATATATTCTTGGGTTTCCCTGGTGGCGCAGTGGTTGAGAGTCCGCCTGCCGATGCAGGGGACACGGGTTCGTGCCCCGGTCGGGGAAGATCCCACATGCCGCGGAGCGGCTAGGCCCGTGAGCCATGGCCGCTGAGCCTGTGCTCCGCAACGGGAGAGGCCACAACAGTGAGAGGCCCGCGTACCGCAAAAAAAAAAAAAAAAAAAAAAAAAAGCTCTTCTTTCCAGATTTGTTGTATTAAGGTTCTATTATTTATATAGATCTTTATTTCTTTATGGAGGGTCATACTACCTTAGAAGCTCTATACTCTTTTATAGATCATTATGAAATATGTGGTCTAAGGATAGAACATTTTAATCTTCATAGAGTAGAATGGGAATCCAGGAAAGTGAGAGACCTGAAGTTGCTTCCCTTCATTACAATTTACTTGCTCTGTGGCCTACAGCAATTCACTGAACTATTTTGTTGAAAAACTGATTCAAGCTTCTACACAGTAAGAAAGAATGAGAAAGTTACACCCACATTCTCTTCTAGATTAGCCTGTGCTATGAAATTCAAGCAGACAAATGAGATAAAAAATGAAGAGCTGAATTTAACACACAAGAGCAAACAAGTGACTATATTGCTTTAGGGATGAAACTGCAAAGAATTACATTTAATATATCTGTAGAAGTTTCCAGAAATTGCACCACCTTGTTGCCTTTCATAGGCAGGCATTTTCCTTTCTGTTTAAATACACAGAGTTTTTCACTTAACAAAGCAAATTCATTTTAGAAAGTTAATTCCATAATTTTTTTTACCTAATTTTTATTTAAGACTACAGGTTATTTCCTTTTTCCTATTTCTTTCTCAAATACTCATTTAAGGTCAATAAAGGAAATAATTGAATTGTTTTTAACGCACCAACAATAGAAAGTCTCCTGAAGTGACGCTAATTTGGTGTAAGCAGAGAGGAGCCTATTTGAAATGGAACATCTGTTGTAGTTTTAAATTTTGTAAAATCTTTTGGTAATTTACAGAAATCATTCATTCTAAAAATATTTCTGAACACTTTATATGTGTGCAGCACTGTGTTAGACAGTAAACATTCAGAAAACAGTAAGACAGATGATCTCTCTCCAAAGGGTTCATAGCACAGAGAGAGAGATAAACATGTATACAGATATTTACAGTGCCATGGATACTAGACTTGAGGAAACATTTAGGCTACTAGACTTGAGGAAACATTTAGGATGGAGTAAATAATAACAAATTGAGCCTATGGTCAGGTATGGAAAAACTTCTCAGAGGAAGTAACTTTTGAACAGACAAAAAAAGAATAAGCCTTCACAGTAGTGAAAAGAATGGTTCGAAACACATTAAAAGCATGCAGGATAGCACGTTTCATTAAAAGAACACAGAAGTATAGAACATAACTATATATACTATGAATGATCAGAAAAGTCTCAGATTATGTAAGATTTCTCTATTAAAATACATTCTGTCACTGTTTACCTTCAGGTATCACTTCTCCTGCTGTAACCCTAAGAGGTTACTAGAAATTGTTTTATTTAGTGCTATTGTACAGATATTTTGCATAACTCTCTTTAAACTAAAACTGATTTTTAAGTGAAATTGTAACAAAAACATGAAAAAAAACAATCATTCAATGATTGTACTAGAACTAGATGGGCAGTAAACCTCAGGATTTGAGATGTTTGCCACAAGGGATAAGTAACTGAGAAGAACTTCAAGAAGCTGATGGTACATAAAAGAGACGGTTTCCCCATAGGTCAGACCCACTGCTAGGAGCAGCATTTCCATGAGAGCTGAGCAAAGTACATAAAAGCCTGGAATCCTTCCCGGGTCTCAAGAAGTTTCTGATCAGGACTTTGATCTCTTTGGAGTGAGGCATGGTGCAAATACAAAGTATTTATTACAAACTTTTCACAGAAAAACTATCTCAGAAAAATTAAGAGCTGAACATTAAAATCTCAACCTAGCCAAACAGCATTCTTTATTTAATGACTAACAGCCTGCTAAATTAAAAAAAAATATTAAAGTGTTATGAACAATTAACATCTCTCATACTCATGTGGTGTTTCTGTACAAATGCCTATTAAATATTAAGGTCGATAATGGCTGGCAGCGCTGCAGGACTCCGCAAAACACACGGCACATCGGCAGCCACCATTTGCCTGCATCAGCAGAGGCTGCAATTCAGAGACTATTAAGTTCTTCTCCTCCTCTCTGTGTGCTTCTATTTGTTTCTTTTTTTCCTCCTCCTCACTGAAAATCAAATTCAGTGATTTAATATTTACCCTTTTTAAAAGCTACATATAAAAAGAGATAAGTTAAACCGCTTTGGGAATTCTAGTACTATACATTCTCTACCCTAATATTTTCTAGAAGGATGCATTAGGCAAGAAAAGGAGAACTTTATTATCTAGAGAGATGGGAAGCCTAGCTTACCAGATGTGGAATTACAGAAAGCACAGGGGAAGGTCAGAAGGAAGGAGCATCTTCCAGTAGTAATCCGTTCCTACTTTCCTAGAGCAGCTTTCCTTCCAGATGTCAGTAGCAAATTATCTAGAATTCCCAGATTGTGGAAAAGATCTGATACTTAATAGGAATTTCTCTTGTCCTATATTGCATGCTTTAGTACATTTATTCCTCATAACAACCTTGAAAGCAGGAAATACTGCACCCATTTTACAGATGAGGAAACTGCATATCAAAGAAATTAGGTAAAATACGTTGCTGGTAATTGATAGATTCAATCTCTGTAAAACACTAAAGCACATAATATTTTCTTCACTGAGTTTCTCCAATCTTCAGCAGCAACCCGCACCCTTATTTTTTCCTCACAGACTTATATCCAGATGAAATTCACTACATGTAGCTTATTGATATCTGCTCCATAAAGATCCAGTTTGTAATTCTCTTATTCCCTTCTCTTCATCCAAGTCATAACAAATCTATCCCATAACATCACTGGCAGAGCCCATTAACAATTCCCAGGAAATAAAAATAGAATCTGGGTAATAAAATAAAGTATAGCTTTTTTTGTCTGTTTTCCCCTTTATGCTTACTCTAGTTTCACTTGCTCGCAGGATGCTGCGGGCAGAGAGGCCTCGAACCCAGCGCTTCAGACCGGAGTTCCTCATGGAAATCGGGACACCACGACACCTCAATTCAAGATAGCGTCGGCGGGGCATGCGCAGAGGCACTGTGCCTCTACTGCGACCCAGAGCATGAGCGGCGCAGGTGCAACTGACCCACGACAACTCTACCCCTCCCTGCTGAAAGATTCCTACAAAGCAGCTCCGCCCATGGCCTGGTTTGCGGGAGGCAGAGGGAACAGTGTGCTCTAGAGAAGGGCTCGCAGGCACCTCTCCATCCTTTGCTTCTGAACCGAACTGCATCTCCTATTGGCTCAAACAACACACCCGGCAGAAGGACCCTTGTTGGGGCCCAACCCAGGAGGGTCGGTAGCAATACTAGTTGGATTTTTTTTTTTTTATTAAAATCCAAATTCACTTCAAAGGAGTAGGCAGGCCCTTTCACAGTTGACTCCAATCAACAGAGTCATCAGAAATATATCCAGTGACCTGTGTATTTAAGCTCAACTCTTGCCAGCTACTTCTGGAATCTTTATCCATTTGTTATTGTCATGAAAAATGTATTGTAATAGTGCAACCCAGTCCTGTCCTACAACACGATCATCCAATGAGACACACCCCTTCGAGTGACCCAACTCCATTCTAACCAGCCCTTCACCAGTGGTCTAGAAGGTGAAGAAATGTAGTCAGGTAATATAGCATTTACTTGTTTTGTTTGTTTGTTTTCAAATATAAAATGGCCATGAAGAATGTTGGGTTAAAAATCTTAATATTTGTTTTTGTTATAATGCATAATAATAATAACAATAATATAGTAATTATAATAATTGTTATATAGTAATAATAATAGTAACTGTTATCACTAATTGAGCCCTTATGTGTCAGAAACTGCTCTAAACTGGCCTAAATTATAAGAATAAATTCATTTAATTTTTATCACAACCCTATAAACGTATATACTATTTTCATCCACATTTGTTCAAATGAAGAAAAGGAAGTAAGATTTATGGATTAATTTGTCTAAGGGCACAAAGTCAGTAAATATCAGAGCTGACCCTTGATCCCAGGAAGACTGGCTCCAAATACCAAGCTTTTCACCCTGCCCTCTGCCACCTGTGCTAGGTGGCCTACACGTAAAGAACCAAAGATCGAATTTCAGGCCTTTCCAAACTCGATCTCCCTCTTCTAAACTCACTTTGAGTACTTTTAAAAGATGGTATTAAATCTGCCCTATGCAGATACTTGAATCATTTGCATGCAAATATTTAAAGATACAGTATTAGCTTCAAGGTACTTAAGATAATCACCCCAGAAGACACTACAGTATATCCAACTCAGCAACGTTTCTACACAGTGCTGTAGTCCATTATCTGTGGTCCAAGAATCATTTCCTCTTCAGAATCTTTATGCTTCCACAGTACCTTGAACTTAGCTCCACTATTATGCTAATCATACTGTCTTAGATTTATTGATTTAATTCCCTTGCTTAACTCACCATATTGAGAGGGCAGAAGTTGAAATCAGAGCAGAAATAAATGAAATAGAAGCAAAGAAAACAATAGCAAAGATCAATAAAACCAAAAGCTGGTTCTTTGATAAGATAAACAAAATTGATAAACCTTTAGCCAGACTCATCAAGAGAAAAAGGGAGAAGACTCAAATCAATAGAATTAGAAATGAAAAAGGAAAAGTTACAACGGGCACTGCAGAAATACAAAGCATCATAAGAGACTACTACAAGCAACACTATGCCAATAAAATGGACAACCTGGAAGAAGTGGACAACTTCTTAGAAAGGTATAAACTTCCAAGACTGAACGAGGAAGAAATAGAAAATATGAACAGACCAATCACAAGTAATGAAATGGAAACTGTGATTAAAAATCTTCCAACCAACAAAACTCCAAGACCAGATGGCTTCACAGGTGAATTCTATCAAACATTTAGAGAAGAGCTAACACCCATCCTACTCAAACTATTCCAAAAAGTTGCAGAGGAAGGAACATTCCCAAACTCATTCTATGAGGCCACCATCACCCTGATACCAAAACCAGACAAAGATACTACAAAAAAAGAAAATTACAAACCAGTATCACTGATGAATATAGATGCAAAAATCCTCAACAAAATACTAGCAAACAGAATCCAACAGCACATTAAAAGGATCATACACCATAATCAAATGGGGTTTATCCCAGGAATGCAAGAATTCTTCAACATATGCAAATCAATCAGTGTGATACACCATATTAACAAATTGAAGGATAAAAAACATATGATCATCTCAATAGATGCAGAAAAAGCTTCTGACAAAATTAAACACCATCTATGATAAAAACTCTCCAGAAAGTAGACATAGAGGGAACATGCCTCAATATAATAAAGGACTGTACCAAAATGTTCATTGCAGCTCTATTTACAATAGCCCAGAGATGGAAACAACCTAAGTGTCCATCATTGGATGAATGGATAAAGAAGATGTGGCACATATATACAATGGAATATTACTCAACCATAAAAAGAAACGAAACTGAGCTATTTGTAATGAGGTGGATAGACCTAGAGTCTGTCATACAGAGTGAAGTAAGTCAGAAAGAGAAAGACAAATACTGTATGCTAACACATATATATGGAATTTAAGGAAAAAAAAAAAGGTCATGAAGAACCTAGGGGTAAGACGGGAATAAAGACACAGACCTAGTAGAGAATGGACTTGAGGATATGGGGAGGGGGAAGGGTAAGCTGTGACAAAGCAAGAGAGAGGTATGGACATATATACACTACCAAACGTAAGGTAGATAGCTAGTGGGAAGCAGCCGCATGGCACAGGGATGTCGGCTCGGTGCTTTGTGACAGCCTGTAGGGGTGGGATAGGGAGGATGGGAGGGAGGGAGACGCAAGAGGGAAGAGATATGGGAACATATGTATGTGTATAACTGATTCACTTTGTTATAAAGCAGAAACTAACACACCATTGTAAAGCAATTACACTCCAATAAAGATGTAAATATATATATATATATATATATATATATAAAATAAAGGCCATATATGACAAACCCACAGTCAACATTGTTCTCAGTGGTGAAAACCTGAAACCATTTCCACTAAGATCAGGAACAAGACAAGGTTGCCTACTCTCATCACTATTATTCAACACAGTTTTGGAAGTTTTAGACATGGTAGAGAAGAAAAAGAAATAAAAGGAATCCAAATTGCAAAAGAAGAAGTAAAACTGTCACTGTTTGCAGATGACATGATACTATACAAAGAGAATCCTAAAGATGCTACCAGAAAACTACTAGAGCTAATCAATGAATTTGGTAAAGTAGCAGGATATAAAATTAATGCACAGACATCTCTTGCATTCCTATACACTGAGGATGAAAAATCTGAAACATATATTAAGGAAACACTTCCATTTACCATTGCAACAAAAAAATAAAATACCTAGGAATAAACCTACCTAAGGAGACAAAAGACCTGTATGCAGAAAACTATCAGACACTGATGAAAGAAATTAAAGATCATACAAACAGATGGAGAGATATACCATGATCTTTCACTGGAAGAATCAACATTGTGAAAATGGCTATACTACCCAAAGCAATCTACAGATTTAATGCAATCCCTATCAAACTACCAATGGCATTTTTCACAAAACTAGAACAAAAATTTCACAATTTGCATGGAAACACAAAAGACCCCAAATAGCCAAAGCAATCCTGGAAAGGAAAACGGAGCTGGAGGAATCAGACTCCCTGACTTCAGACTATACTACAAAGCTACAGTAATCAAGACAGTATGGTACTGGCACAAAAACAGAAATATAGATCAATGCAACAGGATAGGAAGCCCAGAGATAAACCCACACACCTATGGTCACCTTATTTTTGATAAAGGAGGCAAGAATATACAATGGATAAAAGACAGCCTCTTCAATAAGTGGTGCTGGGAAAACTGGACAGCTACATGTAAAAGAATGAAATTAGAACACTCCCTAACACCATACACAAAAATAAACTCAAAATGGATTAAAGACCTAAATGTAAGGCCAGGCACTATAAAACTCTTAGAGGAAAACATAGGAAGAACACTCTATGACATAAATCACAGCATGATCGTTTTTGATCCACCTCCTAGAGAAATGGAAATAAAAACAAAAATAAACAAATGGGACCTAATGAAACTTCAAAGCTTTTGCACAGCAAAGGAAACCATAAACAAGACCAAAAGACAACCCTCAGAATGGGAGAAAATATATGCAAACGAAGCAACTGACAAAGTATTAATTTCCAAAATTTACAAGCAGCTCATGCAGCTCAATAACAAAAAAACAAACAACCCAATCCAAAAATGGGCAGAAGACCTAAACAGACATTTCTCCAAAGAAGATATACAGACTGCCAACAAACACATGAAAGAATGCTCAACATCATTAATCATTAGAGAAATGCAAATCAAAACTACAATGAGGTATCATCTCACACCAGTCAGAATGGCCATCATCAAAAAATCTAGAAACAATAAATGCTGGAGACAGTGTGGAGAAAAGGGAACACTCTTGTACTGCTGGTGGGAATGTGAATTGGTTCAGCCACTATGGAGAACAGTATGGAGGTTCCTTAAAAAACTACAAATAGAACTACCATATGACCCAGCAAACCCGCTACTGGGCATATACCCTAAGAAAACCAAAATTCAAAAAGAGTCATGTACTAAAATGTTCATTGCAGCTCTATTTACAATAGCCTGGAGACGGAAACAACCTAAGTGCCCATCATCGGATGAATGGATAAAGAAGATGTGGCACACATATACAATGGAATATTACTCAGCCATAAAAAGAAACGAAATTGAGCTATTTGTAATGAGGTGGATAGACCTAGAGTCTGTCATACAGAGTGAAGTAAGTCAGAAAGAGAAAGACAAATACTGTATGCTAACATATATATATGGAATTTAAGGGGAAAAAAATGTCATGAAGAACCTAGGGGTAAGACAGGAATAAAGACACAGACCTACTGGAGAACGGACTTGAGGATATGGGGAGGGGGAAGGGTGAGCTGTGACAGGGCGAGAGAGAGGCATGGACGTATATACACTACCAAACATAAGGTAGATAGCTAGTGGGAAGCAGCCGCATGGCACAGGGATGTCGGCTCAGTGCTTTGTGACCGCCTGGAGGGGTGGGATAGGGAGGGTGGGAGGGAGGGAGACGCAAGAGGGAAGAGATATGGGAACATATGTATATGTATAACTGATTCACTTCGTTATAAAACAGAAACTAACACACCACTGTAAAGCAATTATACCCCAATAACGATGTTAAAAAAAAAAAAGAAGAAGCAGCAATGGAAACAATTTTAAAAGTAATAGACTGAGATTCATCAGAACAGGTAGCTTCGTATCTTGGCCTGTTGGTACCTAGCTGTGTGGCCTTCAACTAATCTCTCACTTCTCTGTGTCATGACTCACTCCCCCATAAACAGAGAGGGTTCTAGGATTCACTCATTTATCCCAGGTATTTATTGTACACTGACCATTTCCCAGGCATTGTGCTAAACTTCAGAAATGTAGCCTTCAGTCTGCTGACTAATAGAAATAACTTATTCTTTTAGGAACTGAGTTAGAAGTTATTCAATTGAGATAGATAATACTTCCAGAGAACCAGAAATTCTTGTCAATCACCCATTCTTTCCAAGGCATCCCCAAGGGAGTTACACATACAAGGAGTAACGAATAAGAACCAAAGTACAGTTGTTGTAATAAATCAGAAATGATGATAATGACTAAAATTTTTAATCATCTACTGTGTGTCAGGACTCACTCTAAGCATTTTATGTGCATTAACTTATACGATCTTCAAAGCAAACCTTATTGTAAGAAAGGTTCTACTCTTATTTCCATTTTTCATAAAAGAAAACTGAGTCCAAGAGAGTCAAAGATAAACTGACTCAAACAGCTAATATGCGGCAAATCTCAGATCTAAATGCAGGATTTGAATCCAGAGCCTATGTTCTAAACATTCCCCCAGACTGCCTCTGTAACAAGATAAGGGCCCAATAATTCAATCCAGAATTTCCTTGTAAGAGCTGAACTAAATAGCTTGCCCTTGATGTCCACTCTATGAAACTAAATCTTTGTCTGGGTAGGAAGTAACACTTTTGGAGTTGGCCCTCCTGCTCCAAGCAAATAGCCCTATTTTCAGGGTTGCCTAGGAACCCTGAATAGGAAAGGTATGGGAATAGGAAAGGTATGCTGTACTTGTTAAAACCAATGACAACAGTGCTGTCTGCCTCCTCCAGTTTCCCAGGGAAGGAAATCTCAGGCCATTGAAACAACAACGTCCCTATTCTTGGCTAGCAGCCTGTATGACACACTGCCTAGAAAGATGACAGTCTACATGGATCTACATGCTTGTGCAGAAATGGAATCAAAAGAGTCAGCTGGATTTACAGCATGAGCCCTGGCTCACTTACCCCCTCCTCAATATTCACAGAGGTGGTGAGAATAAAAGAAAATAAAAGACAAGAAATAGCAAGAATGACTTAATCCACCATTCTGCCCAGCTATATAGGAGAGAATAGAACATAACTACCTAATTTTTAACACAGTCATCTGCCCACTTGTAAACATAACTCACTGAATAGTTTTCTCTCATGGAGGTGGATACAGGAAGAAACAAGCAGAAATGGAAGCTTCCTGGTGCACAGAGAAGAACAGAAATGTTCCTACACCCACATATATAGGGACAGTACTCTTTCTTCTTCAAAGATATTTCCTTTCTTTATTTTCTTTCATCTTCATAACAGCAGTATAAGGAGATGCTTAACCCCATTTCCATAGAACACAATTGTGGAAAATATCTCCAAATACCTTTTTCCAATATATTCCTTTTTACAGAAACCAGCACACACTCTACCCATAATTCCTGAGACTGATCTAATATTAATTCATATATGCTATGTATTTAAATCAACAGAGATTTATAAGAACCTGTTTCAATTCAAATACTTCTCTCATTGACACATTCAAGACACCTAATGACAACAAATAAAATGAATGAATCTGAATATATTCGTCCCTTATTTCTCATTTGAGGATGTTCTTCTAGAATTTCACTGTGGATGTGGAATTTGACTGATTCAAGTCAAGGCAGAAACTTTGTGTTTGGAGGCTACCTTTTTATCCATCCTACAATGAACCAGATTACCATCGAGGAGAATGCCCACTCTTATTTAATTTTACATTATTACTCTGTATTGGACTCTCCATGTCCCAGACTAGCACCCACCAAATTGAACTGATATCTAGATTTCCTCCAGATCAATTATTCTCAGTCAGCATCTTTAGAACCACGTGTGACTCATTCAAATATATGCTAGCACCCAAGCTATCACACTGCTGCTTTAGAATTCTTTTATACAAATGCTTACCAATATTGTAGCCAGACATTTTCAAAAGATATTAATGACTGTAAATGTGGCTACATTGTCAATGAATGTACAATATTGTGCTCAATTAAGGGTAACCCAATACTGGAAAAAGCACTTTTTTCCAACAATTATTTGAATCAGACTTGGACCCCATCATATTTTCTTTTATAAGTTAGAAAGCACATAATACATTTCAGGGATATTTTCCAAATGTCTCCAAAAGAAGACTACATACAGTATTTTTTTCTACCACAGCACCTAGTGTCCTTGGTGAATCAAATATTTATCCAAAGGACAAGGTGTAAATCTAAATGATATCCTAGATTCTCTATCTCCTTCACGGCTCATTTATAACTGATTAACTCCCTCTGCCACACATATATGCACACTTCTCCATCCTCATTGTCACTGCCACTCACTTTCTCATCATCCTGTTCAATCATCTCAAAATAATTTATTGAATACTTTACTATATACATTGCACCAAACAACACGCTTGTTACTGGGCTCACAAAAATTAAATTTAAAAAAGCAGATATCAAAGTATAGTTGTGAAAACAGATGCGTAATCAATTAGATACAGCATGTTAAATACTTTAGAAACTTGGAGAAGAAAAAACTGATTTTTCTTGAAGGAGTCAGATGCAGATACATGGTTTTGAAGAGTATGTCAAGGAGAGGGAATAGCATGTGAGATACTAGAGAGCAAGGCACATTGAGAGATACTCACGTACCTCAATATCCCTAGCAGTATTTTCTCATCAAAACCCCTTTTTCACATGGCTACTTTTCATTTTTCTAAAATACGTCATGTCTTATAGTACAACTGCTAAAAAAAAAAAAAAATGTATGCATCCCTACTACCTGTAGCATAAGACACAAACTCTGTAGCCAAGTATACATAGCTCATGCTTGAAACAGGACAAGAGACATAACCTATTAGTAGTGGTGGCAAGTGGATTTTGAATCAGCGCTTTTAACAGGATTATTCTAACATTCCCATAACAAAGTGGTAACATCAAAATACAAAAACATTTTTATTTATTTAGTTCAACTAATCATTCTTAGGTGCATGTGCTCTTACAGATGCTTAGAATATATCAGTGGACAAAACAGACAAAGATCCCTGCCTTGTGGAGTTTAAATCCTAGTAAGGTGAGAGAGATAATAAAAATAAACTAATAAGAAATGAAATTAATATGTTACAATATGACAAGCATAATAAAGAAGTTGAAGAGGTTAAAGAATCAAGTATGCTGGGTTTGGGAAGTGGGGCAATTTGAAATTTTTAATATGTTATTAGGATTGACTTCAATGAGAATATGAGATATGAGCAAAGAGTTAAAGGAGCTAAGGGGGATATCAGAGAAAGGGTGTTCCCAGCAAAAGAAACTGCCAGTTTAAAGGTTCTAAGGGAAGAAAGGGCACAGCATGCTCAAGGAATAACAAGGAGACTAGTATAGCTGACATAGAGGAAGTGAATAAAAGAATAGTATAAGATGAGGGCAGAGAGTATGAGGGGACAGATTATTTGAGACCTTGGTTGATATTAGAAGGATATTAGCCTTTATTCTGAGTGAAGTAGGAAATGATTGCAGGGTTTTGAGCAGCATGGCATGATCTAATTTACACTTTCAAGGCAACACTCTAGCTGCTGTCTTGAGGAGGAGAAAAGGGAAGAAGCAGAGAACAAAGTGAATAGCTTCTGCATTAATCCAAGTGAAAGATGATGTTGGCTCAGAACGAGGTGGCATTAGTGAAAATGATGTTAGATAATGAATATAGTTTTAAGATAGAACTAATAGCATGTCCTAACAGATTGGATGGGGATTATGAGAGAAAAAGAAGAGTCAGGTACAATTCTAAGCCTATGTTTTCTTTCCTTTTTTTTTTTTGGCCTGGAGAAAGGAAAATGGAGTTATTAAATGTAAGAGAAGACTGCAGGTGTAGCAAATTGTGGGTGTGGATCTCATATTAAATATAAATGATCTAAACACCCTAATAAAAAAAGCAGATATTTTCAGATTTGACAAGAAAAAAGACCCAATTACATGGTGCCTACAAGAGATATAAAGAAACAAAAAGCTTAAAAGTGAAAGGATAGAAAAAAATTGTTGCAAACACTAAATCAAAAGAAAACAGGAGTAGCTATATTGTTATCAGACAAACTGGATTTCAAAGCACAGAATATTGCCTGAGTTAAAGAAGGTCATTTCATAATGATAAATGGGTCCATTCATCAATAGGACCGAAAAATCCTAAGTTTTGTGCCATAATGAAAAAAAAAGCTTTAAAATGCTAAAGCAAATACTGATAGAACTCTGAGGAAAACTAGATAAATCCACAATTACAGTCAGAGAATCCAATGCCCTGCCAATGACTGATGGAACAACGAGACTCAAAATCAGTAAAGATATAGTAGGTTTGAATAACAGTATCAATCAATTGGACCAAATTTACATTTAGAGAACACACCACCTTACAGCTGCAGAATACACAATCTTTTCAAGTGTCTATGGCCTATTTACCAGAGTAAATAAATTGAGTCTCAATAAACTTAAAAGAATTTTATTTATACAAGGCATGTTCTCTGATCACAATGGAATTAAATTAGAGATTAATAGCAAAAATATATCTGGAAATATCCTAAACACTTGGAAATTGAATAACATACTTCTAAATGACCCAAAGGTGAAAGAAGAAATCAAAAGGAAAATTAGAAAGTAGTCTAGAATGAGTGAAAACACAACATATAAAAATTTGTGAGATGCCACTAAAATTAGAAAGTATTCTAGAATGAGTGAAAACACAACATATAAAAATTTGTGAGATGCCACTAAAACAGTATTTAGAAACTTATAGCCCTAAATGCCCAAATTAGAAAAGAAGAAAGATCTCAAATCAGTGACCTCAGCTTCACCTAAGAATCTAGAAAATAAGGAGCAAAATGAACATAAAGCAACCGAAAGGATATAATAAAAACCAGAGCATAAATCAATAAAGTATCAAACAGAAAAACAATAGAGAATATCAATGAAACAAAAACTGATTCTTTGAGATCAATAAAATTAATAGACCTAGCTATACTGACCAAGGAAAAGAGAGAAGAAACAAAGTACCAATATCAGGAATAAATGAAGTAACAAACTACAAATTTTATTGTTACAAGCGCAATATGGTAATATTATGAAAAATTTTACGCCAATAAACTCATCAACTTGGATTAAATGAAAGTTCCTTAAAAGACTAACTATTAAATCTCACTTAAGAAATAAATATTCTGAATAGTACTATATCTCTTAAAGAAACTGAATTTGTCAAAAACCTTTCCCCAAAGAATACTACAGTACCAGATGGCTTCACTGATGAATTCTTCCAAGTATTTAAGAAAGAAATAATACCACTTTTTTCAATGTTTCATAAAATTGAAGGACAGGCAATACTTCCCAACTTATTCTACGAGGCCAGCCTTATATTGATACCAAAGCAGACAAAGACATTACCAGAAAAGAAAATGGCAAATCAATGTCCCTTATACAAACAGAAATAATTCTTAACACAATTTTAGTAAATTAAATCCAGCAATCTATAAAAAGAGTAATATCATAACCAAAAGAGATTTATCACAGTAATGCAATGTTGATTTAATCATTCAAAAGTCAATGTAATTCATGACAGCAACAAACCAAAATGGAAAAATCATATGATCAATTCAATAGACAAGAAAGCATTTGACAAAATATCCATTCTTGACAAAAATTCTCACAAAACTAGGAATAGAAGGGAACTTTTTCAACTTCATAAAGAGCATCTACAAAACATCTATATCTAACAATATACCACATACATAACAACATACCAAATAATGAAAGACAGCTTGCTTTTCTCAAACTAAGATCATGAGTAAGACAAGGATGTCTGCCCCCATCTCTTCTGTTCGACATTACACTGGAGGTTCTACTCCACGTAATTCTTCAAGAAAATTAAATAAAATGCATCTGTATTTTTTTAAAAGAAGTAAAACTGACTATTCGCAGATGACATGATCATGTTCTTGGAAAATTCGATGAAATCTTAAAAAAAAAAAACACTAAAACTAACAAGTGAATTTAGCAAGGTCACATAGGATTCAAGATCGATATGCAAAAGTCAATTTTATCTCTGTATACTAGCAATAAACAGTTGGTAATTGAAAATAATGCCATTTGTAATACAAAATATATAAAAGAAATACTTAGGAATAAATGACAAAAAAATATATACAGTACCTATATACTGAAAACTAGAAAATGTTGCTAAGAGAAATTAAAGAAAACCCAAATAAATAGATAAACCATATTCTTGAGTCAGAAAAGTCAATATTTTTAAGATGTCAACTTAGATGTCAACAGTGGATTACTGCTGAAGTGCTATCTTTGAGAAACTAAGTGGAAAGATAATCAAATAGAGGAGCAAGAATGAAATCTGTTAGGATAGTGTTAGATAGGAGCCCAGATTTAAGCACAAAGGCATAAGAATATGAATGCAAAAGCTGACAGGTGACTGGATGCAGCTGTGGGAGTCCTTAGAAGTTTTTATTTTGGCATTTCAATTTTCTCGGTGAAGTAGGAACCAATGTCATTAACTGAGATAGGAGATGGAGGGCAAGGTTTGGGAGGTTTGAGGAAAGAGGGGAGAATATGAAATAGTAGTTTAGGAGAGCTCATGGTAGTCTACAAAAATTCATCATGATTGCCAGGCAGCATTAAAATAAAAAAATTGATGCTCATGGCCATGAATTTAAAGTAGGACCAATCAGCATGTTTAGGTATTTTTCTCCAATCAGTGGACAGGGGCAAGCACTGAGTAGTCAAAGAGCTCTTTTAACTAGAGTTGTGCTCTTTCCAAGTAAGTTCAATGAAGTGAGAAAGGAAGAAAAGAATTGAGCATGTGTGCAAGAAGCATCTATAATGATTGCTCACAGAATTCAAGCCTGGTAAGAGAGTGGAATGAATGAAATTAACATATTAGAAGGGCTGTAATTAGTGATAATGATAGGGTCTAGAGAAACACCATATGAGTGAGAGCTGAAACAGGGTAAAGGACAAAATCACTGGAGGATAGAATGTTGAAAGGATCATCAGTGAAGCTGAACCCAAGCAGAATTAAGGTAGGAATGGTGTTGGCAAAAGCATCAAGTAACCAGGTGCTAAAATCTATGAAAAAGGAACAGGAACAATCCAGAGATTGAGATGACAGAAAAATAATAGAAAGTGGGTGATATAATCAGGTGACATAAAATTCCTCTTCAGGTTCAAGAGTATGATATCTGTGAGAGAAAAACTATCAATAGCTGAAAGAGCTAAAGGGGAAGTAGTGTCTTAAGGGCCAGGGAGGTACGCATGTGAAAGAACAGGCTTCCATTAGCTCAAAAAAAGGTAATCTGAATGTCTCAATAAGAGAGTAGTCACATATATTGATATACTATTTGGTGATGCTAGATAATGATTTTTAGAAAGCACAACAAAAATATTTCAGGAGTTGGAGATAGGTGGGAAAAGGGAGCATAAGATTCTACAAAGCCTTATGGAGAACACTGGAGCTAAAGGATGACTGATAGTCTAGGGGCCCTCTTATTGTCTGACAGATCAGGAAGAGATAGAAGCCGTAAGATTTGTCCTGGTGGATTCAGGGTCAATTGTGTTGGTGATGATCTGAGTTCAGAGGTGGGGAGGGTTGGATGTTTGGAACTTTCTCTTAACCCCTCGTCATGGAGTCAAGAAGTCTCTAGAATGGGACCTTAGTCCTGGGACTGGGTAGGAAAAAGTCTTTGGTGAGGCATGGTCTTAGTGTACGGTTTTACCTTTGAGCCCTATTAGAAAAGGGGCAAACTTACAGCAGTTGTGCTGATTCATCTTCAACTATTTTTGTAGTCCAAGATGTCTAAAGAAGCCAGCTAATATGAAAAATAATTATTCCTAAATTGTACTGAATCTGGACTTCCATCCTATCTCTCACAGCACCTTACAACTCTGGCCTTCATCCTAACCGGAATGGCTGACAGCACAAGTGTCAGAGGTGGAGAAAGAGCGTCTTTGTCTTTATGCACATTATCTGATACTTCTAAAAACAATTTAAAGTAAAACATTTTAACATTTTAGCCTGCATAAAAATATCCTGTGGCTATCTAACCCTTTATATCCTAATCTCCTACCCCTCCTATTCCCACCTTTCTATTCCATCTCCCCTGCTCCATATACACTTACCATGAACCTTTCATTTTGCACAACTCAAACTTTCTAAATCCACAATACACTTTCACTGATTTGGGCCTTTGCTTATGCTACCCTCTCATCCTGGATATTGCATCCCCATCCTTTCATATGCCTGACGTACTCTTACTTTGACCTAGTTCAAATGCTCTACCTCTCCTGGGAAGCCTTCCCTTGTGGTCCCACATCAGATGCTCCATTATCAGTGTTGTGCACTACTTCATACACACTACTCCCTCAGAGCATATCACACAACATGCTAACTCTTCATGTGCTTGTCTTCCCTGCTGGTTACTGAGTTCTTCAAAGTCAGGAGATGCTATTCAACTTTATACTACAAAGGCCTCAAGTGCCTTGTTGAATTAAATTGAATATAATTTACTATTAAATATTTCAGAATAGGTGGTGTTAACCAAAGCTAGAGTCATATGAAGTTCATCCAAGTTTATAAAAATGTGACTCATATTCACTTTTATCAAAAAATATTTTACTCATAGTTCTAAAAATATTATAAGGAAATATTTTTTTAAAAATTTGTAAATGGAATCATTTATTTTATTTTACAATGATCAGTTTACTCATCCCAGCAGTATAGCTGGAGTTAGGAGATTCAAACTAGCTTAATAAATATAGTTGGTTTCAGTGAAAAACTAAAGGATAAAATTGCACTCTCTTATCAAGGTGAAATAATACTATGCACCTAAATAGCACAGAGGAAGCAAAAGGTTAACTGGAATTTAAACCAAACCCCATTTTAGTAGACTAAGCCTTTAATCAAAAGGTGGAATTCAGCATTAAACACTATAATAAATAAGTGTCACTATCTGAGATCTTGGCTTATAAAAGAATGATAAATCAGGGTACCTTTATTAGAATACAAACGATTTTGCAGCATATCAGAATACAACTAGCTAAGGCATAGAAAGAATTTGGTAAGGCATAGTTTACAGCATAATTCAAAATATAATTGCTTTTGCAGAGTAAAAGCATAAGCCAGATGCAATTTTTCCAGAGGGATTAATTAACAACACAATGTTGGCCCAATCCAGTTCAAGCATGTGGACATCCCAGGAAGTTACCTCAGATTTTAAAACTTGTTTGAAACTGAATTCAAGTGCAACACCCTGATACAATCAAATGGCCACTGAATGACAATACATATAGATCTTCAGAGGTTTAATTTTTAAGTGTGAGATTTTATTTGAAATCAAATTTATATTTTATCATTTACTGTTGCATTAACAGGAGAGTTAGTGCATAATAATGTCAATAATTCTTTGAAAGTCAGTAAGAAGAACTGCAGGCTGTCAACAGCTTGAAGAGCTTATGTCAGTCATAATAACAGAAGCAATTCACAGCCTTCCTTGCTGGACACTCACAGAATGTCCAAAACTGACATGCTAGTAAATTCTATTTTCTTTGAACTTATACTTTATCCCAGAAAATTGGTGTTTTATACCACTGGGATAACAAAAAGCTGCAACTCTTCTACAATGCTTTCTCACTTCGAGGCATGTGACACAGATGGCGTCTCCATCCTGAGAAAGGCTTGAGAAAGAAATGAGGGGATGTTAACCTCGTTTTTAAGTAGACAGAAACAAAAAGGTAACATTTTTTTCTCTCTCTCTCAGAAAAGATCAGCCTCTCAATTAGGTACTTCACTGACACTGTATTTCTCACAAATTTAAAATTCTATATATTCTTTTAGTCCATCTAAAAAGCCAGAACTTCTCACCAAACTGCAAATCATTAGCAGAAAGTGACATTTATGAAGTCCTAGATTTGCATAACCGTGTGCTGAAAATTGATAATAAGCTATAAGGACAGTTCTCTCTAGAATTACATTCACATATTAATGTTTTTAATCATAGAAGGGATCATATAGAGATAACTGCAATTATCTGAACAGTTGCTGCAATCACCAGCAAAAGCAGTAGCCCTGAATACACACGGTGTGACCAAAACACCCACAACTCAGTACCAGTAGTTATATGCAAAAGAGTAAGGAGACACAGCCTGCCACCCATTGCCTGTTATTTATAAAAGAATGCTTTAACAATAAAAGACTGAATTGAAGAAGGTCAGAATATGTCAGATTAAAACTTAGAAGAACTTGGGTTCTTATAACCTCAAGCCAGCTCTGTATATGCTGCAAACTTCTCCTCTTTCCTCTGGCTTCAGCATAATACTAACATTGCTTCCTACTGACGATTTATACTCCAAGTCATGGTGACCACTGTATTATCGGTGCATGTTGTATAATTCGAGGCTATCACATTAGGAATTCCAAAAAAATGGCTGCTGATTCCAGAATTCTGCAGACACAACATAGATAATTTCCTTCTCCCTATAGCGTAAATAGACAAGCTAGAGTCCAGATGTCCTGTCAAGGAACTTATTATTGTCAAAAAATGCAAGAGTTCCAGTCAATAATATCTTTGACATTTCAGAAGAGCAGCTCAGTAGTAGTCCTGCCCAGAATGGTCAGTTCCACAATGCCAACAGAAAAATTGATAGAGGCAAAGAGTTTGTAGGTCAATACACTAGGCTGATGCTACACTTGCCACCTAAAGTGACAGGGGACTGACATTCTCTCCACAGCTGCTTAGAGTCAGTAAGTGAAGCAGTACGAAAAAAAATGGGAGAGACTCTTCTCATCCTATTAGAGCTTATTAATTCTTAGCAGATACTCTGACTTCCCACTTCTATCTCTGCGGAGAAATTCCTAAACTCTGAGCAATGTTATTATTCCTTGACTATGATCTTCACTTGGACAGCAAACAATCTTAGATAGTATTTTTGAGCTCCCCCCAAATGAAGGTGATTTAAGTTGCTATTAAATATATTATGGTAGTAAGGTATGAGCACATACTTAGATATACCTCCAACTGTTTTATTTTGCCACAGGGAGATGCTGAAAATTATAATTATCCATGAAAACTTCATAGCAATGGAAAGTTTTCCTGGAAATAAGCAAGTATCCATCTACCTGACAACACTACACTTAAATTATCCCAAACTACCCCTTTTTTTTACCAAATTGAGGAATAAAAGATTTGAATCTAGTTATCCCAACAGTAAACGTGTGTCTTTGTCTTCTTAAAAGTCTTATGAACATTTTATTGTAACACAGGTTGAAACTCATTTCTATGAATATTTCATAATGGAAAGTATGGCTCATGTAAATTTTTTTTCTACTTTGCAGCAATTGGTAAATTGAGTTCAAGATCTTCAGCTAGTTAGCAATTATTCTGCTGCTGTACTTCATGTAGACAATGGCATAGTAAGGTGGAAAGGGGCATTAGAAGCACAGATAACTAATAGGTCTACTTTGGGAAGTGTTTAAATCACTATTAACCTTCCAACTCATAATTTCTTAAAAATTGTCCCTCTGGAATATAATGGTACAAATGAAGCTCAAGAACACATTGGTCACTTAATAACCAGAACTGAATAAGTAATCGAGTTTAATTCAAAATTCAAACCAAAACACCTCTACAGAAGCCCTAAGAACAAGGCATTCTGGGGAACACAAAGGAGGCTGTGTGCCTTAATAAGCTATCACAAATAACTGGAATACAAGGTCCCAAGCCATTTAACTGGAGTGCAGAGGAAGCATTAAAAAAGTGAGAGATCATACTTTTTGCAACCACAAGAAAAGTGTTGTGGAGGATTTGACAATGGGAATAAAACCTGGCACAGGGCTTCCCTGGTGGCGCAGTGGTTGAGAGTCCGCCTGCCGATGCAGGGGACACGGGTTCATGCCCCGGTCTGGGAAGATCCCACATGCCATGGAGCGGCTGGGCCCGTGAGCCATGGTCACTGAGCCTGCGCGTCCGGAGCCGGTGCTCCACAACGGGAGAGGCCACAACAGTGAGAGGCCCGCGTACCGCAAAAAAAAAAAAAAAAAAAAAAAAAAAAAAAAAAACCTGGCACAAAGGGTTTTTCTAGAGATTTGTTTAGCTGGTAATTTATTTCTCAAAATGAGCATGAAGAGAAGGTAATTCATATGAATAAATTAAACTTTTATTAGTCCATGTAATCTTTTCGGCAAAGAACAGGCAGAATCATTCAATTCATGTATTTAATCTTCCTCTTCCTATATCTCCCACTAATACTACCTGGTGCACAGTGTTTTTTTGTTTTTGTTTTTTAATCTAGCTGAATATAATTGAATGGCTAAATGATATATTTTGATATATTCATACTACAGAATAGTACACAGTAGCTTAAAAAACATTTTTACACATAGTTAGACGAATAAACTTCCACAATATATGCTGAATGGAAAAGCCAGCTGTTGAATGCTGTATACTGTATCATATTATATATGCCAAAACACTAAGGAGGATTCGTTATAACTTACATAATTATCTTTATCTAAATTCTAAGACCCTAATGCTCAATTGACTTGAACCTCTAGGCAATAACTTTGAAAACTTGGTATAGGCCAACCCAAGGGAGACATATCCTAAGTTCCTAAGTTTACAAGATAGGATTCAAGCCCAGGAGCGGTATTACCCTGAGACAGAGTCAGGAAGGCAAGGATCTCCTGAGAGAGGCGTTGCTCATTCACTCTACCTGAATACCGTATCCAGGAATGACCTGAAAGCAGAGGCTGTTCCCCCCGCTGCATCTGTGGCATTCAGCTCAGCTCCTGACAGGTGCTCTAAAAGACACTGGCAATGTTCACTGAGGAACTGTGAGAGACTATGAATTTCCTGTCTTGAGTCCTTCTCCACCTATTCTCACAACTTGCAAGTACACTGGCCATCATGTGTCCAAAGCATGTTCTATTAAATAAAATCAGAGGAAGGAGAATGATTAAAAAGGTGCTGATAGACCAGCAATTACCAGATAGAGTCTACAGAAGTCCTGTGATCTTCTCCATTCAGAAAAGAGGTCCAAGTTTGGAAAAGTGCAAGAACCCATCACCCTGTCTTGGAGAGTCACAATTCACATACATACATAGTTAAACACACTAAAAGTTCTGAGAAGTCATGTAGTAACAGAACCTGTTGAACATTGTTTAATTTCTCTCTAAGCTCCACTCATCTGCCCCTTCGACATATCCAAAGGCATCTAAGCCCTCATGTGTCAAAAACTGAACATATGGGTTATATTCCCAAACCTGATCTTCTCAGGTGATGCCTAAAGTGTGCAAGTCATTCATCTAGTGGTGCAAATCAGCAAGCTCAATACCACTTTCTCTCATCCTATACACACAATCCAACACCAAATCCCATCACCTCTACTTACAAAAAGGCTCTCACTTCTGTACACTTTTCTCAATGTCTGCCGTTCCCATTGTAGTACGTACTACATTATCTCTTACCGGAACTACTGCTGTGGTTCCCTACCCAGTACTTCATGTCCATTCTTGCCACCTGTTAGTATCAGTCTGCCTGGGCTGCCATAACAAAATGCCATAGACTGTGTGACTTAAACAATAGAAACTTTTTTTCTCGCAGTTATGGAGGTTGGAAGTTCATGATCAAGGCGCCTCTTCCTGGCTTGCAAATGGCCACCTTCTTACCGTAGGGCCACTTCTTACTCCTCACATGGCCTCTTCTCTGTGCACAGGCTGAGAGGAAGAAAGAGCTCTGTTGCTTCTTCCTCTTCTTATAGAGACCCCAGTTCTATAAGATTAAGGCCCCATACTTATGACTTCAAGTACTTAACCTTTATTATTTCCTTATAGGCCCTATCTCCACATACAGTCACATTAGAAGTTAGGGTTTCAAACATATAAATTTGGAGGGTCACAATTCAGTTCATACCACCCCCTTTTACTCTAATGTCCAACTGTAATCAAAGTGTTACTTTAAAAATGAAAATCTGATCATGCCACTCTCCCTCAAAAATGGTCTTTTAAAAAAAAAATCATTGATGCTTTGCTCATTCTGGCTTCTGTTTACCTTGTTACCTCCCTGTGTGCGCTTCTGTTACAAAGACCTTCTTTAAATTTCTCAAACACCATGTTTCTGTTTATCTCAAGTCCTTTGTGCATGCTGCTCCATTTCTGCATTGCTGACTTCCCTCTTCTCCTGAGAAGGCTTCTCTGGCCCCCAGATACTCCAAAGCTAAACAAGACCTCCTAAAATAGTCTGCTATAATGTCCTATACTTTTTATTCGTTAGAATTATCTCAGTTAGATATCATATATTTGTGTAATTAGCTGATTAATGTCCTAGTCCATTTGGGCTGCTTTAACAATACAGACTGGGTGGCTTATAAACAACAGAAATTTATTTCCCACAGTTCTGGAGGGTGGAAGTCTAAGATCAAGGTGCCAACACGGTCAGATGAGGACCCCTTCCTAGTTCAGAGCTGGTGTCTTCTTGCTGTGTCCTCACATGGTAGAAGGGGACAGGAAGCTCTATGAGGTCTCTTTTATAAAAGCACCAACCTCATTTATAAGGGCTCTACTCTCATGACCTAAATCACTTCCTAAAGGCTTCACCTTCTAATACTATCACATTGGACATCAGGATTTCAACTTATGAATTGGGGGGGGGGATACTAACATTCAGACCATGGCAATCAATGTCTGTTTTCCTTCTAGATCATAAACAACATGAGGCAGCAATCATGTCCATTTTGCTCAACATTGTATTGACAGCATCTTGCACTGTGTTCACCACATAATAAGTAATAGACATTTGTTCAGTAAATAAATAAATGTACCCAGAATTCCTTTAATTTACTTGTAAAAAGATTACAAGGCCTACTTATAAATATTTTGCTTAACCAGTATTATCCAGAGCACACTTCAGGAAACATGCCAATTATCTAAACTTCCCTGGGATAAAGATATGTCCTGGCAAGTAAATCCATAGGAAGAAGGTCACATATCTGCAGATTTGAAAAACAGAAATCAGAATCTGATTAGGAGAATTTTATACACATTCTTGAAATTTTTCAGATGGCCTCTAAAAGGATCTCCTACCCTCTTTCTCTTACATCAACTAATGATCCTGTGATCAAAGTCCTATTTCTCAGGTATAGGGACCCATATGTGTGTGGTTCGAATTAATTATGATACGTTTACTTGGCTCTAACAATAAATTATTTTATCATCTGATTGCTATGAATGTATATGTGTATGATTATGATTAATTAGGGTGCATGTGACTATTTGCCTGGATCTACATATGGAAAACTCCTCTCATTGCACTAGGGGAACTTTCCAAATAAAAGATTTTCTGGAAATTATTATTTGTGCATCAAAGAGTACTTTTTACAAGCTAATCTTAAAGGTCCTGCCAACTCTGAGATACGATTCTACTTTTTGTACTTAAGAACTAACACCTCAAATAGATGCATGATATATTAAGACCCTAGAGAAATATCATCAAGGATGTCTTTGGACAACAAAGGTACTAGAAGATTCATTCATGTAAATGCCAAGAGAATGAAGGTGCTGCCATTCATATAGGCAAACTGAGTTGCACGATGTCTAATTCCCAAATACTAATGCAAATTCTATCTCTCAGAATTACCTAGGGATTCATCTAAAAATTAGTAGAGAAAAATAAAGACTGGAAGTCATTGTAAAACTATGAGTCATTCATATCAATTTATGGTATATTATTGTCCTATATTGAATCAGGTGGCAGAGCGGTCTGGAACTTAAGATCATAAAACCTCACTAATTTGTTTTTCCAGCTGATTGTAAAGTTTGCTTTTATTTAATCCATCAGAAAAGGGCTTGCTAAGCAAATGAATATCATATACAAGATTACAAAGATAATGTTTATCCTTCTTAAGGTAAACTTTTCAAGTACTTCAAATCATTTGCATATAAGCAATTAATATGCTCAATACAAGAGATGCTCGTGTATTCATTAGAGTAATTCCTGTGGGACTACTACTTGGCAAGGCTTTGGATGTGATTAAACATAAATTATATTACATATAAATGGTTGAATACAAGCAACAAACATTTAGAAAAGTTCTGTTTATTTACCAGTTAATAGAAGATCGTTTCATTTCATTATTTCTAACTTCTGCATGTAAAGACGCATATTTACTAGTCAGATCAGATACGATGTCATTTATACTTCTGAAAATTTAAAGTTCAATCTTCTCTAAATATCCCTTAATTCAAAACTTCCAGAAATTCTTACTGGCCGTTCTCTACTTATTCTGAACTAGTCTTCCAATGAATGCTACACCTACAGGGGTCTGAGCCAAAGCAGGCTCTGCAGAAGCAGGCTGCAACGAATGGAGCCTCACCCAGGCACCACCTACTCAACAACAGGTCTGCGTGTCGAAATGATGAGTCTGGTAGTCCTGGATGAGGCCTCCTCAGCAACAGAAAGACCCTCTAAATAAGGTGTCCTTGGGAAGTGTCATCTACCTTATTCACAGCACTATCTTAAAAGAAAGACTTTGGATGCTTAGTGTACCTTAAACTTTAATGACAAATCCTTAGAGTATTCTAATTATAGAAGAGAACGACAGGAATGAAAAGACATGGCTAAGGATGAAAACAAAAATCAGAGAGAGTCTAGAAAGAAAAGCAGAAAGTGGGACTAAATCAAGCTAAAACGCACACCAAAGCAGCTACTGAACTCTTTAGTTCCTGCAAAGATGTACATTTTGACAAACTGAGATATCAACTCCAAAAAACCTGACACCATGTCTCACATATTTAATTGTCCAAAACCATTTCTTCTTTTCTTGGGCATTAACTCAGAGCAAGTTTTCTGGAAAGTCAAAGCAAAACAAAAAATAACACTTTTGTGTTTACCATTCCCTTTCCTCCCTCCCTCCCTCCTTTCCCTCCCCCCTTCCCTTCCTTTCCTCCTTCCCTGCCTACTTCCTTCCTTCCTTCCATCCATCCTTCCTCCTTCCACTTCTCCCTTCCTCCCTCAGAGATACATTATATCTCCCTGAAATGGAAATTGTGCTGCGTCTGTAACATAATGATGAATGAAAGCACCACAAAGTTGATTTTTATATCAGAAAAGGGAATAGACCCAATGAAAATTGTGTCATAAATAAAATTTGTGGAAATGACTTGTAAGTTATAAATGCAAGCATTATTATTCTCATCCAGGGGCATTCAATACATTCCTGCTGATAAAGAATTCCTAAGTGTTCACTAAACTTTTAACGTCTTTCCTGTCACTTATCACTGACAGATGCCATAGGGCATTTTGTCTAAAATTTAATAAAGTCAATGCTCATCAAGAAATCAATTAAGGGCTTCCCTGGTGGTGCAGTGGTTGAGAGTCCGCCTGCTGATGCAGGGGACGCGGGTTCGTGCCCTGGTCCAGGAAGATCTCACATGCCGCGGAGCGGCTAGGCCCGTGAGCCGTGGCCGATGAGCCTGCGCGTCCGGAGCCTGTGCTCCGCAACGGGAGAGGCCACAACAGTGAGAGGCCCGCGTACCAAAAAAAAAAAAAAAAGAAATCAATTAAAATGCAAGCTGCCTGAAGGCCGACTTCTTCCCTAGGTGATGAGCACGGTGTATTCTCCTCAGAGCAAGCATATCTCTGTGATGAGTAAGCAATTCTCAAAAGTTGTGGGTAACCCAGTATACCGTCCATGACTGCCACAGAACACTGATTAGTTCTTCCAAGCAGAATTCTATACCAACTTTTATACATGCTACCCATCACTTCTCCTTCCCCAAAACATAATGGGGTGTTAATGACAACACTGGCATTTTAAGGGACAAAATAAAGGATTTTTTACTACAGAATTATGACCAATGACTGTATACAAATGACACCCAGAGGAAACAATGAAATACCTGTGTTCTCAGTCAGAATGTTCGCTGCTAATAAACAAACAACAAAAGGATCTCAGGGGCTTCCCTGGTGGTGCAGTGGTTGGGAGTCCGCCTGCCGATGCAGGGAACACGGGTTCGTGCCCCGGTCCGGGAAGATCCCACATGCCGCGGAGCGGCTAGGCCCGTGAGCCGTGGCCGATGAGCCTGCGCGTCCGGAGCCTGTGCTCCGCAACGGGAGAGGCCACAACAGTGAGAGGCCCGCGTACCGCAAAAAAAAAAAAAAAAAAAAAGAAAATGGAAACTGAAAGAGGATATATGACTTGTTCAAACTCAAGGAACCAAGCAGAGGCGAAACTGGGTTCAAACTCAGAATTTCTGACTTCGGATAATCTACTTGTCCCATTCACCCATTCTGTTGTCTCTGTACAAGAACTCTATAAGACGTTAGAAACTGTAAGCTAATTTTAGGCACGGTACAAGTTCAGTAGTCTTTAGAATGAATAGTTCAGTACTCCCAGAATTCTGGATTGAGAATTTTGAGTGAGTCCATTCAGCATGAGAATGTCAGTGATAAGGCCTTCTCTTTGAGTTCAATTCCTCTGCATGGAAATCTAAGAATATCAATTTTATCTGGCCCATAACACTTAGGGCCTATACTGAAAATCAAAAGGGTTCTGCTCCTCTAGGCCTGGTTCAAGTGCTGAACTTGTAACAAAGAATCCTGGGCCTCATCCCGAGCCTATTAAATTAGAATCCACGTTTTCGAAAGGTCCCAGGTGGTCCATATGCACATTAAAGTTTGAGAAGCATAGCTCTGGTGTAAATCTCACTGGAATTTATATTCCAGTAGATTCAGCGTCCTGCCACTGTCAGAAGCTTGGGACTGTGGGGCAAAACTCTCCTAATACTATGGTGATTAGATGTAACTCTAGAGTCAGCTTCTCACTTTATACTCACATGTGTGTCAGCATGTTTCCCTCTCAAAGGAATAAGGAGAACACTGTGGTCAGCCAGAGCAAACAAAAGAAAAGCAGAGCTGAAGCTAGGTGACTTGACATTTTCTGCAACAGAATATTGAAGAGAGAGCATAAGAGAATTGGCAGAGTGTTTTAATATATTAGAAGTATCTTTGTTCAGAAATAATGGTTTCTTGATTAATGAATTCCCTTATTACCAAAGGACTGAAGTACTACCTGTTGGTCCCAGTCTTACACAGTCCTGAAGAGTAGCATAAGCTAGTCTGTAAGCATCAACAAAACATATTCCATGAGTCATCTGGAAGCTTCAATATATACTTTACATCTAATTATGATATACTTTCTAGATGATGCATATTATTCTGAAATGGTAATTTGCCTAAGGAAAACAAATAAGTCAGGAGCCTGCATCAGGTTTCAAAAGTTTCTATCATATACAACTAGAAGTTGACAGTAATACTGGAGATTTCTCTCCGAATCATAAGAGCATAGAGTTAGGAGCAAAGCAGACATCTCACATCACAATGAAGTTGCGAATAACCAGGTGGAGCATCAAGTCCAGGTCCAGCGCACCTTTAGGAACTGATCAAATCTGGTGTCAAATGAACACCAACTAACTGGAAGATCCAAAAGGAGGGGTGTTGCAGTTAACTTCCCACAACTATGATAACTAGACCCTGAATGGTATCCCACCTGGCAGCTTAACCCATTTTCTTAGCAACCAGTGAAATTCATTCTAACTATAACTGCTCATCATGTAAACAACATGGCCCAAATCAAACAAAATCCTGCTTAAATTATAAAATAAAAGTTATTTAAAGAAAAAGCAGACATGGGAATTCCCTAGTGGCCCAGTGGTTAGGACTTGACACTCTCACTGCCAGGGGCCCCCGGTTCGGTCCCTGCTCAGGGAACAAAGATCCCACAAGCCGCATGGCCAAAAACAAAACAAACGAAAAAACAGATGTGAAAGGAAAACAAAGCCCCAGGAAGAAGCCTTGATTGATATTACATAATTAATAAACGCTTGTTTAAAGATCGTGAATGAAGGAAAATCAATGAAACAACAATGGAGGCAGTGGCCATCACCACTCCCACGCCAGGTTTCTATCTAGAGTCCTCTTTTCGGCTTTCATGTGTAGGGTATTTTGCTTTCACAGCAGCAATGAGGCTCACCAAAGTCAATGACGGGGAAAAATTGTTATCTTCCAAGCATCACGCTCAAATGGGTAGCATACACAGAATGTATGACACACATTGTTTTAATTGCAGCCAGTTTTAGTGCACTGAAGTGGAATCTGTAATGCAGAAAATTCAGAAGTAAATTCTTAACTGTCACAAAACTTCCTATAGCCAAGCATGTGCCTTGAAAGAGGCAAAGTTTTGTCTGTAATTGAAGGAAGGAATGCAAGCCAGGGCACATAAAGGGATACTTATGCAGTAGGAAGATGAGTGTACATGGCACTAGAGTCTTTTGGGGTCATATCAACACACAATTATCCAGGTCACCAGCTATAATATCACCTAGATAATACGAGATCCATAGATATGGATACCTATACCCATATCCATATTTATGGATCTCATATTTTCTAAACACTATGTAAAGCTTTCAAGAGCTATCACAAAATTCAGGATTGGAAAACTGTTAATATCAAGAAATATTTACTGAGAACCTGCTAAGTAGAAGGCACTCAGGAATATCAGTGGTAGAAGTAAGATACCTGCATTAGCTATAAAAGCAACCAAAGTCATGAGTACTTCTTTATGTTCCATTTAAATTACTTTTGAAATTACATTTTGTTGGAGAAAATGATATCCTCACTACCACTTATGCATTTTCACATGAATCTAACTATATCAGTCACAGGATAGTCTTCGTTGAATAAAGAATAATTAGTTCCTTTTCTAAAATGGATGCAATAATTCAAAAGAATAGTAGCCATCATCTCTTGGGGAACAAGTGAATTAGCAAAAGTCTGTTCGAACTTTCAACATGTGATATTAGTAATGGAATTAAGAGGTAACCTCTTTGGGAAGAGGTTAGAGTTGAAATGGGAGACAAATTTACCAGAAAGAAGAAATCAGAGCACTGGGTGTTTCTGTATTCCAAAGCAGAATAATTATGAAGGCAATGTATTATGATAAAATATCTGTAGCTCCCGTGCAAGTACATAAAGAATTACCAAATTAGAGCAGGTTTATGATTCATCCAGGATAGTGTTAGGTCTCTAAATGTGGTGGCTAGTAAATGCTTACTTGTTGAGCTGAAAAAGAAACCAAACGCCTATCCCTAAGGCTGTACATTGCATATTTATAGTAAAGTTATTCCCCAGTGCAAGGTCTTGTGTCAAAGCAAACATTTTTGTATAGAAAACTGTTTAAAAATCTGTTAGTAATAAATCTAAGGTCTAGAAAAGATACAAACCAATAGCCATAAAATTTTAAAAATTTTCTTCATGTTATAGGTGTATTGTAAAGGCATGGAAAAGGAAAGAAGGAAAGAGATGTGGGGAAAGAGAGGCAGAAAGGAGGGGAGGAAGAAAGAGTCATTCATGTGCACTCTAGTGCCCCCTGAATTTCTAAATTAAATTCAAAATAAAGGTTTCCAAAATAAAGAAATGCCAGCCAAAATGATTGTTAACAAAAGCGAAATCATCTCTGTTACAAAGTCAGCTTATTATTTTTTTCTAAGTTCAATTCTACAGCCTATAAGTGTGACCACAGAGGACATAAACTTGAAATGAAAATAATGTGTTTATTAGATGTATAAAGGTGAAGCACATTACAGCAGAAGATGACATTGCTGAGAGAAGTAACTTTGAAATGATAAGGAAAAATGAACAGGGGAGGAGAAGAAAAGAACTGGAAGAAATGGAGCAGGAGAACATTATTTCGTGTACATTAAAATTAAATGTAAAAGGATGACAGTAGTTCTGATCTTGTCAGGCTGAGATATTTTGGTGGCAGACAGTAATAGAATTATAAGCAATTTGCAAACCACAGGTCAGCAAGCATGCACATTTCTCCTCTTTTAAGATCGTTAATTCAAGTTTTTTTTTTTTCATTGAGAAAAACAAACTCCAAAATATCAGTTTCATGAATCCCTGCCAAAATCAGGAGCAGTTTGGTCCCTGCCAACGACAGACAGTTCCTGCAGGCGGCAGGCAAAATCTGGCAATGGCTGTGTTGCCTTTCATGGCACCTCCACTTGACAGCACCCTTCCTGGAGCTATCTTTCGTACAGAATGCAGATTGCCTCCTGCTCCAGGCTTTCTCTCTGATTGAGCAACTGCTCCCTGTCCCCTCCCCTGCCCTGGGTGCAGCCCTCTGGCCTGAGGTTGTCAACTCCATAGACAGGATCCCTCCCTCACCCAGCTCTCTTTCTGTTGGTCCGCATGACAATGATCTGCTTCTACCTCCTCTAGCTAATACCTCGTCCTTGCTCTGTGCCAGGAATGTTGACATATATTAAAACATTAAAAAATACTTCATCCTCAAAACCACCTTATGTGGTTGTTACTATTATCACCCTCATTTTACAAGTGAAGGACTTGAGCACAGAATGAATAATGACTTAGGCAAGTCACACACCTGGGAAAGGATCTGCACTCAGGGAAGTCAGGCCCTAGACAGTTCTCTCTCTTCACAATGACATTATATAGCACCTGTTTCTTCTTAAGTATTCATTCATCAAACCATCATTTATTTTAGCATTATTACATGCAAATTACTGTGCTAGATGCTAGGGAGTATATCAATGAGTAAAAAAGATACAGCACTTTTTCTTGGGGAGCTAACAGTCAACTTGGGGTGACAGACAAAGGACAAGCGAACCAGTATAGTGTCACTACTGTGGAAGTGTTCTAAAGGGAAAAAACAAGGTTAGACAGAATAACAGCAATTTTCCAAATCTGCTAACGAATAGTCCTCATATTATAAAGCTGAAAACTATATATTAAGGGAGAATTAAGAATTAGTAAGGATGTAGGGGAAGGTGCATTTGTGGGAAGAACTGCACTTAATTCATTTTCTCCTTTTCAAAAGCACAAAGGGAAATAGCAACCAAATAACACAATATACAGAGTGTCTGTTTTTCAATGAAAAATGCCAAGTAAAGAGGTCTTTGTATTGAAATCCACATAGCATTATCCTCCACTTCTGAAGATTTTTCCCCCTGCACAAAACGGCAGACGGATTGCTCTGTTTCTGTCACCCAAAGGCACGGGTAACAGTGACATCTAGTGGCACACAGTGATATAGGAGGGTGAGACAGAAATGCTCAGTGAGAGCTGAGAGCAAAACCTGGGAACTAGGGAGCTACATTTAAAGTTTCCTGATTTATGTGGCAACAAAACTGTATTCCAATGGAATCAGTGAGTCCTGTCTCCAAGAAAATATTTTTCTGGGTCAACATTTGGAAAAGTCACTTAATATTCACTGCTGGGGAATGAGAAGCCGGTAGTCAAATCATACCACCTCGGTCTTGGAATTGGAAAGGTGGCAGCAGTATTACTGGGATTTTTTTTTTTTTTTAAGCATTATCAATCTGGCTGCAAGAGGTTATGCTTCTCAGATAGGATAAAGGTAGCTGAATACACTTCTGAATGCCAACCCTAAAAATTATCCAAAGATATTAAATTTCACTTTTCTTTCTTTTATTGCTGTACTGATTATTTTCTCCTGTCAACAGAAGAGGCCACCTCAGGCTACTCTCTAGCAGCTGAAACTCTGGCACTCAGCCCTTTGGATTACACCTATGAGCTACACCACTCTGCCCTTCTCTGCCTTGGGTGCCAGCCACAGTAGCCTTTTGTCTGGTTGCCAGGTCAATAATCTCTCTTGGCATCTGCCTTTTTCACCCCTTCCCTCCTCCTCCCCCTCCATCAAGAAATCTAATTCCAAGTTGGCAGGCAGAAGGTCAGAAATCTTTGAAAGCTGCCATTTCCACTGCCCACACTCAGGTCTCGCCTCTGCACATACTGCCAGATGCCAACTTACGTTTCTCCCTCCTCCATAACCTCCTGTATCTCTGCAGTGCCCAGGTTGTCACCTGAATCTTGCCCTCACATCTGCTTCCCTCCCCTCCTTCAGCAGCAGGTATGTCTTTTAATAGTAACGTCCTGCCATGTCTGTCCCAAAGGCTCAGCACATCTTGTCATCCGTCCTGGGATCAGCAGCCTCTTCAGAGTTATCGACTTTGGGACTTGCCTCTGTCAGAGGTGTCCGGAGGCCTCGAGCTGGCCCACAGCATCTGGGGAAAGGAGAGCTGACAGCGTCCTGAAACCCACACAATCACATCTCTGAAAAGTGGGCCAAGCTAAAGCAAACGATTGCAGGCTAGTGTGACAGAAAAGACAAAGGACAAAGTCACACCGAACCCCAATAGATGACAGTTTTATTTCTTTATACACTTTGAAAAGACATATTCAGGGCTACTTTATTTATTTATTTTTTTAACATCTTTATTGGAGTATAACTGCTTTACAATGTTGTGTTAGTTTCTGCTGTACGACAAAGCTATATGTATACATATAGCCCCATATCCCCTCCCTCTTGCGTCTCCCTCCCACCCTCCCTATCCCACCCCTCTAGGTGGTCACAAAGCACCCAGCTGATCTCCCTGGGAAGCAGCTGCTTCCCACTAGCTATCTGTTTTACATTTGGTAGTGTATATAAGTCCATGCCATCTCTCACTTCGTCCCAGCTTCCCCTCCCCCTCCCCGTGTCCTCAGGTCCATTCCTGTCTTTATTCCTGTCCTGCCCCTAGGTTCTTCAGAACCACTTTTTTTTTTTTTTTTTTAGTCAGGGCTACTTTAGAACAGTCTTTTAGCAAAAAAAAAAAAAATTAAATATCTGGCATGATTTTTGCCAGCTATGAAATGAAAGAATTTTTTTAAACACATGCACTGGGAATTTTATACCTTTTTTTGTTTTAGAAAGGGGATCATGTCAATGTTCAATTTTTAAACTGCAAATTGTAGAGAAATTATATTCTGAAAATATAGGACTTTCATCTCACTTGTTTTTAAACACTTATAGCCACTGCGCTATCACTATCAATTCTCCCCCAAAAGAGCAAAGTCAGAGCTACCTAAAAAGGGAGCAAAAGAAAACGAGAGCAGAGAATTCCCTGGTGGTCCAGGGGTTAGGACTTGGAGCTTTGCTGAGGCCCAGGTTCAAGTCGGGGAACTAAGATCCTGCAAGCCACACAGCGTGGCCCAAAAAAAAAAGAGAGAGAGAGAGATAGAGAGGGGGAGATCAAAAGGCAATTATTATCTACCATAGAAATATCCATTGAGCAGAAGCTGAAAAAATGACTCCAAAATCTGTGAAACTAGGAAAATGTTTACTTGTAGCAATTCAGAAAAGATGGATAAATCACTAACTAGTAAGAAAAAGTGAAGTTACAAAAAAGTCTTTGTAGTATACTTTAGAGATATTATTACTTTTGTGTTGCTCTGTTATACATGTAACACAGTGTTCAGACTTGACAAAATTATTTAAACTGGGGTATATTGTATTAAGGTGTTTTTTTTTTCTTCCAATAGCAAAGCAGGAACCAGAATCTAACATTTTGATTACCAATCCAGTGCTATGTATACATTTATGTAGAATTTTTAAATATTAAAAGAATGTGTTACAGTAAATAGATGATTTTATGAACTGAATTGTGTCCCCCCAAATTCATATGTTGAAGCTGTTAAGTCCAGTGTAATGGTATTTGGAGGTGGGACCTTTGGAGATGAGGTCATGAGGGTGGGGGCCCCATGACAGGATTAGTGTCCTTATAAGAAAAAGAGAGAGACCAGAGCTCTCTCTGTCTCTCCACCACATGAGCACAGCGAGAAGATGGCCCTGGGACTAAGGCAAACCAGGAAGAAGATCCTCACCAAGAGCCAAATCTTTGGGCACCTTGATACCGGTCTTCCCAGCAGCCAGAACTGTGAAAAATGTCTGTGGTTTAAACCATCCAGTCTATTGTATTTTGTTACGGCGGCCCAAGCTGACTAAGACAGATGACATCTGCCTCACACACTCTTCCATTTCTAAAATAAATACAACCATAATCATGGAATCCTGACTATGCACCACTAAATCAACTAAATCACCTGATCTACCAAAATTGGCAAATGATTGGGAGAAAAGGAAAACTCAGCCCTTTAAAGGAAGCAGGTAAAGAGTAGAGATGGCATCGTATAACCCTCTTTCATGGAGTGTGTAAAACGAAGAAAAGAGAATATAGAAACAGATTGAGATGAAGAACGAGGTCTGGAAAGACTGACAATGATCACAAGGTTTAGATTTCACATACTGAGGGCCCAGGGATTGTGTTTGGAACTTGCTTTGTCCTCACCATGTTTTATTTGTGTTGCTAAGAAGATATTCAGCTTAAGATGACAGGAAGCCAGTACGTCATCCAGGGACTAATGCTAGAGAGAAAGGCGTATGGAACGAACAGGCTTCTGCAAGCTAAAAGAACAATGGAGGGTTTCTCCGTCTTTACAATGTGAGTGATGGATCGATGGTGAGTGCTTGCCTAAGGCTGCAGCTCTCAAAGACATTTTTCATTATTCTTTTAAAAGTGGTGCATCAAAATAACTCTCTGACTCAAAAACAAAGAATTCACTGAAACTGGTTACAGTTTGGTTGAAAAAGAAACCACCATTCCAATATACCTGAGTTGAAATCCATTGTTTCCTGGTTATGTGACCTTAAACCAAGCAGTTAGCCTCATTGAACCTCAGTTTCAATCTTTAGTCTAGAGATAATACATGTCCGCAGTCTCTTACCTGATATCCTTGGGATCAGATTTCAGAATTTTTTATAATGTCCCAGACTCACAATGTTTGGGACAGCAATTAGTAAGCAAACATATTGATATTCCTTCAGAAAAATGAAGTATCAGTAATCTACTAGATGAGAAAAATAAAATTTATTAACAGTTTTCTGGCAGTTCAAGTTAGGTGTTGTCACCAAAATTACAAAAAGAACTTTCCAATTTAGAGCTTTCTGGATTTTTGAATTTGGGGAGGGCAACCCATAAATATATTCATCCTAGAGTGATTGTGAGGAATAAATGGTGGATAAATGACATATGGTGGATAGACAAATAAATGACATATGGTGGATAGAAACTCAGAAGATTATGTAGGATGGATTACAAATGAGAACCCAAGGAATGCAAGTACAAGGGAGATCTTTCCTGAGCATAAACTCCCTCTCCTAAGATAACCAACATCCAGTTGCCAAGTGACCTGAGAGGCACACTGAGAAGGTACATAGATCCCCCTTCTTCCACTCAGTATTCCCTCTTCAGACCTGTATTTCCAAGCCCTATGGGAGCCGGCCCTTCTGCAGTTTGGGGAAGGAAAGTGCATATCAACAGTGTTTTCTTTTTTAACACTCCACCTACCTTCTAACTCACTTCTCCCTCTGTGGGCCCCCAGTGAAGAGGAAAGAGCTTCGTGCATTGCTTTACAGTTTTTAAAACATGTTGCTTCCATTGAGTTCTTTAATCATTACACCAGCTGATGACAGGCCTGTCGTATTAACCTACTATTTGCAGTTAGTATCAGGATCTAGGTTCCAAACTTTCTGTATCCCCTTCAGATGGAAGACATCATCCCAGGATCCCTCCTAGGGTCCCGAAGACCTCTCTCTTCTCAGTTCAAAGCCCACGTCTGCTTTTCCAAGCACTAGTTCTTATCTCTAATCTGAAGAATGCTTCCAATCCTGTCCAGTGACTCATTCAAAAACATCCCACATGCATCCCCTCCTCAATCCCCCTAGGAGTCCACCTTTCCTGCACTCTATTACCATGGGTTTTACAATAGAAAATTGCTTTACAGTCCTAGCAGCAACAGCAGCCATTCAGCTACCACAGTGAGCAGAAATCTGTTCTTTCATGGTTCCTGTGCAGCTTAACAAAAGTCATAGACACAGATATTAAATCTATCATTTATATACCCCATATCACTACATAGAGATATAGCTTGATTTGAATCTAAATTCTAATTTTTAAAAGCCCTAGTGACACTTACTAAGATAGGGGTTTAGGAGAGTGAACAATTACCATGGAAAAGCAACCACCCACACAAATATCTTATGACTCAGACATTATACTTCTTAAACATCTTCTTTAAAAGAATATAGTAAGTCAGGACAAGAGTCATCATTTCAAATACTCCAGTAACTAATAGCAGGCCTGTTACAGTTGCTGCACTTTTGTTTAAATTCAGAGCTCAACAGTTATGCACATGCACATGTGTGTGTATGTTCCTGTGTATTTGCACATGAGCATGTAAGCTTGATGCCTACAATGTACTTAAAAGCGTTAAAATGCAGTCTATTCCTATGTTGCTGAAAGGAGTACTTTTCTAAGATAACAGAGTTATCCAAGTATCTCCTACAAGAAAGATTACTTTTATTATTATTATTTTCAGCAATATAACCATATTCTTATTATTTCATAGGCCATAATTCTGATCTGATACCAAATTGCACCTATGAGCCCACTCACTGTCCCTGTACGTGCAGTGTGTGTAGATTCCGTCGTCACGTTATATAATGCAGTACTATGTGGCTATTGGGTTTCAAAACACCACGTGGCGAACACTTGGAGAATTCAAAATTTTGTTACCATGGGGACAAGATGTTGGTCCTTCTCAGTGCAGTCAACACACTTCCTCGTTCAGAAAAACTATTTCCACAGGAAAATAAATGAGCTCAAAAACTGAAGCTTTTAGTTTTAAAAGAATGACTATTTTCTTAAAGTTCTGTATTTAATAGTGACAGCAGAACTGGGCAAGCAATGGAGAAATATTTAGGAAGCCTTGTTTTCAAACACTTATTTCTGACCTTTGTTTTCCTCGCTGGCTAGTACTAGGTGAAGGAACAGATTTCAAAGATCTCGTGCTGCACTTCTCAAGTGCCTGTCCGATGTGGTAGGTTACTAAGTGGCCATAAATCATTTCTCTTCCTTTTCCTATATCCGTTTGCATTTGACTTTGCAGCTCTTGCCACAAAAAAGTTGGAATCTATTCCGTCACTCCTTGAATACGGCCTGACATTGTGCTTTGTCTGGCCAATAGAATGTGGCAGAGCTGAGAGTGTATCAGTTCCATGCCTTGAGTCGAAGCGCCCTACATTCTTCCACTCTTTCTTGGGATCCTGCCTACTTCTGTGTGAACACACCTGGGCTGTACTGCAGGCAGATGAGAGACGCTGGCTTAGCCATCTCCACTGCCACCCAGTCTACAGCCAGCCAACCCTCAGAAGCAGAGCTACCTAGCTGAAAGACAACTGCTTGCAGACACGTAACTTAGTCAAGTGAGACCAAAAGAACAAACGAACCCACAGAATCATGAACAAAATAAACAAGTGTCTTAAGCCAGTAAGTTCTGGAGTGGTTTATTATGTAACAAAAGGAAATCATATACCATATGCTTCTTTGTTAGTTCTGTCAATTTTGAAGGACATATTTATAAACATGCAGCTGGGTTCTTAAAACCAAAGGTTAGTCTGGAGTGACATGAATGCCTATTAAAAACCCCAAGCAGGTATGCACAAGCATAAACAAATACATTGCCCTCACTCTGACAATATGGACAGCAAATAGTTTCCTTTCATACATGAATTCAGATGATTTTTATGCCTGATTCTGCAGAGTCTGAAAAGAAAATTTAACCCAGATGAACAATCCCTCCCTCTCAATTGCATATTTACTGAATGAAATCACCTTTGCTCTCCCAAGAATAAGATTAGTATACTGCTATAGATTCTATGGAGAACACATACACACACACACACACACAATGAAAGAGAAAATCCCATTAATGTGTCTACTGCATGCAAAGGAGATCATCATCCTTATTTTATTTATCAGTGGTAGGTGAAATCTCACATAGTGGATAGTAAACAGTTAAATTTAAAATATCTTGGATTTTTAAATGTTTATCTCTAAAACAGCTTTCCCTTAAAAAAAATTTATATGTTGTTCTTCAAAGCTTCTTTTTCCAACTCTGTTTATGCCACCTTCCACTCTCTTTTCCTGGCCATGGGGACCCTAGAGCCATGTATTGACCTCACAAGTTGAAGGAACCAGAATCCCTGTGTCACTCTCATAGGGGAGAGCTGCTCTAAAGAGTCATCCAGCACCTGCTTAATGCTGTATAAACAAGAAATAAATCACTGTTCTGTACATTAAGATTTCAGGGCTTGTAACCACAAACCAGCAAAGCCTACTGTAATAAAGTATTAGGGCATACAGACATGCTGATAGGAATGATCCTGCAGAAAGGAGGGAAGGGCATTGATGCAGGAGAGAAAGGGGACAATTGCAGGAACCCATTTTCACAGATAAGACTACAGAGTATGTGAAGCTGGTATACTTGCTGAGGGAGGATCGGCGGTACTGTTTTGGTTACCACTATTCTGGCCCTAAATCACGAGGCAGATCATTGGCTGAGACTGTAAAGGGGAGTGCAAGTATGAGGACTAACCTGATGCTGTAAAACAGTCTTCTCGGGGCTTCCCTGGTGGCGCAGTGGTTGAGAGTCCGCCTGCCGATGCAGGGGACGCGGGTTCGTGCCCCGGTCCAGCAAGATCCCACATGCTGCAGAGAGGCTGGGCCCGTGAGCCATGGCCGCTGAGCCTGTGCATCCGGAGCCTGTGCTCCGCAACGGGAGAGGCCACAACAGTGAGAGGCCCGCGTACTACAAAAAAAACAAAAAAAAACAAAAAAAACAGTCTTCTCGGGAAGAAGAGAGTAAATGTTGAATGTGAGATGCTCCCATAGGTACTAAATGAGTGTTGTTTTCCTTTAGCCGTGCTCAGCTGTTTGGCCACGGGCTTTATCCAAGTGGAGAGCGGGATCTAATCAGAGTGGAAGTTTTGCCAAGCAGGACTTATAAAATATAACAAAAAGATGAGGCACCACAAAAACAAAGGTGTAGAGAGGCCATGATTATGATGTGGGACCATGAAATCTGATCTGAGGAAAGATGTGAGAGCACGGTGCTATCAGCGAGCTATGTTAGTCAACATGGGCTACCATAACTAAATACCACAGACTGAGTAACTAAAACAAGAGAAATTTATTTTCTCACAATTCTGGAGGCTGAAAGTACAAGATCAAGGTTTCTACGAAGTCTCCTCTCTTTAACTTATAGATCACCATCCTCTCTCCCTGTATCTTCTCAGGGTCTTCCCTCTGTGTGTCTGTGTCCAAATTTCCTCTTCTTATAAGAACACCAGTCTATTGAATTAGTCCCACCTTAATGACCTCATTTACACTTAATCACCTTTGTAATCACCTTTGTAGACCTATCTCCAAATACTGTCAGATTCTGAGTATTGGGGATTGGGACTTCAGAGTCAGCACTTTAGAGGAACACAATTCAGCCCATAACAAGGAGATTGAAATGGAAAAACAAAGCGACGTCCAGGAAATAAGATGCACAAAATTGAGGTTTGGGAAGCAAAGGCCTAGAGTGTGATCAAGAAAATAGATGTCAGGGCTTCCCTGGTGGCGCAGTGGCTGACAGTCCGCCTGCTGATGTGGGGGACATGGGTTCGTGCCCCAGTCCAGGAAGATCCCACATGCCGCGGAGTGGCTGGGCCCGTGAGCCATGGCCGCTGAGCCTGCGCGTCCAGAGCCTGTGCTCCGCAACGGGAGAGGCCACAACAGTGAGAGGCCCGCATACCACAAAAAAAAAAGAAAAGAAAAGAAAAGAAAATAGATGTCAGAGGTGAGGAAAAGACAAAACAGTTGGGGATGAAGCAGTCAAGAATAAGGCACAGAATGAATTATCCTTGTGGATACTGAAATCACCAAGCTTGATGACAGAATCCATAAAGGAGAAAAATACAGTAAACCAAAGTAGAGAAAGTGCTAAAATCTTCCATGAACCTGTGTTTGTGTGTGGGAGGTGTAGGGAGGGAGAGTGGGACAGGTGGGAGGGAGAACAGGAGGCAAGGTGACCAGAGGACAGCTGATGGCTGCAACAAGGAAGGGTATCAGATGGTCCGGTCAGACGGCATGTGTTTTAAAGGAACTGAGATTTGTGGGAAGAAGCAAGGAAAGCAAGGGAGAGCCACATTCTGGAAGAATAAACAGTGAGCAAAGAATACATTACTTTGCCTACAAGTCCAGGAGTATATGGGGTATAGGAGAAAAAGCTTTAGGAAAAGCCAGATTCTCTTAGTACAAGAAGTTGAAGAGAAATTTAAGAGAAGAGATTGAAGATGGGGTATTTTTTTTAAATTACAGACTGAGATAGTTTTTACTGGTGATCAAAAATATCATTCACCTCCCCTTTCAGCCACTTGGAAGACAGGACTTCTCAACCCCATTCTACTTAAGCAGGGACATCTGAATATTTCTGGCAAAGAAATGTGAGACATGACCCATGTTACTTTTGGGCTGAGGCAGTGAAAAGCCCATGTGCAATTCTCTCATTTCACTCTTACTCTTCTGAGGCCGCCAAGAAGGCTTTATTGCCAGATGTTTTTGATAAGAGACTGGAGCCTCTGTCAGCTGCTTCTCTGGGTGACTATGTAGAATGGACTCCTTGCCAACCAATGTTGACCATAAAGATTAAGTGAGAAATGAGCTTTTGTTTTGTGAGGGCCAGTGGTGTTTCTGGGTGTGAGTGTGTGTGTCTGCGTGTATGTGTGTTTGATTTGTCACCACAGTAAAACCTAGTCTCTCCTGATTTGTACACACTCCATGATTGCAGAACGTGCAATGGAAGAGCTGGGAAGGGAGGGAGACTGTGGCTTATCAGCAAATGTAGTCACATTTAATCCATGAGAATAAGGGTCTTGGGCTGCAAGATGGACTGGCAGGCTTGGGAGGCTTGAAGTGATTGAGAAAAAAGAAGATGCAGGGTTTGGTGACATCTTAGGGAAAGGCAGATGGTTAGGTGTACTTGTCGCCTCCTTCAATGGGCCTCTCAGGCACATTGTGATGGAGAGACGGGGCATGTGGTCAGCAGTGAGGGGCAGCGGTGAGAGCTCTGTGACTAGCTCCCACCACCCGCAGCATCCTGGTGGGGGCAAAAGGGACATATTACTGTGATTACATACATTTTTTTATTCTAAAGAAATATTTTCTTCTTCTTGGAGTTTCCAAATGTTTCACATAGAGAATATATTAATCACCCCCAAGAAATTCATAACAAACATTTTTACAAAGGTACGGTGGAAGAAATAAGACAGAGAAAGAAGGATGGAAGGGAGATGCATGAGAATGTTCATCATGGTTGTCTCAGGATGATGGGGTTATGTGTGACTTTTGTTTCCTTCTTCGTACTTTTCTGAAATTTCACGACTTCTGCAAGGAACTATAAATATTAAAAGGTGGAAAATGTATCACATAGTCATAGTCAGATTCATTCACTTCTTCACTAATTCATTTAACAAATAAATATTTCTTTAGTGCATGCTATGTGCTTAGCACTTTCACCAGTGCTAGAACGAGAAGCTAAGAGATTATCCAGTACGAACTGTTTACCTGACTGGCTGGAAAAACCCAGAGAGGTTATGAGACAACCTTAGGAAGTCACAAGAGGACTAGAAGAATAGGGATCATGCTCTTCTTGTTCTGGACTCTCCTTCTTTCATAATTTTAACACCAAGAACAAGAAGGATATGATGTGACCAACCACATAATCAAACAGCAGTATATCCCTCAGTGGACATCCCTTCCATTCCCCTTTGAAACAACATCCTCACATTCTTCACTGCAAAGTTCTGTTTTATAAATACCATTTCTCTGTTCCGAAACCTTCAAAGGCAGATCATTACCTCCCAAATAAAGTTTGGATTTTTTTACCCTAACATTCAAGGCCTTCTCCAATCTGTTTTTTACATACTTCACAGACATTATATTTGGTCTGCTCATTTCTCATGTACAAAAAATAACAAATGTATCTATTATTTGTGCAGTTCATGCTCCATGACTATTCTCAGTTTTTTCCCCATTATTTAGTAATTTTCTCAACAGAAGTACGTGGCAGGAGAGGGAGACAGCCAATCAATGAACATGATTGGACCCTAAACTTTCAATCACAAAGGCTTAAACTCTAGTTTGCTCATCATTTAACAGGTGTGTGATATTAGCAAATAATCTTGGCCTCTTTGAAAAGCCTGTGTACTTCACAGGGCTATTGTTCATTTCTTTATGTATGAATTCTCATGTAATGAGCTTTTATTGCATATTTATTACTCACCAGGCTCTGTGTTAGGTACTATGCATTCATCAGAACAAGATGGGCATAGTCTCTGTGTTCATGGATCAGGAGTGAGGTGAATGAGGGAGGAAAATGACATGAGATTATCTGTGATTATAATTTTTAAGGAAAAAAATTACAGAACTAATGCTTCTGGGAACACACATTGGAAAATGCAGGTCTAGAAACATGTTAGATTAATCTTCTGTGTGATTTGATATCTATCAACCATAGGTATTCTTGAAAATGTGGGAACACCATAAAAGGTTTTTTTTTTTTGTGGGTTGAGAAGATAATTTTCCTGGCAGGTGCTGCCACAAAGTAGATCTTTTCCCATTTCAAGAGTGACGTTGCCTAAGCAAAAGATAAGCTTCTGTTTTACTTATAAAAGAAACAAGTAAATAAGTGGGACCACAGAGTATGTGAAACCAGTTATCCAATGCCCAGGCCTCTAGAGTGAGCTAAATCATATGTTAGAGGGCAGGCAAGTCCAGAGAATGTAAACAGAGTGTGGTATCAGGCAACACAAAGAAAGGAAATGCAGAGCATACAAGGAAAGGAAACGGCTGATGATGAAGCAGACAAGGCTAAACTCCCAAAACGGGGGGCTGGAATGGCAGTGTGGAGAAGTGGCAGTGTCAGGACACACAGCAGCAGGGCACGGAGCAGAGAACATCCTTCAGTGAATATGCTTAGGATAAGAGTCACAGAGACACAAAGAAAGAATAGAGTTAAGAAACAGGTAAGTTGGGAAATTGTAAAGCCATTAAGAAGTTCCAAGCCCTCTCAACATCTACCCACTCTACACACAACATTCGTAAGAAAAGAACAGGAGAAAGTGGATCAAAAGAGGAACACTGATGAAAACAAGGAGGTAGTATGCCTCAGCACAATTACATTCACTGCCTTGGGTTGTTGCAGCAGCTATAAAGGGTCACCAAAATATGTGCTACATAGAGAATGTTGCACTGAAGAATAATTCTCATTCCCAGAAAGCAAGACTGAAATGTCGATGTATCCAGGGATGGCTAGAGAGAATTTACCAGCTCTCAAAGTGAGAAAAGATTTTCAGTCCAACTTAAACTCAGCCTTGTGTATTTCATGCTCATTCAACTCCATAGAAAATTCAGTTAAAGTTCATGCACAGGGTAAATATTCTCTTTTGCTGCAAGTCTAAATAAAGAACACTAAAATGATACTGACAAATGTATAGTGGATATTTACATCCCAGTGGACACTAATGATCATTTGATCATTGGCCTGGAACCCAGGCCAAAAACAATCCCCAATTATGCCAGCCTACTTCTCTACCTACTGGCAGGAAAATTTGAATGTATGTGTTTATGGGGCTATAATTTAAATGACTGATGACCCCCACACCACCAAAAAAAAGTACCATTATTGATACAGACAGAGCTAGGGAGTAAAGAGGGAGGACCACCTTTGCAGATAAGGCTACCATGAGACTGTTCATTAAGTCTTTTCCAGGATGAAGAAACCCAGGCAATGAGCTCTTTGAAAGCAGGGCTGATGCCCACTCTTCTGAGCACAACCAACACACAGGACCCACTACAAGACCAAACACCTAAAGCTGTGGTATCTGTTGGCTGATTGGTGAATTTTTTAAAATGGATAATAGTTTGTGGATTATGCACATTCCTCCAAGTTGTGCTAATCCTTTTACAAAGACCAGAATGACCTTTTTCTACTCCTTTGATACAAATATGCTTATTGAGAACTTCCTATATCCCGGGCCACACACTAAGGCCTGAGGATACAAAGATGAGAAGACCCTGTTTTAGTGTGCTAGGGCTACCACAACAAGGTACCACTGGGTGGCTTAAACAAGACAAACTTATCTTCTCACAGTTCTGGAGACTAGGAGTTCAAGGTGAAACTCTTCAGTTTGAACCCTTGTGAGGGCTGTGAGGGAGGGATCTGTTCCAGGCCTCTCTCCTTGGCTCCACCCTGTATCTTTACACAATCTTCCTTCTATGTGTGTCTGTGTCCAAATGTCCTCTTCTATCGGATTAAAGCCCACCCTAAGGACCTTATTTTAACCTAATTCCCTCTGTAACGACCCTATCTCAAAACACAGTCACATTTTGAAAGTCAGGACTTCAACAGATAACTTGTGGCAAGGACATGATTCAGCCCACAACAGACACATGCCCTACTTCAGAATACTCATGTGTGATTTCTCAGTGAAGTGCTCCCAGGAAGACCTGGGAAAGCAAAAATATTGTTGCTGTCCAGCACTTGCCTGACAGAGTTCTACTTCCCAGCAATGAGCTTACCTTTCTTCTATTTAAACTGCATGCACAGTAAGTTCTCTGTTAAGAGAATTCTAAGTTCTGCTAACTAGCCCCTCCGCCAGAGAGGCATTCTGTATTTTCAAAATCCTTGTGGAACTAAAAATCATAATGGCTACACTTTGCCAAAAGGTATGCATGCATGTCGGAGATAAAATAGTAGTGAAGTAACTAGACAGGTCCATTCCAGAAAAAGCAAAATCACTAACTGTATACTATCTGCCCTTCTGCTTTATCTGTATAATTCTTACAAAGCGAGTTTATTCATCACAGGACTCTATTCTCTGTTCTTCGTTTCCAGTCTACACTGGGTCCCCAGCTCAGACTTTGAGAATAGAAAGTCCAGTTGCATAAACAAATTTTCTGCTTAAATAATAAGGCTTATAAACTAAAGGCATAAGCATCTTAAAGCAAACTACTCCTAGTTCGCTAATTCAATGAATGATATTTACACAATGTTATTAAGAGCCATTTAGCTACCAAAAAACATTCCATTTGTACACAGCATTCCATTTCAGCCAAACTCATAAAGTGTACTCACTTGCTGCAGAACAGTTGCTCATAAAGTGTAGAGTCAATTTCTACTTCTGCATGAGCAATATCAAAAAGGTAATAGAAGAAAACCTGCAGTCTGAGCAAGGAAGTCAGCCCACTCTTTCATTTGCATAAACACATGCATTAAAGAGGAACTTAAGGTCTATTTATTTTACAGTTACAAAGGATAACAGAGGCTTTTCAAGTTTTTTGTCCCAAAACCTAAATTTCTAACTACTCTGCTAGTTACATATTATTTAGTTGGTTGAAGATTGCTATTCTTTGGTCATGAGCAAACCCAAGTTTACCAACTTTCCTTCTCACAACCAGATTCATTATCGTCCTCTTAAGTCTCCTGTTCCAGTTAATATAATAAAGATCTTCCCAGTTACCCAAAGGAGATATCTTGGAATCATCTTTCACTCTTCTCTCTCCTTTACTTTCCATATCTACTCAACCCCCAAATTCTTGTGATATTACCACGCTCATTCAACTTTATTGGCTTGCCATTATATGCCAGGAACTGAGCTAAGCATTGGGGAAATAAAGACACATAAAAAATGGTGCCTTCTATCAAATAGCTCATAAAATAGTCGAGAAGGAAAGTCAGTTATCAATGACAGTGATAGGGGCCATGATAGAACAATGTTTTGACTGTTTTGGGAGCTCAGAAGCAATATTCTTGAAGGGAGTTTTAAACAAAAAGAATTAAATAAGGGCCAGATTGGGGCTGGGAAGGAAGCAGGTAGCAGTGTGGAGATGTCATCTGAAGAACAGGAAAATGCACACACATGAAGCAGCATGTGTCACTGGGAAATTACCAAACTTCAGGATGGCTAGAGCAGAGTCTGTGGTAGATTGGCAAGAGATAAAATTGCATTATAAAGCAGGGAACAGATCTTAGAATATCTTGTGTTTTACGTTATGGGTGATCCATTAAAGGCTCCTAAGTAGTGACACAACCAGATTTCTTTCCTAGAAAGCCTGCTCTATCTGCAGTGGGTAGGTTAGATCAAATGTGTAAATGCAGGTATGCTGAGGGAGGAAAATCGGATAGGAGCTATTGGGTAAATATGGAGGAGAAAGAGAGAAAATTACCTTAACCTATTGTCTCCATTCTCCCCAACATCAGCTACAAATAAGGGTGAAAAAGTATATTTTTTTTTAAAAATCAGAATATCAATGCATAAAATTAGATGTGCAATAGCTATTCCAATCAAGAAATTGTACTGGTTACAAAATAGCCATAGAAAAACCATACTGAACAATGCTGGTAGAACAGTATAATTGTTAATGTATGGACTCTGGATTGAAACAGATCTTAGTCTAAACTTACTGATAGTGCAAACTTAAGCAGGTTACAAAACCTCACTAAACCTCAGTTTATTCATCACACAAATAATATTAAAAATCATACCAACCTCTTAGAGCTATTGTGTGGGATAAATGGGCTGATGCATACACTTCGCACAGTACCAGACACACAGTAAGCAACCAATAGAGAGCAGCTATTTTTACACCAGTGCAGAATTGTTTACCTCTACAATAAACCTGCAGGGAACTGGAGAGGAGAGTCCTGAACTGGGACATCTGCGTCTATTTCTTATTGTTATTTAACTTCACATAAGTTACTTAACATCTCTATTTCTTCTGATCAACTGAGATAGTTCTTGTTCTATTTATGCAATAAGGTTGTTTCTGACATGAGATAATATATGTGAAAGTAGCCTGAATAATCTAAAGTGATGAACACATACAAGATATTATGGTCTGACCTTGGCATATTTCACTTTGGGCAGCTCTGGTCACAGGGTGATAATTATGAACTCCTGCATAGAAATAGTGCCAAAAGAGCAGTGGACTCAGATGAGGGCGGGGGGAGGGCGGGGCTGGACTCTAGCCTCAGGATCACCACTGACCTGTAACCCAGGCCAAGCCACTTACCTGTTGGAGTCTCCACTTCCTCATCAACAACTCAAGGGGATGTATTCCACACCCTCTAAACCACCTTACTGCAGATCCAACAATCTAATTCCCTTCATTAAGACAACTTTAAGTGTTCAATATTTCACATTTTCCTCTATGCCAACAAAATGCTCCAAAATGAAGCAAAGGCAGGATTTACTATGGGTCAAGAATCTTCTAACCCAGAGTCAATGCAATCTCACATTATTTAATTTTTCACATGCTTTAATCTGTGATGACATTCAGAAATGAGCAGATTAAATATAATTAACCCACCAGAACAGAGCTGTCAGGCTTCACCCCCTGAAAGGGATTTATATAGCACCACTTAACTGAAAGAGGGTATCTGTGTAAAGATTCTGGTCACAACCAGATAAAGAATAGCTGGTAATAAAACTCAGCAAAGGAAAATGAACATGGGGCTTGCTATCTATTTTTTTAGTATTTTTCAAACAGATATAGAATATTTATTTAATATTATTCCCTGCTATTCAAGTTTCATCTCCCTGCAATATGTTGCTTTTTTCCCATTGGCAATATAATCAGAAAGGTTATTTAAAAAGAGAGAGAGAGAAAAGGCTAAAGGTAGATAATGCTATGAAAAAAGTATTTTCTGGATGAACTAGTAAGACACCAAATTCTTCCATTATGTTCCAAGGTTCAAGAACCTGAACTGTAAACCCAGTGGAAAACTGCATAGGATTTTATTGCTGTTGACGTTATTGCTTATTTTGAGTTGTTTCTCTGAATGAAAATCATTGTCCCCAAAAGAACAAATGGCAAAACAGCTAATTTAGAGTTCCTCAACCTTAGCAGTACTGCATTCTGGACCAGATAATTCTGTGCTGTGAGAGGCTGTCCTATGCCTCGTAGGATGTTGCAGCATCCCTGGCCTCTACCCACTGGGTGCCAGCAGTACTCACCCACCCCGTCATGACAATCAACAATGCTTCCAGACACATTGCCAAATGCCCCTGGAGAGACAAAATTGCTTCCATTGTGAACCACTGGTTTAAAGAAAGCTCACACACACTTGTCCAGTTCCAAATCTGTATCACCCCACCTGCCATTATCATACTGAGAATACCCTTTATCCATATGAAACAAGACAGTTACCAGTGAGTAGGGAATTTTTTTTTGGGGGGGGGGGTACGTGGGCCTCTCACCATTGCGGCCTCTCCCGTTGCAGAGCACAGGCTCCGGACGCGCAGGCTTAGCGACCATGGCTCACGGGCCCAGCCGCTCCGCGGCATGTGGGATCCTCCCGGACCGGGGCACGAACCCGTGTCCCCTGCATTGGCAGGTGGACTCCCAACCATTGCGCCACCAGGGAAGCCCGGAATTTTTTTTAACATGACTCATTCTCTGGAGGGGTGATCAAATGACAGACCACCAGGGCAATAGCCAAGAAACCACCCATCCCATGAGTTCTCATTCACAAAAGATAGGCTGGGATTCTCAACATCCCCATGGAGAATACAGAAAGCAGGAGGCCTGGAGTACAAATGAGTGTGTGTATTTTAATCTCTATTTCCCAACTTGATATATGGAAACTAGAGGGCTCCATTTTCTTTTTTCTTCTTTTTTTTAATGATCTCCTGTTATGTGTTTTCTCTGTATGTCTCTGTTTAACTCTCTCCCAGAAAACAATCTTGGAAGCTAAATCTGTGATCAAAAAAATTTTGGAAGAAAACTGTTAGAGCATTTGCCTCTGGAAAGGGTGGGCTAGGTGGGTAGGGGTCTCTAGACTTGTTTTTATTGTATTCTCTTCCATGCTATTCGAACATTTAATAGCTTCCATGAATTTATTTTCAAATTTAAAGAACTAGTTATCAAAATAAATTTAAATTATGACCGGTCACAGACAGTATACAGGGTAATGTGGTTTTAAATTAGAAGGCAGCTGCCAACACTGATTCCCCCTATAGACAGAATAGCAATTATTCAGGTCTGTGATTTCAAAGTCTCTAATATTCTTCACTGCCTGTGGCATGAATGATGCAGAGAAATAGGTGCACTTAAGACTGTTGCAGAAAATAGAATCCTCGGTCCCTACATCAGGGATTCTATTTTATGGGGAGGGGGATTCTGAGCAGCCCATTGCTTCTAAGAATATATTCATAAATTCTTGCAATAATTCAGTCTAAAGCCTTGGATTACATCTGCTGTTAGGCAGGGACTTTCACATTACATAGACTGACTATGAATTCATTGTGAGTCACTGAATAAGAATGATATGACATTTAAATGCAGAATAGTTGCAAATATATTTTAGCTTCTGATTAACAGATATGCATTATATGTGTGTACAAATTTATAAAATGCAACACATATTTATTCAGGGCCTACTCAGTACCCAGCAATGTGCTGGATGAAAGGATAAAACAGTGAATCAGACAGACACGGTCCCTCCCCTCATGGAGCACCCCTTTAGTTGAAATGTAAGAGAACTGTAACTCTTTAACTTTATACATTTGTAAAATTGTCATTTATAATGAGCACTTACTTTGCTTTTATTATTGAAAAATACCTTAAAAGCAAAAAAAGAGAATGAATTTATTAAAATAGAGCAGAGTGTCCCAATTTTTTTCCATATAAAATTATTTCCACAAAATGTTCCCTCAAAAAAAATCTATGGTTAAATAAGCTGATGAAACAGCACACACCATATAATAAATACCTCTCTTAGAGAAATGAAATGTAATTAGCTGGAAATTTCTGCTTACCAGAATCCCAGGATGTTTATCCCCACAAAAAGAAGAGGCAAAGAGAGAAGGTAGGGAGAAGAAGGGAAGAGAGGAAAAGAAAAAGAAAGGAGGAAAGGAAAAGTCAAAAAGAAAATACAGCATAAACTATATTAAACTTCCAAGGGTGCTGCAAAAGACATAGAAGTTTTCATATTGGGAATGTTTTCATATATAGAGAGAGGTGGGGGGGCATCCTTTGGTATCTCTGGGGGGTGGGTTCCAGGACCTCCACAGATACCCAAGTCCCAGGATGCTCAAGTCCCTTATATGAAATGGCATACGGTTTGCAGATAACCTATGCACATCTTCCCATATACTTAAAGTTATCTCTGGATTACTTATAATACCTAATACAGTGTAAATGTTATGTAACTAGTTGTAAATTTAATGTAAATGATATGTAAATAGTTGCTGGCACATAAATTCAAATTTTGCTTTTTAGCTTTTTAGCAGTTGGTTGAATCCACAGATGCAGAACCAGCAGATACGGAGGGCTGCTTGTGTGTGTGTGTGTGTGTGTGTGTGTGTGTGTGTGTGTGTGGAGAGAGATATACACACTCTCTATATATAGGGAGATATATAGTTATAGATATCTCAACTAAAGAAAAGGAGAGGGAAAAGAAAATGTGTAGGGTAAATAAACATGAATGCACGGAAAGAGAGTGAGAATGAATGGAGTGGTAAATGGGTAGAGAGGCAGACTGACAAAAAAACAGAAAGACAAACAGATAAGTGGGGAAAAGGAAGAAGAGAAAAGGAGAAAATGGCACAGAGAAAATATTTTTGAGCAGCTGCTTTAATGATGGATGTTTGCTTTATAACACACTACGTAATCTATGTTTATCTCTTCAAGAATACCTGTAGTTAAGATCCACATTCTTAAAGTGTCTGAAATCAAAGCAGTAAGTTTGGGGAACATACCAACTGAGGCAGGCTCCAAAGTAGTCCACTATACTAGCATCACACATACCTGGACCAATAAGGCTCTGCAAGGCCTCCCTGTAAGGTCATAGAATTAAGGATCAACACATTCTAGGAAGCACTAATGTAGGAAGACAAAGCCTACTAAAACTTGTCAGTAGATAACAAGAACATGATTAAAGAAAACTGAATAATGCTCACTAGATAGATGATAGATGTAGATAGATAGACAGGGTGGGAGGGAGGAAGGAAGGAAGGGAGGGAGGGAGGGAGGGTGAGAGGGAGGGAGGAAGGAAGGAAGGGGGGATGGGGGAAGGAAGGAAGGGGGGATGGGGGAAGGAAGGAAGGGGGGATGGGGGAAGGAAGGAAGGGGGGATGGGGAAGGAAGGAAGGGGGGATAGGGGAAGGAAGGAAGGGGGGATAGGGGAAGGAAGGAAGGGGGGATGGGGGAAGGAAGGAAGGGGGGATGGGGGGAAGGAAGGGAGGAAGGGAGGAAGGTTGGTTCTAAAGTGACACTAATTCAAACTGTTTAAACATTTGCCAGCATTAAGGCAGCAGCCTAACTTTTAACATGTTAAAAATCTCATCCAGGGGCTTCCCTGGTGGCGCAGTGGTTGAGAGTCCGCCTGCTGATGCAGGGGACACGGGTTCGTGCCCCGGTCTGGGAGGATCCCACATGCCACGGAGCGACTGGGCCCGTGAGCCATGGCCGCTGGGCCTGCGCGTCCAGAGCCTGTGCTCCGCAACGGGAGAGGCCACAACAGTGAGAGGCCCGCGTAATGCAAAAAAAAATCTCATCCAGCAACTGGTTTTGTAGTTCTACCTGAAAGGCATTTCTATTATCATGAAGAGTTTTTGTTATGGTAATCATTTTGAAACTAGTTTACAGTAACACAGTAATATTTACCTTGGTTTAAATAAATGGCCACAGCATATTTTAGTGGAATACATTTTATATATTATTAGACTTATTTGCTAATATTGTACTGAAGATTTCTGTGTCTGTGCTCATGAGGGATACTCATCTGTAGTCTCCTTATCCTGAAATGTCCTTCTCAGGTTTTGGTATCAGGGAAATGCTCAAAACACAAGTTAGGAAGTGTTTTCTCTTCCTCTGTATTTTGAAAAAGTTTATGTAAGATCAATAGTTCTCTTCCTTAGATGTTTGATACGATTCATCATTGAAAATATATGGTCCTGGCATTTTCTGGTGATTGATTACAAATTAAATTTCTTTCATTGACATGAGGCTATTCAGATATTGCTTCTTCCTGTATCAGGCAAGATCACGGATTGTGATCTGAACACAAGCAATGCTTCAAAGGTCCCTCTATGCTTTATAATCTATCCAACAGCTTTTAAGACCTCTGTGGAGTCCCTCTGCTCTCCCATCCCAAACCATGAAAATCTTTCTCCGCCCTACTATCCTTCCCCTAGACTTCAGTGTGCCACCATGTTGTAATCAGTAAATTCCTGGTATGCCAAAGGGGTTTCTCTCAGCTCTCTGGCCCTGCCTCCAGCCTCTAGGCCATGCACCTGCCCTATATGCTAAAAGACACTGTGTGCCTCAGGGGAATTTCTTAGCTCTCCTACTTTGCTCCCATCCTTCAGCATGCTGCCTCTACTCTCAGTGGCAAGAACTGGGAGGTAGACATGGCTTTGCTCTCTGACCAGGGCTCCTTGGGGTCTAATCCAACAGGCATTGTTAAATGTTTATTAGAAGTTCATCTGGTTTCTTCCTGTCCAATTTGAGGTGAGTTGGTGCCTCTTTCTGCTGTTCCCCAGGGAAAAAAGCAGTCATGGGTCCTTTGCTGCTAGGAAGGATCATGATTCCTTTCTTGACTTTAATTCACTTGTAATTCTTTAGCTCTTTGCTATTCAAGTTTATCGGATTGTTCTCATTCACAGTGGAATAGATGGTCTTTTTCAACTTTCTACCTCAAAACAGGAAGCAGAAGTCCTTGTATTTCAATATATTTAAGGTCCATAACCTTTTCACTCAACAGATGGGCCAGTGATAAATGATCTTTCAATATCTGCTCAAATTTCTCTTCCACTTACTAGCTTGTACAACTAGAGTGATTGATGCCCTCCTCCTGGCCCAGTTTATATGCCAATTTTCATCAGATCAATAGATAAATTAGCAACCTCACTGCCCTGCCTACCAGCCTCTGGTTGTATGTACAGGGTTGAGGTGGATGCTTTAGGGTTAGAGTCTGTTTATGGGATTAGGCAGGATGACTGGATATTAATATACACAGCTCTTCAACTACAAGGACCTTCCCTGATACCTACAATATTGTTTCCATTTATATGTCTAATCTGATTTGTTTCCCATCTGACATTTCAGTGACATGGTGAAATTAGTACCATGCCCTGCTCTCCATCCTACATGGCCAGGATAGTGATACCTGAATTTTGCTAGCCACCCCATCTTTGCTAGCCACCTACTCATCTCCACATCCACCAACAACTAGTCAGCACCTTGCTATTGTAAAAAATGATCCGCAAACATGAAGCTCTACTCATCTGCTTTTAAGCATTACCCACCCACATTTTGCTCCAATATTTTATATAGAACTTGTGAGATTTTTTTATTACTATATGTCCAGCATAGTGTATGCCACAAAGTGTTCATTCAATAAATGTTCATTATTATTTAATTAAAGATATTACTGGTTAAAATTTCTATCTACATTGCAGATAAGGTAAACCGTGGCAGACAGATGAAGGAAGACAGTTCCTGAGTGAGTCTTAATGACTGGCTTCACCTATAAAACCAGTTGTCCTAGTAATGGTCAAGAGTGGATTCCCCCCTCTGTACACTACTCCAAGATATGGTTCAATGGTTAGACTTCTGGTTCAAATTCTGATGTTTAAAATTCAGATGTGAAATTGGGTAAGGTGAGACAATGCTACATGAAAGTAATATCGACTGTCAAGGGCTGAGCTGAGTTGAGCTGAGTGGTGTTAGAGTGGTCAATTAAGATAACAAGCCAAAATGAAACAGTCAAGCCTTTAATAATTTACTGTGACAGCATAAGCAAGAGGTCAAATAGGGGAAGTGGCAGCTCCCTCACTGGACCACTTTTCCCCGTGGATCAGCCCTAGGTCAGGGTCTGGTGAATAAGCCCAGATGGGAATCATCTCACTGCCAAGAGAGTCCAAAATAAAAGACTCTTGAGGTTTTTATGGACCTGAGGGCCAGAAAGAGGGGAGAGGGAAGGGTTAGGAATGAAAAAGTACTAAGTACAGGGTCAGATGGAGAAAAAGTGTCTTCAAGCTTCCCCCCTTCCCTAGACAAGGAGGTCTCTGCAGAGGCACCTGAGAAAGGCTTCTGCCAAAGGCCCCCAATAAAGAGACCTCCAAATGGAGGTGCCTGGTCTAGGAATGCAGAAATACTCGAGAGCATGGCCAGCCAGGGGGCTGGAGTCCTCAGCTGCTATTCCCTCCAGACACTGCAAATACATCAGCTTTGCACCAAGCCTGGTGTAAGGAAGGCAGCTTCGCTTGGCGGGCTTTGTTATTTCCTACGGTCAGGCTTAAAACAAATCACACAGAGGTTTTGGGCCAGGAGCTGGGTTCCTCATCATCCACCAGCAACAAGCAGGAACCGAGGTAGGTGGAAACCTAGAGACTCCACAGGCCCACTCAGTTACACAGCCTGAGAGCCTGGTCTCCTGAAAGGGGCTGGAGGAAATCCAGCACTTTGAGAACTTCTTTTCTACGTTAAGTCCCTGCCAAGCTCTGTCCTGTCTCAAGACACTGAGCCTGGTGGTCCACTGCATACACATGCAGAAACTAATCAGGGCAAAGGAAGAAGTTCTGAGACAGTTTATAAAATTATCTACGAGGCAGGGGGATCTTTGAGACTAAAAGCACTGGTGTTATGATTCTTACAATAAATTAAAGAAAACCTAGACTCATCTTCATCACATTCATCATCACTTAATACGTTGCATCCATGGATATTAAATACAATAAATTTAAATGGCACCTTCAAAAGACGTAGCTTCTGTCCTGAAACAATTTACATTCTACAGAAGCACTTAGACCTGGGGGGAAAGGCCTGAGAGCATGTAGCTGTGTTGGTTAATGCCAACAGTAATACAATAACTCAGCAGCAGCTCCCATTAAAGGCAGTCTCTTGTAGAAGTTTAGTTTCTTTTAAAGACTCAATAGGCATTATTTTACTATGACATATACACAGATTTTGGACAGTAGAGCCTTTGTTTTGTTTAATAGATCAAAAAAGAAAGCTATGGAGTGGTTTATATCAGCCTTGAACAGCGATTCCGCATAAAGTATGGGGTACTTGAAACAATAAATCACATTTTAATGGGACTTGTAATGAAAATGCCATGGAAGGATAATAGTCTAAGGGTCTCTGTCATACTATATAACTAACAGTAGTAATTGTCGGAGATGATTTCCGGAGTCAATGCCCTATAAAAGAATGACACACAGAAAGAAGTGTGTTTCCAGAGTCAATGCCCTATAAAAGAATGACACACAGAAAGAAGTGTGCAATCCTGGTATTATCCTTGTTAATAGGGTGATATCCAACACCGTGTGCCTGGCAGAGGGAAGAGCAAGTGTATGAATATTTAGAAAGGAAAGAGAAAGAGAAAATCATTCTAGTTTCTAAGTCATTCTTTCCTGTATATCTTTCAGAAATAAATACTTATGCTCTACTGCCTATCCAAATACCTAGTTGCTACCTATGGGGGAGGAGGGAGGGAATACTGCCTTGAAAATGACCACCACCACATAAGTCATGTAAGTTGGGCTTAGGTAGAAAGTTGTTTTTTTTGTTTGCTTTTCTTCAAAGGAAATTTTATTTTTCTGACAGTTTTACGGGCACTGTTTTCTGCAAATATCATCTCTAGCCCTAGCTCTCATCTTACATTCACTGGAAACCATTTCTACTTCATTTCACAGTCATCAGCAAATGAGTGGTGTCTTCTGGATCCGCCATGTAAGCAATGCTGTTATATCTAAGGATTCCCACTGAACGGACAGGCTCTCAATGAATCTCCAGAAGTACCTCATTTGGTCAGTAAAACTATTAAACAGATGAGATTTAAGCTGAACCAAAGAGCCACAGCATTATAAATCCTGCCTGGAATAAAGTTTCCAAGAAAGCATCAGTTAACCTATTCCTGAGTAACGTCCCTGCAGAAGAAAGCCTGCAGCTGATGATCCTGTCATAACTGATAATAAAGCAAACAATGAATTGTTCAAAAATAGGCAAAAGATTTCAAGAAAAAATGCAAACAACTCACTATTAGAGATGAGACTATTTATTAAATAATCCAAGTTAATTCTTACTTTACTCTTTATACCATTTAATAAGAGTAGATATTATGGAATGGGACAGTTCTAGCTATCATGTTTCCAGTGCATATATAAGCTGGAAACATTAGATTTTTCATAAAGCTTAAATATTCAGCTTGGTAAATTTGGTAATTGCATTCTCTTTTCTCATTGCGTTTCTTTAGAGATATTTCCACTTCTCTCCTGCCTGAGAGAACGGGCAGAGAAATTAATAGAAAATTTCTATTAATTTGTCTTTCTGCATATGTTTGCCCTCCTTTTGTGCCATAGTTCTGCAGTGAGAACTCTTAGAAAAAGCACAATGCTTAAGTATGGGAATTAAGAATGTAATTTTGCTCATTATTTTTCTTTTTGTGATTTCTCATACGTATTCCAGATATTTATTTTAATGTTTTTTTCACCAGAATCATTTGAGGGCAAAGGGCAGTCTCATTTCTCAGAATTTAGTAATATAGTTTGATGAATGTTAAATTATATTCCTTATTCTAGATAAACATTCATGGTGCCCTAAATATAACCAAATGAAAAAAAATTCTACTTTATCTTATTATGAAACTGACATTTTCAACATTTATTTTAAATTTTTAAAAGGCCTATCCCAAGCAGCTATAAATTTTAAAATCACAACTGCACTGAGCAAATGGGACATGTATATAATTTATTAAAATATAAAGCCAGCAAGTGTTTTCAGGAAAGTCCAAAGTACTTCCTTGTTCCAAGGTTGGAAAGCTCCACTGGTTGACAGGCTCAGGATAAGCTCACTGAGAACAACAATTTTAAGACAGGATTTGGAAATGAATTTGATTTCAATATAATACTGTTTACTTCATTTTTCTTCCTTTATATGGTAAAAAGATTTCTATCAAAATACACAAAACAGGAAAGCAGGATTCAGAGGTTTTATTTGACCATCTGCAGATATACTATGTGTACAGTTGATTCTATTTTTCACATAACAATATGTGAAGGTGAGGAGATACTATTCATAATTACTGGGAAACAGGTAGTACAGAAGAAAAAGTATTTGTTAGTTTTCAAGGAACATCCTTCTAATCTTTTATTGATTCCATTATTCACAAAAGGATAAATCTCTAATAGTGCACCTTACTGAGCCTGAAATAGAAAGATTTTCACGGATGGCCTCATAGAGAGGTGCAGGCTAGCCACGGACCAGGGAAATCTATCATAGTAACACTGCATCCCCTAGTTTCTGCTTTGTGATCTCACAAAATTCCAAAGTTACTGACGACAGCATTTATTTCAGCAAATTTAGCATGCCCTTTAAACTGCCACAAGTTAGATGCACAGTACAAGATACACACAAAATATACACTAGAAGTACATTTACCTCATCCCTAAATGACATATTCATTTTAAATGCAATATCTCAGGGCTCCTAAGAAGGATGGAATTAGGAATCAGAGGATGGTACTTGATGTCTTCCCTTCCCCACATCTTAGCTGAGTAACCTCAATCTAGTCATTCCTTCAGCAGAAAAATACATTGAGCACCAGGTACTTGTTCTAGGTACTAAAGATGAGGCACTTACATTCCAGTGGGGGAAGCAGACAGTAATGCATGTGCATAAGTGAATGTGCACATTGTAACTAAGTATACAGCCCAGCAAAGGTATGACATGCTGCAGAGAAAGACAAACCCAGATAAGGTGACCAGAGAGGTGTTACTTTATAGACAGGACTCAGCGGTCTCACTAACAGGCTCCCTGTGTGCCGAGACTGAAGAAAGTGAGTAAGCAGGCCCGGAATATTGGGGGTCAGAGTGCCCCTCCCAAAGTGGCTCACTTTGGTGTATTCACGGAGCAACAAGGAGGTGCTGGCAGCTGGAGCTGAGTGAGAAGATGTGGGGTTGGTAGGACATGGGGCCAGAGGAGGAAACAGATGTCACTGCCCACTTACATTTTTATTTTGTCCTTTTTCATGTACAGTCTCACTAATGTTATAGTCTTTGAGACTCTTTTTTACTTCCTTCATTGTTCTCCTCCCTGAGTACAAAGTTTAATTAATCTGCAGTGAATATGAAAGGGTTTGAACTCATCCAGTGTGAGGGCAGAATTGGTAATGAGATGTAAAGAAACCACTGACTTCTTCTGACTCTGCTAGAACTTCGGGCTCCGGGCTGCTTCTTTTCAAGAACCTTTTCAAATTCCTGCCTCCTAGCGGGGCCCTCCCAGGCCTCACCTCATCCTCCTGGTTTGCAATCCAAAAACAATATGCTCTTCAATATGTGACGATCCCGCACCTTTGGAAGTCATCCAGATTAACCAACCCAGGGAATGAAAAGAGACCTATCTCTTGCGTGGCATACATTTCACAGGGGGGCTAGCCCAGAGCAACATGGAGAAGGAATTCAAAGGCCTCACATGGATAGTGATCCTGCTCTCCGGAAAGGAGCCACTAGTTATGAATCATCACAGTCCCGCTCCTCTGCTCCCCGCTCAGAGACTGTTCTACTCCATCCACTTGTAGCCAAACAGTGAACAGGAGAGCAATGGGAACAACACTCAGAAATTCACTTGCCCTAAGTGCCATGAATTCTCTACATAAAAGAGAGATAGGAGATCTGTAAATAATTTTAATATGGATAGAAATGCAAATTTCATTTGTTTTCTATCATCACATTTGTATTGGACAGAACATCCCAAATAAAAATTGATCATACAGCTTCAACCTTGTTTATGTAAATGCTTGGTTCAAGAATAATGAAAAGAGATTTCCCTGGTGGATCAGTGGTTAAGAATCCACCTGCCAATGCAGGGGACACGGGTTCCAGCCCTGGTCCGGGAAGATCCCACATACCACAGAGCAACTAAGCCCGTGCACCACAACTACCGAAGCCCACACTCTAGAGCCCGCGTGTCACAACTACTGAGCCCACTCACTGAAACAAAGAGCAGCCCCCGCTCGCCGCAACTGGAGAAAGCCCATGGGCAGCAACAAAGACCCAATGCAGCCAAAAATAAATGGATACATAAATTTATAAATAAATAAAATATACCTTAAAAAAAGAATAATGAAAATACCCCATATAAAAATATTTACAAAAAAATAGATTAGACAATTAAAGATCTAAATGGTAAAATGTGAAGCAAGATAAAAATACATAAAGAAGAATAAAAATATAAAGTATTATGCAATAGAGGTTTGGAGTGCTTTCTGAAATCAGATTCAAATGCTTAACTGTATAAAAATTTAAATGCATGATCATAAAAGGCTATGTTAACAAAGTTAGAAAACAGGTAACAGATTAGGAGAAAATGTTTGCAATGTATGTAGCAGTAGAAGGATTAGGAGTCCGAATACATATGAAGAACTCCTACATATCAAATCATCCATAAAAATGGTAGAGGGTAGGGCTTCCTGGTTGGCGCAGTGGTTGAGGGTCCACCTGCTGATGCAGGGGACACGGGTTTGTGCCCTGGTCCAGGAGGATCCCACATGCTGCAGAGCAGCTGGGCCTGTGAGCCATGGCCACTGAGCCTGCACGTCTGGAGCCTGTGCTCCGCAACGGGAGAGGCCACAACAGTGAGAGGCCCGCGTACCGCAAAAAAAAAAAAAAAAAGGTAGAGTGTAAGAAAATTGAACAGATCACAAAATTGGAAATACGGTACACAGATGCTCAACTTTTAGTCATTAGGGAAATATAACAAGATACAAAGTTTTAGTCACACTAACGAAAAATAAAAGGTTTGATACTATTCAGTGTTGGCAAGGTAAAGGAAAGAACACTCACTTTTGGAAATGTAAACTAAACAAAGGTTTTGAAGGATAATTTGACAGCATCTATCAAAATATAAAACGTGCATTATCCTTGACCCAGCAATTAAATTTCCAGGTATTTTCATCTAAAGCAATGTTAGTACGTGTAACAAAGAGTCACACACAAGGATGGTCAGTTCAGTGTTACTCCTAATGGTAATAAAATGGAAATATTCTAAATGTCCAACAACAGGAGGAAAGGTAAATAAACTATGGCATAACCCATACTCTGGATACTGCATAGCAGTTTCTAAAAATTACGGAAATCTCTACACGAGTGGTTTTTCAAGCTGGAAACAGTTTTGGCAATGAACAGCGAGGGACATTTTTGGTTGATACAAATAGAAGGGGTAGGGGTGCTACTAGCATCCAATAAGTAGAAGTCAGGGATATTGCTAAACATTCTACAATGCACAGGACACCTCTCCCCCAAACAAAGAATTATCCAGTCCCAAATGATAGTGCCAAGGTTGAGAAACCTTGCCTTATACTAACATAGAAAGAACTCCAAGTCATCAAGCTAAGTGACAAAAGCAAGCCAGACAACAACACTTATGGTATTATCACACTTCGTAAAATCAAAATCAAAATTTAAACATCTTCACAATGTGTTTGCGTATAAATATCATTTTTCTGGATGAATAGATATTAAAATATTAACAGTATTTAACTTCTGGGGGAAAGGGAGACAATATAAAGTAGATAGCAACTCTACATTTTTCTGTACAGTTTGAAATTTCCCCACCTAGCACATTTTAAGGTATTATTTACGTAATTAAAAGAACAAAATAAAATTGCAAAAGCATATGTTCCATTAATTCTAAGTGGATTAAATGAAGTTCTCACTGTCTCTCCTGAGCTTTGGAACCTCTGATAAAGCAGTCCTGACTCTTGCATATTACTGTCTGAAAAGTAGTGATAGTACAAACATTTGTTTCAGTAATGATTTTGATTTAAAAGTACTTTGAATTCCCTAGAATACAGTTGCTCTTATGCGCTGAGCTGTTTCCAGTCCAAAATTCAAATGCTGAAGTCCCAACTCCCATTACTTCAGAATGTAACTGTATATAGAGACAAGCTCTTTACAGAAGTGATTGATGTAAAATGAGGCCATTGGAGATTGGTTCAAGATGGCAGAGTGCTGCCTGCCGATGCAGGGGACACGGGTTCATGCCCCGGTCCAGGAAGATCCCACATGCTGCGGAGCAGCTGGGCCCGTGAGCCATGGCCGCTGAGCCTGCGCGTCCGGAGCCTGTGTTCCGCAACAGGAGAGGCCACAGCAGTGGAAGGCCCGTGTACCGCAAAGAAAAATAGAAAAAAAAAAGATGGCGGAGTAGAAGGACACATGCTCACTCCCTCTTGCGACACCAGAATCACAACTAACTGCTGAACAATCATCGACAGGAACACACTGGAACTCACCAAAAAAGATACCCCACATCCAAAGACAAAGGAGAAGCTGCAACAAGATGGCAGGAGGGGCGCAATCACAATAAAATCAAATCCCATAACCACTTGATGGGTGACTCACAAACAGGAGAACACTTGTACCACAGAAGTCCCCCCACTGGAGTGAAGGTTCTGAGCCCCATGTCAGGCTTCCCAGTCTGGAGGTCCAGCAACGGGAGGAGGAATTCCTGGAGAGTCAACTTTGAAGGCTAATGGGATTTGATTGCAGGACTTCGACAGGACTGGGAGAAACAGAGACTCCACTCTTTCAGGACACACACAAAGCAGTGTGCATATCAGGCCCCAGGGGAAGGAGCAGTGACCCTATAGGAGACTGAACCAGACCTACCTGCTAGTGTTGAGGGGTCTCCTGCAGAGGCGGGGGGTGGCTGTGGCTCACCATGGGGACAAGGACACTGGCAGCAGAAGTCCTGGGAAGTATTCCTTTGTGTGAGTGCTCCCAGAGTCTGCCATTAGCCCCACCAAAGAGCCGGGTAGGCTCCAGTACTGGGTCGCCTCAGGCCAAACAAACAACAGGGAGGGAACCCAGTCCCACCCTTCAGCAGAGAAGTGGATTAAAGTTTTACTGAGCTCTGCCCACCAGAGCAACACCCAGCTCTACCCACCACCAGTCCCTCCCATCAGGAGGCTTGCACAAACCTCTTAGATAGCCTCATCCACCAGAAGGCAGACAGCAGAAGCAAGAACTACAATTCTGCTGCCTGTGGAAGGAAAACCATATTCACAGAAAGATAGACAAAATGAAAAGGCAGAGACTATGTATCAGATGAAGGAACAAGACAAAACCCCAGAGAAACAACTTAATGAAGGGGAGATAGGCAACCTTCCAGAAAAAGAATTCAGAATAATGATAGTGAAGATGATCCAGGACCTTGGAAAAAGAATGGAGGCAAAGATCGAGAAGATACAAGAAATGTTTAACAAAGACCTAAAGAATTAAACACAAACACCTAGAAGAATTAAAGAACAATCAAACAGAGATGAACAATACAATAACTGAAATGGAAAGTACACTAGAAGTAACCAGTACCAGAAAAACTGAGGCAGAAGAACAGATAAGTGACCTGGAAGACAGAATGGTGGAATCCACTGCCACGGAACAGAAGAAAAAAGAATGAAAAGAAATGAAGACAGCCTAAGAGACCTCTGGGACAACATTAAACACAACATTTGCATTATAGGGGTCCCAGAAGGAAAAGAGAGAGAGAAAGGACCAGAGAAAATATTTGAAGAGATTACACTCAAAAACGTCCCTAACATGGGAAAGGAAACAGCCGCCCAAATCCAGGAAGCACAGAGAGTCCCAGGCAGGATAAACCCTGGGAAAAACATGACAAGACACACAGTAACCAAACTGACAAAAATTAAAGAGAAAGAAGAATTATGGAAAACAACAAGGGAAAATCGACAAATAACATACAAGGGAACTCCCATAAGGTTAACAGCTGATTTCTCAGTAGAAACTCTACAAGCCAGAAGAGAGTGGCATGTTATAGTTAGTGATGAAAAGTGATGAAAGGCAAGAAGCTACAACCAAGATTACTCTACCCAGCAAGGATCTCATTCAGATTTGATGGAGAAATCAAAAGCTTTACAGACAAGCAAAAGCTAAGAGAATTCAGCACCACAAAACCAGCTCTACAACAAATGCTAAAGGAACTTCTCTAAGTGGGAAACAAGAGAAGAAAAGGACCTACAAAAACAAATCTGAAACAATTAAGAAAATGGTAACAGGAACATACATATCGATAATTACCTTAAACGTGAATGGATTAAATGCTCCAACCAAAAGACACAGGCTCACTGAATGGATACAAACACAAGACCCATATATATGCTGTCTACAAGAGACCCACTTCAGACCTAGGGACACATACAGACTGAAAGTGACAGGATGGAAAAAGATATTCCATGCAAATGGAAATCAAAAGAAAGCTGGAGTAGCAATACTCATATCAAATAAAATAGACTTTAAAATAAAGATGTTACAAGAGACAAAGAAGGACACTACATAATGACCAAGGGATCAACCCAAGAAGAAGATATACCAATTATAAATATATATGCACCCAACATAGGAGCACTTTAAGGGAACTGCTAACAGCTATAAAAGAGGAAATCGACAGTAACACAATAATAGTGGGGAACTTTAACACCTCACTTACATCAATGGACAGATCATCCAGACAGTAAATTAATAAGGAAACACAAGCTTTAAATGACACAACAGATCAGATAGATTTCATTGATATTTATAGGATATTCCATCCAAAAACAGATTACACCTTCTTCTCAAGTGCACACAGAAAATTCTGTGATAGATCACACCTTGGGTCACAAATCAACCCTCGGTAAATTTAAGAAAACTGAAATCATATCAAGCATCTTTTCCGACCACAATGCTATGAGATTAGAAATCAATTACAGGGAAAAAAATCACAAACGCATGGAGGATAAACAATACAGTACTAAATAACCAAGAGATCACTGAAGAAATCAAAGAGGAAATCAAAAAATACCTAGAGACAAATAACTATGAAAACACGACGACCCAAAGCCTATGGGATGCAGCAAAAGCAGTTCTAAGAGGGAAGTTTACAGCAATACAAGCCTACCTCAGGAAACAAGAAAAATCTCATATAAACCATCTAACGTTACGCCTAAAGGAACTAGAGAGAGAAGAACAAACAAACCCCAATGTTAGCAGAAGGAAAGAAATCATAAGATCAGAGCAGAAATAAATGAAATAGAAACAAAGAAAACAATAGCAAAGATCAAGAAAACTAAAAGCTGGTTCTTTCAGAAGATAAATAAAATTGATAAACCTTTAGCCAGACTCATCAAGAAAAAGAGGGAGAAGACTGAAATTAATAAAATTAGAAATGAAAAATGAGAACTTACAATGGACACCGCAGAAATACAAAGCATCATAAGAGACTACTACAAGCAACTCTATGCCAATTAAATGGACAACCTGGAAGAAATGGGCAATTTCTTAGAAAGGTATAACTTTCCAAGACTGAACCAGAAAGAAATAGAAAATATGAACAAACCAATCACAAGTAATGATATTGAAACTGTGATTTAAAATCTTCCAACAAACAAAAGTCCAGAACCAGATGGCTTCACAGGTGAATTCTATCAAACATTTAGAGAAGAGTTAACAGCCATCCTTCTCAAACTCTTCCAAAAAATTGCAGAGGAAGGAACACGGAACACTCCCAAACTCATTCTATGAGGCCACCATCACCCTGATACCAAAACCAGACAAAGATACCACAAAAAAAGAAAATTACACACCAATGTCACTGATAAATAAAGATGCAAAAATCCCCAACAAAATACTAGCAAACAGAATCCAGCAACACATTAAAAGGATCATACACCTCGATCAAGTGGGATTTATCCCAGGGATATAAGGATTCTTCAATATACGCAAATCAATCAATGTGATACACCACAGTAACAAACTGAAGAATAAAAACCATATGATCATCTCAATAGATGCAGAAAAAGCTTCTGACAAAATTCAACACCCATTTATGAAAAAAACTCTCCAGAAAGTGGGCACAGAGGGAACCTACCTCAACATAATAAAGGCCATATATGACAAACCCACAGCAAACATCATTCTCAATGGTGAAAAACTGAAAGCATTTCCTCTAAGATCAGAAACAAGACAAGGATGTCCACTCTCACCACTATTACTCAACATAGTTTTGGAATTCCTAGCCACGACAATCAGAGAAGAAAGAGGAATATAAATTGGAAAAGAAGAAGTAAAACTGTCACTGTTTGCACATGACATGATACTATACATAGAGAATCCTAAAGATGCCACACCAGAAAACTACTAGAGCTAATCAATGAATTTGGTAAAGTTGCAGGATACAAAATTAATGCACAGAAATCTCTTGCATTCCTATACACTAAGAACAAAAGATCAGAAAGAGAAATTAAGGAAGCAATCCCATTCATCATTGCAAAAAAAAAAAGAATAAAATACCTAGGAATAAACCTACCTAAGGAGGTAAAAACCTGTTCTCAGAAAACTATAAGAACTGATGAAAGAAATCAAAGATGACACAAACAGATGGAGAGATATACCATGTTCTTGGATTGGAAGAATCAGTATTATGAAAATGACTATACTATCCAAAGCCATCTACAGATTCAACGTAATCCCTATCAAATTACCAGTGGCATTTTTTACAGAACTAGAACAAAAAATCTTAAAATTTGTATGGAGACACAAAAGACCCCAGATAGCCAAAGCAGTCTTGAGGGAAAAAAACAGAGCTGGAGGAATCAGACTCCCTGACTTCAGACTATACTACAAAGTTACATTAATCAAGACAAAATGGTACTGGCACAAAAAACAGAAACATAGATCGATGCAACAGGATAGAAAGCCCAGAGATAAACCAACGCACTTATGGTCTACTAATGCATGACAAAGGAGGCAAGGATATACAATGGAAAAAAGACAGCCTCTTCAATAAGTGGTGCTGGGAAAACTGGACAGCTATATGTAAAAGAATGAAATTAGAACACTCCCTAACACCATACACAAAAATAAACTCAAAATGGATTAGAGACCTAAATGTAAGGCCGGACACTATAAAACTCTTAGAGTAAAACATAGGAAGAACACTCTTTGACATAAATCACAGCAAGATCTTTTTTGATCCACCTCCTTGAGCAATGGAAATAAAAACAAAAATAAACAAATGGGACCTAATGAAACTTCAAAGCTTTTGCAAAGCAAACTACAAACAAGACAAAAGGACAACGCTCAGAATGGGAGAAAATATTTGCAAACGAATCAATGGACAAAGGAGTAATCTCCAAAATACACAAACAGCTCATACAGCTCAATATTAAAAAAAAAACAACAACCCAATCAAAAGATGGGCAGAAGACCTAAATAGACATTTCTCCAAAGAAGACATACAGATGGCCAAGAAGCACATGAAAAGCTGCTCAACATCACTAATTATTAGAGAAATGCAAATCAAAACTACAATGAGGTATCACCTCACACCGGTTAGAATGGGCATCATCAGAAAATCTACAAACAACAAATGCTAGAGAGGGTGTGGAGAAAAAGGAACCCTCTTGTACTGTTGGTGGGAATGTAAATTGATACAGCCACTATGCAGAACAGTATGGAGGTTCCTTAAAAAACTAAAAATAGCATTACCATATGACCCAGCAATCCCACTACTGGGCATATACCCAGAGAAATCCCTAATTCAAAAAGACACATGCACCCCAATGTTCACTGCAGCACTATTTACAATAGCCAGGTCATGGAAGCAACCTAAATGCCCATTGACAGACGAATGGATAAAGAAGATGTGGCACAGATATACAATGGAATATTACTCGGCCATAAAAAGGAACGAAATTGGGTCATTTGTTGAGACGTGGATGCATCTAGAGACTGTCATATGGAGTGAAGTAAGTCAGAAAGAGAAAAACAAATATCGTATATTAACGCATGTATGTGGAACCTAGAAAAATGGTACAGATGAACTGGTTTGCAGGGCAGAAATTGAGACGCAGAAGTAGAGAAAAAACGTATGGACACCAAAGTGGGAAAGCAGCGAGAGGTGGGGGTTGTGGTGTGGTGTATTGGGCGATTGGGATTCACATGTATACACTGATGTGTATAAAATGGATGACTACTAAGGACCTGCTGTATAAAAAATAAATAAAATAAATTTCAAAAATAAACAAATTTTAAAAATAAAATAAAATGAGGCCATTAGGGCTTCCCTGGTGGCGCAGTGGTTGGGAGTCCGCCTGCCGATGCAGGGGACACGGGTTCGTGCCCCGATCCGGGAAGATCCCACATGCCGCGGAGCGGCTGGGCCCGTGAGCCATGGCCGCTGAGCCTGCGATTCCGGAGCCTGTGCTCCGCAACGGGAGAGGCCACAACAGTGAGAGGCCCGCGTACCGCAAAAAAAAAAAAAAAAAAAAAAAAAAAATGAGGCCATTAAGCAGGGCCCTAATCCTACATGACTAGTGTCCTTATAAGAAGATGAAGAAACACTGGGGATGCTGTACACAGAGGAAAGACCAGTGAAGACACAAGGGAGAAGGTAGCCATCTGCAGGCCAAGGAGAGTGGACTCAGAGGGTACCAAAGTAACGGACACCTTTATCTTGAACTTCCAGCCTACAGAACTATGGGAAAACATGTTCTGTTGTTTAAGCCATACAGTCTGTGGTAATTTTGTTATGGCAGTCCTAGCAAACTAATATCGTTGCTGTATAAGAATACTGTAAAAATGAAATTTATCTATTGGTTCCTATTTTATTCTCACTAAAAGGGGTTAAAGGCAAAAAGCAAACAAAAATTATTAAGCTAGTTTCATTTTTCAGCTGAGGAGATGCACACAGTGAGTGAGAGCAAATCCACACTCCTAGATGACAACCATGCTGCATCCCGGATCATCGCTGACACTACTAAGTTATTAACAAAGATTTCTGCGACACGTCCTCCTCCCGTGCCTTGTGTTCCTTCTCCTCTCCCTACCAAGTACCGGCTAACACAGCCCCTGGCTGTACATCTGCACTCACAGGAGTCAAGGGATTTGATTCCCCAGCACACACCAAGCACTGAAGAGCTAGGAGTGAGACGTGCATTTGACTCAAGATTACAGGCAATTGATCACCTATTTTTTTCCTCCTTATATTTCCCACATAAGAATGGCTCCTTCCTCACAGGGGAAAATAAGGGGGAAAGAGCAGTGGGAAGGAGAGGTTACAGAAACCTACAGATCTGAATCAGGCCTCAGGTCAAGAGGGACAGATTGGTTACCCCAGATTAATTAAAGGGGAAGCCAAGTGCTATCTGGAACTCTGGGAGGCAATCAATCCCTCAAAATCAGCCATGCCAATCTGGGGTGACTATGGTGGAATAAAATGGCTGATGGCATGCTTAGATAGAGAGAGAACCTGAGACAGTACCCCACATTCTCCAGGGCCTAGGTGTGACATGTAAGTGATCCAGAAGCCCCCTCTGTCCCAGAGGGAACAGCTGGTGCCACTGGCTGGTGGGTTGACCTGGTGGAGCAGCACAGTGAAAGGGAGTAACCCTGAGGAAGGGAGCAGAGGGGCCAGCTGTCCAGCTGAGGTTAAATGGGACTCACTGCCAAACCTCAGGGATCTGGGGCTCAGAAAAGCAGATGTGGGGAAGAAAGCAATGATCGGGAGCAGCCCGATAGTTTAGAGCCCACGGCACTACTGGTGTTGAGAGAACAGTACCAGACGTGTCAGTGACAGAGGCCCATGAACAAGCAGGACAAGACACCTTGACCCAGAGGACTGGCTGGAACAGATCCTCCTCCCATCCTCAATCCCCTAATTCCCACCCCCACTGTGAGAACACAGCGTCCTCCTGCACCAACCTGCCCTCCTGGGAAGGAAGAGAAGGAGGTGGTACCACCTGAAAGAAAAGAAGCAGCCCTGATAGTGAGTTTTAACTTTGAACAGGTGGAATATTTATCAGAAAGAGGCTGCTTTATCAAGAGAAGTGAAGAGAATATAAAAAGAGAACACAAGAAAGATTTTCACCCTTCCGCATGAAAATAAGTATGTATCTTTAATGCACCCTTCAGTATTCCAAGGGTAACTAGGCATCTTGCTTCATTTGCATGTTCCTAATTTCCTTTTGAATATATCATTATTGTAGTAAGGAGATGCAGATGCTTAATTTTATTGTTAATGCCTCAAGGCATTGTTAGGAAAAGTGCACAAAGCTTTTAAAAATCCAATAAATTATACAGAACCTTAATTTACTTTGCGTTATACCTTCAACTGAGGAAGGACATAAAATCCTCTTGAATTTAGATCTTGTTTGTAACACCAACTGAATACGTATTTGACTTACTAGAATGGGCAAGACACACTCTTGGAATGTTACTTATGTGCTAACAATCCCTCCTTAGTTGGACAAAGAATTACATCTTGACAAAATTGATAAGAACCTTCTAAACTGTCTTATTAATCTGCAAATAATGATAACTTGTGGGCATATTATGTCAAACTCATGTCAATAGAAATGAAAGTTTTTCTGGAATCATTCTATAAAAATGTTTATTCATCCACTCTACCCTCTAGGCAGAGAATCCTGACTGCAATTGTCAGCAGAAGTTTCACTAATTCAGTTACTTATGTGTAATAACATCTGGGGGAGATTAAACAAATATTTTATAAAGATAAACAAAAATGGAGAATGATAAAACGCACACTATAGATTAGAGAAGAAAAAATGTATACATTTAAAATTCAGTTCATTCACTGAATGAATAAACTAGACCTCACTGGGCTTCCCCCTCTTCCTCCCCTAAAGTCAGGCTTGATCCGTCCTATCTCAACATACAGAAACACAACTGGAATCGGGCAACGCCAAACAAAAGTGGTTCGGGGTGCTCCACCGACAGGAGCCAGGGGAAAGGCATCTAAAGTGTGGAAACAAAGAAAGGAAATTTGATTGACTGTAGTTTAAAGCCTAGTTGGCCGTTTGTGGTTGTCCTTAGTGTTTTGATTTGGTAACCTCAGGGCATTTACAGGCTTAGATTCTGGTTTGATCACATGGGTCCCGGCAGCGGAGACACCTCAGTCTAACAGCCTCCTTGCTTAATTAATTTAACAGGAGTTTTGTTTTAATAACTAATGCTTCATTACTGATACTAAAACTAGGCTTCACTCATCCTCAAACACACAGGCACCCTATGCTCACTTACCTGCAGCCTTTTCCTGCGCTAAGCATCCAGCTCTTCCCTCCTGTGGAATCCCGAAGCCAGAGGAAATGACTCAGCACTATTCTGGTTTGGCTTCTGGTCCCTGTTAGTCATCTAATTCTTTTCACCTGTAGACCTTATCTGCATTTGACACTGATTATACCTTCCACAAATATCTATTGGAGTGGTCACTTTTTACTATCAATGTTTTCAATACAATTCAAAAGTAACTTTTGATCTCTTTATTCAACATGGTCTCCCTCAAATGCCTTTCTGTGGCATTGTTTTCTTCCCAAACACCCTGCAAAATCCTGACTGCAAGTGTTTATTATCTGAGAAAATTTCTCTCAGCTCTGCCTAATATCCACTGTGAGCCTGTTTTTCTTTTCTGCTGTATTACATTCCTTATCTACCATAAGTCGTGTCAGTAGAAGGATTTTTATCTCACTCTTGCTTTGATAGAATTTTCAGGTTGCATTCACAGAGGAAAAAGTTACCCTCCTTGATCAGTTACAATCTCTATGAAATATTCTATTTACCAGCATTAAATAATCCCTAGATGTAATCACCACGGATTTTCTGTTTAGCTGTTTCATTCACTTCTTCCTGGGATACTGTGGCCATGGGAGTCACCAGTATTCTTGGGGGGAGTCAGAAGGGAGCCTCCCCCTAGCAGTCCAATTCAATCATCCCAAAGCACCAGGGCTGCCTCAATTTGGTACAAAGCAGGTACACACAAAAGAACTGAAACCATGCAGATATATATTGACATTGATCACCTAAATATAAAATTACTGAGAGAGCTACTAGGTTAATTATCATCTAGCTATTGCTCTAAACCTAATGGGCATTGGTAAGAGAGTCTCAAAGCTGAGTGTTTTGCTATTCCTTGAGAAGAACTAACAGTTTCAGAAGAATTCTTGTCATTCTGAAAGTTTGTTATTGGCTTATGCCAGGATTCACTGCAGCTGTGGGCCCTCAAGCTCCTTGGAACCATACTCTTAAACACTCTTTAAAGCTGAACATCCTGTAATGTAAGACTCAAACACAAACAGGCTATCCTTCAGAAGTCCATTCGAATTTTCAGTTATTTAAGCCCTGCCCTGGAGATAGCCTAAATTAGCTGTGTATCTGAATACCACTCCATTTCTCCAACTCCCAATTTGTTTTCACTGCCCAGTCTTCTGTTAACAATCTTCAATCATTCAATTTTTAGGGTTTTTAATAAAGTACTTGAAGTTTTATATAACTCTCAGAATGAAATGAATTTTTTAACGTACTTGCTTTTGAAATGCCTTTGAATAAGTTCATTTACAAACATGGCTCAAATAGGAGACATTCCAACAGATATTTTAAAATTTCAGTAGTTCCAGATTTAGTGACTTTTAGCTCTTAAATGATCGAGCCACATAGTTTTCCCTATCAAAGAGCTTACCTGCCAAAATAGTATGATCTAAACTGTCCCCTCCCCGACCTAGGATAAAGTCCTTAAGTATTAAAGTAGCATTTAATTTACAGAGATACAAATAAGTGCTTAAGCAGAATAGGTAACACAAAAAGCAAAGCTTGTGGTGAAACTTGAAGCTGATTTGCAGGTGAACACAGTTCTTTGTCCCAAATCCTTTTTGTTAGTGCCAGTGTCAGTTCTGACTATAGAAGGGTCATTATAGTACACTGTGTCAGCTAGTCTTGATGGGCAGACATGCCAGACAGGAGTAACATTTAACTCATCTGCCCAGCAGCTCTTCTCTCAGAAGTCTAAAGAGAGCACCTCCATGAATAAAAATGAATTCCAAAAATTCTGTTTCTTTCCTGGGGGCAAGCACACCTAGCCCAAAAAGGACTAAGAATTATATCCATGCAGATTTGTATATATTCAAGTTTCTACAGTTAAACAGAATGCTGGTGGAACTGGAAGAAATCAAGTGGTAACTAATAAAGAATATCTTATGAACTGTTTTTATTGTTCTGTATTTTTATTAAGAAATAGCACTTGAATAACTTTACCTAATAATATACACTAATTTTTGCACAATTTGATCACACAGGCATTAATAAAACTAGGTTGAGGTATGTATTTCCAGGCTTGTAGAGCACACATTGTTTCTATCTGTCTTCAGGTCATTTCAGACTATGTCAGGTGCAATCACAGCAAATAGTCCAGGATGGAAAAGAGAAACAGGAACATGTTTCTAATTAATAGGAAAAATCTCTTCTTTCCCACTTCTTCAGGTTATGTTAAAATGTTTTCTCTCTACTTTCATAATATTTATCACTTAATTATAAAAGCAATACCACCATCTAAGGTTTAGAAAATACAGAGGAAAAAAATTTTTTTAAAAAAAGCAGAAAAACTATCTGTGATCCCATTACTGAAATAACCAAAGGCTAGACAGAGCTGGGTGAAATCCTGACTCTGTCTGTCACAAGTAGACAGGATTTTAGACAAATTACGGTCTTCTCTATGTTTTAATTTTACTCATACGCTAAATGAAGTTACCAACCAATGTTTAGGTATCATTCTCAAGTAAAGAACCAAAGCCCAATTCTCCTCTGTATTAAAAAACATTTGCATGCATTGGCAACATAACATAATAATGATTCTTAGGAGAAAATTGGCATCTAAGCACAAACACTTTACTGCTGGTGCTTACCTCAGTCCCTAAAATCATAAGTGAAGACTGTTAGCGCAACAAGCAACACCATTCTTTAACCCTTTAGATGTCAGTGTAGATGATGGGAGGGTGGCAATAAGTGAAGAAAAATGGCAAAGGCAGGTCCTAGAAACCTTGGACTCCAAGCATGTTGGGACTCTTTGTTCTACTTTGGGAGAAGATCACCTCCTCTTTGGAGCCCTCATGGGAAAACCACCGTGACTGGAATGTAAGTTCTATCAAAGAGACTGTTCTGTTTCATCGCGGTAAAGCAGTTCATTTCAGGGGAGCCTTAAGGTGTTAAAGCTCTAGCCAAGGCTACAGAGGGAACCAGTCATTGTTGGGTATTTTAATGCCTAAACCCACTTGGCCAGTTTATACTTTACGAACCAGTCTGAACAACAGCAGTTAAGGCACCTCATCCAAAGAAACATACTCTTAAAATCAATTACATCCACTATATTTGCATATTTAATTTCTTCCAGTACAAAATTTCAAACTGTTGACCTATGATTTTCAACTTCAAAATGATCTCCAAAAACTATTCATCCAGGGAATCAGTCCTTGACAGTGGCATTTTCTGAGCTGCCCATAACAATCTCACTGTGCTCCTAAGAGGATTAAATATGATACTTTGCCTTATGCCCATTCATGAGTTTGTCTTTACAAACCAAAATTCTCTTGTATATAAAGTTGGTTTTCTGGGTTTGTTGTTGTTGTATTTTTTCTTACTTAAAAAAAAAAAAAGTGCTTTTAAAACTTCTTCAAAAATATTTTTAATGTCTATCTAATAGTCCATTAATGGAAAGGTCACAGTTTTTATAACAATATATTTATTGTTAGAGACTTTGGGAGTTCCAGACTATATATATAAATAATATTGAGGTGAACATTTATTTACAGAAATCTTTATCTGCAAACTTACTGTTATATCTCTGGTTATTTTCTTTCAATTTCCACCCTAATATATTTAACTTGCAAGATTTTCTAAAAACCACACAATGCCAAAGAAAACCAAAATGCAAAACCGTGTAATATATTCCTTGGAAGGCTGTGTAACTTATTTTCTATTAACTCAATAAATTTCCAACTGAAAAAATAATTGTCTAAAAATTTAATTTTGGGGGGGAATAAAAACATGCTCAATTTAATATGACTTTTGTTCAAGCAAGATGATAACTTTATACGCCACTAATTTAAACTCGAATATACTTTATGCAGCAAAACAGTGCAACTGGTAGACTTCTCTCACATCATGGAGAATGAGATCTTTTGTCAAGTTATTCAGAGAAAGGTTCAGGTCAATGGAGCCTTCCTCATAAGAGTAAATGTTTATTCCCTTATGCTATTTATGATATTGTGCTAGTTGACAGCAGATTAAAAACTAAACTTACAAAGTCACAGCCACAAGCGTATGTCAGCAAGCAGGCTCCAGAATCCATCCGTAACTCTGCTTCTACTTACCCATAGGTCCTCCTGTTGATCTAGGTCCAACTATAACAGAAATTTATGATCCTATTCCCATCTGATATTTCAGTCACAGCCCCAGTCTAAGAAGGGGAAGTAAAGGACTAATCTGTAGGCATTACTTTGAAGAAAATGTGTTAAAAGCTTGTCGGAATTTAAATTATATATTCTTTGAATAATACCAAAGTCCATAATGCAAAGTCCCTACTGCCAAATGTGAGGCTTCAGTTCACAGCTGAAATCTAGACTTTCCAATGATATCCTCTTTTCCTCACTGTGCCCTCACCTCAATAAACCTTCAACATGCAGTGAGGAGACCGCCCCCTTCCCCCATCTTAGAACTACACCCAAACAAAGGTGTCCAAATTGGACTGGAATTCTTAGAGTAATTTGAACAGCCACCTGGCTTCAAGCCTGACCGTCACTTGGCTGGATTGGGACAGTTTTTACCAACTGACAATTCTTCAACTGCAACCCACCTTCTACCTCTGACCAATGGATGGAGGTACAAGAGCAATACACTCCCCAACTGTAATTTTCGCCAACATTGTGGTTTTAGACTTGTTGACTTCCCCTAATCCAGGACTTGCCCACAATCACCCGTGTCTACCCCAGCAGTATCAATAACATTTAATCTCAGAGATAAAAGGCTGCAGATTTGATCTTTCCTCTCCACTTCATAACCACCAAAGTCCTCATGCAAATTTACCCACTTTTCCAAATGCCCTTCAGTTGCCACATCTCAATAGCTCCATAAAAAATTTTAAATCCCATTTCACCAGATTCTTGTCATAGTTAGGAAGAGATAAATATTTCAATTAGTAGCTAGAGACGAAGGGAGCAAGAGAGAGAGCAAGAGAAAAGAGAGACGGACAAGACACTATTGAAGTCTTAGGTTGTTATTACATTGATTCTTTTCTGTCCTGTTAACCATGCTTCAACAAGTATAATTTAAGACTAAATGCAACAAATTTGGTGACTATAAAAAGAGTCTACAACTGACTGGAGCAATAACATGCTGAATAAAAATATGTACTGTACCTCATAAAAAACTGGCATTTACCTCTCAAGTGTTCCCAAATGGGTGTTTGAATAGATCTGACATATTTATTTTTAAGGTAATTTATTCCTCAGGCTTAATTTGTGGATATATTCAACTATGATAAAGCATTATAAAATATTAAGTACTTATTTGCTTATCTTCTCAGAATAGTGACAAATTAAGAAGTATGATGTAAATATGTTTTCCTAGATTAGAATAAAAATAAAGGATGCAATTTAAAGAGTGCAGAAAAATTGGCAAATCTTAGTGTTTCAAACAGAACCATAATACTTTCTGCTCAAAATCCAAAATAACGATTAAAATGAAAATTTATAATGGTATGTTCAACTGTCAATATAGTTGAGTGTAAGAGTCTACAAGTCACCAAAGACTTTATCTATTCTACGACATCTAAACAGCTAAACTTAACATTAAAATAATAAGTGAGTGAATACTGAGAAAGCAACAGGAACATTTAGACTACTTTAGTCCCTTCAGTACAAATTGAATTTATCTGTGGAAGAAGAGTCTCAACTGTTTCCAGTCTCTGAGAACACGTTAGGCCACTTAATATAACATCCTGGTGTATTGTTTGCTTTTTGATAGCAAACAAGATAGACTGATTGATCGAGTCACTCTCAGGTATTCATCCGCTCAACAAACATTTGCTGAAGGATTATCATGTTGGACACTGGGATACAGGATTTTCCCACGTCACTTAATTGAAATTCAACAAGTATTCTTGTGTTATAATGAAGATTAAATAAGTTAATATTTGGACAGGGTTTAAAACACTGTGTGGCACATAGTAAGTGCTATATAAATGTTTGTTAAATAAATTATGTTGAGGAGTCAGTTGTAACAGGATCTTTGTACAAGATTTTGGCTGTTCCATTTCTTCTCTCTCAAAGGTTTCTATGTGCATAAGAGATAGCGGGAGAGTCCTAAACCTCCAGCCAGGGAGTACCAGGTACATGTACATGAAACACCCAAGTCAATATCTGCCCATATAAAAATCACCTGATGGGGAATTTCTCTGGAGAAATAAAAAGTCTGTAGGACTAGAGTAACAGGTTTTACATTGCCTTTTAACATTTATTTAGCATGTATTTATGAAACACTATATAAGGGGTTCTATTCTAACTGCTTTATATGTAATTTAATTCTCATTTAATTTTTGTAATAACCCTATGATACTGTCATTACCCCACTTTACAAATGTGGAAACTGAAGCACGGAGAGGCTGAGCACCTTGCCAAGGTCATACAGGTAGTAACAGGCAGAGCCTAAATGCAGTCTGGCTCCAGAGTCCAAGTTCCTAAACACTAAGTTAAAATGTGGACATATAAAGGGGCCTGTAGCTATAAGGATCCTCACAGTGTCTGTCTCCCCAAGTCAGAATTGTTCTGCACACATCGGTTTACTTGTCATGTACCCCATACTGGGAAAGAAAATAAGCACAGATTTTACCTTACAAAAAGAGACAGTCAAGGGCCACTTTGAAATATATACCCCTAAACCATACAGAAAGTCAAAAAGGAGAACTGAGGTGACAAATGAGAGTCCAGGGCTTAAGTGTGTGTTAAACTTCGCATGATCATAACTAACAACTTTTGGCATTCAAACGTATTTTGCAAGAGCTGGAACCCATCAAGTATTGGCAAAGAACAGAGTAGGCATACCTGTATCCTCCTCAATTGAACAGAGGAAATTCCAACTTCTCTGCCCTCATCCTAGCCCCTTGCCCTCAATTAATCCACTACAAATAAGGAAATGTAAGGAAACTACAGATCACAAAGGGTAACAAGTACCAATAACAGGAAGCATGACTTTTCCATATGAGATAAATTACAAAATTATGGTGGAATACTTCTGAAAGTTGTCTTCAACTTAGAAATCCTGCCGAAGGGAAGGAAGCAGACTTTTCTCAAATAGCCAAAGGTAAAGATGAATTTTAAAATGTGATAATGTATCCCCCTTTCCTGAAGACCAAAGTGACGTTTCAGCAACGTATCCAGAAGTATTAAAGCTGGAAACCTGCCAGTGATTTCTCTGCCTCAGAGAGAAAGATCAAGAAAGACCCATCCCAGTCCTTTTTAAGGACATGGCAAACTTTGCTTCTCAATTCTTCCTACAGTTTAACTCTGATTAGTGAAAGAAGAAAAGGGTGTAAGGAGTACAGAGGCTTTCTAAGAATGTTTGCTACCACAGATCCTGCCAACTTCTGCTTCCTCGTTAGCTGAGCACAGTTTGGGCCACTTAAGCTGGGGTGTCAGCTCCTGCTTCGACGATGATTCAGTAACACAGAGACTTCAATACACTTTCTGCCCAAAACGTTCAAAACAGACACAGAGGCTTCACAGGCCTGATGCTTGAACCTCCCACAACCGCTCAGCCTAACCACTCTATCGATCATGATTATTTGGTGCCCCCCACTGGCCTCACTGCAGAAATTTAATTTAGCTCCCCAGAGAAACTGAAAAGAATTCCCAAAGATCCAGGATGGACTCACAAGACTGCCTGTGAGAGAAACCTCATTTTGTCTGCACTTATGATTATTCCAGTTCTCCAAGGCAAAGGAAAATCTGTTGGGGCTGACTGAATGCTTTTGAACTCATAGTGTAGTTAAGATGATATAATTTTGCCTTATGTATTTTCAAATATCCCCCAAGGAGACAAGAGAACGCTCAGTTTTTCAGTTAAGATAACCAGGCTACCTGGGCTCTGCTCAGAAGAGTAAGGCGATTTACTTAGGAGAAATCATTCTGCTAAACTTAGACAGCCTTAGGACACTGTGCAATTGGAATCTGTATAAAAAACTCAGGTTAAATAGTATTACTTATTAAGGTCATACAACTCCTATAATTTCACGTTATTCACCAGCCTTCACCCAAGGCCCCCTGGACACAAGTTGTATCCATTCACAGAAAGCTTCCAGTATCCCAAAGTGAGTTTCTTCTCTATATCCAAGGCCTCCTGCCCTGTGGCCACTCCCTTTGGGGTGACCATGTTCTTTCGGTTAGGTCACTATGCTTTGATTGATTTTAGCGATAGCACATACATTGGTTTCCAGTTTATGTCATTAAGGAGTTGGGCAAGGGGGCAGGGCACTCGTGTCCACAGTTACCAAGAGAGAGCTGAGCCAGTGCAAGTGCCAGAGATAAGAGGTCAGGCCATATAGGGTTTCCAGAGAGCACTAAGGGAGTCAGACCCTGATGCACACAATGACAAGGGGAAGTCAACCTGTAAAAGCAAGAGGGTGAAGAGCCAGGGAGACTCCTTGTGGGCGACAGGAAGGTGAATGTGGAGTCTTTGTACAGGGCTTTGGGTGTTGGCAGACATGAAGAAGACAGACATTAGACACACAGAGAGGATCACAGGGCATCCTGATTCTTCCTTTCTTGCCCTTCATTCAGAGTTTTTAAATTCAGGGACTTCCTGGATTGGCATATGCAACTGATTCTTTTTTCTAAGTCATAAAAAATGAAACTGAAACACTCGCTAAGGAAAAAAGGTCAATTAAAATTCATCCATGGGATAAGGAGCAAATCAAGGGCATGACCATAATACTTTTCTGAAAACCTCTGAAGCAATTAAGTTTATGCTCAGTAAATATTCTTATTTGGAAAAAATGGCCCAAGGAAGACAGTAATAAAATTAATCACAGTGAGGACTTGTTTTAGTCCTAGATCCAATTATTTAGTCCTTCAACAAAAGACCAGATGGGCAGGAAGCCACATATGCACCATGCACTAAACAGTATAAGTATCATAGTTTATAAGCCAAAGGTGGGTCTGCCGAAAACAGTTTTATTCTCCCTCAATATCATCTGTAAGGCAATGCCTAGTAAAATTATCCAAGTAAATGATAGTGTGATAAACAGTTATTTCCAGTGGTGAACAGAAGCAGCATTTCCTCACTACAAAAATATTTTCTTTGGCAGATGAGACTAACTGAATTAGAAATCTACTGACACTGAAATCACACAACCAAATTCCCTTTCATAGTACTTATCACATTGTGTTAGAATTGTTTGTTAATATCTTTACTTACTTTCATAAATGGTATAATACTTGCCTTTTCCTCCCCAATGCGCTTCACAAGGTTTGACATATAATAGGACCTCAAATAACGTTTCTTTGGATTCAACTGAATGTTCCTTTTAAGGCCATTATGCTCACTGATTTAATAACGGAATGGTAGACAGCAAGTACAAGTTCTGATCTTTCATAGCTAAGTAATTTTTTTTAATGGATGAAGGTCTAATCTGGGAATTACTGTGTTATTTTAGATCAAATGTTTTAGTGCCATCTCAGAAAAAGGCAGGAATTCTGGGCCAAGCGGACAACTATAAGTGTCCTTTCAATGATCCTATTTTAGCATCCCCAAAGAGAGCAAAATAAATTATTTTACATTTTTTAAATGAAAAAGTAAAAATATAAAGCTATTTAAACTGAGAATGCCCACATAAAAAGGAAAAATAATGTGAGCCTCAATGTTAGGCTCTAATTAGGATTTCAAAACAGTTTTCCAATACTTCTAAGTCGCCTCTAGAAAACATGAGATGACAATATAACAGTTTACTCCAAAGTATGCATGTGGAAACTGACACAGAAACACCATTTATTTGCGCTATGATTGAAACAGTTGGCCCATTTAATCAGACAAATGATTTGAGTTTATCTGGTTTCCACCTAAACAGTCTAGCACAGCAGGACACACAAGCCCCCAACACAGAGATTAAAAAGAATGCTTTAGTTCTAGTTGATTCAGTGATCCTCTTCTGACATCATGTTAGTACTGAGGGGATAATAATGAGTCAGATGGTTTCAGGTAACTCATCTCCTGCCCTCCTTTTTAACCCAGCAAGTAATATAACTCACCTGTCTTATGTGCAAAGAGAAGACTCACAGCCTTGAATCATGAGTAGGTCTGGGCGCAGACCCAGTGATGCTTCTTGGAGCAAGCCTGTCATATCCAACAAGCACATCCTCTCCAAATGCATAGCCCCTCGGTGCACAAACTAGGACTTCCACTATCATTCTCCTATCTAAGATATACGTCAGTGGGAGTGCATCCATTCTTAGGAATGATAACTATAAAATCATGTTTGATTTGATTCTGTTTTTTGGTTTCCTGCTTTATGGTGCTTGTACAAAATCAACCATGCCTTTTGTAGGGGAAAAAGACATCTGTAAGATTGATGACTTCCTTATCTCATTGCCTCCCTATGCCAAAATTAATAATAAGAAAAGAAACTTTAACTCATTAAAATTCTTCACGCAAACACAGTCTCTCCCAGCTCTCCACTTCACACACTTTATCACCTGCAAATGATTGTGGACTTATACGTTTCCAATCTAACATCCTCAGGAGAGCCAACGAGTCTGTCGACGGCGCAGAAACTTCCCTCTCTCTTTAGACATTTTAAGCAGCGCTGAGGATGCAACGAATCCCACTTGGGAGCAGCACACCATCACCCACATATTAACTTGTCACCCTGAGTAATAAAGTTCACAAACTCCATTTCATTTTTTTCTTCACCATGTTGCCTGATAATATAAAAAGGTGTCACATCCCTTTGATTTGTAGCTTGTATGTTTGTGAAAGAGCCTCTCCACAAACAACCTGATGAAGTCAAGGAAGCTGGATGACTTTTTTCTTAATGCTCACGTCTATTTCCCAGTAAATATTCATGTGCATAAACATAAAAGTGTTCGATGAGGTGCAATCTCGGTAACTGCACAAATAGGGAAAAGTCAAAGCATGATTGTTCTGAGCAGGGTAGGAATTTCTAGACTCACTGCCCGTGTTAAAAGCAATGACTCCAGGGCTTCCCTGGTGGTGCAGTGGTTGAGAGTCCGCCTGCCGATGCAGGGGACGCGGGTTCGTGCCCCGGTCCGGGAGGATCCCACATGCCGCGGAGCGGCTGGGCCCGTGAGCCATGGCCACTGAGCTTGCGCATCCGGAGCCTGTGCTCCACAACGGGAGAGGCCACAACAGTGAGAGGCCCGCGTACCGCAAAATAAATAAATAAATTAATTAAAAAAAGCAATGACTCCAAATTACAAAGTCAGGTATGGCATTTCCAGACCTTTGAATTACTAAGGTATCAAGAAATGCCACACTGGTCATATGTAATTGAAAAACGGCTGTCGTCTCTTCCACAGCTTTCCTTAATTTAGGCTTCTTTTGTGGTATGCAAAATATATTTATACCTGATCCATTTTAACAGACTGTTTTCTAATGAACATATTTGTGACTCACTTTGACAGACACTTCACTAACAGTCATTCTTTTGCCACCATTGTATGGGGAGAAAAGAATAGCAATCAATTACATATGCTGTTTGGATTTCTAGTAAACACACTTCCAGAGAAATAATGGAGACTCTTCATGGATGTGTGTTTTGAGATCATCAGTTATTCTCATCATCACTCATCATCTTAATTCTCTGTGAAGTGGTTTTTAATAGTTGAGGGTATAGGATATGATAAAATACCAATGCTTCTCCCCTGAAATAAAATAATCATAAACACAATTTTTTGCCTATAATTCAAAGGACTCACAGACTTCTAAAGTCATCAACCATGGATGATTTCAGGTTAAGAATCTCTGCTGTAGGATTATGATAATGCTTGTTTTTATACCATTATGGTGGCAATGTGGAGAATGGGTTGGAATAAGCCAAGAAAGGCTGCAGTGAAGGAGTGGAAAGTATTTGCCATTTTCATCAGAATCAGGGAACAGTGAGGGTGGTTTGATCAGAGTACAAGCAATAGAAAGTGAGAAAATGAAGAAACAAAATCAACAAAACCTGGAGATTGAAAAGGTTTGTTTTTTATATCTATATGGAAAGAAAAAAAAAAGACTTCACTTCTTAGTAATACCTGACATCAAAAAAAGAGGGGGTGGATTAAGTAGAAAACTGGTCCTTTGAAAATGTTAAGGCTTTTATTGTTGTATCTTTATTTTACATGAAAACCACCCTTCAAAAAGTAGTAAAAAAAAAAAGAAATTTCCTGCACAGAATATTTTTAAGTGATTAGGTAATTTTGCAATGTGATTTTTCTAGAATGCCTAAAGAAGGCTAGTTTCCAGTTCATCCATGGGCTGTGTTCTATAGAAGTAGTGCCTTATGTTACCAACAACACACTCTATCATACTTATAGTGACTGAAGAGACAAACTAAAAGGAAAATCTATGTGTAAAGAGGTTAGATCCATAGTCTTCTCCCAACCTCCCTTCACGGATTTGTGGTTACTCCTCTCCCTACCAAGCCCCTACCACTACCACCTCCCTAAAGGTGAGAGGTTTATTCTCTGGAGAAATTGAAGCTGAAGGCCCCAGACTTAAGACACCAGACACAACTGTGGGGGAGGAGGGAGGTAGGAATATGGAGCTGACGACAGGACCGAAGAAGTAGAGTTTCCTCCTCCCTGATTCTAGAATGCCAGAAGCTGGGCTTAAATCCCGACCCCAGGGCAAGATATAAAAGGTTTCTTCCCCAGGAAAAAAAAAAATCAAACAGTCCCAAAGAAAAGACCACAAGTTTAAGGGCCCCTAATGAAAAGGCTGAGCCCTCAGATTACCCTACAGTAAATCATCAGCAGATAAATCCCTCCGACCCAAGGCTTCCAATTAACTTTCTATCGCCTCACTCTTAATATGAATGGACAGCCAAGTTATCACCAGTGTTTGAAAGAATCCCCTAATGGGAAAAATGAACAGGACAAAATAGGAATACAGAAGGAATAAAGGCAATACAGGGTATAATAAAGCATTAAAAAAAAAAAAACCTATCACTAACATACTCTGAGAAATCAGTTTACATCAATAACAAAGAACAGAGTGCTATTGAAAAGGAACAATGGGAGACAAAAAAATTCTTTAAAATTAAAAACAGGATAGCTAAAATTGAAAACAAATCAATAAAAGTAAAAGGGAAAGATTCTGTTTTGTGTTTCAAATAATACTATGCCCTTTTTGTGGTTTTATTTGGCAACTAACAAGTCAAATACCTGTGAGATAATAGAAAATACATACATTGGTGTCTGTCCCCAGTTCCCGCACAGAGCTCCTAAAAACCCTTTGTAACTTCCTAAGTAATAAGAGCTCTAGGAACATCTCTTGTTCTAATATTTGGTCTGTGACCCTGACATGGGACTCCTGAAACTCATAATTTCCTGGGTGAAAGGAGTGTCTTTTGTTCTAATGAGGAGACTGTATGGGCTCCTGAATGGCTCCTGGATGTGGACCGTCACTGGAAAGACCAAACCATGATTAGAAACTTGGAATCTTCGGCCCTGCCCCTCAGTCTCTAGGAGGGGAGAAGAGCTGGAAATGGAGTTAATAACTAATCAGGTCTACATGAGGAAGCCTCCATAAAATCCGGTAGTATGGGAATCAGGGAGCTTCCAGGTTGGTGAACACAGACCTGGAGGGTGATGCACCCCAACTCCATGGGAAAGAAGCTTCTGTGCTCGGGATCCTCCCAGTTCATCTGTGTCTTTGATCATATCCTTTAATAAACTGGTAAGCATAAGTAACTGCTTTCCTAAGTTCTGAGAACTGCTCAGTTAAAATTAATCAAACCCAAAAAGAAGGTCATGGGAGCCTCAGATTTATAGCCTAGGGATCAGAAGCACAGGTGACAACCTGTACTTGCAATTGGTAACCGAAGTGAGGTGGGAGTGGTCTTGTGGGACAGAGCTCTTAACCTGTGGGATCTGATGCTATCTCCAGGTAGATAGTGTCAGAATTGAATAAACTGTAGGACACCCAGCTGGTATCACAGACAACTTCCTGGTCGGGGAAAAAGCCACACATTTTGTGACCAGAGTGTCCTGAGTGTAACAGTAGGGTGGGGGTAAAGGAGAAACACAGGAGGTAGACGGGTTTTTTTCCCTAAGCAATACCCCCTCTCAAACTATCTCTACCAACTGCACATTTTATACATTATAGGAAGGGATCCTCAGGTCATTAGATTGTACATCTGTAATTGGAACTCTAGTTCTCAGGCCCATGTGCTAAAATAAATCTTTAAGAAAATATTCTCTACTCAATTCTACATGCTTGCTTTACCATGTGGATTGTAAACTTCTGGAGAACAGAAGTCTAACTTCCTTGGTTTATACCTAGCATTTCACAGCATCTGGTAAATTTCTGGACATCATTGGGTGATGTAAGAAATCCTTTTTGAAAACAATCTTAAGTATTCCAAACATCTCTAAATATTCTAGGATAGAAGAAACAGTGGGGAGATATTCAAATACGTGTTAAACGTGTGAGGAGACTTACTAAAAGAACAAGAAAAATCATCATTACTTTTGAGTTAAATAATGACAGTAAATTAAATGAGTAAAAATGAAACATTTTATTTCAAGGTGAAAACAACAGAAACATTTGGAAATACCAGACTAATTTAATCAGCAAAGTATTTATGATACTTGTTGAACAACATTAAGATAGAAGCCCTGGGTTTTCCTAATACCATACAACTAATAGTTGTCAGCAGCTTTCCACGTGCTGAACACTATGCTAGATGTGTATGACAGGAGGAGATGTAGAAATGAACAAAACAGAGCAACTCCCTTCAAAGAGTACAAAGTATAGCAGGACCAGATTAAAGCAGAATAAGGCAATTCCTTTCCCTGCGGCATAAACAGATACATTTCAGCCTGGAGGGAAAATGGGATTGGAAGAGGATTTTAGAAAAAGTCAACTTAATCAGACTCTTGAAGAACAAGGCAGGAAAACTAAAGGGAAAGAGACATTCTGAGCTAGAGTGATAAACCAACCCTGTTCGCCTGGGAATGAGGGGTTGCCTGGGATAGGGGAGACTTTCAGGGCTAAAACCAGGTAAATTTCAGGCACACCGGGACAACTGGTCATTCTATTCTAAGCAGAAGGAACAAACTGGTTGAAAGGTAAAATAAGATATAGGTATTTGGAGACCTAAAAAATTCCATCGTTCTAGAGCACACATAAAAGAGACAAGCAGGGCTTCCCTGGTGGCGCAGTGGTTGAGAGTCTGCCTGCCGATGCAGGGGACACGGGTTCATGCCCCAGTCCGGGAAGATCCCACATGCCGCGCAGCGGCTGGGCCCGTGAGCCATGGCTACTGAGCCTGCGCGTCCGGAGCCTGTGCTCCACAACGGCAGAGGCCACAACAGTGAAAGGTACCACAAAAAAAAAAAAAAAAGAGAGACGAGCAATAAATAAAAATTCAGGGAGCTAACCATTCTAAGGGTCATTATGTGCTGTACAAAAGAGCTTACAGTATAATTTTAAATCAATGGAGAACCACTGATTGGTTTTGCTCAAAGGAATGAAATGTTCTGATTTGTCTTTAGAGAGATCATTCTGACTTGCCTGTGGAAGACAAATCAGAAAGCTTAGACAAGAGGAAAGTGAACTGATTAGGAAGCTACTATATTAATTCATAAAAAAAAAAGACAGAGAAATATGACAGCTTTAACAAGGATATAGCAGGAAACATAAATTCAAGACATATGTAGGCAGTCGAAACAATGGGGTTTTAACACATATATGGATGACCAATAATGAATCCCATGTTCCTGGTTTAATAGCTCAACAGATGGAAGTTTCATTCATCAAGAACAGAAACACAAAAGAAAGAACAGACTCTGAGGTGGAGATGTTTGGAAAGGGGAAGATTATGGATTCTGTTTGATTTGTTGAATGTAGGAGCCCCGTAGAGGATCTTAATCAAAGCATCAGCAGGCGAATATTTTCAATATAGCTCCTGTGCCCTCAACAGAACTTTAAGATGGAGACAAATAGAACCTCCAAGCTAGAGTGGAGTCAAGGAAGGAAGGGAGGGAAGAGGTTCAAGAAGGAAGTGATTGGTCAGTTTTGAAGGCTGCAGAGAGATCAAAATAATAAGTGTGCAGTGTGTCCAAGGATCTTGGTGATTTGGAGTAAAGTACAGACCTTTTCCAGAGCAGGCCTGGTGTGGAGATGGTGACTAAAACTTTACGACAGTGAGTAAAAATGTCAGAAAACAGCGAAAGAAATTATAGGCTAATCTTTCAAGAAGGTTGGCTAAAACAATACAACATTTGGCTCCTGCCCCCAGAAAAGTAACATTCTGTTGGAAATTAAGATTAATCTAGATTCTGCCAACAAATTCAGCATTTTTAGGCATCCCCCAACATTCTCTATAACACCTGTGGCTGTAAAACTCTGCAATCAATAAAATGTGCTTAATGAGAGACCCCCCCCTAAGTATCAATTTTTGCATTGTATTAATGTATATTATAAATCAAGATTATAGTTACTTGAAGCTTCACCTTTGCAAAGAAAAACTAGCAATGCTTATGGTGTATCCAAGACAGTGGGATCTGGTCTCTACTACTGAAAACAGTCCATGAAATAGCTCTAGAGGAAAAAATGGATTTTCCAAGTTTTAGCTTTAAATTTCTAAAAAACTGTATAGTGCAACAAACCCTTTGGAGTCCTAGTCAGAAAACAAACTGGAATCTGTAAAAATTGAAGCAATTGCCCTTTATTTCTAGAGATGGCAGCTCCAGGGATTTGTTTTCTCCAACCTGAGTCACCAGAATAATACTGTGGGTAAACTGTCCCCAAATGTGCCCTATTGTCAGCCTGTAGAAGTCTGAATAGTCTAGTGTATGCTGCAATATCAAATAACCCCAAGTTGTGATGACTTAAACAGGAAAGCTTTCCTTCTTATTCATGGAATATGTCCATAATAGGTCAACCAGGGGTGCTGCTGACCTTAGTCATTCAGAAACCCAGACTCATAGAACAGCCATCATTTCAAACGTCACAGAGCAAAAGAGAGATCTAGTGAGACTTGCAATCGGCCAGAGTAACAAATGTCACCTTTGCTCGTAAATATTTAGCTAGAACTGGTCACATGATCCAAACCCAGGTGTAAGAGGACCATGGAATTATGGAATTCAATCCTACTGTGAACCCAAAAGGTGAAGAGACAGATATACTGATAGAATTTTGTTAATGACTACCACAGAAATTATACTGATTAAACCCACGTCTTCCCACAAGGCATATAAACATACACACACACACACACACACGTATGTATGCAGAGCAACAAGAAACGTATGATACGTTTTAAGTTTTAAAAGACTCCTGGGTGAGGACCACCTTTGAGAATTATTTCTATTAACATTTTACTTTAATTATCTACTCAATGTCTTAATCCAGAAACCCTCAAAAAATCCACGGCAGTTTTAAATATTATTCTAAACAGGGTTATTTGTACACACAAAAATTATAATCACACCCAAGGAGACATTATGGTTTTTTAAAGTATGTAACAGAAAAATAAAATTATTTTCTGTAAGAATAATTGGGTACTATGCTGTTCAGGAGATGCAATTTCCACATTTCACTGGCAATTGAATACCCTTCTTTGATAAAGGGATAATCAAAGTTTATTTTTCAATTGCAAAGAGAGAAAGAGAAAGGGAATGTTTTCATGGACTGCTACTGCCACAAGCCTTCTCCCTGAACAGTTCCCTCCAGCTATATTTTTAATTGATTGGCTCCTTTCCAGACATCTTTAGATTATGCAGTGAAGCAGTAGAAAAAATGTGATGTTTTCACCTTGACCTTATAGTAAGAATTCCTGTACAATTTTTTCTCCTAAGCCTGCTGCTTCCCAAAGCCAAGCAAGCTGCTTTATTTTGCTGCAATCAGATATTTCTTCAATAAATTCAGAATCCTTAGCAGCCTACAAATTAATTATAAAATGAAATTATTAATGGCACATTTGGAAATTTTGTTTGTATGCTCACACCAGCATTTGTCTGTATATAAAATTTTATGTCTATGTAATTCATTCCAATCTCTCTCATTCACTCATTTTCTCTTTGTCATCCCATTCACAATTATTTCTGAAACAACTAAGCGCCACTGATAGTTTCATGATAGCATTCATTACTAATTTATTCAGAGCCAAGGAGTATGAAGCAACCCTCCTCCTAAAGACAAACCCAGCTTTTAGAATAAAGCTTCCTTTCTGTGTTGTTTTTTTTTTTTTTTTTTTGCTTTCTAAACCAGGACACTTCTCTGAGCATCTCAAGGGAACAAGTTTCCAGAGTTAGTTTTCCCTCTTATTTTGAACTTGTAAACTGAACCAACTCTCCCTTGAACTGCCCATTTGGTACTAGAGTGCTTATGGTACTTGGAGTCTTATAGATTTCATGCATAGTCTAAATTTGTATAAGTCCCTCAAGCTAACGTTGAATAAATGATTTGGCCAGGTAGCTCTTCTTAATGGTGTACTTAAACAAAATGGCCAAAGTTAACCCCTTACCCCAACATTAAAAAGTTAAATAGGTTTGTTCCTCACATGCAGGCATTCGCATGGGGTGATGCCAATGATGCCTTAGGTGATGCCTAAGCTTCAGGGCCCCTCACCTGCCCAAAGCCCAGAGAAAGTCCCTAGCATTGCTGTATGCATAATATTTATTCTTTTTCTTAAAGAAGGGCCCAAAACTGTATAAACTTGAGGTCCCACAAATCGGGATTTACCCCTACATATACTACTAAAATAGATGCAACTCCCTCTTCGTAAATTGCAACACAGGGAAAAAAAAAAAAAGAAATAGTCAAAGAGAAAGAGAAGAATATTGAAAGAATATTATCTAATATGAGCAAAATTATCGGTCTGCCAATACCTGGAACAAGGTATTGAATGAAAAAACCTAAGTTCTAAATGAGGAGAATATTTTAAAGAACTAGTTGCCATGGAAACTGATACAACAAAAAAATTATTATATATACAGATAAACTGAATTTATTTATACTGCTTTTAATGTGAATAAATGGCGAACTCCCTCTCCTTTTCTCTCCCTTTGATGTTGACTCTAGGGATTGCAAAAGATTCTATAACAGCAACCCACTGAAGGTCAAGGCCCTGGCAGAACCAGCTCTAGCCAAAGAAGCAGGAGCAGCTTTAGTGCAATCACTAAGAAGTCCCACAGGAACTCAAAGTCTGTGGGGGAGGTAATCTCTGAAACAGTAGTGCATGACCTCGGGAGGTCAGAGTCTCCCTCTGAGACTTTAATGCACACTGTGGATGCTCCATCCAGAAAAATGCAAATTCAGATTTTGAATAGGATTTCAGGGGGTTCTTAGAATAGTTAGTTCATGAAACTTAGCTAATAAACTTTTGATTTATCATCTAGAGATTATTATATATTATATTCCTTGTTTCCAATGGAAACATTATCTAGCAGCCATACCAATATTTTGGTTATTTATTGCATAGGAAAGACAAACCTTCCCTCTAAGTAACCTTTTTATAACTTACTGCAAACAATCCTGACATGTAGGTATGATCCAGACTTGCGATTTAATCTCTTCATTTGTTTACTTATCTAAGAGCAATGATCTCTCATTTTTAACTGTAAGAAATTAATCCTATAACATAAGTGAGGCTGAAAGAAAGAGAACAGGGCGGGGGTGGCACAGAAAATAATAGGATGTACACTGCTCAGAGATGGAAGCAAAGACGAGACTGCCAACACCAGTCTGCCTCATTAAACCTCTTTGATGTGTGTGTTGGGATCTCTGTGATGAATAAACGTTTTCAAGTTTTGATGGATACCAGAGGTGACAAGAGATAAAATTAAAATCTCAATTAACTAAATTTAATTCTTTTGTCAAGACTTTGCCTCTCACCTCACTGGGCCTTCAATCATCTACCTTGTCTCCACATGAGCACTGAGGGGTCTACACCTTGCATTTAGTCCACGCTCTGTCAAGAAGCATCTGAGAAGGTCTCTCCCTCTAGCTTGCATGTCACGTCTGCTCCCCAGGTGTCTGGTTTCTAGCCTGATAGAGTCCACGTGTTTATGCTGCTGGGTAGAGGCTGACCAGTTCTCTCACCCTGCCCTCCTGTTCTCATGATTCTTTTATTATTCCTCTCCTTGATTTACTCTACAATAATTATATTCTCACACAGACCTTCCCCATCCCACGTATAAGTTGCCTTAGTCTGTTCGGACTCCTATATCAAAATACCATAAGCTAGGTGACAATAACAACAAACATTTCTTTCTCACAGTTCTATATGCTGCAAGTCCGAGATCAAGACGCCAGCAGATCTGGTGTCTGGTGAGGGCCCTCTTCCTGGTTCACAGATGGTGTATGTTTGCTGTATCCTCACATGGTGAAAGGACAAGGGAGCTCTCTGGAGTCTCTTTATAAGGGCACTAATCCCATTCATGAGATTATAAGGGTGCTAATATTATTATTTATAAGGACACTAATCTCACTCATTTCATGGAAGATAAGCACCTTCCAAAGGCCCCACCTCCTAATACTGTCACACTGGGGGTTAGGTTTCAACATATGAGTTTTCGGGGGACACAGACATTCAGTCCATAGCACAAGCACACTCACACACTCACATTCAGTCCCATGCACTCCTCTACAGTAATACCCAACCCCAGTCACATGTACTCACCCACACTCCTTACAGTCCCACGCACATGGGCACACACACCCGGTTACACACGCACACGCACGCAAAGTCCCACTTCCACACAAGCTCACAGAGTCCTACTCACTCACACTCACACAGACACCCAGTGCCACTCCTTCACACAGATCCCATCTACTCAGTTCTACCCTCCCCCTCTCTCACTCTGTCACAGCTCCACTCACCTAACCTCCCTCTCCCCACCCTAGCTGACGTCCATACCCAAAGTCACACAGGGGTGCTCCACCCAACAATTGTTTTCTCTTCCACAACTGTTACTTCTTTTTCTTTTTTTAATTTTTATTGAAGTATAGTTGATTTACAATGTTGTATTAGTTTCAGGTATATAGCAAAGTGAATCAGTTATACATATACATATATCCACTCTTTTTTTAGATTCTTTTCCCATATAGGCCATTACAGAGTATTGAGTAGAGTTCCCTATGATATACAGTAGGTCCTTATTAATTATTTATTTTATACATAATAGTGTGTATATGTCAATCCCAATCTCCCAATTTATCCCTCCCCCTGCTTCCCCCCCATCACCATAAGTTTGTTTTCTACATCTGTGACTCTATTTCTGTTTTGTAAATAAGTTCATTTGTACCATTGTTTTAGATTCCACATGTAAGCAGTATCATATTTGTCCTTCTCTGTCTGACTTACTTCACTCAGTATGACAATCTCTAGGTTCATCCATGTTGCTGCAAATGACATTATTTTGTTATTTTACAACTGTTACTTCTTAACTAGACAGGAACAGAGAATGGCACAGTAATATAGTCTCCTCCTTTTCATAAGGTTTTCTTGAGTGCTATCCCTTTTTATTTAAGTGCTAAAGGAACAGGCCTCCTACCTGTCCTCCTAAGAGAAGGGCAGATTAGGTTTTGAGTGACTTAAAAATCTGCCTTGGGATAAAGCTGAATTCAGTTAGGAAGACAACACCCATATTGTAGTTCAGTAGAGAGAACTGAATGCAGGGAGCTGGTTCACAAAGGAGCTGGAAGCACTAAAGAGCTTTTAGGAGCTAGTGAGGCAGTTCCAGAGATAAAAAATTATAGGAAGTCACTGTCACCCTCAAGGCTGGAAAGACAATGGGAAGAAGTGGTGTATTAGTCAGGGTTCTCCTGAGAAACAGAACCAATGGGGGCAGGGGAGGATGGGGAGGAAAAGGGAGAGAGAGGAGTGAGAGGGGGAGAGAGAGAGAGAAAGATTTAAGGAATCAGTTCCTGTGATTGCAGGGGCTGGCAAGTCAGAAATTTGTAAGGATGGCTGACAGCCAGAAACTGAGGTAAGATATGATGTTGCAACCTCGAGGCAGCATTGCTTCTCCTTTGGGAAACCTCAGGTTTTGCTCTTACGGCCTTCAACTGATTGGATGAGGCCCATTCACATTTTGGAGGGTAATCTGCTTTACCCGAAGTCAACTGACGGTAAATGTTAATCACATCCACAGAAACATTCACTGCAACATCTAGCATTTGATAATCACATCCACAGAAACCTTCACTGCAACATCTAGCATTTGATATCATAGCTTAGGCAAGTGGACATAAAGTTGACCATCACAGATGGTATAAATGGAGCTCAGGGTAGAGGTCATCAGTAAGAGCTAGAACCACAGAGGAGACACAGCCAGTGCTGGGCACTGAGGCAGGGAGAAAAGGGAAACACTCCAGTTGCTCCCTCTTCCTGCCCTCCAGAGTCTGCTCCAGTGCTTCACATTGGCCTAATCTAACTGAAGCTAGTTGGCAAGAGATCTGGGAGATGTCAGTAAGAGTCAACCCTTTGGTACAGAAGACAACAGGGAAGGGTAGGGGTGGATCTAAAAGTATCTGGAAAGACCAGCACAGTAGGGGTATAAGTTCTAGGACCACGAAGTGTTAGATTTCTGAAACGAGGTCCAGTTTGACCCAGGAAGAGGATATGAACTGTGTATATGAACTGAAAATAGTGAACAAATATAAAGCAACCTCAGCCATGCTCTTCTCAGAAGACTGGACTATCTACCTTCAAAGAACTCCTGGGGTCTGGGTTGGAAATAGGCTGTGCGATACCTGGAAACAATGGTACTAGTGTACCAACCAGACTCCAGTTCCCTCTATGCCTGGGTTGTAAGAGGACGAAAGTGTTTTAAACCAAATAAACCTCCTCTGGGGCCATTCTTGATTTCGCTGACAGCTGGATGAAATGATCCCCCAAATTACCATTCCCCCAGTGCCCATGAGAATGCCAAGAATCGAGGGAATATGCAACAAAAATGGACGAAAAGGGGAAGGGTAAGCTGGGACAAAGTGAGAGAGTGGCATGGACATATATACACTACCAAACGTAAAATAGATAGCTAGTGGGAAGCAGCCGCATAGCACAGGGAGATCAGCTCCGTGCTTTGCGACCACCTAGAGGGGTGGGATAGGGAGGGTGGGAGGGAGGGAGACGCAAGAGGGAAGAGATATGGGAACATATGTATATGTATAACTGATTCACTTTGTTATAAAGCAGAAACTAACACACCATTGTAAAGCAATTATACTCCAATAAAGATGTTAAAAAAAAATGGATGAATGGCTTCTTGAGTTTTCTTTTTTTTTTTTTGATATCAAGAAGCTTGCTCAGGACTCTCTACTAATTCCATTATCTTCCCAGTCATCTTGGAAAGACTAGGGTATGTTCAGTATTTGGAGGTCATATTTATGAATCTATGTTCTGCAGTTTCATCTTGATGAGGTGAAGATCCCTTCTATCATTTAAAATGACTTTTCCAAGAGGGGGATTTAATTATGCTGTTAACTATACAGTCATATTTATCTTCAGGTAAATAATGCAAACAGGAGATTAGAAGCTCACCAAGAAGAATTTCTTCTCCTTCGAATACTCCAGAAGCTATAGAAAAGAATGCAATAGAATCTTACAGTTGATAAGGAACCCAATTTTCTATGCAATGCAAAAATCTCTTATACAGGATGTTGGAAAGTGATCATCTGTCCCTTCATTCATAATGCTCAAATTTTTTTTTAATTCATAAAATAAAAAAATACTTGAGGACCTATTATGCCCCAGGCACTCCTCAGTGTGCCAATGTACCTAGTGAATGTGAAGTACAAGGTCCCGTTCTCACAAAGATTACATTCTAGTGAGAGGAAGGGAAAAGAGAAAGAAGCAAAGAAAAGAAAGTAATCTCATACCATGTTAAATGCTCAGAATGAGGGCAGGGAAATGCTCTTGGAGATAGTGATATGGAAACTGAAAAATGAGAAGTAATATGAAACGTCATGGGAGGAAGATCCAAGGCAAACATGACAGCCCTGAGATGGAACAAGCTTGGCATGTTAAAATGAGAGCATGCCAGAAAACCACAGAGCGAGTCTTCACTGGAGTGCCACAAATGTGTGGGAGCACTTTTGATTGTCACATGATAGGATGGGGGTGCTGCTGCTATTTCACGAACAGGGGCCAAGGACACTCGATATCTAGCACAATCTGAAGGAGACTGCTCCAGAAAGAAATTTTCCACCCAAAATACCAGCACTTCCTTTGAGCAACCCTGACAGAGAATAGTGAGTGAATGAGAAATTGTTAAAGAGGAGGTCAGAGAACCAGACAGAGGGCACATTACAGAGGACCTTGGGGCCACAGTAAGAGTGAAGAACTGCCGACAGAAGCCATTAAATGCCCTGTAAGCAGGGGAATGCTTGCCAAAGTCTCAGAGACCGGGAGCATAACACCTTCATACAACATTCTGTTCCACCATAGCGTCCCTGAGTTTTATTTTTATAATTTCCACTGAAATTCCTACTACCACAAAGGGAAGCCCCAGAAAACGTCCCCTCTTTTTCTAAATCCCCACCTTCAGATTCCACTATAATCCTGTTCTAGCACCAGTTCTGTACTCAGAGGGGATTCCACAATTCACAGATCCATATCTCAAGTGAAAATGAAACATACTTTTTTCATGTCCTTGTTTTCCCACTTTATCCTTGTCCCTAGTTCTCCTTAGTAAGTGGCTGCTAGGACTCAGCCCCCATGTTCTATTCCAGATAATTACTTCTACTCAGATAGAGAGCCTACAATTGATAACGGCCAAGAAGCTTCATTCTCCTAAGACTAGATCCTACTAGGTTTTTAACCATATTTTCAGCATTTAGATCCTGCCCACGAACCCCAGGCCCATAGCAGATGTTCTGTTACTTCCAACCAGACTTTCCTTATGCCCACCATATGGCTACCTGGCTGCATATCCATGTATTGTCTTGTTGTCAGACATGTCTGTGTTCATGCCGTGCCCATCTGCTAAGACACCCATAAGGGAAGCAGGCCCTTGTAGCAAGAGCAGTGACTTGGGAATCAAACCTGGGTGTGAATCCTGATACCACAGTTTACTAACTGTGGATTTCTTTTTAATTTCTTAGAGCCTTGGTTTCCTAAAGCAGTGACGATGGTGATAGTAACAATATCTGCCTCAAAGCTCTGTAATAAGTAAATAAACATGACATGGGTGTTAAATGCAGCCATTATTATCATCTTTATTTATAACCATTGCTGGACCTTCCTAACAAAGGCCAATAGCTTACACCTATCACCAGGCACACTGGATTCCGTGCCCTTACTGTCCTCTTTCCTCCCTAAACTCTGCTCCATGCCAGACTGTGCCTGTTTATGGGCTCTGCTCCCCTGTTACCAAAGAACGGAGCTATGGGCATGACTCTACATCAGTCTATCTGCTGAGTTAACCAAGTTACAAAAGAATATTGAGCAGGAAGGGGTGGGTGTATACAGGAAGAGACAGATACTTAGAGGTATTCTTGGAATGCTAAAAAGGTAGGGCAATTGTTGAGGATAAAGCTAAATGGAGGAATGAAACAGGAGAAAATAGCAGAGAGTGGGAAGGGAGAACAAAGAAACTCTTATCCTCAATTACCCTGACACTTCTGGGTTTGGCCTATATTAGCAGGATCTTTGTTTAGATCTTCATTTTTCTTTGGCTGTAGAGGCCTTTCCTGGTGGGATTATGAGGGAATTTTATAACCCATCCTCCCACTCCTCTCTCTCCTGTGGTTTTAACTGATGGGGAGGAAGAAAACTACTCAGTAAAATTAGGTCCCTTCCATAAAACACAGCTGCTTTTCTTCAGAGAGATTTACTTTTGACTAGTAATTTATGTTGCTTTCAATTACTATGGACTGTTACTGGGGGATGGAGGAGGAAAGACCTAGACACAGGATTGCCTGGGAGTGTTCTAATGTCATTTGTTGCAACAGGTGGCCTGAAGAACTGCTGACTTGAAGCCACAGCTGCTCTCAGCTGGCTTGACTGATGCAGGAACCTAACTGAACCTGGAACAGGCGTAACCCAGGTGCACTAAGTGAACAGCTGTCTCTACTTCGATTAGGGGAAAAAAGTGGGCGCAGATTTGAAAAATAATATTCTATGAACCAGAGTGCAAAGAGATGGTTTGGTTCCACTTTATTATTTTTTATAAATGGTTTACAAAAACACACTGAGTGAATTATGATGTCTCTTTAGAGGGTTTTCACCAGTGTTGCTGCCTAGTGCGTCTCAGACAGTAATGTGCACACACGTCAACTAGGGACTTTGTTAAACTTCAGATTCAGTAGGTCTGGGTTGTGCTGGGATTCTGCATTTCTAACCAGCTCCAGGTGATGCCAGGTCTGCTGGTCCACAGGTGACACTGAGTACCAAAACTGCCAACTACACAGCACTTCAGAATATGAGACTGGTAAAAACACTGCGAAGCTGTCAAATGTAAGAAATGGTCTATCAGCAGGGAATGAAAGTCAACTACATACTGATGAGATTTTTAAAGGAAATTGAATGACTGAAGAAGTCTTTAATATTAATGATTTAAAATTGCTCTTTTGACCTCTTAGACTTCTGATCATATGCCATGGGCTTAAAAGTACCCATTATTATCATATAAGAAATGGCTTAGTGTATGACTATTTCAATTTCTGAGAAATTTAACTGCAGCTTTTTTTTATTATTATTTTGACCACACAGTCAAGCAACCAAAGGATTTTTTAAATTATTGAATTCAGCAGTTTAACTAAATGCAAAGTTTCCTCCACTTTGGCGAAATATTTAATTCTGAGGCACGATAAGTCAGTAGAAGTTAAGGCAAATACCAGTGGGGATGCATTGCACAGACAACTGGGTGCTAAGAAAGAGTGCAAAGACGATTCATTGCATGTGTCATAGCCGATAGAAAAAACTATTTGGCAATATTAAACCAATGTGCTTTTGATCTTCTCCCTGTTCCCCAACAGCAATTCCACCATCATCGCTCCAAAAACGAGAACATTGAAAGAAGTTTTTAGGAATCAGGAGAAGGAATATGAGAGCTTGTCACTGCCGCACTGGGGAGTTGGTGAGAGGAAGAAAGGAACAGAGCAACTGTCTGCCCTGCCCTCCTTTTCAGCCAATGCAGGAAGCATGGTTAAGAAAGGGTCAAGCCAAAAGTCAGGGGGCTTTGACCCTATGTCTGTCTGAGATGGTGAGGTAATGATTTAACCAGCCATGCTCAGATCAGCATTGGGTGGCCATTCCAATGTGAAGAGGTAGGGTGTCGTTGTTGGTCAGAGACAGGTCTGCACCTAACTGTCTGGAGGCTTCCTGTTCCTGAGAACATGAACAGTAGGTAGAGGTTTCCACATGCAGCGTGGAGGGATGCAGAAGGTAGCTGATATCATGGCTGGCAAGAAAGGTCAGATGGCCGAGGTTGGAAGCAGCAGGAAAGACCACAGTTGGGAATCAAATCAGTTGCAAGCAGATTTCAGGCAGGCCCGCAGGGCTGTCAAAGGCAAGGGGAGGCTGAGTCTTCAGGGAAGTCCTTGGGAATGTGACTGAGCCAGAGGGAAGAGACCTCAACTTGACCTGAGCTGACCTCAGGGGCAGATAAGGGAAACTGCTTCCAAAGGAGAGGAAGCAGTACTGGGACCTGCTCATGGTTCCTGGGTCCCCACCATTCCTCCCTGGCACCACTGGGCCAAGTCACGTCCACCTCCATGTATATATCGTCTGAAAAGAAAATATGAGGGTGGTGGTGGGTAAAAATCTTAAAGATTAGGGTTTGATCTAAAAGACTCTGAGTTACCTTAAGAGCCTGTATAAATCATTGGATTAGAATGACTAGATCTGGGTGTTTTACTTCCACCCTCCTCACTAACTAGATAGGAGGTTCTTAAAGAAGATCAAATCTACAGAAAATAAAGCTATCATTCCTTCACACAGCTCAGTGTAGTGTGAGTTTAATTTGAAAGCCTGCTTCAACAGTAATAAACCATCGCATTTCAGTCAGTGGACTCCCTCATTCTGAGGTGGAAACACTGAGTTTGGGTCTCTGATTTGTCATCGCTCCTCCCCCAGCTCTGTTCCTCTGTGAGCTAAACTCCAACCAAGGCCTCCGCTGCTAATTGTCAGGAACCCTCTTGCCCTAAGCCTAGCACTCGGGAGTGATCCCCCAGCCTGTGTTCATCCAGTCTGAGGCCAGTCCGGGATTTGCCCTGGTTCTGAAAATCTGTGTGACAACTTCCTGAGTGTGTTCAGGAAACAGAATCAAAGGAGCAGGAGCTTTGGGAAGAAACTGAGTTGGATTCTGCTTCAGGCGCTTATCATCCATCTGGCTGTGGGGAAGCGACCTTTTCTTGTGAGTGTCCTTCCGTAAAGTAGAGTTATTAATATCTACATTTAGGGCTATTATAAGAAATAACAATAAATCAATAAATCAGGGTCATATTATAGTATTCCAGTTCCTTCCACTGTGCACACAGCCCTGTAACAGCCTATTCAACTGAGACCATGGACCTCTTATTCCTTGTATTACCAGCTCCTTTTCCTTCCTCCCAAATAGATGTCATGGATGCCCTGCTTTGCCACCCAGACCCCCCCTTCAGGACCAAAGGATGCATTTCCCCCACTGATGACAGACACGGTCAGCCCTCTCTGGGAATTTCCTGAGCCAAAGTCACACCCTCTTCCTGAAAGGGCGGTTTGTATCCAAAGACTGGTGGATGCAAGAGGATAGAAACCAGTGCCACTGGCCCAAGCCAGGGAAATTCTCCCACCCTCAGAGCAGGGGTGGCCAAGGGAGGCTTTGTGGTGACTGCACTACAGCCCAACTTTTCCCTCAGTCCAGCCCTGCTTCCCTACATTTTTCCTATAGATACTGATCCTAAGAGCCCACCCTCGTAAACATTCTACGTGTCCATCTCTGGCTCAGAGTTGGCCTCTTGGAGAACCCATCTGGTGACAAGAGATTACCACAATCCCTTGCTCGAAACCGCTCACCTAGCTATTATTATTGACACCGTACAATCAACTTAACACACAATTTGGTAAAATAAACATGCACAACCCTCTTGGCCACTATTTTTGGACAAGTGCTACGTGTCAAAGCCAGTGCTATCTTTTAGTCCTGGTCCTTCCTTCCTCAGGGTCTTCCTCAGCCTGCCCACCAGCCAAACATGCCCAGAGTGGCCACTACTGACACAATGGCTTTAGGATACTTACCACATTGGAGTGTTGGCAACTATACAGATGTAGCCTTTAGCCTTTCTTTGATCCAGAACTAGCCTTTAGCCTTTCTTTGATTCAGAGCTAAAATTTGCAACTACCTTAAGAAGGATTTTATATCCTTGTCTCCACTCTATGTGAAGAAACAACGTCTAGGTATAAGAAATTGTCAATTCCTCTGTACAGACTAAGCACCTGCTCGTATTATTGCCCCGCCATATACAGATGAACCATTTGGGGAAATGAGTAGAACAAATACGCTCTAGAAATTGCAATACAAGCAGTTCCCAGTTTGGAGATAGGTTGTGTTCTCTAAGTGGCTTTGCAAATTGGCTACTTGGAGCTCAGAATTATCCCATAAACAGTGTTATAAATGATGGCCAGCTTCACAGTATTGCCCACAAGCCCTGGTAAACTCACAACGTAATTAAAATGCCACTGCCTTTAATAACGGACTATTCTTTATTGGGAAAAATACCCTTCATAGGGCCTAACATGGACACCATGTGGCGCCAGGAACATGCATCTCTCTCTCACTCATAGTTCTACTCTTCTCTATGCCACACATTTGCTAGAATCACCCGTTTTCAAGACGGCAACAAGGTCCAGCAATGAACCTGGCCCTTCTCCTCTCTCTCCTCTAGAATTTGAACACAAATAGTGTAGACGTGGTGACCTCTGGCTTCTAGGAGATACTAAGCAAAATACAGAGGCTCCAAGAATGTTTCTTGATCCCTGGCCCACAAAGAGAACAATCTCTGACACAGCACTGTCTATCTGTAGTTTGAGAGATCCAATATATCTGCAAGAGAGTAAATCCCAAAGGAACATTATTATTTCCTATTTATAAGCCCAACCAAACACGGTTGAGGTTAGAAAGCCTAACCTCTGGTTTTAATGTATCCCGCAACACTTCTGTCTTGTCACACCTATGCAAAAAAAAAAAAAAAAAAAAATCCTTCTAAAATGATATATTTTTACAAGGCCTCCTGAAGCATAAAAAAGTATATCTGTAGCCTAAAGCACAATTTTTCAAATGTAACCCCTTGATCAACATCATGCATCAGCATCACAAGCAAACTTGTTAGAAATGCTAATGTTGGAT